>NW_027273882.1:2400000-3600000 GCF_046630095.1 Trachinotus anak | reverse complement strand
ACACAAAACACATAACACTTGTTTTAGGTTATTTTTTGATGAACTGAATTGTGGCTGTATTGAAACGGAAATCAAGGTGTATTCTATCTCCAGTCTTGTTCATGGCTGCTATAACTTCTGCTGACCACCAGGTGTCACTGTGCTGTGTGTCTTCGATGCTTCGAAGCTTCGGACCTTTTCTCGGCACAATCAGGAAGAAGCTTCAAAAGCTTCACAAGGCTTCGTCCGCCCACCTCTAGCTTCACGTGTGTATCATGAAGAAGAGGAAACAGATAAATGTTAGGTTTGTGAATACAGGGAAAATGGTGCTCACAGGAAGTTTAATGTTAGAAGAGAGACTTAAGGCTGTGGCACTAAGAAATGGAAGGAAATGGAGGATTAAAGCTGCGCTAATAGATCGTCTTAGATTAGCAACAGCTCAAATGACGGTGTGCACCTTGAAAATGGTCACTTGCAGAGATAAAGCCAGCATTTCAGTTGAGCCAGGCAGACGGTGGAGATGAAAACGGAGCCAAAAGTAGAGTGAATATTAGACTTGGATTCATCAGGGGCCCAGAAACATGATCCCAAATAAATGCATACATTGCTGTGTCTGCTGCATGTGTTTGCTAGCATGTTCACCAGAGCAGCTTCAGTGCTGTGTTCTGCTGCCCTGAAAATGAATGAATGCAAGTTAATTATCCAGAATATAAACACAAAATCACATTGCTACACAGTCTAGCACAGGTGGCAGCGTGCACCGTTCATGTTGGCTTTATGTGCAGACGACAAATCCTTATGTGTTGCACGAGCACAGATATTAATACACACTTACTATAAACTCTCCCATTGGAGGAAACATCTCTGTCTAAGAGTTAAACTGAAGCGTCAGCTAAAAGCCTGCAGAAGTGCCAACACATCCGACGTTCTCATGCAACATTCAGCGCAGAAAAAAAGGCCTCTGCTGGAAATGAAACCTGCTGAGGAGAAACGCTTTCTCTTACGATGTCAGTAATGGTGAGCCGAGGCGCTAACACAAACAGATTCCCCGTGTGTTCGATAATCGACTCAGGAGTAATGTAAAACTCTGTCATGCATGTTAGTTTGGCTGTTGGTGGGGGACCCACGTGCATATGGCTCAGAGTTAAGATTTACTCACCACGGCTGAACCGTCTCTGTGGGCTGAGCTGCGGAGTTTGGGTTTAACCCTCTGATGTCTGGCGTTTTGGTTGCGCACCAGCGCCTCGGGAAACCCTTTCTGTAGTAAATTAATTTACATTTGGAGGATTTTCTAAAGATGCTGGCTTCCTGTGGAGCCAGGGAGATCAAAGTGTCTCATTCTGTGTGTTTGATGATGTTTGATGTTTGCTTTGAGAGTGAATGTTGCTGACTTTTTGCTGTCTTTTTCTCTGCACAGCGGGAGGTGCTCTTTCCTGCCTTTTACTTTCTGCCTTTCCTCATCCAAATTCGGTAAGTTGCTTTTGACTTTTTTTTTTTCTTTCCGGCTCTGATTCAGGTTCCCTTTGCTGACATATTCTTAATCACCTCATGATATCTACCCAGCAAGCATTTGATGGATGATGACGATGATGATGTAGGAGGAGGAGGAGGAGGAGGAGGCCGAGTGCTACTCTAGCCCAAAGTTGCACAAAATCTTTGGCATTTAATTTCATGGATCAGTAAAAAATCCAGCTTCAGAGAGAGATCTGGGTTCTGATTTCACACGATGATGCTGGGTAGACTGATAATCAGACTGAACAGCTGCTTGGTTTTCACCTCAGTCATTACTGAGGTGGAGGTCATTGTGTGGTCATTTTGCCCTCAACCAATCAGTGGTGACTGATGTATTCATCCTATCAATCATCAATCATTGGTTGACATGGAATCTGCAGAAGCGGATGTGAGGAGCGGTTAACTTAATCCTACCAGTCAGTCCCAAAACAAAAACAGAAATGCTGTTCAATAACCTTAACTCCCTGGATTAAACCTGAGGTTACAAGTCTGTTATTTTGGGTTCAGATCGAAGCTTTAAGTCCCACATCAACACGGTGACAAAATCATTTTAGAAACTAAGCTAAAGTTAATTTATGAATCAAAAAGATGCTGAAAGAGCGATTCATGTTTTCATTTCAAGCCGGCTCGATTACTGTAATGTACTTTTTACGGGCCTCCTGAAAAAAAAAAAACAGAGGGACGTCAGCTCGTGCAAAACTTTGTAGCTCGGTTGTTTACAAGAACCAAGAGGAGAGAGCACATTAATCCAGATTTAGATGCTCAGCACTGACCTCTTGTTACATTTCAAATTGATTTTAAGGTCCTCCTCCTTGTATACAAAGGCCTTAATAGGCTGGGACCAAGATACAATCCTAACTCCCTGATTTATATTTCCACAGGGAGGAAGAGAATGAAGTTTGATGCTGAGCTCTCAATGTTTCTTCTAAACTGGTAAGTAAACAGCTGCTAATGCTAACTTTAGCTATGTAGTAATAGGTCCTTTAAGATTTGGGAAAGATCACAGTCCTGTTTAATACAGAACGACTTTACAAGAACTGTGTTCTTTCCTGAACCTCCACTGCACACCGCCCATTCTCTGCCTAAGCCTTACCCCAGGTGGGACTGTGGATGTGAACCCGGTCTCTGGTGTGACACTTGTGTGCTTTGTACGTCCTCCGGGTGTCTCCGCTGCTGTTAATAATTGTTGCCCTTCATTCAAAAAAAAGTTGACTCTGAACTTAGTCCTGCTGGTGATTACGTTGCCTTATGCTTGTATGTAAATGTTTTTCAAATGGCCTCTAATACCCCTGAAAAGAACCTGTGCAGACTATCACACCAACATGACAACAGTGTGAAAATAATTACTGGAAACATCAGGCTGCACAGTCGGGAGGAGGGACAACGTACGGAACATAATAAAGAGGCCGAGTTATCTGCGTCATCTGCTCGGTGACTGACAGCTGTGATCACTGCTGACTGGTTGTGTGTGCTGGTGTGTAAAATGTAAATGAAACGACAGCTCTCACATTTGCAAAGATGCAGTTGCACCTGGCAGCTGTGATGCCTTGACGTGTGATAGAGGAGCGGTCTGTGATGTGGATGATGCTGTGTTGTTCTGCTGTGCTGTACGCTGAGGGGCAGAGCGGCCCGATGGAGCTGAGCCTGTGATTGCTGTGAAACCTGCGTCTTATTGTCCATTCATTCAAATTCCATTATTGCACTGTGTGTGTGTGTGTACACGTATGTGTGTACAAGTGTACGTGTATGTGTACGTACCATAGTGTTTGTATGTGAACAATTACCAGAGTCTCCACTGACTCTTCTTGCATATATAACTCCCTGAGGCTAAAGCAGGGGCCTCTAGGCTCTCTGTGGGGCCCCTACACCCACTCTTTCATATATATATATATATATATATATAGAGAGAGAGAGAGAGAGAGATATGTGTGTGTGTGTGTGTGTGTGTGTGTGTCCACAGATGCAGCTTTTGTTGTTAATCTATTTGGTTAAATGTCCCCAGGGCACGCACAAAGCAGAACCTCCTCACCTCTCACCTCGTCCTCATTGTCTCTCCCTCAAAGATAATAATCCCCAAACATTTCACTCATTTGAAGAGGCTAATCAGTTTAAATACTTTGCTGCAGATAGTGTTTTGGAGCAACGTAGTGCGTGAAAATTTGCTCAGTGTGCCAATATTTTCCTTTCCTTTTATCATCATTATTTATTTCCTGCAGCAACTGGATTTGGGCCCAATTTAGTTGCTTTATTAACTGGTACTGTTACAATTAAATCAATACGCTTTGCGTCTTTATCATTTCATGTTTGACATGTGCTGACATGAGAAAAATAATATCCACAACATCCCTCTTTATACTAGACGACAAAACTACAATTCCAATACAATATTTTTTTTACTGATACCTGAGCTTGTTTATGTGCTGTTATCGAGTACTGATCCAAATACCACTGCGTTAAATAGAAAAACGAACAGCTGTATGGATGTGAGATGATTTAACTCAGGTTAAAGCCTTTGTAAAACATGAACAGATACATGAACAACACAGAATCTTTCTTTCATTATCAAACACTTGTGTACTGTACACGCTGCCTTTTTCCTGCAGGGACTTTCTGTAATCGCTAACGTTATACTCTTTACTGCAAATAAATTCTTCTTTGCTGCTCTAAAACTGTAGTTACCAGATGCTGCACAGAGCAACTCCCCGTGTAAGATACTGTTTCAGAGCAGTGAATTGATTTCTGGGAAAACTGCAGTTTTGTCCAGGTGGGAAACTATAAAGTTTATTGATAAAAACTACTTAGATAGATAGACACATAATAGATTATGTGTAGAGTTGCGTATTTGCTAGAACCTGATACTGTATTTAAAAAAAAAACCCCAAATATTTAGTTGTACGTTTTTTTTTTTTTTTTTGACAAACTGTATAAACTTGCACTGATTTCTGTTCATAGTTTTACATCTTCGGTTTGTAGTAAACCAAGACCTGGTCAAAGTGAAGTATGAAGCAGGATTTGAATGATTTTATATGATGCATATTTTGGATTTCATCACTGAAATATATATGATGAAATATGAGGCTATCATTTTCAGTTTTCTTGCTCCTAATCAACGCAGATGAAAATGTGCTTTTCTTCATATGAGCATGTTGTGGATCATCTTGAGAGTTCGTGTGTTCATCCACACGCCCCGGCTGTCCTCTCCTTTTACTTCCTTATTTGTTCGTTTTAAAATCTGTCATGTCAGAGTTTGACAGGAGGACTGACGGCGAGCGGCGGCGTTCACCGCAGACCTGTGTTTAACATACACTTTGAGGCTTGTAGACACTTGACGTCAGCTGTGTAGACATTTCTCCGAGCGGAGCCGAGACGTGGGTCTTGTTGGTTTAGCCTCATTATCCCACATCCAGCGTGTTTCCAGTCAGATGAGTGTTTGTGTGTTTACTCCTCGCCGCTTCTCTCTCCACCATCTGAACTGTGATATTCAGCTGACCTCAAAGCTAACGCTCGCCCAGTTCGTCTTTCCCATTTTCTCTCCCTCCTGCACCCATCTCACCCCCTGCCTCCCATGCCCCACCACCCACCCACCCACCCTCCCTCCACCCACCACCCCACTCCTCTCCTACCTGGGGCAAAGTCTTATGTAAAACACATTTATTTTTAATGGATTTTTTAATGAATTTTTTAGCTGCCTATTAATAATGCCATTAGTGGTGGCAGAGCGGCGTCAGACAGCAGCCCGGCCTGCTAATCCTGCCCCCCAGCCCTGGCAAACGCAACTAATCCAGGCCCCTGCTTCGGCTCCAAGTAGGCCTCACACACACACACACACACACACACACACATGAACACACACAGAAGTATGTGCAAACACTGCACTGTATGTAAAACACTACCACACACACATGAGAGCGTTGCTTAATCCTCAGTGTGTATATGTTCAGTCGCTCTGCTTCACCTTTCTTTCTCTGCTGTCTCTTCACACCCCCCCCCTTCACTCGCTCACCAGTCCTCCTCCTCCTTTAATCCTTCTGTCGCTCCTCTCCTCCCTCCCTCCTTCCCTCCCTCCCTCATTCATGTCTTTCCTTTGCCTCCCACCTTATTTCTCCCCCGTCCCTCTTTCAAGCGCTCCCCTCCCCTTCCATCTTGACCTCCCCCCCTCGTGCTTTTTTTTTTTTCTCTTCGTTCTTCGCCTCCCTCCTCAACCGCCTTTCTTCTTCTCCTCCCCTGGGCACCCAGCAGGCCTGGCCTTGGTGCTCGACTCCTCACGGAGGCTCCTTACCTGGGGCCCTGAGTGCGCGCACACACAAACACACACCCACACACACACATCTGTGGATGCTACAAAAAAGTCATTGCAGAGCAAGGGAAATAGTGAGCTGCTTAAAGCCTTAATAGAATTTGAGCCGGGCTCAGAGAGCGCTGGAGAAAAGGTGTTAATTACTGCTGGTTTTAATGCTAATTAAATGTTTCAATTAATGCTGTGTTTGTTGCCAAAATGTGTCGGTAATTGACAAACGGCAATAAGGTGTGTGAAGGCATTAAAGAAAGAGACAAAGAGAGAAAGAGAGCGCTCTACCTCCTAGATGTGCCAGAGCCTGGAGCAGTGCAGCATGGGAAATTTCATTCATGAGGTGGGGGGGGGATAAAAAAGAAGCTGGAACAGATTCAATACAGCTGTTTTCCATAAAAACCGTTCATGGCCTCGATTAAACAGTGTTTCAGTCCGGGCTCTGCTGCTGGACTGTCGGTGTGTATCAGGTGGGGGACTGAGGGCAGCGTGGACGTCTGACAGAAGAACACAAGTTTGATTTTTATTGTTAAATTGCAACTTATCTGCAGAGAAAAAATGGAAGAAAGCAAGAAACCTCATGTCTTAATATGAAGAACAAATCTCTGCTCATTTCATATGTAAGTTTTTTTTAAAGAGTCAAATTCACCAAAACTGGTTTCTTACACCTTAGTTTATGATAAATGAAAATAATTTCAGTTAAAGACTGAAATTAGAAATTAACTTCTTATAAAAAAACCTGAGTCTCTTATAGAGTGTTTGAGCTGCTCATGGGTTTTTATTTATTTATTTTTTTTTGTATCATTGATCACTTTGACCGATATTTACATAAACACAGATTTCTGGTTTTGAAAAATAAAAACTGACAATGAGCTCTGGAGATGTTGTACACTCAGTTTCAGGGGCGTGATTTCAGTGCCATGTAGTTATTCATTTTTGCAATAAAAAAGTTTTAGAAATGTTTAATTTTGCAACTGAAGATCACTGGACACACATGGTTGATATTTTTCACCTTACCTGCATTAGGTCTGGAGAAAAGTGCTGATTCCACTGATGCAGTATTACAAACTGTAGCTGTTCAGCCCTGTGTCGTTGGAAAAGCAGTAAACAATAGAGAAGAAACATGAGCAGGAAGAAGAGAAACACCTGCTCCAGGGGTCAGAGGGGACCAACAGTTACTGCATGAGTCGCACTTTTTTGTCTTTGTCTTTATGCTGCATTCAAAGCTGCAAGATACCCTCTTTTTCCGAAGTGTTTATTCAACCTGATGTAGATCTGCATGAAATCTCACTTGTTGCTCAGCCAGTGGTCGAACTCTCCACCAGATTACACCGTCAGCTGTGAACAAGGTCTGGAGACGTCCTGCAAATGAACAGACAAACAAGGAAATGTGACAAAAGATATATAAAAAAAATGTAAACAATAAAAATGAATAAACAGGTGAAACTTCTTGTAAAACTCAGCTGAAATCATTTGGGTCTCTGTGTACGGCAGTGTTGCCCTGTGATCGTGGTCTAAATATTCCCACAGGTTTTCTCTATACCACAGAACACAGTCTAATAAACACAAGTAATGCTGTTTAAAAACAAACCAAAAATGCACAGTTTATTTTCTCCAGTCAGAGTGAACCAGGCTGTTGTTGGTCTTCACGTTAATGTGTTGAGACCACAGGTGTGTGTGTGTGTGTCTGTGTGTGTGCGCTGCCCCACGGTGATACACTGCAGACACAGACAGTCCATCACGCTGAATTATAACCTCACTGAGGAGCCAGCGACACACTCACAACTGCTTTGTGTTCACTTTACACACTCCCTGTATACAAGTGTGCTGGTGTTTTTTTTATTTTTTTGCTTTGCTTGTGCATACTGTTCTGTATGTATATAAGTGTGTGTGTGTGTGTGTGTGTGTGTGTGTGTGTGTCTGTCACACTTGCTGCACACTGATATGAATTCCATCTGACTTGGTATGCAAATCAAAAGACTCTAGGTAGGATAGTGTTAATCGCCCAGTGGCTCTTTGGGCAGTGTGTGTGTGTGTGTGTGTGTGTGTGTGTGTGTGTGTGTGTGTGTGAGTGTGAGAACAAGTTTTTGCACGTGTGTGTGTGTCCTAAGGCTTTCGGGATAAGGATGTGAAATTCCAGATCAGCGTTTCGGTGCTGAAGCCCGTAGGCTCCTGTCAATCTTGCGTGCACACACACACACACACACACACACACACACACTTCTCTTTGAGTTTCTGGCTCAGATTAACATAATTAAGTCATTTGTTGTGGTGGAGCCTGATAAAATCACTGAATTATTCAATACCAACAATATCACAGGATAGATAAATCTGCGTGTGTTTGTGTGTAAATGTTTGTTTGTGTGTGTGCGTGCAGGTGTCACTGTGCACCTCGACACCTCCTCCATTACCCACAATGCACCGCGCTGCTGGCAATGATCCGGCGGGCCTAATCAATTGCTCCTCCACCAGGCATCACAACAATCCATCACGTACAAAACCAATAATTTGTTTCCATGACGACAACAGAGCAGTTGTTGTAACACTGTTGATCGTACGCAGACGCTTGTAAAACTCATAAAATGTGTGATTCATATTCTTAAATCATATTTGTTTCCATGTATGTGCTCACTGTTCGTCTGCGATTGAAAACAAAGCAGCGAGCGTTGCTTTGTGCTGCTGCGAAGAATTAGCGTCAGCATCTTCTGTCTGAAACCAGCCCGAAAGTTCTTTGACTGAACACCGACAGCAAAACAAAATGGATTGTAGGGAGGAGGAGGAAGACGAAGAGGAGGAGGGGTGGTGGTGGGTGAATCTACTTTGAAGTACTATGCGCCAAGGACAATGGGAAGTTTGTCGAGAGCAGAGAAATGCTGTAATTGTGGGGGTGCAGGGTGTAACGGTGAAAATGAAACAATGTTGGCAGAGTGAAATTACAACGCAGCTCAGAGGAGGTTTGGGCTTTGTGTACGTGTTGTTTGGGAACCTGGAATGAGGTTGAAACGGTGCAGAGCTTTTGAGTTAAAGTTCAGTGTATTTGCATCATCTTTCCCCTTGTTTTTGTTCGGTTCAGGTGATGAGACGCTGCTGCTGTTTTTAACTCGAAGGCTAAAAGTTGAGCAGGAGAACTGAGATCGAAAGACATTTTCAACCCCTTTTTTCTCCACAATGCAGATTGTTTTCTTTTGAATGACATCACCCGTAAGAAAGTGATGAGAGCGGTGAAATCTCGTGTGTGTCAATCAGCTATGAGCTCGGTTACTTGGCACTTGGAGTCTAAATGTCAAAATCTTAATGAGGTAAACCAAACAAAGTCGTGGAGTGAGTGGTATTTACACCACGGGAAGCGCAGCACACTGAGAATAGAGAAAGCTCATTACTGAAGCCGGCCTGTGCCTCCTGTATGTGCTGCAGTACGGCTGATGAGTCCGCTGTCAGATAACACCATGCACTGACTGAAGATCGTGTGCTGCTAAACAACCAGCGACACCGAAAACTGATTAAACTATTCCTGCATTTGACAAGTCTCTTCTTCTACTGCATGAACTGAGTTTCAAATTAAAGGAGTAGTTACAAGAATTTTGGAAACTTATTTGCTTTCTTTCTGAGAATTGGATGAAGAGGTCACTGCCACTCATATGTGCATGTTAGGCACAGAGCTAGAGTTGGAGGCTATTAGCTTAACTTAGCTTAGCTTAGCTTAGCTTAGCATAAGCAGTAAAAGCAGGAGGAGATCGTTAGCCTGCACAGTTAAAAACTACAGCGCTACTGTCGACTAGTGATGTCATAAAAACAAATTCTGGTTCTAGGGGAAGTTGACTTAACTTAGCTAAGTTACCTAAGTTTATCTGTATGTTTATATGTTATTACAACCATAAGGAACTCTAATGAGCTTCAATATAGTGACAGGATCAATAGGAAGTTGTAAAAAATCAATTCTAAAAAGTGTCTCCCCACTGCTAAGACCAGTGTTAACGAAATGTCAATGAAAAGTATGAATAGATATATTTATAAACAACCTTTTTATTCCCATAATTAAGATGATACAATGATGAGGGGATGATGAGACGACACCTTAAACACTAACTGTGCCTATATGAATTTCAAATGCTGCATGTGTCGTATCAGCCGGTGAGCACAGCATGGAGCACAGTGAATAACTTACTGGCAGTTAACGACGACAACAACAGAGCTCGGGGGGTGGGGTGGGGGGGGGTACAAGATATTTTTCCTGATGACTAAAAAGACTAAAACCAGACTAAAATTGTCATGTTATTTTTGCCTATAAGAGACTAAAATTGCCTTTTTGTCAACTAAAACTTCACTTAGAAGTTGACTTAATATGATAAAAACTAACAATGTCTAAGACTAAATAAAACAAAAATGAACACCAGTTTCCTCCTGATCCCATCCCGACTCCCTCCTTGAAGCTGAGCTGAGAAGGAGCAGTCTGTAAATGAGTGAGGTAAATAAGGAGGGTGATTAAGGGGAATGAAGCACGAGCCCCCGTTACGTTGGCGTCCTTTCTTTCTAATCAACATTAGTTCAGAGTCATTATTCCTCTGTAGTAATTGAAGCTTCCACGCACTCATAACCTCGTCCATTACTCTTTGCCGCCAAGCAGGAGGGGAAGAGACCAGAGGAGGATGGAAGCAGAGGGGGGGAGACAGGGCAGGAGGAGGTGAGGAAGAGAAATTAACTTATTTTAGTGCAAAATAAGGCGTGAAAGATGAAAACTGAAGAAGAAACTGAAGCAGAGTCAGTGTATGTGATTGAAGACGTTTCTTTGTAACTTTCAGGAACATTTCCAACAGGTTTATAAAGTTCTTGAATGTGAAAAAAGTTTTCCAGAGATTTAAAAGCAATGAGTCTGTTGATGCAGAGAAAATTTTCATCTAAACTAAACGACAAAACACACTATCAATACCTTCCAATATGAGCTTTTTTAAAAAATTTGATGTCCAAATGTGTCTGTCAGCGGCTTCGAAAACAGTTATCAATGACGTGTTCTCTAATCTGTCTGTTATGGGTTAAAGCAGCACTAATCAATAATTTTTGTATCAATAATCAATCAAAATAATGTGCACTAAACAATAATGTGCAATGATCTGTCACAGTGACAAATCCACCAAATAATTCACTCTCCAGAGCATTTGTGTCTTTCAGCTCAGTGTTTGTTTTACATCCCAAGACTTGTCAGCCATCATAACTTTAAAAATAGATGAATGCAGGTTCCCAGGTAGCAGAGTAAATCCAGCCCATGCTTGGGTCACATGTTTTTTCTCTTCTGGCCCAATATAGGCCTGGTTCCACAGCTCAAATCTGGCCCACACACAGAGTGACACAGCTACTACTGCTACTGTACCCACACATCTGGACCAATTCTGGTGCGCACACAGAAAATCTTGCAGCTATCAGACAATACTGGAGGATAACGGCCAGAATCTGCCCAGTTATAGCAGAACTGTATATGGGCAGGACTCAGGCTTATGTTGGGCCAGAAGTTTCATTTTGCCATCTGGGTTTAAGGCTTGACTGGGTTTTACACAAAAATGACTTGTTTTAAGCTTAAAGAACGATCATGGTCATTGCCCTGTATGAAAAATCCCACGCACCACTGATCCATCTATGATCATGACTCAGCACCGGTGGTTTAATGGTGCAGTAACAACGTTGTGCTAATTCCATATAATAAAAATGTATAATTTAGAGGTAAATATAGTTGAGTTCAGGCGTTTGGGCACATGAGTGTTGCTGTTTTCTACTGAGGACAGTCTTTTTTATTCCAAGCTGATCTAACCTCGTCTAAAATCGTCCTACGCAGAGATTTAATGTGAAGCAGTCCGGTGATGAACACATCAAGACATCGCTTTGACAGTCTGAGGAGGTGAAGTCAGAAGTTCACACTAACCTGTAGCTGTGTTTGATCCTGTGAGAGAGAGGAGGAGGAGGAGGAGGGGTGAACGACAGAGGGATAAATGCAGGGTGAATTTGGACACAGAGGAGGAGGGAGAAAAGAGGAGCGTGATGAAAAAGTTGAGAGTTAGACGTCATCCTCCTGTGGGTGAGATCTGGAGGTCAAAAGTGCCATAAGGAGGAGCCGTCAAATATGTCTGCTTATCTATTAATCTTATTCTCCACTCAGTTTCCTGAACCTCTCTCCACATCATCCCTGAATTTGAAATCTGAAGATCAAATCACAGCAAATCACATGGAATCAGCCGTCCAATGGGAGCAGCCGGGTGACGGCTGGTGGTGGAATTGCAGTCACCACACACACAAATGGAAAAATAAAACATTGTTGTGAGCTGCCACTTTAAGGAAACAGTAACAGTAAAGTAAAAAAAAAAAAAAAAGAAAAAAAAAAACTTTAGCAGCAAAAACTAATAATTGCAAAGCAGCCAATTAAATTGTGCGGGAGAGATGAAACCGCTCATATTTCCCCTGGTAATTTCATGCTCTAAACTCGCTTCCGTGCGCACATAAAAAGAGGAGAGAAAATATCATTTCAGAAGCTGACAGAACTCATTGTTCGTGGAATTTTAAATTCAAAAAAGTTAATAAAGGCGAGTGCGAGATGAAGGGAATTTGCATTTCTCAGATTAACAGCATGTAGAGCAGCGGCGGCGCGCGCAGCCTCGGGTCATCATTTAAGAAACCTTTGCATATTTTATTTAAGAGTGGCCCGGTTTGGAGCGTAATAAGACAGACAGATAATGATTAGAAGGTCGGGCCTGCAGGGCACAGCCGGGCTGGGCGCTGTAACGCTCTAATACCCAACACACACACACACATGCACTCACACACAAAGCACACCAGAGCCTGTGCCGGCTCCTCTAATTGGCTGCTGATGGTTTATGAAATGTTTTCCAAAGGTTTTATTGTTGTTGTTGTTGTTGTTGCTTTTATTGCTTTCATTATTTTAATGGAGGTTTTTCTGCTCGCGAGTGCTGGTTTGGCTCAGAGCCACCTGGTTCTGCTAACATGCTCCTTTTTAATTAACACAGAACACCCAAAAAACAGGCCCAGAGATGCTAAATCATGGCTACATGCTAATATAGCCACACAGTCATACTGTAGGTCAGCTGGAGCTTCGGTGGACCAACCGGAGAGATTCTCGTTGTAAACTAATGGTAATTAAATTCTGTCATGCACCGTCAAGACTGCGACACTGAAACTCTCATGTAATTACAAGTTTGATTTAAGTCTCATCCATCTATTCAGCGCTGAGAGAAAAGCTGCGTAAATTCAGCACTGAGATTTTAACTGAGTGATTCTGATCCCGTGCTGATTGTTCATTATTATTCTGTCCATACATAACCTGTGTCAGCAGCCTTCCACCGCAGCACCACTCTTTCTCTGTTAAGCTTCTGCACCAAGACTCAATTAAGCATGGTGGAAAATGTGATGGAATTAAGGTGATTATATAATAATGGGATTCTGCGTACACTCTGTCTTACTTCAAATGCAGTATATTAAGAAAGTGATTTTGGTGGACGGCTCGTGAGAAATTAGGTTTTAAGAAAAGCATGAGTGTGTTTTTCTCCTGGTGCATTTGTCACATGAGGAGTAGGAGGATTCATGGTGACGTCTGAGGGAAGGAGACTGATTGACAGAACATCTGCCACAGCTTTTTTCAGATAACAATGAAACAATGAAAATGACCATCAGTCAATTTATATTGTTGGGAAAACTTGGGAGCATGTGTCACTGAGTGGGCTCAGAGTCAGGACGCCTTTGTTTGGCTGTTGGCAGCTGTAACATCTGGAGGAAAGATAATAAGGAAGCCAGAGCTCTGTTAACAGCACAATATAACCTCAGCTGTATCTTTACATCATCATAAGAATAATGTGGCTGGTGAAGACTTGTACATTGGTGCAACAGCAAGTTATGATTGTTCTTTTTCTTGCTATTGTACTCTCTATCTGCAGTTGTGAATCAATGCATCTTTTTGATCTTTCTCACTTCCATGTATACAGCAGAGAGCTCTGTGTGTGTGTGTGTGTGTGTGTGTGTGTGTGTGTGTGTGTGTGTGTGTGTGTGTGCGCGCGCGCTTGTGTGTGTTTGTTTCCATGCCCCTCGGGGTATCGATATAATGATAGTATCTCACAGGCCCCTCCGTGGGTTTGAGGCCTTATTATCAGAGCAGGTAAAGTAATTTCTCAGTTAGACCAATGTTCCACACTAATTCCTCCTCTGTATGTGTACCCATGTGTGTATACAAGTGTGTGCGTGTGTGTTTTTGTGTGTGTGCACACATCAAAGCACTACAGAGAGATGAGCCAGATAATATTTCTCTGATTAATTTAGTCATTTGGGATACTCTGTTAACTGGATTACACTCAGATGTGTTGATATGGCCACATGGCCTTGGGTTGTGTGTGTGTGTGTGTGTGTGTGTGTGTGTGTGTGTGTGTGTGTGAGAGAGAGAGAGAGAGAGACTGTGTGTTCGTGCACATGCAGATATGCATGCATTTAACACTTATCAAGAAGCTCTGTGTTTGATTCCACTTGTGAGGTCCAGAAATCCTACAGTGACACATGAAGCCGCAGAGTGACGAGGGCGGGAGCTGCTTTAGCGTCACCGCACTTCAGAGGTCGCTCAGTATATTAACTCACCTGTTAAGTGATGAGACAGCCATTCAAAAGTTATTCCATTTCCTGTGGGGAGGAAGTGTCCTTTTATTTTGTAGTATCAGTAGCAGCTTGGCAACGGTTGCTAGGAGCAGTTAACTTAGAGACACAGTGAAATGAAAAATACATTATAATGCTCATTATGTGTTTAATGTTTTAATATTTTTATGTCAAAATTGCTTTTTTTTTCTCTAAAATAAATTTATTAAATTAAAATTAAATAAAAATATTTTTTCAGAACTTATCTTGAACTCAGTTGCATTAATGAATGCTAGCATGGCTAGCTAGCAGAGCTACAGCATAGTAAGAGGTGTGCAGATGGATTTCAGCTGACAGTAAACTTTGCTTATGTTTCCCAAGAATCTGGTTGTGTTTTTATTTAGTCATTTAACCCTCATCCTCCTGGGTGAACAGTCCAATAGCTCCATATCTCTCCATGACTCTGTATTGTACTGTATCCACCAAGAGTTTTTGTAATCCAATCAGATTTCAAGGATTTGATGTTGGATTCTGATCAACTCTTATGTGGCAGAGACGTAAAGTTTTGGTTGGAAAAGTAAATCGGGTTGATGTCGAAACCAAACGTTGGCTAATTGACAGTGTGATGTTTCGAGGACGTTTGGTTTAGCTCACGACTAGAATGTCAGTATTTCACATTTCAAGATGAAGTTGACATTTGGAAGATGTCAGATTTTGGTTACTTAACAATACAACTTCAAACCAACAAAATATCAGCTTCAGCTGTAATATTATTTTAAAGAGACAGGGCAGCGCTCAGAAATCCGTCACATCACCAAAGCCGGAGACGCTCAGACTGTTTTTCACTGTGACCTGAAATGTGCTGATTTAAACAGCCTGTATTGTTGAGTACAGTCTGAGATGGTGTTGATGTTAGAGTAGGGTTAGGGTCTGGAACCAGGCCATGTCCTCGTTAGCTCAGTGGCTTCTTTAGCAGACACCACGTTGACTCATATTTATCCAAATATGAAAACTGACATTTTATTTTATCATATTAGTGCATAGTTCATGTAGCCATTTACTTTATAAAGCATAAATAATCCTAAAGTGCACTGTCCATTGACAAATCGAACCCCCTGTTGCCTCAGTAAACTGTTATTATTGTTCTCTTTGCTAATGCAAAATTAAGAAAACTAACACGCCTTGCTGAAGAGAAACACGTCACCGAACCATGTGAGGGACAATATAAGGAGGCATTTTTAATTTGACTCCACAGATTTGACTGACTTTAATGATTGTAACGGTTTTTTTTTTCAGTTGCCAGAGATTGATTTAAGCTAATTTTCTTTTATTTAGTCCTTCAGTGAATTTTGCTCAATAATCAGAAGCAGCAGTGTCATTTCTCTTATATGGATGAAGGTGGGTGGTAGTGATGAATGTGTGAAAACAATTGTTGTGTGTAGGTTTGTGTGCAGTGTCAGGACTCATCATGACAGGCAACCAGTGAAATGTAAAGAGAGACGGGGAGAGAGAGAGAATGAGTGAAGAGGGTTAGAATAACAGCGGGGGGCAGAGAGACACCAAGAAAGAGAGCGAGCGAGTGCATGAGAAAGCGAAAGAGAGAGAGAGAGATGGTAGAGTGGCCAGAGGGCAGTGTGCATTAGAATAAAAGCCTGATTGGCTCTGACCTTCCTCACAGCCAGCTGTCAGCCTCTTAGATACACACACACACACACACACAAACACGGCGTGTACAGCACACAGCCTGTTACGGCCCTGCAGGCTCTGATTACCATATCAGCACCGTCTCATTTGCATAAATCCCAGCACTCTTAATTAGGCTTCATCTCTCTCTTCCTCTCTTTACCTCACTCTCATTTTCAGCTCTTTTCCTCCACTTTTCTTCCTCTCTCTCTCTCTTCCTCCATTCGCTTGCAGATATGGGCTGGGGTTTAGGGTTAGAATTAGCAGATAGGAGGGTCCATGACTCCCAATTAGTTTAGTGCTGTTTAGCCTAATGACAATTTCACTTCATCTGCATGTATTAGCGCGCCATATTCTTTTACTACTTCTGTTCACATAAACATTATCTGCAAGGAATTTTCTCTTTCAACTTCTCCCCCTCTCTTTTTCCTCCCCTCCTCTCTTTATTTTACAGGTGTTATGGTCAGAAAGGACAATGAGCTAATTATGGCTAGAAGTAAACCTGTACCTGCAGTAAATTAATGTGCACGGCCACTCATCATCATCCCTTTGACTTCATGCGGCCGTATGGTGGTAGTAAAATAAGTTGCTGTGGTGGTGATCTGCAATGATCTCATCAGAGTTTACACAGAGGCCAGTAAAGATCCATAATCAAACGTTTGTTTACTTGCCAGTTAATCACCTGTCAAACCACATTATATTTCAGTTTAATCATGTGGAATTAGTCGTCCATGTGCTGCCTACACACAAATATCATTACACAACATGTAACAGGAGTGTGAGTCTGCAGAGCACATACTCTGTGCAGAGAGGTCATCTTTAGGGCACAGGGGCTGTGTGTGCATCCGACTGTTTGGAAATGAATATGAATTTAACTGCACAACTTTGTCTAATAACTTTATCGGCCACATTTTCTGAATAAAAGTATCAGCTACATATGAAATAATAAATCCATTTACATTCCTCCTCTTCATTCTCTTGGTACAATACAAAGTAGCTCTGTTTTAATTTTTTCAAATGAAACATAGTCAGGTCCATTATATTACATCAGCGGATGTTTCATCTCTAAATTGGGCAGAAGCAGCCGAACATGCAACAAGTCGCAATTACAGCTCCTGAACTCAGAGGAGCTACTGATCAAATCCTTCTACTGAAAGCAAGTGTAATTAGTGTAATAATAATACTAATAGTTATACTACTAATAAAATCACATTTAAATGAGAATATAAAACTGCATTTAAAGGATATTTCAGATTGCAACATCAATGTGCGACTGAAATTTTAGCCTCAAAACTGAAAATAATCTTTTTTGTAAATGCAAGTAACAATCCAATGAATCGTACAAACTTTATTATCTTTATTAAAAACCGTAAGTTATTGAGTAACTACAGCTAACTAGCCAGCAAGCTAACATAGCTAGGACAAACAACTTTTATTTCGATAGTCCCCTCTCAGTGTATTGTATTACACAGACAACCAAAGATAATCAGTCGCGAATTCCTCTAGGTTCCGGGGATGTTTCGTGTTTCCTTCGTTCAGGATAAATCCCAATGACACCGAATGAGCCACAGCAGTGACAACACAGCATCCAGTGACAGGCTTGTGAAGTTACCGCTGTTTGTGTGCACCGTCATGTGTAAATGAAATGACTGTAAATATGCAGTATTATTCACTGATACAGTAAATAATACTGCATATATACAGTCAGAGGACGCAGTGCGGGTAGCATCTGTGCCTGTTAGCATTCAGCCGCACTCCACTGTGCACGTGGAGATGAAAACTACACATTTCTTCAAAACGTGTCGGCTTTAAATCACTGAAGCACATGGTGCAACATTAAATCATTAATTCAGTGTGTTTCTGTGGTGAATCTGGTCTGTGAATGTCGGTGAACAAATCAAAAGGACTGGGGGAACTAAATCATTTTCAGCTTTGGTGCCTCGTTCAGCCTGGGGCAACTCTGATCTGTGGATCTCCAATATGTCTGCCAGAGGGCGTGTTACATCACCTGAGAGCCCACGAAGACCGACGAGGAGACGTCAGGACCAGTTTGGGGAACAGGTTATTAGCCTAACTCAGGTTTTTTGAGCAGGATCTAAGAGGAAGAGCAGGACTTGGATGTGTGGTGAAGGTTCAGCTACGTCTTAAACTACGATACACGACCAGATGTTTTTGGTTTTTTTTTGGTTTTTTTTGGTGGGTTGGGTTCGGTGTGGATCCAGGGGGCGCTCTGGGAGGCTGTTGAACCCCCTGAACACTGAATTCTGTGTGTGTACCCCTGTGTGTGTGTGTGTGTGTTGTTAGAGGGAGGTGTGTAGGGGGGTTAAACACAGCTATATTCTGTAGATAACAGGATTAGCTGGGAAGCGGATAATAAGTTAGCATTTCCTCCCTGCGGCGCTCTCTCCTCTCTCCTCTCTCTAATCCTGCAGCTTTGATGTCCCTGCTCCCATCAGGTATCTGGGCTGCTCTGGCCCCGGGGCCCCGAGGCCTCCAAATGCTCAGACACTGAGTTGTGTGTGTCTGTGTGTGTGTGTATATGTGGGTGTGGATGTCTGCCTGTCTGTGTGTGTGTGTGTGTGTTCACTGTCCTCATTAGTTCTGCCTGTTTACTAAAGTTGGCTTCTTGGGATGAAATCTGCTGTGCGGCCGCTCTGCCAGAGATCTGCTCACTATTTACAACTCTCCCTCTCTCTGCCAGGGTCTGACCCCACAGAAAGCTGATGAGGCATCTTATCCTGGGCAGGAAACATCTAAACAACAACAATACTCCCAAAAAAAAAAAAAAATCACTATTTCAACAGCAAAGCAAAGAGCAAATTCAGAGCCTTACAGAAAAGATTTCTCTCTACACGATATTTTTCTTCTGTTGTTGGATTTGACATTGCATTATTCATTATAGTTCTGAATTATCTATGTATAATAATTTTTCCAGCCATGGTAAATTACTGCACATGAGCTCAAACTGCAAGCCCTGTTTTGCTTTTCTATTTCCCAGATTTTTACATGATATGAAGAAACCTCGCACCACTATCCCCCCCCCCCATCCCATTGGTGTGATTCTTATCAGGGTGGAAAAGCCTCTGAAACACTGTCCCCACCAGAGAAAGTGACAGCACTTACTGTTTGTTCCAACTCATAAAGCCAATGTGGACATTCAGTGGTAAAGGTTGAAGATGAGATGTGTGATGTTGGTATTGTGCCACAACAAGTGTGAGACATGACATTGACACTGGAGGCTGTTTTTTTTTTTTTTGTAAGAAATTAGAAAAGCTAATTCATTGTTGGAGTGAACCCACTGTATGGATGAGTTTTAGGCCTTATCTTTAATTGTGGAAAAATATCTCTTTAGGCTGTTTTCATATTGATACTAACACTGTAAAGAAAAAGTTTCCTAATTTGTTCCAGTGAGAACTCTGCAAAAAAGTTTAACATCACTCAACTTTTGCAGCAAAACAACACACAATTATCCAGGAGCACACTGCTGTGAGCCCGACACGTATGTGCAAGTGCACATTCTTTTGTACATTAGCTTATTTTTCCTGAGGTTTATTGAGAGAACTGAAATAATTGAAGTAAATGTAACTAAAGTACAGAGACAGTACATATATAATGCATTATAGATTTGGAACTACATTTTCCACTTTGCCTGTAAAGTTAGTGATGGTTGAGATTGGCGGAGTGATATGATGTAAGGCAGGAAGGTGATGTATGGATGGTTGTCGGTGTTCAGTTGTCCCGCTGTGGAAGCGTTGTTGCTCTACCTGCGACCCAAACATAGACCGATTCAGTAAGAACTAAGTTTATAGTTAATGTTAGGAATAACCAGTGATACTGTGGAGAATGTGAATTGTTTGTTCACCAGATCACTGAGACAGAACACTTGTTGCCATGTTAACTTTCCAGAGATTGATCTTGTCGAAATCGTCACCGTCTCTACCTACTTCCTGATTCTCATTAGTCTTATTTTGTTGGATTTGCAGCTGCCAAGAAAACGGCGTTAAGCCTCTGGATTAAACCTGATAATCTGCTTGCAGTCAGTCTGGATAAATGTACTGGACAGAATAAATCTGGAATAACTGATCAACCTGCTGCAGTTGATGCCTGATATTCCTTAAGGAGGAATATTTTAAGCTTCATATCACAGAGGAACTGAAAAACAAGTGATCTGCTTTATTTTGGTTTAACACGACTCCACCTGGAGGCCTCCTGTGTACAGACCTTCAGCATCTTTATCAATGTTTTCGTTTCTTATTTCTAAACTATTTTGCTTAGAGTTATTATTATTATTATTATTTTTTTGCTTTATTTTGGTCTGAATTCATGATTAAAAACTTGACTTTTTGACAGTTGAATACATCTGTAACTATTTAAAGATGATTGAGACCTTTAACTGTCCAATGGGAAGTCCCTGCAGATAATAATGTCCTATCAGCAAATCAGTAAGAAGTCCTCATTAATCTATCAACTCCTACATTAAGTTGTAAACTGAGATTATCTTGAACCTTTATCCTAAACGTCAGCGCAGCAGATAAGGTTGTTGGACGTCCATACTGTTGTCAGGCTGTTTACAAAGTGCAGGATGCTTGAACGTGTGTGTGGGTGTATTTATCTGTGTAAAAGTGTGTGTGTGTGTGTGTGTTCGGTGGGAGGGGAGAAATTGAGTCTAGGAGAGTGTGAGTCTAATTAAAACGATGAAAATAATTACTGATACAGGCTGACAGACAGCCTCGCCCTCAGACATCCTCAGTAATTAGTTAATTAACCAAACGCAAATTAGCAGCAAGAATTAGTCAGCCAGGCTTAACGGAGAAGATGGTGAGCCCTCCTCTCGCTTTCTGCTTTGCTTCTCTCTGCTCCGCCTTTGCTATCTGTGTGTGTGTGTGTGTGTGTGTGTGTGTGTGTGTGTGTGTGTGTGTGTGTGTGTGTGTGTGTGTGTGTGTGTGCCTGCAATGCTACACTGCACTGTTCTTAAAAAAGTTAGAAATAGGGCACGTCTGCTTTATTATTTTATCACTACTTTGCAATGCACAGTCACAACATGGTATGTAATACTGTCTTTTTATGCCTAAGTCAATTCATTCAAATTAAAAAGTGATTTCAGGATAATGAGGCAGTAATTTTCTCAGTTTTTCCCTTAAAAAAAAAAAAAAAAAAAAGGGATACGTACAGTGAATATTTGCATCTGTTCCTCTTCAATTCCCCTAAACTTATTAAAAGCTAATTTAAATAACTACTGAAGCTGAGGCTCAAAAATGTGAAAGTCATCAAGGACATAGCAGATAGGTGCACACATTCCCTCCACTGAAAATAACACATTAGAAAAAATAAAAACCTACTTCCTCATCATTCCAGCTCACATGATCCAAACAAGCCACTGTAGTTGCTCTGCAGCCCTGCAGGTCATGAGAACAACCCCTCGGATCCACCACACTGAAGTCAGAATGATTACGTGAGCAGCGATGAGTATTCGCCCACTGTTGGCTCCAGTGGGCAAGTTGAAGCTCAGTGCTGGAAGCGGCTGGTATTCCTCTTGTTAACACTCACTTCGACTCGCCCCCGGCTTATTTTAGGGAAGATCTGAGAGAAACGATGCTCCGACTGCACAACAACCCTCAGTCCTGACTTAGTATGGCTGTATACAGTTTGTGTAAGTGTGAATAAAGGATAGGTCTTATTGTCATCAACTCCTGTTAAAATACCAAAGCAACAATGGACTGATCCTGCTGCATTGTCTGTGTAGCTAAAGCTGTAGCCTTGAACTGCACTGTTGCACTGGGTCACACATCCCTTCATTTCACTCATTATGATGAATATGTAGTTTATTCTGAGTCAATCCCACATGCACTGTCCTGCCATTTAGCACGACAAATGTGTATTCATCCACAGCTTAAAGTAGTCCCATCAAAAATGTATCATTTCTTCCTGTTTGACTGATGAGTGCCCAGTATCCTGTTTTTAAGGTTCACAACCAATGGGCTAAGTGTTATAGACAGAGTGGGGAAGTCAAAGTATAAAGATTAGCTAACACTTTGCCTTTAAGAGCTTTAAATGCATAGACACCAGGTCTCCAAACCCAACCAAACCATCAGCTTTTGCAGCACATGTTTAATAATTATGATGGCAAAAGAAATGTGATCATTCCAGTAACAAAAAATCTGAACATTTACCAGTCGCACAACGTAAGTTCAGGCATGGTCAAGTGCTTTTAATGTGAAAAGACAGAGCCTTGCCTTCACCATAAAACCAGAGGGTGACTGACTCTTCTAAATGTCAGCATGGATATGAGGAAGGTGAAATCAAGTCTATAGGCTGTGTTAATTTAAAGTCCCTGGCAGCAAATGAGACCAATTTTAAAAAGGTTGTTGAAACAGGCTACAACACTGAGCCAACACGCATGCACACACACACACACACACACACACACACACACACACACACACACACACAAATACTAAAAAGCAGGAACATATATAAACTCACCCAATACTGACTGTTTATGCTATCATGAGGTAGCGCTTTAGCTTTTCATATCATAAAGGTTTTATAATGTTAATGGGATTTAATCAAGTAAGAACAATTTTAGTTTAAAATTGTTGAAATGGAAAGTGACTGTATGTATATGTAGAATAATGTACATGTATTATGATTATATGACACACACAGAAGAAATTAACAAATTCTTTATCCTCACAGAGCCAAATAAACTGGAAGTAATGCTGCTCATATCTAAGCTACAGGCACAATTAATGAATATATATATATATATATATATATATATATATATATATATATATATATATATATATATATATATATATATATATATATATATATATATATATATATATATATATTCATGCACCCACCATAGATGCATATATACATACATGCATAGTATAAATTATATAGTACATACTTATATGCACACACAGCTAATGGTTTTGTCATTGGACATATGAATGCATGATGCAAGAATTTGTATCATTGTCATTGTCATTGTGTATAGCAGGATGTGTGTGTGTGTGTGTGTGTGTGTGTGTGTGTGTGTGTGTGCTTGCTTGTAGCTTGAGGGAAGGAACCATGTGCACATTCAGGTCAGAGCTGTCAATCATGCTCAGTCTGTTAGTTGTGTATGCAAGTGTGTGTCTGTGTGTGTGTCTGTGCGTGTGTGCGCTGACTTATAAAAGTAATATAAAACCAGTTTCTCTTCTGTGCATTAGTGCTGCAGGATTTTCCTCACGCTTTTTTGAGGTGTAGAGTTTTGGAAGAATGTGGTTAAAAAGTCCAAAAGTTATCTGAGTAACCGACGGGGCTGTTTTTGGTGAATGGCAGCAGTGATGATGAAGCTGGAAGATGCATTATTTAAAGGGCCTGTATGTAAGTGCTGCTATTACATCGTTCGCATTAGCAGCCGTTTACTGACCAGTCTAGAAAAAATGTAAGTTCGCCATCAAACTTCATTCCTTTACTCACCAAGAGTTTTTCTTCTGTTTAAGTTTCTATCATGTTTTTTCTTCCTCTGATGTTAGCATGCTAACCCGCTAGCCTCGGTCCGAACAGACCATTTCTAATACCGAGTCACTGTAGCGTCCAGGCTGCAGTTACTCGCGTCCAGGCTGCCCTTAAGAAGTAGCTGCTCAGAGAACGTGTTGCAACCTCTTGTCTTGTAAACTCAGTGATGTCTGAAGCTCTTGTCTAGACTGGTCAGTAAACAGCTGTTAATGCTAACGTTGGCTGTGTAACGATAGCAAAACTTACAAATGGCTCTGAATATTAAAAGTCCTGTCCAGTAGTTTGCTGTAGTGGAGTGTTTAATGGTATACTGGTATACTGGGGAGCTTATAGACACAGAGTGGGTCTGAGAGAGTGAGGCAACAAAGAACTATGACACACACACTATGATAAAGTGGACTGAAAGGCAGTGATCAGGCATTATGTAAATACAGTTGTGATTAATGGGTGAATCAGTTTTGCATTCAGACACATATGGTGATGAAATCAATGGGTTAGATTCATGACTTGACTAAAACCTTATGTTTATTTTGACAATAATCTGAATCTGACTATTTACAGGCACTTAGAGCAATACTTCACCAAAAAGCTGTAGTTTTAGTGCCAAACATTCACACCCTATAGGTTTGACAAGTGTCTTTCCCCAAGTTTGCAGCTTGCTCCTTCATGCAGGACAGTCAGCTCAGACTCACAACAGATTCTAGTGGTGACCCACAGGCATCGCTCGAAAGCAATCCATACAAGAAATCCACAGAAACATCTTAAAGCACTTCTTTACCACAAGTATGGGCTCACTATGTTCCTGCTGAAATGTTCCTGCTAAAATGTAGATAATATGCATATATATATATGTAAAGCTGTTTGCATTTGTTTTTTATTAAAATGCATGATCAAATGCTCAGATGGAGCAACACTGAGAAATGTTTTTAATAAAATAAAACAAAAAACAAACATAGGCTTGTCCAGCAAAAGACGAATAACCTCTGAACCTTGCTTATATCTGCCGCAGTGTAATGCAGCATCACCTGACGACCCGCTGCACCGGCCGGTCAGATACAGGCTATCATGCATTCCTCGAAGAACACTGTGAAGTGAACCGTGGAAATATGTCATGAATCTTTGATGTGTCGGATAAAATGAGTTCTTAGTCAGGTCTCACCTCCCCAAACTGGACATCCTGGATCATATTTCATCCTCTCACCAGTACCTGTTAGAAAATACCCAAACCCAGAGGACTCCTATGTTTTTTTTGTTTTTAAAAACGATGCTACGTTTTAAAACGATGCTATTTTCAGTCTGAACAACAGCGATGTGTCTGACTTTTATAACAGAGCCTGGAGTTTGCTTCCCGTCTCAAATTAACAGTCATTGTTTGCCTCTATTAACCATGAAGGTGATGTCTCTGAAACATTAACCAAGTAGTTTTGGCACCTAAACTTTAGCAGAACTCACCCACAGGTGCGGCAGATCAGAAAATATCACTTGCTGGATTGAATAACTGATCCAAGGGTACATGCCATCTACATGACGCTTGTGCTTCACATCCAACTTGTATCTTTTGTTTATGCCATCCTCTATTTTCCCCATTTTTCCCCCCCCGTCACACTCCGCTGTGTATCGCTTAGTAAAACTAGAATCACTTTAAAACAGGCTGTAAACGGCGCAGTTTCTCTGGTGGGAACGTCTCACTGCGTTTCCATTCGCTAAGCAGCCGGCAGCCAAAGAGGTGGCGCAGTGGGATTCAAACTTTCTCTCCAGGGACCCACACTGGAAGCTCATCTACCCGAAACACAACACCAAAATCTAAAGTAATATTTTTTGACAGTAGCTAAAAATATGAGAAACATCCCCAGGGGAGAGTGTGTGTCAATATTTTTTCTAAACAGGAAGGCAATAATTTCCTTTATTCCTTCAGTTTTAAAATGTCATTTTTCTTAACTCTGGAACAAAAGGAGAGACGCACACACACCATCTAAATGACGTTTTAATCTAGTACTGCATTGTGTATCTTATAATCCTCAATATACTGAATATCTGTTGGAGACGTGGCTGAATAAACATGTGGGAACACTGGGACCAGTGTGTGGTATTCTCTGGTTTTATTTGTTCCCACTGTCTCAGGGAAATCACGGGGTTCAGATATCTGTCTTTACTTTATGTTTTTGCCTTGCAAACATTCATCAACATGAGCCTTGGCTGCTCTTAGAGTGTAATTAAATTAAAACTAATATTTCAACCTTTAATCAGGTGGTCTACAGGCAAATAAGCGGTTCAGTTCTTTGTCTTGGTTTATTCAGATTGAAGGAGGGTGGAAACGTGTGTCAGTAAGTTATAACATTAACACTGAAACTTGCTTCAACTTGCTTCATTCATCCCCATAAAACATACATGTGACTGACTGGGCCAGTTATAAACAACTGGTGATCGTGAGATGATAAAGAAAGAGCCACATTCATGTCAAATGGGATGGATGTAATGATTCCCATACTTCAGCGTCACGTCACCCCATCTCCACACAAGAACTTCAACGTAACCCCCGAAGTTCAGGGCTAACAGTCTTTAGTGTTCAGTGATAGTCTTTTTAAAATTCTTGCTGTCTCTCTGGCAGAATGGCAGCTATTGTATGGTCAAGGCAGTGGCATGCAGTCAGGGCAAGCAGCGCTTAACCAGTTAAAGCTAAAAACAGACATCAGTTAGAAGGATACTGCAGTGGAAGAAAAACGTCTCCTTAAATCTGATCTCAGAACAGCTTTCTGATATTGATTTCGTGCATTCATCTTTTATTGCTTTTATTGAAGCTAACTTGACTTCCAGCGGTTTGTCATTTTTCTGGGTGTGGCTGTGTCCCATCAACAAAGGCAGGGGCTCGTTATGCAGAGAGGGGAACAGCATTTTACCCCTGGGATCTCTGAGGGGGTGACTAGCTATACCCAGTGAGTCAAGCTGTCCTTCACTCATGGGCAGATGTGTGTGGAAACTAAACTTATATTAAGCATTAGAAATGTACTTCCACCGGAGCCCATCTAAGGAAGCGTTAAAAGGTGGAGGGTCATTGTTGGTTGTTCAGCTCTGCCTGGATATTTGTAAAAGTCACTGCACAGCACTGGGTTAAGGTTAGTGAAATATTGTGGTTACTCTGGTCTCCTACATGAAAGTCGGACATCCATATTATACACATTATATAAACACAGTGTCCATACATGTAGTGCACACTACCTTCTGTTTTGGCACTGGATGTAAATTATGAGGTGAACAATCGGATACTGGACTGTGACCTCACACAACTCAAAACAGCTGTATGATTGCACAATTGTTTGTAAAAAGGGTTAAAAAGGTGATTGACAAGATAAAACTATATCCATTAAAATTGGATTTAATTAGCATGAAAAATGTTGGCTCATTTACAGCATCCATGTTTATTTAGTTTGAGTTTCCTTTTCATATTACAAAGCCCCAAGACAGATACACTGAAAGCTTTCAGAAAAAAAATCTGCATCTCCCAGTGACGGTACAACTTGGATGTTGACGCAAACGCTGTTTACTAGTAGGAAACTCTTAATTATGGCAACTTTGATGTGATACGAACAGAGCAGAAACTTCACCAAAGCATAAGGTCCAGTGCTCAGTGGATGTGTCCAGTGGTGGACTGTGATCCCGTCTGAGGAACCTGTGTCTGTTTGAACTTGAACGTCAGAGATGATTCAATGTATTTTTTAAAATATGTCACTGATTGGATGTCAATAATTAAGTCTAATTTTCACATGGAACGTCAGCTGGAATTAGAGGGCTAGAGCATCTTATCAGTCGGTGAAAGGAGCACTTATGGATATTTGTTGTCTCCTTCCTGAACCTCGGTAACCTTCCTGCCCTTGAAGATTCAGTAAGACTTAGACAAGATGTTTATGGCATTTTCACGAACTTTATTGTCCTGGAAGAACAAACCAAATGTAGAAAAGAGAAGCATAAATACAGAATAATGTGATATTTTGGCCTCACGCAGCTCTCAGCCCGGCTGCTTGCTTGACGTCTCTTTGTTTCCATTGACTCGGCTGCCGTTGACTTTGCCCTAATGTCAGAGATATGACATGACCTGCAGGCATCTGTTCTCCTTCCCTGGAAGCTTCACATCCACACACAGACACACACACACACACACAGACACCAATCATAGGCATCACAGACACTTCTGCAACACACACTCCCCACACCCCTGTCTTGTGGTATTTCTCGGGTATCCACGCCCCGTGTCCTGTGGTGTGTCTCCTGTAGAGGAGTGTATGTTTTGTTTATGGTCAGTGACATGCACAAGCACTGTGGGGCCTAACTGAATGTGAGCACTGTCAGAAGAGATTAGAGCCATGTGTGTTGGGGTGTGTGTGTGTGTATGTGTGTGTATGTTGGCTAGTTGACTGGTGGGGAGACACCAGTACAGATTGGGGCTTCAGATGTGATGAGCGTCATGGCTGGGCCTCCTCCTGTCCTCTTGGTTCAGCATCAAGAGATGCCCTGCCGCTGCCGTCCAAACCAACCCAAGCAGCCCATGGGCCACACCAGTGTCCCCTTTGTCTCCTTGTCCCTGTCTCATACACACTCGAACATGGATACACACTTGGTTCAGCTGATATGAATATTGAAATGCCAATATTGTATTTTTTGGATTTAGACTGCAGAATCTCATAGCTTGTGTCAGGTTGGAGTTTTTGTCACAATTACAACTTTTCTAAAAGCTTATAATCAAATTTCATCTGGACTTTTTATTTCAAGGAAGATGCTGTTTTCTGCTGCAAGAAGACATTGAATTCTACAGTTCATAGTAAACTCGTTTGTTGTGCCCCTTCAGCACAGAAAATTATTCTGGTTAAAAAGCGAGGATGAAAATTGGGAGGAAAAACAAAAAAGCTGCTGTTGATGCATCGCTGTCGCTTTAAGTAAAAACAGTTTAGGACATTTTAGGAAATTTGCCTGTTCACCTTTTTGCCAAGAGTTTGATGAGAAGATTGATACCGCTCTCATGTTTGTGCAGTTAATATGAGGCTACAACCAGCAGCTGGTTAGCTTAGCTTAGTTGAAAATGAGGGGAAACAGGTAACCTCACCTGTCCACCAGGTCATAAAATCCGCCAAGCAGCGCCTCTAATTAACCCTTTATATGTTGTTTGTTTAATCCATGGATGTTTCCAGTCTTTACGCTAACCTAAGCTAAGCTAACTAGCTGCTGGGTGTAGCTCAAATTTACCCTACAGAGATGAGAGTGGTATCGATCTTCTCGTCTGACTCTTGGCAAGAAAGTGAATAAGCATACTTTCCAAAAATGTCTTTAATGCTTCAATAGAGTTTGAACAAGCTCATGATACTTCATTCTGCACTATACTGTGCAAAATAGAGAATTTCTCCGAGCTTAAATCTGCTTAGGGGGGCATAAATTGATTTTTAAGTGTGATGGAGGGTCAAACTAGTTCTACATGGTATTTTTAAAATGAGATTTGTTTGAATATTCAAAGGAAAAATACTAATAGAGTCCTGTTTTTTCTTGTGAAAACAAAAATAATGAGCCCTATGTTCTTATATATTAATGAAACCTTCTGCTTCAACAGACAGCGGGTGCCAGTTTTCTGCATTAAATATGTATTCTAACAAACTACATTGCATGTCACATCTGTCAGAGAACTGATGGCTATATCTATCTGTCAAGCCTTCACACAGAGACACACACACTCAGAAGTAAATATACAGGAGCTGCACACACTCGCCCGCCCCCCACACACTCAGTGTTAGAAGTGTTATGAGGGTGGGCTGGATGTTATAGGGGTGGATGGTTGGTTCATGGCCTTGCTCACTCGATCAGACTAGGCATTTTGTTCAGACACTGAACAGAGACCTCAATCGCCCTCAGGCTATATCGTGCTCTCTCTCTCTCTCTCTCTCTCTTCCTCTCTCTCCAACTGTCTCAGTCTGTGAGCCAAAGCAGAATTTCATTTTTATCTGTAACAACCAACAGACAATACAGTTTGTTTTTTTCCTCATCATCCTCTTCTGTACCACATCAGCTCCGCTCATTTTTATCTTCCCTGCACACTGTCGGCTTTTCCAAATCTTTTCCATCGCACCTTTTTGTATCTGCAGTGCGTTTACATTGTAGATGCACGTCAGGATGAAACAGTGGGTCGTGTGCTCTTGTTGACTGGATGTGATTTCAAGATCAAACTTTCAAGTTAATCCTGACAGTATCCCAGTTTGCAGAAATGAACTCATAACTAAACTACATATGCAGGCAGTTGCACAGGGGTCCAGACACCCAATGCAATGTGGAGGGCGCCTTGATCCGGGGGCGACTGATACTATTGCTGAATGAGAAACAGGTGGTTTAACACATCGTTGTTTTTGTTTTGTAAGCTTGGCCGGGCACACATGCCCTCCTGCAACGCTCACTGCCAAGATCTGCTCCAGCCTTCAACCATAAGAGCAGCGGAGTCTTTGTCTGCACCGAAACTTTTCTTAATAAATAATTTAGAGCCTCGTCCATGAGCGTTGAAACGTCTCCTTGATTAGACGCTGTTCTCCGCATTACATCTGAAACCTAAAGGGGAAAAAAGTTGGTTTTTAGTAGTTTGTAGTTTTTTTTTTTACTTCACTGATGTTATGCAGTGAATAAACCAACCACAGCATGTTTGAGTATTTATTAGCTTCACATTATGCACCTTGGCCTCTGTGCAGCCAAGGATTTTGTGTAATAGATTAAATTTGATTATACTGCAGCAGCATTGTTTACTAGTTTTACTTTGGGACAGATTGTTGTTTTTCAATTATTTCATTCCTTGTGTTGGAGTGCTCTTTAGAGCAGAGAATATCCCCTTTAAACACAAACTTTTATTCATTCATTCATTCGCCATACAGCTCATCCTCTTAGGGTCGTGGTGGGCTGGAGCCAGTCCCCAGCTGACAAACCACCGTTCACGATCACATCCACACGAGTCGCCAATTAAATGATCCTTATACGACTGCTATCATCAATCTGTTCATTTCTTAGCATCAAACTTAAACTAATGTGAAATGTGTCAATTCAGGTTTAACAGTGACACTGACCTAAAAGTGGAAAAACACCTTAATTATTAAGTTCTAATATCTCCTGTCTTTTGGTCTCAGGTTTGACCAGTTTTTTAACTGTGTACGTATCGGCCAAAATATTCTTCTCTCCCTGAGCTGAACTGTCTTCCTGTCTGCGATTGATGCTCTTGTCTCAAGCCTGACCTCCTACTGTGACATCCTTCCTCCCGTTGTCAGGTCCTGCCTCAGTGTTTATGTGTCTGTAAGTGGAATGACCCTAGCATGCCTCCAACAATAAACAGAGCTAATAACAACTGGCTGTCAGGGGACTGTGTGTGTCGGTATATGAGGGTGTGTGTTTTGGGGGGGATGGGAGGTTTGTGGAGGGGTTTAGTGAATGGGGAGTTAATAATGCAAGCACACTCACAAGTTGGAGTCCAATAGAGGCGGTGTGCATCTAGTAATCCTCATGGCCCCCACCCCATCCCCCCCAGTCATCTGATACCTGCTTTGTTTTGTCTCTGTTTGGACTGAACCGCCTCCTCCAGTGTTCCCTCACATCCTCTGACCATCATCCATGCAGCTCATCACTACAGCAGCTGGTCTCAACGATTATCACGTACTCAAGGTGGAGTGGAGGTGAAGGTGAAGGTCGACTTTTAACAAGCACAGCACTTTCACAACATCATGATATAACATAACAGTAAAAAGTCATTTTAAACCAGTTTGGAAACTGTAGCATCACCAAAATTTTTACATCCAAAATGATGCAGCTTCAGACGACCTATGTGTGGATGTAGCATGGTAGCTTTGAATTTAGTGCTTATATGAAATCATGCTGCTCTAGTGTTTGGTTGCAATCAAAACACACTAGTCATTTTTATCTACTATATATAGCCCAAATCACAAAATCTCATATTTGCCTGCAGGGACTTAACAGTGTGTACAGCCTCACAACAACCTCTGTCTGTAGACCCTGCCCTTGAATCAGACAAAGAAATCTCGTGAAAAACAGCAGAGGAGATATCCCTGTTGGTAGGATGAAAACAAGTTTTGTTTTACATGCTTGTGGTCATGGCAAATAAGTGAAGGTCAAGGTGTAGGACTAGTTACATGTAGGCAGCTCACACTTACTGTGCATGATGAGACAAAGACAGACTGTCATGCTCTTGGTGAACACGGGTTCACATCACTCTCTGCTTCGCCACTCGAAGTAAACTTAGGCTTAAGGTGTCAAAATAAAATGAGAGCTTGTCTGGGAGTTCGTGGAGTCTTGTTGTCATGGTGAGGTTGCTATGCAGGCAGTTTTTATACCTATGGGTAAAGCCAGGCTGTCTCCCCTCTGTCTACAGTCTTTAGGTCTGTCCCAATACAAGGGCCACATGAAGGCTGATTACGCCACGATTAGGCTGTCCTGTTTCAAAGGGCTCCTTCACATGCGACTGAGAAATTAAGCTCTTTTCCAGGGCAACGAAGGGTCCAATAGGTGAATCATTCATGGTGAAACCTATCAAACACCAACAGAGACCCAGAAAAGGCAAAAGAAAAGGAAAAAGTTACATGTTGTCAAGGTCGCCAGGCAACAGAACAGCACTAACTTACGGTTACGTCACGCAAAGTGGAAATCATCCGTCGGCCAAACCATCTGATTTCAGTTCAGCTCCTTGGGACAAAGCAAAAGTGTCAAAACAAAATGACGAAAGCTTGGCTGGGAGTCCCTTAAGTCTTGCTGTCATGGGGAGGTTGCTAGGCAAGCAGTGGAGACTTGAGAAGTCACTACACCTGGTCGAGAAGTAGTCAGTCACATAACCCCCCCCCCCCAAAGAAATATAAAAACATATGATTATATAAATAAGATATAGCTTAGTTAATGATCTTTAGAGGTGTGGGCAGGTGGGTTTTGTTACCTGTGGGCAGAGGCAGGCGAACTCTTGGTACAAACGTGTATTAGCTGCAGGTTGGTGAGTACGTAGTGGTTGGTCATGTGACATGGCATCGGCCTGTCAGCATTAACCAACACTAACTTGATACTATGACAACGTTGCTATAGTGTATAAACGCATGAAGGTTTCTCCTCTTTCTGCGTACGAGTAACTGGAGGTTTCGGACCTTGGCGGCTCAGAGGGAGCGCTGCCTTGCGTTCCTGTGTCGGTATGTGGGTGTTGATGTGTGTAAGTGAGCGCGAGAAGCTGTGTGGCAGAGATGCGTTCTCCTCTGCGTAACCTTGACCCGTCTGGAGAGGCAGCCTTGCCTCAGCAGCAGCAGCAGCAGCAGCTGTGTCACTTCAACTCAGTGTCTTCAGTTCAACCTTAAGGGACCCGGACTGCCCGTGTCCCTGCCCACACAACAACAAGGACCCCCCTGATACAACAGCCAGCCAGACCCCCCCCCCCTTCCCTTCTCTCTCCAACCTCCTGCCCTGAGCTACCAGCAAACACACATTCATGCACACTGTCCGTCATGAATACTGATAAACGTGTTCACTATCAACAGCAGCAGACAGCGGCCTGGCCCGGCTGGCTTCTTGACTGCTGACAAAGCCCAGACTCAGGCTGCCTGGCCCCGCAGACACGGGAACAGTGGCGAAGACAAACACTGGCCCCCAGCCACTCCCAGTCAGCTCTACATATGTCACATGTTAATGACATCAAGTCTGTGGCCACCCACAGACCGCGGCGTACTTGGGGGCAGCAGATCGAGAAATAAAGTCCTTTCTCCTTGGGACGACAGTCTTATCCTTTCGCTGTGGCATTCAGCGCTCGGACTTGGAGGCGTTAACCCTTTGTGTTCACTGCAGGCCCGTTGACAAGTCTTTGGCCACCTTGCTGCACCTTCTCCAGCTTCACACCACACACTCTGACGTGGCGGTTTTGGTTACAGAGTGATTTAGAATGAAATTTACTTGTACAACACAAATATATCATTATAATATTTATGATACATGTTTCTCTTTCTGAAATAATGAACATTTGTAGCCTGGAGGCTTCCTCTGTTAATTAATTAAGTGAACTAGACTGAAAAGGGAAAGCAAAAAGTCATTATTGTAGCGTCTGACTTCATCATCCTGTGTACGTTCAACTGCTTCATGGGAAACTCACGTAGATACTCCTTTGTTTTTGTGGGGGTTGGAGCCAAAAACAGGGATGGATGAGCCAAGACCACATTTACCGCTTTAATCCTGATCCCATTAGTGGACTCAGTAGTGAAAATGCTAAAGAGCAGCCATGCTACGCTCCTCCGTGTGCAGAAAGGAAACGGTACGCTGCCTTTTGTCAAACATGACTGATTCACTTCTGCCTTTTGTGTGTGTGTGGGAGCTTTGCCTTTTCATATCGATCACGGTTGTGCCAACTGTTTGTTTTGTCTTTTCATATAATGAACCCTGGGCCCTCGGTGAGGCCCCGGCGGAGCTCCGCTCCACGCTAAAGGGCTTTTTGTGAGACAGTGTCACGCTCCCTCGTTCCGGCGAGGCTTCACGTTTCTTATTATTCATGGCTCTCTCCCCGTTTGTTGAGGAGGCCGGGATCAAACAGGCCGATTTGCCATGCCTGACACCCACTGCTGAGAGTGTGTGTTTTGTGTGTGTGCGTGTGTGTGTGTGTGAGTGAACTTGGCTCGGGCTCAGTAATGACAGGATTTGTTAAACAGTAAATTAATGAATAATGAAATATCCAGCACGCGCCTGCCTCGCCTGGAGCACAGTGCCCCGAGCAGGAATTACTCCCGACCGGCAATCGGCTGTCTGTGTGCTGCATAACCTGTGTGTGTGTGTGTGTGTGTGTGTGTGTGTGTGTGTGTGTGTGTGTTGGATAAGCATTTTTACAGCCCATTGCGTGACAGAATGCTGAGGGGCTTTGCTGATGGGGGTCTGCTCCCTCACTTCCCAGCCAAACGACAGATAGACAGACGGACAGACAGCACGTAGAAAAGAGCGTCACTACCTCTCTCATACTTGGCATCTATCAAATGTTCTCATTGGCCTCATAAGCTCAGTCCATGCTCATAACTGGATTACCCTGCACTGGTCCTCTCATGAAAGTAACAACCTGTGACATTTTCATAAAAATAAATTTTGCTCCCCATTAAGACTAATTCATCAAAGACAAGTGGTTCATATGAGATCCAGCTCCTGGAAGCTCATCTGCTGGTTTAAACACTCTGCGGCTGCTGGTGCACAGGAAGTGATGTGTCTTAGCGTGATCGGACGTAGAAAAACAAACACTGACAGATTGTTTCAAAGTCACAATACTTTTTCAAAAGGTATTGAAACCGAAAGAGAGGAATTTATGTAATATCATGCTAAAATTCCCACCTGTAATAATCCAGATGTGGAGGCTTATAGAAGTGAGATGCAGGGACGGTCCCACACTAACCTTTTCTACTTATCCTGCTCCAGACTTTTGGCTTCTCTGTGCTGGGTTCCTGTCTAATGTGTTGCCTCAGCAGTGTCGCAGCACCATGATATCTTTCTTCACTTCTCACATTTTGCTGTTTGTCTTAGCTGGAGAAGTTGGAATCATTTCTCCATGTCAAAAACTCGCAGGGCTGCGGATGAACGTCTTGTTAGGTGAATACACAGAGGGGAGCTGGATAATTGCATTAGAAAGCTCCACTGACTCCTGTGTTCGCCTGGAATGTTATATTTTCATTTGAACTCTCTGTTCATAGTAACATGTATTTGTTAATTGGAGGGTTTGCAGGGTCTCAGTTTTTTTTTTTTTTTAAGATGAGGTTTGACATTGTTTCATCAGCATCTACTGATCTGATCTATTGTTTAAAAAACACTAAACAACCACTGCTCAATGCTTAATAATGGTCAAGTTTTCTGACACATTTATGAACCCTTTTAAAAAAATATATATTTCATGCTCGATGCATTATGTTTTAATTCTATTTGTTTAAAGAATTAAAAACCACATGCAGCTGTACACTGAAAATAGAAACTTGCAGGAATGAGAGATGCTGTGTGCTGACTGCTGGCTGGCACACAATTAAAATCGACCTGGACAGAATGGAGTCACCACACTGTGCTACACCTCTAATGATACTTTAAAAAAAAAATCACACAATTAAATTAAAGTCAATAAATATTATATATATTTTTGCTATTGAATATCTACATTTTTGAGGAATAAAATGTTAAAACAGTTTAACTACATTTGTCTGTGTGTGTCTTACAAATGTGCAATATATATATTTATATTTATACTTTTTATGAATGAAATCTGTCGTCTTTGTATTATCCTACACAAGATGTTATAGGGAAATTCCCCAAAACCAGATTTGCATGAACTTGGAAGACTCATTTGTGAGCACCAGGTAGTTTCTGCACAGACAGAGCCTTGACTGAAGCATTTTCAAGAGGCCTCAGGCTCGATTCAGAGAATTGAGAAGAGAGAGAGGAAGAAAAAAAAAATCTTTTGTTGGTAATGGTAAGAATTCCTCCACCAGCCACTGATGTTACTCCTCTGGATTCTCATGTTCAGCACATACTGATGACTTGATTTATGTCGCAAATTAATTGCATTTTCATTTTCCATTTAATGCTAAAATTTAGTTTATCATTTTATAGTGGTCAAATTACATTCTGGGGTTTGTTTTTGGTCTCATTGGCCAAGTAAAAATAAAAAATAAAAAAAGAAATAAAAATCCTCAATAAACTACAGCATCCATGATTCTGCATCATCTCCCAGCTGATTTGCACCAGTTGCAAGCCCTATACTGATGGTTTCTTTAGGCCATAAAAACATGTTGGTAAATAGTCCCAACTTTTTTTTTTTTAATTTCCCCCCAAACAAAAGCATTTTAATAGCACGTCTGTCTAAACTGAATTCCACTCAGTTTAATTAACCCACAACAGGGAAACGTAGGCTTAACATTAAAACGCCATTAAATTCCTGTAGATGGAGGTGCTCTGCACGCTCAGACTGACCGTGGCGTTTGATCGGGGGGGGGGGGCGTCTGGTTGAACTCGTCAGAGGCCTTTTTCCCTGCTGGTGTTTGTTGTTGTGTTGTCTTTGGCGTGTTTGTGTGTCGCTGCTGCAGCCGCGGATGCTCGGCGGCTCCTCGTCTTTGTGGAGCGGGGATCGCTCGCGGACATGCGGGTGCTGAACTCTGCACCTGCGTCACGCGGTGTTCCGCTCCACGGGTCAACTCAGCCCGCGGGACACTGTGTGTGTCATATGTGTGTGTCTCTCTCTCTCTTTCTATCCAGCCTCTTGTTTCCTTTCTCTCTCTCTCTCTCTCATTAGCTTTCTTTCTCTGCCTCTCTCTCTACTTTTCTCTGAGTGTCTCGCGCTCTCCCGTCATTAGCACACCGGCGGTAGATCCCCACCGCGAGGCGGGCCCGCGAGGCACGATTCTATCCCCCCTGCGTGCGTGAGAGAGAGAGAGAGAGAGAGAGAGAGAGAGAGAGAGAGAGAAGCCTTTCTGAAAACTAGGGCCTCACTGGCTGGAAAAGGCAGCCAATTATCTCTGTGGAATAAGACGGTATCCATCAGGGTGTGTGTGTGTGTGTGTGTGTGTGTGTGTGTGAGAGAGAGAGAGAGAGAGAGAGAGAGAGAGAGAGAAGGTATTCATTTCAGGGGCTTTGCAATATAGGGACTCCAGACTACTGGCACTTTCTATAATGGCTTTGCTCAGGTTTAGAGTATGATAGTAATAGTAGTAATCCTAATCATGATGATGATGATGATGATGATGATTTGGCCTAATATTCCTGGACATTACCACACATGTCATATTTAAGGGCTTTATCTCTGTCATCAATAATAACACAGGTCAGTTTAAAGGCCCCATCATCACTTTCTGGCCACACAAACCACAATTATAGAAAAAGTATGTAATTGAAGACATTCGACCTGGAACATGGATCCATACATAAAATATAGGTATTGGTCATTATTTTTCAAAATAAGGGCCTCTAGAAAGATTACTGAGGAAAATAACCCTTAATAGCATTGAAAAAAATATTTATATATATATATATATATATATATATATATATATATATATATATATATAAAAATATTTATTTTTTATGTATTTGTACTTAATGTCCAGTTAATCCGTGCCTGTGACTTCTGTACTGGTTCTAAATTTTGGTGGCAAGGTTACCTTTGTGTTTACATTTGAGCCAAAGATTGTGCCTTTTAAATGTCACCATTTCTACACTGTGGGAAGATTTAGATGCCAGAATGCATCCTCCACATTTTCTCCTTGACAGGAAAAGTAGTGGTCTAGCTGAGTAAAAGAAATATCTGAAATAATAATTCTTTGTTTTTGTTTTGTTAGTTTCATGTCTTCACAATGATTACAAATTCACGAATAAATAGCATTAGTTAAAATAAAAGTTACATGAAATTGTAGTTAACGTCAACGTTGTAGATCTTAATATTGATGTTCTTGTTTTTTTTTTTTTCTTTTTAAATCCAGTACCAACAACTGTTAAACACTAACTCACATTTCAGTTAAATCTGAATGACTAGCACAGAGGCCTGTGAGTTTGACATAACACTGAATATCACCGTGAATAACACTGATTTCCATTTTCAGTCTTTCGTGAAGTTGCATTTTCTTTTGCATGTTTCACTTGCAAGTGTTCATTAACATTTTATGAAATAAGTAAAGATAAATGCCCTAACGTCATCTAATGAATATCGTGTTTTACATTTGGAATAGATGAACCTGAATGTGAGTTGACCCACCCAGCCCTGACTAGGACTCTATAGCAAAGAACTTCCCTGGAGAAAAGGCGCAGGCTGCACACCTCGCATAATAAAACACATGGTTTATTATCAGTGTGATAGAAATGAAATCACTGGACAATTAGAAGCATGTCTACCCATCATCAGCACCATGACAACAGCTCTATAAGAACAGAAAAACACTTGATGAGTCCTGCCCCCCCGCCGGCTCACAAAGGTCGAATCACAGATAAATAGGCCTACTCCAAAATACCTGGTGCACCTATTTACACAACCATCCATTTAAATTAATATAAATAAATATTTACACACATAAATTAACACCCTCCCTCCTCGTACTCGTGTTAAATAACCAGACAAACCTGTTTCACAGATAGAATGCCCATCACCCAAATTTTCATACCCACAATGCTTTTTCTGTGTGAACACAAACACAAGCACGCACACACATTCATTCAGGCGCACACACACACACACACACACACACACACACACACACACACACACACACACACACACACAATGTTGTTTGTTGGCTCACAGCATCTCAGTCTCACAGGATGCAGGCAGGGGGAGCAAAATGGATGTAACACAGTAACCACCATGTCCTCAGGGGAATGAAAAGAACGTAACACAGATGAAAAATCCCTCTGTGCTCTCTGACACTGGCCCACGGGTGTCTTCCTCTGCCTTTCTCTCTCTACCAAGCCTTCCTCTTCCTCCTCCTCCTCCTCCTCCTCCACCTCAGCCCTGTGTGTGGCAGGTCCGTCGCAGTGGTGTAAAGCTAGAAGTAACGGTGTAACGCCTCTGTGTGTGTGGCTGCCTCCCGCTCGGCTCTGCGTCATGGCTCCCCATCTTCCCCCTGCTTCATTTCCGCTGCTTCTCCTCTTTGTCGCCGGCCTTGTTGCCGGCGTCCCCGTGCCGGTTGTTGGAAGGGTTGTTGAGAAACATCTTGTCGAGTCCTTTGAGAGCCTCAGTGAGGTAGTTCTGGAGGGCGGTGAGCGCGGCGCAGATGGCGGGCGACCCAAAGCCGTGCGTGATGAAGGAGAAGTGGGAGAGGCAGCTCTGGATGCCGGGCTCCAGGATGGGGGTGGGCCTTGAGTTGCCCAGGGGAGTCCTGTCCTGGGCCAGCAGGTCTGTGAACTCCTTACACAGCTGTCTGCAGAGGGGAAGACACAACAAGATGTCAGGAAGGAGCTCCACAGAGTGGCTTTTGGAGGGCTGCTGCTGCTGCTGCTGCCTGTATTCAGTGTGATTAAATATAATGACCAAAAGTTTATTTTGTGTTCTCTTGAGAAAACAAGTTGCCACAAAAATTCGTATATAATCATATTCAAATCTCAACTAAAAGCCAGAAATCTCCAATTATCAAGTGAAAATGGACAATTCTGTCAGGGACCTCCAAGAGCCCCAAAACATCCGTTGCACATAATCTGATTTGAGTTTGATGATTTTTTTTTTAAGAGGAATTTGCACTATATTAAATAAGATCCTCCATTTACCTGCTGTTCTGTCAGGCCCTATCAGGAACCCCCCTCCAGGTTAACAGGGTAATCCAGCCATGGGACCCACTAATGTGGCATTGTAGGGAATTTAATCAAAAATATCTCATTAAAGAGATATTTCTAGTTGATAATGCATTTTAAACTCGTATTTAATCCAAACACAATCAGTGGCCATTATTGGCCTCGCCAGAGAACCAGTGCACAGTATAAACTATAAACTGTGTGACTGTGCCTCAGTAAAAGCATCTAAATCAGCCCCAGCCTCTGAGGGTCACCCGTGTCAGGGCATGTTAGTGACGATATCTTGCAGCATAAGATGCAGATGTTCCTGCAATGCCAACTGAATTTAAAAAAAAAAGTCTTATAGAACAGGGAAACGTGTTGCAGCCTCACATTTCTCTGGTGCTTTAACTGCATTAAGTGAGGAACAAGAAGCACATTCACTTTAAGCTGCATTTCAGTGCATCTCTTATTTTTTAAGAATTTCAACACCTCAACAGAGCAGATTAAAAAAGAAAAAACAGTACTGGTGTTACAGTGCAATATGTAAGGATGAGAAACGATGTAGTGCAGTCTACCAATTGTCTCCCAAATAAAACCTCAATAACACACAACTCCCTCTCGGCCGACTCTGTCCCTGAATGTAGAAATTATTTTTGCTGTAGTTTAGTGGATCATGTGTTGTACCACAAAGCAAAAGCAGCGATTCCTCCAGAATAGCAGTGCTGTTAAGGTGGAAGAAAAAAACCCTCAAAAAAAAAAAAAAAAAAAACGCATTCACACCATCACTGCAACTCAGACTGATGAAATTCTTGCAGGTAATTCAGCAGCTCCAGAAGCAGCAGCAGCAGCAGCAGCAGCGTGACCCCACCCATCTATTCACTGACAGAGGATTCACTGAGCTAAAGCTTGTTGCATCAGTTCTGTGCTAAACAAGACAAGATGTTAAACACGTGAAATCTCCCTCAGTCACGTGGTAAAAGCTGAAACCGCAGCTTTTCTAAATTTTCTGTATATTTACGGGGTCACTGGAGTGTTTTACTCCATCTTCCTGCATTTATTTTGTCCTTTTGTATTTACACTGAAGAATCTTGCTCTACTTTTATTTAGTTTATGTCAAATTCATAAAATGTAGATGCAAAGAAATTCTAATTTCCCCAGATAGGGTTGTATGACATAATGTATCCCCAAAGGCAAAATTTCCCCCTGAAACTTTCCCTTTACGTGATCCTCCTAAGGCCTTTTTTGTGATGTAGTCTGTGTGCTTTTTGGGTTGTTTTTTTTTCCTTCAGCCTTCTTCTACCTACTTTTCTTTCATTTTGTGATTCCCTGTGTTTCCCAGAATGCCTTTGGAAAACAATCAGAGAGAGGTGGGGGAAAAAAAGCATGAACCTGATGCAATCAGCTGCTACAGTATAGGTGTGCGTGGAAAGTGTGGTAGCACCGTGAGAATGTTCCAGTTCAAAGTATGGAGAGTTTCCCTCCCTGGAAACGTGCCTCGTGGCTGAGCTGTATTCTGAGATAACTGTCTGTGGAGGGTTTGCTGTAAAATGCACTTTTAATTTCACTTGAACAACTGACATTCCTGTTTATCTAAAGCATGTTTCTTTTTTTGCATGTCTGTCATCATTGGGCACCATCTTAACCTTAAAAACCTTCTCCATGTTCCTCAGGAATAAGAACAATACTCCGGCAGCACATTTCTCATCAATGCCCAAAACCAAAGCTGGTGACGTCTGTCTGGAAAAATAATGTGAAACTAATGTTCAATTTGAGGCCTTGACATTCAGGACAAATCTTTAATTTTCTAATGTGTAATTTGTAAAAACAGAGGTCACCAAATGCATCATCATTCCTCACTGTATGGCTTCACAGGAAAATGCATCAGTGAAAGAAAATCACCTCTTCACCGTGTTCTCCTTGTTACATTTCAGCAAATCATCCTCTGGTTTTAGGCCCCACATTTTATATTCAGGAGACCATCTTTCTCTCTCAGATTCATACTTGCATGCACACAGACACACACACACACACACACATACACTAAGCGGCCTAAGGGCAGAGCTCCAGCAAATGAGTGACAGGCTGTGCAGGCCGAGCCCAGCTGGGGTTAGGGGAGTAGAGAGGAGAAGCCGCCACCCCGGGCTACACTCAAGGCTCTCGCTGTTGTTTTCTGGCGACTTGAAACACTTCACTGCTAAATAATGAATTTCTAACAGGCAGCACCGACACCCCGTATTGGAACAGGTTTGAATCTGAGCATCAAACATCCACCACCGAACACACCCTACATACTGAGTTCTGCACGTACACACACACAGAGGCAGACAGGCAGATGGTTTATGCAGTGCAGGCCAGCAGACAGCACTATTTATGCACGCTAAAAATACAAGCTTCTTAAAGAGATCTTTGATTTAGAGCTCAGCCTTCCACAAAAAAAAAACTCCCACTGAGGGGAATAAATGCTCATCAATTAGAGCCACTCATTAATTAGAATAAGCCTTATTTTATTGACAGCAAAAACAGGCAAAAATCTCAACTGATTCTGTAATTTCATCCACATTTAGAAATCCACATCGCCACTGCTGCCCTGGTTTCTTAAAAAAAAAAAAAACTATCCTGCACAGCAGCTAAAGGTAATCACAAGATCCGGGATTCAATTCCACACTTTAACGGCCATAAAAATGGATTAATATAAGTAACTTTACGAGGAGGACCAGTAAAATGGATCGCTCTCCAAGACCAGAGGAAGAGGTCAAACATACACTCACAACCTCACAGCTTGTATTTTATAATGTCTGTGAGCTGTACAGGCCACATTAAAGTGTCCAGCATCAAATAATGTTCATCTATACTCGAGCTAAAGGTTATTCTGTGGATCCTGTCATGGCACCTTGTCTTTAAGCGTGAAGAAGCGATTATATCACAACCAAAAGGTGAAAATTGATGCTTTTCTTTTTTTTTTCTTTTTTTTTTTTTTTTGCTCAATCATGATAAAACTCTCGGCTTTAATGTGGATTTATTCGCATTCGTTAAACGCTTGAACTGAATTCAAACCGCCCTAATTTTTCACCGTGGCAAATTTTCAATCAGCCATTTTCATCAGATCTATACCGAGTTCGATGCCTCTCACTGACAGAAGTCTCACTCTCCTTTTCAAATGTCAGTGCCGTGTGTCAGCCTGTACTGTGTGCGTGACACAAAGTAAAGCAGGGAGTCATCTATATGGAGGAGGCTCGCGTACCCCCCCCCCAGGGGAGGTCTTAAAGAGGGGCCCCAGGAAAATGGGAGACTATAATTTCATTCAGCAGAAATATTCCAGCTCAGAGAGGAGGAGTGCTCGGATTCTGTGCAGCCATGTTGTTCAAATCAGCAGCAAGAAAAAATCCCTCCAAATGCTGGAGGTATCAATGTGTCAGATGGGGAGTTTCTGAGCTCAAATACACGTCTGTTTCTGGATCTGGAAACATGGGAACATCTGCTGCAGGAGGCGACTCTGCAGTGGAAATAATTTCTGTTATTACTGAAAAAGTAATATTGCTGTTTTGTCTTCATGCATCAACAGAAGGCCGTGACCTTTGCTCTGTTTTAATTTATCCAAATACCTTTTTTTTTTTTTTTTATGATTCATACATTAATGCCTCTACCTCTGGAATCTCCCTATATATATTCCATGAGAGGAACCCCCCCTCCCCCCAATGAAGCCCGAGGGTGAGGGGGTGGGAAGGGGCGCAGAGTCCCATCAAACTCACTTTGTCGCCAGCAGCATGTTTTTCCGTGTGTGCAGCTCGTTGGGGTCCGCGTGCTGCCGGTTGAGGTACTCGCTCACGGCTTTGGTGGGAAACTCGGTCTCACAGATGTACCCGAAGTCCCGGGCCAGGTGGACCGCTTCACCTGAGGAGGGGGGGGGGGGGTCAAATGTAAATATAATATAGACAAACAGCAGGAAGCTACAGAAAATGTCAATATTTCACTTCAGTTCCATAACTGTCACTTAGATCATGAGCCTAACTCCACCTCCTCCCATCCACCCGTGTTTTTTTTTTTCAGCTTCTTAAAGATAAAAGATTAAAGTTCATGAATGTTAATGATCTCCCATGCTTACGTGCATGTAGGAGATGACGTTATCTTTTTACGCACCAATTTTCATCAGCTGACTCAAAAACAATCTAAAATAGTTTTTAAAAAAAACAAAAAAAACTTTATTATGAAAATTTAAGGTATGAACTAGTTACTTTGGTCTCATTATTATATATAAAAAAAAAAAAAAAAGCTGCTGTATTGTAGGCTACTTTTGAATTTTCAGGCAGGAGTGAACACAAGCTTTCAACTTTCACATTTAAAAGTTTAAAGGTTTTATAAAACTATTTTTGACTTTCGTTTCCAAATGTAAAAGAAAAATCATATTTGCTGAGTACATTAGAAACAAGCCCCAGGTGCACAATAAATTAGCTGCAGCCCAAATGCTAGAGAACAACAGGGGGAGGTTCCTTTTAGCTTTTAATCAATTCATTAATTAAATTAATTTAGCAAATCTACCCACATCTCTCCACCTGCTCAGCACTGAATGTGTCTGTCCCTGGCTCCGCTGTCCTTCAGACAGTTCATGGTTACAGGGACCATGTCGAGCCTGTGAGGTCATGACCTTTGGAACTCAAGCTTATTTGACTGGTAGACTCTGGTTGTCAGCTAAAATGTAGGAGAAAAAGGTTCAAAAAGCTTATTTATTTCATTTTTTCTTCTTTCTGTTGTGTTGAATGTTACAGTATTTAGTTGTTTTAATTGTTTGAGGCCCCTCACACAGAGGGTAGGGGTAGTTTTTGTGGAAGGAGGGAAGAGGGGTGGTGTTTTTTTTTTTTTGTTTTTGTTTTGTTTTTATCTTACATTTCTTGACACACATTTCCCAGGAGGTCGTTGTCAGAATAAAGAGTATTTTTTGCAATATTTTTGCCCTGATGGAGTTTTTAAAAATCAGTCACCTTCTACTAGAGATGTTAGTAATGTGACGTTGGCAGCTTTGCGTCTCCCAGCAGGTAAATTCAGTCCGATCTTCTCCAGCTTTTCCCTCAGACATTTCCCACCGTTTTTGGACTTTGCTCTGTAGAAACAAAAGAAAAAAAGTTCATGTGTAAAATCCCCATCAGACCACCAGTTAGACACCTTATCTGTGCTGTAATATTTAGAAATATCTTTAGGAAATTAAACAAAAAAATAATAAAAATTATAGAGCATGTGCTTCAAAGTGATGGTTTTCAGCCTGTGCTCCAGTTTGTCTCCAGAGAATTTTAATGTTAAGTAGAATCTGTGTTAAATGACAGAAACCTTTTCACAGCTCAGGGCTTCATTAATAAAAAACTCTGCTGCTTGTTGAGTGAGCCACAGGCCTCTTCAGACACTGTCCACACACACACACACACACACACACACACACAGTCTCAGGTTACCTACCTTCTCAACACGCCCCCCAACAAGGAGGCGTTGAGGCACTCTGGCGGGGACAGTCTCCTCTGCACCTCCCCCACGGTCACTTTGTACTTGGAGGTGGAGCTGAGCAGCGACAGGCGGCCCGGTACCGAGCAGAACACCTCGTTAATGTTGACGGTGACCCCCCCGATCAGCCCGTCCTTCCCGAGCATCAGGGAGCCCATGTGCTTGGGCGGCATGGGGACTGGGGGGGGGGGGAGAGGTGAGAGGTGAGAGGCGCAGTGAGCGGCCCCCGGTGCATGAGGAGGCTCTGCTGTGACGTCACAACATTTTCACCGGAGCAGCTTCCGGTTTCTTCCCCGGTTGAAACGTGTCTCCTGTCAAAACCTCTGTGCCGCGCGCCTAATGAGGCGCCCACGCGCCGGGCAGTTGCTGTTATTTAATGTCGCGCGACATTCTCATTACAATATTATCGATTGTTGATTGGCTCCCGCTCCCAGATCGCATTAACCCCCCCACCCCCCAGCAGCAGCAGCGCTAATGTGTTGTTAAAAAAAAAAAAAAAGAGCCCGCCTCATGCGTGAGAAGGGGCCAGTGCGTGTTTTTTGTGTGTGTGATGGCTCCACGGGGGATAATACCGCAGATTAGCTGTAAACGAGCTCAGGAGATCTGCGTGAGCGGCGCCATTTATTACACCAGCGGCTTAAATGCCCCACGGGGAGCTCAGTCACTCAGCATCCCGTAACTAAATCACGCACATCATCAGAGACACGCCGCCCGCGAGTCAATACACCGGGGTCGTTAACGCGATCGCTCCTCACCCTGGACCCGGGGAGAGGGAGGGAGAAAAGATGGTCCAGTTTGGATCCGAGCCTATCAACCATATATTCCATAGCTCACACAAGGAAATAAATCAGATAATGACCCTGATGTGAAGAAGAAACCGAGGCAGCCTACGGGGTTTCCCTTTATCAGCTCAAATCAACAACCCCCATAAGATTTATGAATGAAAACTTCCCCTCATTGTTGTACTTTTTTCTGTGATAATATGTTTGATATTTATTTTATCATACTGCTGCATTGCATCGCACAGACAGAGATGGTGTGTGTGTGTGTGTGTGTGTGTGTGTGTGTGTGTGTGTACCTTTCTTAATTACTGATTGATCCAGGATGTTCGTTCCGTTGGTGTCATCAATGGTCTGTCAGAACCAACACAAACACAAATCATCATTTATACAACACCCTCCGCACTGTAATGCTCTAAGAAGCCACTTAACCAGTGTTTAGTGTCTGAGTCCAAGTCAATCAACACAACCCATCACACAAACGCACAAAAAACCATTTAAAAGCAGCAGGAAAAAAAAGAAAAAAGTTGTTTGTATCCAAACAAATCTACTTTATAATCCACTGGTTTTGTCATCATGATGGGGCCAGAAAAAAAAGCTCTTCTCACACATTTAAAGCCTCATTCATCAGTCTCATTCATCATCCTGCCAAATAAATCCCCCCCCTTTTTTTTAACAGACCCGATGTCAAAAAGAATAATTTGTTAAAACAAATTTATATGGGGTTAATAAATGCATGACACAAATACGAGAAGCCCGAAATGAGAATCTATAGTGGAGGTTAAATGGCAGCCAATTCGTGATGGTTGTGCCCAGAGGGGGAAGATGAAATCCTGCACAGCTCACTATAAAAGTCAGGTTCACAAAGTCTGTGGCAGCTTCGCTTTGTGTGTTTGGCACCTTTAGCAAGAGCCCAAAAACCACAAAATAATAATAATAATAATAATAATAATAATAATAATAATAATAATAAATCTATAGCATCCTGAAAAACAAAAATGACAGCCTTCAAATTCTATTAATTCAGTCACAACAATAACATGAACGATGAACATAATAATAATAATAATAATAATTTCACACATCTGTATCTACAGAAAAAAACAAAAAAGAAAATCTATTGCTTGTCAAAATGAATGAAATGTCGCAGCGTCTTTCCTCCTTTAAACGTGGGTTCATCGTTGCAGTAAAAGCTGGGTCAGATTTGAGCCTCGGTCTGTGGAGCCCATCTCATGCCCCACACACATCAGAGACGTCCCAGGTCTCCTAAGACAGTTCGTTTAGCTGGGGGCCGTTTGCGTCTCAGGCTCCAGCTGCTGGGAGGGTCCAGCCCTGAGGGAGCTGCTCTGAGTTCACTGACCCCAGCTCCAGCGGCGCGGGAAACATGCGGACACAGTGAGGAAGACGGCTGTCGACGCTTACCAGCCCCTTTCTTCCACTGTCATTGTGTTCGGCTCATTTATTTGCTATTTGTTATTTTTGGTTTAAGCGTGTTCTAACTAGACCCAGACTTAAATGTGTAGTAAATATGTAGGATTTAGTTAAAAAAAAAAAAAAAAAAGCTGCTGTAAATGAGAACGATCGAGTTCATAATAACAGTGCATTAATTACAAATGTGCTCCTGAGATCATGTTCAGTATAGTGATAGGAAGACAGAGGCGTAACCACTGTCTCGTCCAGCGGCCCCCGGTGGTCCCTGTCTGGCAGGAGTTCTGCACTGATTTCAAAATCCTTAAGATAAGGAAAAAAACCCAAAACAAAACACCGTGATAGTGTTTGGAAATTGTGACATTTAACCCTGTGACCTCTGGCTCACCTGAACTTCCTCCATGCCGTGCAGCCCTTGCAGCAGCCCGTCGCCCATACCGGGCTCCAGTCCCGGGTGAGCCGAGTGCAGCAGCACGTCGGGCCGCCGCACGCCGCCGTAGTCCCGCCGCGGGTCCAGCCCGGACAGCTGAGGCAGGGAGGCCCGGGGCTGCGCCAGCAGAGCCGAGCCGTCCATCCGGTCCCCGGCGGCGTCCTGCCGCTGCCGCGCCCCCCAGGCGCCCTGCTGGCTCTGGTGCAGGGAGTTCAGGGAGTAGGGGTCGCTGACGTGGGAGTAGGGGTCCTGGCTCTGGTAGTGGGCCAGCGGCTGGTACGGTGGCGGGAAATACGGAGGCTGGAAGTCCGAGGAGGGCGCGTGAGACAGCGGCGGCGCGCTGGAGTAGGGTCCCGCGTGCGACACCGAGCCCAGCTGGGACAGCCGCGAGCTGTGGCTCGAGACACCGTCATGCCGGTCCTTGAGGAGAAGAAGAAGAAAAATCATCATCATCATCTCTGCAGAATTAGATCCACATTTTAACGGACTGAAACCTCACGGAGGCCCCGGCTCAGGGACAGAGAGCAGCGCTGGAGCTCCTGAACCAGGGGCACAACCCGGCCTGGAGCCAAAACGGTACAGCCTCGTTCAAAGATATCTCACAACCGAGAACCTCTCAGCGACATCGACGGATTCACCGTGAGTGCAGAGGCAGAGGGGAGAGGACTCACCGCGGTGGAGTAGGAGTGAACTAACATCTGTGAACCCTCTGCAGGTCTCACGGTGAAGCGGCGGGACAGTGGAGCCGGTGTCGGGCCGAGACAGTCGGACTGAGTCCGGGTGGAAGCGGTGCGTCGGGCTCTCCCTGCTCTACAGCTCCGCACAGAACCTTCCTCCGCCCGGAGCCGCCGCCGCTCTGAGTGTGAGCGCCGAGCCCCCGCCTCTACCCCCGGTGCTCGGTGTAATTGTTATTCATGACCGGGACTTACAGGAATATTAATGCGCGCGAGGCAGGGGGGGACTGGCGACACACGGAGCGTGAAGCCTCTCGCGCAACCGTTGAGTGACGTTTAAATTCCACGGAGAGCCGCCACGACGCGCGATCAGCAGGAGAGAGGAGGAGGAGGAGAAGAAGAAGAAGAAGAAGAAGAAGAAGAAGAAGAAGAAGAAGAAGAAGAAGACCCTCTCAGGCAGGAGAGGGCGAACAAGGGGGGGGGGGGTCCAGACCCGTGAGGAATCCCCCCCCCAATCACAAAAATAATCACCGTGGGGGCCTTCAGTGGGTTAAAGCCTGACGCTGTCCTGCCTTTGGAGACAGTTTTGCGCAAACTATTCCTGCGCAAACAGGCTGTGACCTTACAAAACCCAACACAAGTCAGTGGGTAACAACATAGTGACAACAGTTAAAGTCAGTGGGTAACAACATAGTGACAACAGTTAAAGTCAGTGGGTAACAACATAGTGACAACAGTTAAAGTCAGTGGGTAACAACACAATAGACAACAGGTCAAGTCAGTGGGTAACAACATAGTGACAACAGTTAAAGTCAGTGGGTAACAACATAGTGACAACAGTTAAAGTCAGTGGGTAACAACATAGTGACAACAGTTAAAGTCAGTGGGTAACAACATAGTGACAACAGTTAAAGTTAGTGGGTAACAACACAATAGACAACAGGTCAAGTCAGTGGGTAACAACATAGTGACAACAGTTAAAGTCAGTGGGTAACAACATAGTGACAACAGTTAAAGTCAGTGGGTAACAACATAGTGACAACAGTTAAAGTCAGTGGGTAACAACATAGTGACAACAGTTAAAGTCAGTGGGTAACAACATAGTGACAACAGGTCAAGTCAGTGGGTAACAACATAGTGACAACAGTTAAAGTCAGTGGGTAACAACATAGTGACAACAGTTAAAGTCAGTGGGTAACAACACAATAGACAACAGTTAAAGTCAGTGGGTAACAACATAGTGACAACAGTTAAAGTCAGTGGGTAACAACACAATAGACAACAGTTAAAGTCAGTGGGTAACAACATAGTGACAACAGGTCAAGTCAGTGGGTAACAACATAGTGACAACAGTTAAAGTCAGTGGGTAACAACACAATAGACAACAGTTAAAGTCAGTGGGTAACAACATAGTGACAACAGTTAAAGTCAGTGGGTAACAACATAATGGACTACAGTTACAAAGTTATGACATCATCACCCCCGGGGTCAGGGGGTTTCACACGCAGCCTTTGAGCTCGTGTGACCGTGATTCACTTCCACGCAAAGACACGAACATTATTAAGATTTTCTCTCCTCACGCAGACTCAACTCCAACCTGCTCCACCCTTGGAAAAATAAAAGTGCAGCTCCTGTTGTGTCGCAGCTGCCCCCACGCTCGGGACACTGCAGGGCGCGTGTGGGGGGCTCGCGTGAATGGTGTCGCGAGTCAAAAAGAAACGATTAAAAACTTTGTGTCGCGGGCAGCGCGGGGCCCCTCCTCGCGCCGTGGGAGAAAAGCCATGTGCGGCACGAGGACGAGGGGGGCCTCGCGAGCCGCTTTGTGCTCGAGCCCCGGGCCGGAGCAGCGCGCGGCGGTATTTCTCCTCTTTTCCCGTCGCTTCTTTAAAAACAAAACAAAAAACCAGATTCTTCCGGGAGCGAAGCCAAATGATTTACATGTCTCTGACACGTCGCCCCGCTCTGACCCAGCCTCTCAGAGTTCACCCCTTTTTCTTTTCTTTCTTTTTTTTTTTTTTTTTTGATGCAATTTAAAATAAAATAATTAAAAAAAAAAAAGTCGTTGATTTAATTTTGAATGCACAGTTTTCCAGCATCACCGGTCTATTTTTATTTGATTTCCTCTTTCAGGGATATTTGCAGACATGAATTTATAAAAGGAGCTCGGCTTATAAACAAGGAATTATTGAGAGGAAGAAAAAAAAAAGCGCGGTGCTATAATTAAAATACCCCTTCAATGAAATTTAAGGAGAAGATTAAATAAAAAAAGATCGACATCCATTGTCAAATATTTTCTTCTTTTTCATGGCAGGAATCAAACAGTGACTGGCGCTGCAGCGAAGCCGCGGATCGAACATAGAATAACACACAAGCTCTCAGAGATTTGAGCGCAAAAGAGCAAAATTTCGGCCTGAACGAAATTTTCATGTCGTGAAATGTTCTTTTAGTTCATATCCACAGCCTCGGCATCGCAGAATAACGGGCCTAACGCCTCCTGGAAAAAAAAAAAACAAACCCTCACTTCTCTTCACAATGACAAGAAAACTTCATTATTTCCTAATGTCTAATGAGTCGATTTCTCCCAAAGACACAAACAGCTGGACGACAACGTTACCTCATAAATATCTTCATACTTGACATTCTCAACTAGTTTCCACAGCATGGTCGCGTCTCCGGTGTCGGTAAACCGAATGCAGCCAAGTGAGGAAGGGATGTCTCAACTCTCTCTCTCTCTCTCTCTCTCTCTCTCTCTCTCTCTCTCTCTCTCTCTCTCTCTCTCTCTCTCTCTCTCTCTCTCTCCGCCCTCTGTAAAGCCAGGCAGCAGGCTTTGTGAATGGGGAACCCCTGTAAAGCCTCCACTACTGCACTACTGTGAAGACAGCAGGGCGGGTAGACAGCAGCAGACATAAGCATCAGGAGCAAAAAAAAAAAAAAAAAACAGGAAATACATGTTTTATTTATTCTCAGTCTCAGCAGTTTCCAAAATAAAAGCACAATAATTTAACAAGGTATCTGATATTGCAGGCCTACACAGATGAGCACTTTGGTCACCGGTGACTCTGCAGTGACCTAATCCACAGCAGCTGCTCTTACACTGTGTGAATCTTTTTGGCGCAGCAACAGAAAAATGAATGAAGTTAGGTCGTGAAACTATTACTTACAAGAGGGGACATGGGTGGGACATAAAATAGATTTCTACATACACATGGGTGACAAGTTAAAGCAACAACCAACATGAATTTCAATCTTTAAGTTTTCTTGCAACTGTTTTGTCTTGTTTTTTTTGTGTGAATCCTTTTATTTTAGCTCCTATTTTTTTTATATGTCATCATCTCAGACAATGAATGACTGTGGCTTCCTGGACTGTGACTCCAAATCCCTGAAGTCTTCTGGAGAGATTTGATAATAGTAGTGGCTCTGTCCAACACACTCGTCTGATTAGTTCTCAGTTTGCTTGAGATCTGGTGCAGTGAAGGTTACTTGTAAACTCATAAAACCACGTTTTCACTAATTAAACCCGTCAGTATCTGCATCGTCCTCCCTCACAGGTCTTTCCTTTAATTTGACACCTGTATATTTGTTCACATTCGCTAAGTCCATGTTGGCAGGGAACTTATATTTACATTAGACAATTAAAAATACAACAACTGCTACATTAATACATTACAGGACTCACTAAAGTGCCTAAACTTTGCCATAATAGCAAAAGGTAAAGCGCAGGTAGCACCATCCAACAGATGTGAGATCTGTGTTTGCATTGGATGAATGAAGCTGGGATTTAAGACAAAGTTTCACAGCTGGCAGTTAGATTAGGGGCTAATTTACTGATCTATTACCCTGATCACCAGTGGGATGCAGGATTGTGGTGTTGCATTATTCCCACAGACTGACTTGGCGTTGACTTATGTGGACATGGTTGGGTCTTCATACATCCAACCAACACTGCAGCTCTCCCACACACAAGACCAAAATAAAAGAACTACTGGGATAATTACACATAAATAATTCATAGATATGATAGAAATATGATGGAACTTCATGCTGATATGATGTGTCACTAGGCCTGTGTTATTACAGGCTTTATATGTGCAGGGTGCATGTAAACATTGCTGCAATGTCAGCACAATACATTATCACATGCTCGGCCGTGATATTGAATTGGACTTTGATGGCTCAGCATTAAAATATTCTATGGTCACACTGCATCATATTGTAGTGGTGGGACATACAGACAAAATATTGCAATAAGTATTCGGGCGTTATCGCAACATTAATATGTGATGACTTTTATATAACATAGCTGAAATCGCTAACATTTGATCTTAACAATACATCTAATGTTCTTTATAATGTTTTATATATAAAAAAGTTTAAAAGTTATTTTCATGTAACCATGACAACTGTCAACCACTATATCTCTTTGGCATCAGGACTGTGAGTAGATGATAAACAATGGTACTGATGCTTTTTAATGCATGACATGGCTTCACGTGCATCACAAGGAGGGCGGGGGAGAAAATAGTTTAGTTTCCCTTTAAAATAAGGTGCTCACATTCAGCATACAGCATTAAACAGACATACATTCATTCTTTAGTTTTTTAACACTTGTTTCTGGATGCTTCTCTGTGATGTACATCTTCTTCTTCTTTTTTTTGACAAATGAAGCAAATATGTATAACGTTCCCTTCATATAGCCTCCATGTTTAAAAACGGTGTCTTAACTACACTGTTCTTGTTCCCTCACTTCCATCTCTTATATAATTATTATTACATAAAAAAAAAATTCCCATTTGAATCTATAATAAACAGGGGACGTGTACATTTGATAACTGTCACATTTCTTACATCCAGCCCTTAATGCTTCTCTGTGGGGATTTGTCCAAGTGTGTGTAAACTGCTCCCTCTAGTGTCATAAGACCATACATGCATCCATCAGAACTGTGGACTCAGTGAAACAAATGCTGTGGCCTCAGGTTTTAAAGGGAGAAAAGGTTTTTTTTGTTGTTTGTTTATTTGTTTTTTGTTAATAGACAAATTTAGTTGCTGTGGTTGTTAAAAGCTGACGACTACTCAAAATTTGTCTTTAGGAGGAAATATGCGTTTGTAGTTTTCATTTACAGCTTCACATGTTTGCTTTAAAATTGCAGGTCGTGAGGAATTCCATTAAAAATCCACTTGTGGTCATATACCTGTAGCTTTAGGATAATTAAAGGTTGTGCTGAAAGGCCTCAGCTCTGGTGGGAACTGATGGTTTGGAGGCCTGGCCTGAGTGTGAAGCTCTCATCATGAAGTTATCCGCGCTCCTCTATTGTCTGTATATCTGCTCATACACCGCTGTGTCTCTGCGTACGCTCTCCCTGACATGGCTGCCGTGGTTACGCTCCTTTTGATGTTTGATGCAAAAAAAGAAAAAAAAAAAAAAAAAAACTGCCACTGAGAATACCAGACATGAATGTTTTAGAGGCACGGCTGTTCCCAAGTTCTCTGGAATGACCCTCTGCCAAAGATTCACCCATCTTTCTCTCTCTTCCTCTCTCTCTCACACACACACACACACATACACAAACACACACATGGCGAGGCATATGACTATCAGCAATGGCAGATGTCCTGACAGTCTGGAAGTCTGCAGGCATGGTTGTGGTTGTTGTCCTGCAGGGCGTTGACACACGATGTATCAGCATACATTACACACATGTCACACTAATGCTGCTCCTCCCTGCCTTTTGTTTGCAACCGTCTGCAAACGAGACGCTTTTGTCTTCATTTTCACTTTCTGCAGGATTTCAGTCAGGAGTGATTCTACCCGCAAACTGCGCATTGCTAAAGATTCTTGATTTTTTTTATATTTGCTAACAGTCAGTGTGATAAGATGCACACCTTGATTCACGTTCATGCAATGACACCTTTTCACACCCAGGATCTCCCCACTGCGTCACAGTTAGGGCTGATTTTGTTCAGGGAGAAGTGGCAGAGTAAGTGTGGTGAGTAACCAGACGCAAGGCTGAAGAACTGTGGAGTAAACCTCTCATCGTTTAGCTTTTCATTACATGTGACTGGCCACACACAAAGGAAACAGTCTAACAGAGTCAATTAGGTTTGTACAATAAATTACTACTACTACAATGAATGCAGTGGTTCCAGTAAGACGGTGTGTGGTAGAGTCATGTGCTAGATTATCATAGCACCAATTAGATAGATCAGAAAACACTGAAATATTCAGATACACGATATATAGCTTGTGAAAGTTGGATTATTTAAATAGCATTTCTCCAGTATTTCACAGCACATGCTTTGTCAGTGATTTATGAATTTTGTTGTCGATGTGAAACTCTGCACATCTAAATCAAAAGAAAATATTCAAATTGATCATATTTGGACTTTTTGTAGTATTGTTTCAAAAATAACTACATGCAGCTTTCTGGATTGACGATTACACCCATGTGGCTCTGGCATAGGCCACGTGTATTCATGATACATTAGTAATTTATAATCTACTCAACAACTGTTATAACACCTTAAGAATCCTGTCTCCTTCTGCTCATCTGGACTCTATTTTCAAACCTAATCCAGGTGGTAAGGGGGGGGGGTCCCATCCTGGGCTGTGGCTGTGCAGGCTCCGGCTGCGGTTCAGCTGCTGACCACTGGGTCGCACTAGAGCACCACAGACGGTAGAGAGGAGGGAACAGCATGGAGACCCGAGTTCAGTTTGAAGTGACAAGCTATCAGTGAGAAAATGAAACCTTTTGATTTTAAATGTGAGTGTTGAGACTTGAGAATGCATTGAGGAAAATGACAGCAGCAAATATTTGTAAGACTGATATATTTATTTATGTTTATATATTTGTATGGAGACATTTGGATATGCCACAGTAGGAAAAACTCCAGTTTAAACGTAATAAATGCACCAAGAGTACATACTATAAGAAGATGGAATAAAGAATCAATAACCAGATTTCCCATCAGTGTTTCCATGCTGGCAGACTCGGTAGGTTCCGGGGGTTCATGTTATTGTAAAACCACTGATAACATCTTTATAATGACGAGGTCACGTTCACTCTGGATGAAAGATAAAATGACTAAATCCCAGCTTTGCATTCAGAACCAAAACAGTAAATTGACATTAATAAAGCCTGAGTTAAAGGTTCAATTCACACTGTCATTTTAAACAAACCGTATCCTGCTACATTATTAAATAAACTGAAGCTTCCACATCAGTTTCCCTCTCAGGATGTGATAATGCAAATGGGAACAGAGCAGAAACATCATCACTAAACGCACAACTGTCTTTCGCAGAAGCTCCTGTGGTTTGTGTTTGTGTTGTATTGTGTGTGTGTGTGTGTGGGTGTGGGGGTGTGTGTGTGTGGGTTGACAGAGAGTGACAGGGACAGTCAGGATGGCAGCTGAGGAGAAAAGGCCTTGAATGTTCCTGGGAGTGAACAGGATCAGGACAGAGGAGGAAGAGGTTTTAGCAGAGAAACCAGGGAGGAGGAGGATGATGAAGAGGAGGAGGAGGAGGAGGAGGGGGGGGGGTTATAGCTTCAGAGGAGAGAGACTGGAGAGATGGGGCTTAGAAGTTGGCAGAGTTTGGTATTCGTGACTGTGGGGCTCAGTCAGCAGGAGTTATAGTCCCACTGAGACCCCACTCTGTTGAACTCACTTCTATATAAATGGCAGCATTCATTGCCTTCACCTCTGGTTTGAAGATGTTCATTTTCGGGGGGGGGGGGTACTTCTGCAAGTCAAACCTCGCTCCCATGTTTAAATATATGCACTGAAGTGATTCATACACATAATTGGACCAAAATAAACAATGGTGCGTACGGCGGAGGCTGAGCAGGAGGCCGGTGACGGGGGGGAAATGGGCTCTGGTGCTTCATGTGCTGATAACAGCGCGCTGCATTGTAACACGATCAATAGCCCGTGTGAATAATGCATCGGCCGCCCCGTCACATTATGCGTTGCTGATGTCAAAACTTGTGATTCATTCTTGTCCGTTTGTCAATTTCACAGAAACTGCGGCAGAGGCGATGTATCGATTTCACTTTCCGGCTCATTTTGATCAAGCTGCTTATTATTCTAATGCGGGGTCAGCGGGGACGTCTTTGGCAGGGATTACATGTTTATCACGCCAGTAATAAACAACAGTGCGATTAAGTTACTTTCTCTGAGTGTATGTTTGCATTCGTGTGCATGTGTGTGTGTGTGTGTGTGTGTGTGTGCGTGTGTTGTGCTCATTTGTTGCTGCTCATATACCCTCCAGTGAGATGCAGCAACCATCAAAGAGCCAATTTAGAAAGCTGCTCCGCTTCATACACATCACTCGGTTCCATCTTCACTCACAGTGGCGGAGATGCACGGGTTTGATTACACATCAGGCTGAATCCTCCATATGAATGAAGCTCCTCGCAGCAGCTGACAGTAAGGTCTGATTAAAACATGTCACTTAAAAAAAAAAAAAAAAAACACCCAAAAAAAACAGAAAACCAAAAGATTTCAGATCTGCCTACATTTATATATCATGTCGCTTAGCAGCCACCTTAAAGATGTGTGAAATTATAATTAGATGAGTTCATGCTAGTTGAAATAAAATAAAACTAACCATGCAAATGACCAAATGCTGTGTTCAAGTCATATTGGATTTTCTATAACTCAGTAGATGAATATTAAATCAACCTCGTCTAACCTGGCATCATGGAGCACTTCAGTGCAAGTGTCCAACATTGATTGATGTACTTTTAAAACCCTATAAACTCCTTGTGGATAATTTTAAAAAGATGATTTTGGATTAAAATGCTTGAGTGAGTCAAAGAGTGAAGCAAATAAGAAGCTTCTGTTTCTTCTGACAGAACCTGAATCAGGCAAAGAACCACAAAGTGGAAAAGTAAATGAGCCAGAGTGTGGATTATCAATCAAATGACTATTAAAAGCAAAATAAGGATGTGATTAACAACTGTTATCATTGACTAATAATTGGATTATGCTTTTGATTAACCACAGTCTATAGAATTTCTGAAAATAATGAAAAACTGTAATTTTCCAGAGCAGAGGCGACATCTTCACATTGTTAAAAACCCACAAAAGCTTCAATTTGCAGTGTTGAAAAACAGCAGGTCCTCACATCTGAGAAGCTGCAACCAGAGAATATTTGATATTTTTTTTCTTGATAGATGACTTAAACATTTATCAAAATAACTGAATATTTACTGTCTCAGCACTAAGTGTCAGTGTTTGATGACAGTTATGTAAATGTATGATTGTGTTTTCAATCATTGTTGTTTCTTAGTTGCTTTGGTCCTGTATTTTCTAACTGTATAGGTTGTAAGTATTGGTACTGTATGGGTTGTAAGTATTGGTACTGTATAGGTTGTAAGTATTGGTACTGTATGGGTTGTAAGTATTGGTACTGTATAGGTTGTAAGTATTGGTACTGTATGGGTTGTAAGTATTGGTACTGTATGGGTTGTAAGTATTGGTACTGTATGGGTTGTAAGTATTGGTACTGTATAGCTTGGCTGAAGTGTATCCAAGGATGTAGCTGCTGTATTGTAGGTATCAGCCTTCAAACACTCAGGTCACCGCCCCACAGTGAATGGATGTAGTGTTGCTGCAGAAGCTTAAAGAAAAATACCCGAAAACAGTAATTTACTATTTGTCTTGTTTACAATTTTTGCACATTTTATAATGCATTATCAGTGGTTCAGCTTTGTCCCTGCATCATTAAACACTGACTGCATGTGTGTGTGTGTTTCTGGGTGTTAACACCTTCTGTCAGACACAGGACCAAACAATAACAGCAACGCTGGGAACATGCAGGAATTCGCTTCCTTCACCTCCATTACTTTTCCCCACCTGAGGCTTCACCTGCATTAATTCAGTGCGAGAACCACAGGGCATCACTGTAAATGCATCCTGTTTGATTGTGTGCTTTTGTGTTATGCAGTGGACGTGACCTCCTTTTAAATGACTGGAATATTAAAGAGTAAACAGAACCTACAGAGCCCGGATGGAGACGCCAGCAGGCAGCTGCTCCTCTCTCTGTTTTATCATCAGATTTTTTTTTTCTTTTTTTGAAATATAAATAAGCAGAAAACCTGATAGAAGTCGCTCAAACTGAAAGAAAACACACACGCTCGTGCACACAAAGGAGGCTTTTGAACTTTTCTGTAGGTATAGAGCCTCCTCTCACAACATTAGAGAGGAACTCTGGCTCCTTATAATTTTAACACTGTGAACTCGTATGGATAATTCACAGCTGCCGGCTTTGATCTGCACTGCTTCTCTTTAGTCTCTCCTTGCTCTGTTACCTCCTTCTGTGTGTATGTACGTGTATATATGCTGTGTGTGTGTGTGTGTGTGTGTGCATCACATCTTAAAGCCAGAGTAAATAGTAGAACACGTAGCAACTGTCTTTATTGAACACCAGCATTTTAGAAGGTAGGGATTTAACATATATATAGTTAAAGCCTACAAGAAAAGTAATTTAAATATTTATATATATCTTTACAAATGTTCATGAGCGAGTCAGAGAGCTCGTGTCGGCTAAACTTGCGATCTGGGGAGTGTACAAAGATAGACATGCACAGGGAAGAGGAACGACGGCAACCGCAAAGTCACCTTTTACAAAATGGCTGAGTTGGACCCTTCTCTCTCTCTCTCTCACTGTCACTCTCTTTATCTCTCGCTCTCACACACACACAGTCTCACACACACACACACACTCCAAAGTGTATCCTACCCCAGGTGGTGGCGTCACACCAGTCTGACATCCAGTAACAGTCTCTTTCTCTGTCCACATGGTAAACACACTGGTTGCCATGGCACTGATTGTAGAGCGTCAAAATAAAATAGAAAAAATATGGTGTGGTTCAGGTGCTTTCACAGGTACAGGTGGGTTTGCAAAACAGACTGTGTGTGTGTGTGTGTCTATCTGGATTTGTTTGCCCCCCCCCCCCAGTTTAATCTGTGAAAAATGTTTGGAAAAATGAAATAATTTCATTTGAGAATTCAACAAACCCGGGACTTTGTGTGTTTGATATCAGAGATTCCTCTTAATAATTGAATATAAAACAGATCAAATGAACCTTCAGAGGACTAAAAACTTTCAGTTTTTGTGTGTCTGTAGGAAATCCACACCTGAATCAACTTCATTCAGATCAAATCACCCAAAACCCCTCAACTTGTGTGTGTGTGTTGTGTTGTGTTGTGTTGTGTTGTGTTGTGTTGTGTTGGCAGTTAACCACCCCTGTCCTGGAAAACGTTGTTGTCAGCACATCCATGTTTACTTCCTGTTTTCAAGATGAATAAATAAACAAATCAAAGTCTCGGATGAGTCACAGCCGTCTCCATGGCGAGGCTCCTCCTTTTCGTGACACACACACACACACACACACACACACACACACACACACACACACTTACACAGGATGTGTTTCTCTCACTCCCACATCAGGATGTCTCACTCGGGACAGTCCAGGTTAATGTTACGTTTCAACATAAGATCAATAAATAACAATAAATATGAAATGTCCCAATGAAGACGCAGTGATGCATGGGAATTAACATATCCTGTGTGAGTACACACACACACACACACACACACTCCTAAAATGCAGCGCTCCAAGGCACGGGGACCGGGTGGGTGGGGGCTACTCAGTCTTTTCTGTTTTCCCGTCTTTGCTCTGGGGCTCGGCTGTTTTCCGGAGCTGCGACTTTTCCGAGCTGTTGTTGATCTGTTGGTCGTTGGGCCCGCTCGTTTTCCCACTCGAGTTTTTGTCCAGGTAGTTGAGCATCTCGCTCAGGACCGTCTGGAAGGTGCTGAGAGCCGCGCAGACCGCCGGCGTGCCAAACCCGTGAGTGATGAGACTGTCAGGAGGGAGGACAGAAAGTGTCATCAGAGACGCTGCCAAACTTAAACAGGGATCAGTGTTACACTCTGGTTTCCTCCTCCTCTCTCTGCATCATGGAGCTGCTCATCCTCCTAAAAGAGTTTCTTTAGTTGGACTAACCCCTGTCAGAGGAGTTTTAAATCTGTGAGGGTCTAAATGCTGTTTCCATCTCCTTTACAGAAGAACTGATGGGGAAACACTCAGGTTTTAGCAAATTCAAGGCCTGAATATTGTCATATTTCAGAAAATGAAATAAAAAAAAAAAGTCCATAGCCAAAATGATCATTCAAGTTAATCAATAGAAATAAAAGCTATTGACCAAGCAAGCATGTCAGATATCCCCATCTTCTCTACCTCCTCAGCTGTGAGGAGCTGCTGCTTTTCTTTGTCTCATGTGATAGTAAAGTGATTATTTTAAGGTTGATCAGGGAAACAAGACATTAGATGATGTCATCAGGGACTTTTTTCCCTCTTTTCTGAAATTTATAGACTAAATCATTATTGTCCGTGAAAATAATGTTTAGTCGCAGCCTTCGTACAGATAGTGTCCTACTTTAAAACACACTGTGGCTGTGTGGCTCTTCAAAATCCAGCGTGGGCATTTATCGTGATCATAATCGGTCATAATCAACCTTTTTTTAATTTTAGGTTCCTAAAAGCTCAAAAAGAGTTTGTACACCCAAATCTACTTGACCACAGTGCTCTCAACCAGTTTTCAGTTTCCATATGATTCTCAGACAAAGTTGACCCTCCAATCAAATTAAAGCCAAATGCTAGTAAAAATAAGAAAGCACTACAAAGCCGTAGGATTTAAAAAAGAACTAAAATAAAATAGATCCTCAGGCAGGTTCTTGTGGGGCCTAAATGCCCGGTCACCTCTCAAACCAGGCTGTTAAATTGCCAGAGGGACACTGTTGTTCAATCTGTCACATCCCCGTTGGAACAACCGAGCTCGTATCTTGTTTCTCGGCCCGGCACTCCACATACAGAACATTTCCCTTTGGAGGTTTGATAAAAACTCTGTATATTCTGCAAAAGATGACGCCATAGATGTGACATTTCTGCTAACAAGCCACTGTTCCCTCCTCTTCCACCTCCTCCTCCTCCTCCTCCTCCTCTGTCGCTTGTGCCAAACAACAAACTGCACAGCTGCATCTTTTTCGAAAATGGCAAAGAGGTCAGAGCCAAAATGGAGAGGAGCAGAAGCAACAGCAGCACTGAGAGCTGTGCAAGAAAACTGTCTCGGCTCAGTGGCTTTAAATGTAGAGAGCGAGTCCAGAGTGATTGTCCATTATTTGTTACATGCAGTGTGTGTGTGTGTGTGTGTGTGTGTGTGTGTTACCTGAAGTGCGTGAGGTGTCTCTGGATGTCCAAGTCCAGGATGGGGGTCGGTCTGGAGGAGCCCAAAGGAGAGCGGTCTTGGCTCAATAAGTCCTGGAACTCCTTACAGATTTGCCTGACAGACAGAAGGAGGGAGGGACTGAGGGTTTACCATCTGTCTCCAAAACAACCGTTGCACTTTGTCTTTTTTTTTTCCTTCCTGTACCCATCCTCATCGTTTTTGATCAAGCCGCACATAAATTCAAGTTATTTCCTCTTAGCACACAACTGAAGGCTCAACGTCGGCGCAAAAAGAGGCAAAACAGTTTCACAACATGATACCAACAACTCTGCAGATGTAAAGTCAGCCTGTCTTTTTGGATTTTATTCACTCAAATCATTGTAAGAAAAAAAAAATCAGCTTAGTTGGGAAAGAGTGGGAGCAGTTTCCCCACAGCACAGTCAGTACTCAGTGTGCAGCAGTGCTTGTAGGAATATAATATAAATAAAGCTCTTACTGATGAATAAATACAGGCCCTGTAATGTGCAATATCTTCAAATTCCAATGCAATACATGCTTTATGCATGTATTGCATTGGAATCCATTTGTGCACGTGATTATGAGCATGAACGTTTCCTTAGTCACAACAAAAACTTTCTACAATTCTCTATTTCTTAACCTTAATTACAGATTTCCATTTGCTTGACTCAGTTATCTTGTTGTAAAACATGTTGCATCCCCTCAGGATGGACGGTTAGTGGTGTGGTCAATCACATGTGGCTATAAAATGACAGTGGAGGGCAAATAGATGGCTTTAAAAATGTTCTAGGCTCTGTTGCACCTCCTGCTTTTCCCCCAAACTTTACCAGACTTGTACTGGAAGTTGTGACCTGAAGGCTCCATCATTGCCAAGAGAGGAAACAGTGACATCAGGACAATTTCAGAATAAAACGCACTGCCTCTTGTCGAGAAGATACAAAAACAGTTGAAGCTGAAGTTGCCATAAACTGCTGCAGCACCCCCCCCCCCCCCATTATTTTATTTATGTGTATGGTGTATCTGTGCTTGCACATCAGTGCATCTGTGTGTTTGTGTGTTTATGTGTGTTTGTGTGTGTTTGTGCTCTTACTTCGTAGCCAGAACCATTTTCTTGCGTGCGCTGGTTTCTTTCGGCTCACTGTGCTGCCTCGCCAAATGCTCCCCCACTGCCTTGCTGGGAAACTCTGTCTCACAGGTGTAGCCAAAGTCCCTCGCCAGGTGGAGCGCCTCACCTGAACACAGACACATGGAAAAAGACAGATGAAACACACGTTGGAAAGTGTTTAATATAAAAAACTAGTGTATGAAACTATAACGAAGACATCCTGGAAGCGTTTCAGAAAGTCTTTTGCACCTTCCACCAGGGAGGTGAGCAGCGTGACGTTGGCAGCTTTCCTCCGTCCTGCCGGCAGGTTGAGGCCCAGACGGTCTAGTTTCTCCCGAAGACACCGGCCTCCGTTCTTAGACTTTGCTCTGTGGGAAAGGAAATAACTTTAATACATCCAACAATCTCATTTAGTTTTATATATAAAACACAAAAAATGACAGAATATCTGGCTCACACATCATCATCATTATCATCGTCGTCACTGATCATCAAATCAAGTACAAATAAAATCCTCTGGCCTCCTTATTCTACAAAGACTCATGTGTTTAATCAAGTTAGGATGGAAGAATATAGATTTGCTTTGCTTTGACAAAGCCATAAAATTAATCATAAAATCAAAGGGTATAAAATTAAAACAACTCATCAACTCATTATGTGTTAAATATACTTCCTGGTCACTGGTTCCCATGAGTTGCCTCTTTTATTGTTGGAGTTTTTATGTTTCTATACCCAGAGTGAGAGGTTCTATTTTGGAAAACAGAGGAACAATGGCCGCTGTCATTTCTGATTTTCTTAAAACGTATGTGCAAACTTCTTCTCATCACGTAAAACTTTAAAGATCCTTCTGGGATATTGTGGTTGATATTTACTGATGGTTTTCTATCATTCTGTCAAAACAAAACAAAAAAAAAAGTGAAACGGTTTATTTGTAGTAGGTAAAAAAAAAAAAGAAAAAAAAAAAAAAGGGAAAGTGAAAAAGTCATTTTCAAATCTGGCTGTTCCAGACATTTCTGTGACAAGGATGTGATTTATTTAACTCCAGATGAGAATCATCACTTTTTTAAATTATCATTATTATTATTATTTAACTTTGTGGATGCCTCATCTTGTAGGACCAGCCATACTCTCTCTGCTCTCTCTCTCTCCTCCTCCCCCCTTCCCTTTCTCTCCATCTCATCAATAATACAGCGCTGGCAACTCTTGCTTTCCTCTGGTTCCTCTGATCCTGGCATGCTTTGGCCTGGTCTCGCCTCCCTCTGGCTCCCTGGGCATGGCGGCGCGTGCAGCCCCGGCCCCCTCGTTCGCCTACAATAGTCTTTGTGGGCTCTACTGTATATCCTCTGTTTCATCTGAGGGCTACAAAGACTCAGGCAGCCGCTCTCCAGTCTTCACCAGCCAGATTTACTTTTGGAAACCTGTGTTTTCACTTTTAAAATCCTCCTCTGTCACACTGGCTGGTTACTTCAGTGGTATTTTGTTACAGGACAGCACTTTGGCTGCATGAATGGGAATGACAGGAATATTTTTGACAGTCTAATAAAACCTTTCTCAGTCTTTTAGTGTTTTTTAAACACAGCTTTAAAAAAAAATACACAGTACTTTTAAGTATCTTGACATTTAGAGCCATTAAAGAAGCTGTGATCAGCCTTATTTTTCCTGGGTGTGTGTGTGTGTGTGTGTGTGTGCTGACCTGCGCAGTATGCCTCCCAGTAAGGAGGCGTTGAGGCACTCTGGTGGGGACAGTCTTCTCTTCACCTCAGCGATGGTCACTTTGTACTTGGAGGTGGAGCTGAGCAGCGACAGGCGGCCCGGTACCGAGCAGAACAGATCTGTAGGATTCACCACACATGTTCCCCCTGCGCACAAACAACAACAACACCTGCTTCAGCGAGTCCCAGCGTCCACAAACAGCAGCATTGCTAGAAATGTTGAGGTGTTACAGGAGCAGTTGAAGCACTGGTTGAGGTTGTGTGTCCTTATCAATACAGTGAGTCAGCCGCAACAGTTTCATGTCGGCCTTCTGCGAGACAACTCCATCTTTAAACTCATTCACATGGAAAAAAAGAGACAATTTTCAAAGTGTAAATAGCTCCTTCAGGTGGCTTTGAGGAAGCCATGATAACTGAGTGTGTGTACAAACTCCACCAGCAAACTTATTTCTCTAATGATTGTGCAGTTTTCTATAGATAAAGCAACACAAGCACAACAGTGGAACACAATAAACCTTCACTGCCGCGAAATATTGAAGAGCTGTGGACCAGGCCAGTAGATTTCCAACCTTGTGCTGGTTTAGGTTGATAAATGCTTTTTTTTAAATAAATTCTTTATGAATGTTTTGGTGCTGCATGTAGCACCATGTGTACGTCTGTGCAGGGCTGAAGGTCACAACATCATTTCACAGGAATACTGAATGTGTTAATAATAGTTTGTTTTAACAGAGCAGACTTCTGACAAACTTTTGTGCTGTTTCTCTGTCGACACGCGCTGGAATATAACAGGGAAATTGTACAGGCAGGTCTATCATTGGGATTTTATTCATGGTTCTCTGCATTATTCCACCTCTCTGCTTATTTAGTAACATGGATTAACACATGGACATTACCTCCAACTTCTGTCAGTGCCTGTAAACTGCTGTGGCCTTCACATGTTTACACAGTGTAAACATCAGTCCTGATGTGAAGACTTATAGTGAAACATGTGGTTTCATATTTGATTAGAATCTGACCAGTAATGTATCAACAAAACAAGGATCTTCTCAAGTTCTAAACAAATGTCAACAGAAATATATCTCAACATACTACTGCTACTACAGAATAATAATAATAGTAATGACAATAATAATGGTAATAATAATCATCATCATAATAATCATAATGATAATAATGATCATTATACAATTAACTCTATCAAAGAGCTAGATAAGAAGCAAAAACATAATGTATGAAAATGTAAGTTCCTCAAGTGTGAAAATGACTGCACTGGAAAGTATTATGGGATCTGTAGTTCGATGAATACCTCATTCTGCAAAGAATGCCGCCACATGTGATGAGAGCTGCTGTATTTTTTATTACAAGGGCTGCAAGAGCCCTTTTTTAATTTGTAGCACAGGCTCTTTAAGGTCTTTAGTGGATGTTTCCAATAAAAATCCATTTAGACCTTGAAAAGCCTTGAGTCACAGAAAATACATTAAAGTATAACCATGTCCTCGACCTAAGCCCTGTATCTGTCTGCGCCGTGGAGCTGGGGCTCAGCATTGTTCAGACTGAAACATGTACTTTTGTGGAAAACATGCAAATTTGTTCTTAGATGGAGAAGTTCCGGTGGATGAACCTGCCTCAGGGGCGGGTGTGCAGACACCGTTCTGCACCTCTGTGGCTTTAGCATGACGTCTCCCTCCTTATTGTTTTAAACAATATAACACGTATCAGGGAAACATGCCAGGAAAAAAAATCAATGGTGTCTGTGAGCATAAGCAAACAGGAAGTCTCTTGCAGTAACTAAATTCAGAAACCTCACTAAAGCTTTTTCACGTTATAAAAGATAATGATCCAGACTGATATGATTTCACATTAACAGCCTTCCTTTTGTCATGAGCAGTAGTTTAATCCACGTTTCTGTTTACACTGCCTCAAAACTTCCCTCCAAACTTAAATTTAAAAAGCAACCAATTTTGATCATTGTTGCTGTCCTTTGAAAACCACATATCTCCAAAACGTCACCTTCCAATAAGCTATAAACAGCCCTGTGTTCAGCCTGGTGACCAAACATTTTCCAGATGAAACTGTGGATATTTAAGTGGTTTATTCATCTTTAGTTGTATTTTGTATTTTCTTAGTCCATCAAAAAAAAAAAAAAAAAAAAAAAAAAAAATCATCAGCTATTTTATCTGGGAGGAAAAAAAAAATCTAAATTAACAAAACTGGAGATGCACAGTTTTCACTGAACAATGGTCTCCAGCTCTCTCCACTGTAAACAAAATATATGTTGAAGTATTACTCCAGTCAAGGCAGAAATGATTGTGATAGTAGCTCAGTGCAAACGCAGCCCATAAAAATACATATGATCAAATATCATTAAACCTCACTGGCATGATCAATGTTTTTCTTCTCAGCACTTCATCAGACTCCTTTTCCCTACTTAAATATTCCATTTATTTTTTTATATTTTTTATTTTTTTTACCATGAACATATATTTATATTTCAGTTTTCAGCTCGGTATTTGTCTGTATGTAGGATCCCGGGAGGGCAAAACAAAAGCCTTCTTTTAATCACCTTCCACCGAGTTGATTTCATTGTGTGCATCAGGTTCCTGAGAGTGTGAATAAATGATCGTGGCTGTGATGGTGAAGGCCCTTTCACATTATTAATTGCATCTGAATCAGTCTCTCTGGATCCTCCTGGAGTATATCGACTGCTCTGAGTAAAGGCCCATTATTATTAAACTTTCACTTGAACTAACGTCTCAAGCAGCTGAAACGCAAGGTTTTCTGTCTGATGCACTGTAGGCTGTATTCTATTATTCATCTGCCTCATTATCAAATCTAACAGCAGGGCGTGTCGCTTTGTTATTAGGCCGCGCTGGATATGATGGAATGAGGAGGGGGGGGGAGAGGGGAGCGGGGGGGGGGGCAACATTTAGGCCGAAAACAGCAACGCCTGCAGGCGAAGACCGGCTGCACTCGGGCCATTTTGGACGATTTGGCCACCAGCTAAGATCCACGCGTGTCCAAATGCAATCTGTATTAATTCCTCTTATTATTATTATTATTATTATTATTATAAAAATTTAAAAAAAGAAGAAGAAGAAGAAGAAGAAACAGCGGAAATGTGCAGCTTTTCTGGCCGCAGGGAGGCAGTTGGACCTGTAGCTTGGGAAACATGTCACCCACGTCCACACCTGTGACATCAGGAAAACAGAGGCGCGGTGTAGTCCAGCGGCCGGCACTCTGCGCACAAGGCAGCATGGGACTTGTATTTCACTCCGGCTGTCAAAAAAAAAAAAAAAAAAAAAAAAAAAGGGGGAATCTATTGATAGGGCAACTATTGGTTCAGCTCCTCTGTGTGTGTGTGTGTGTGTGTGTGTGTGTGTGTGTGTGTGTGTGTGCGTGCGTGTGAAGTCCTGCAGACCTGTCCGTCACGCTCACGCGCTCTGACGAGAAGCCGCGCGGGTTCACGCCATATTAATTCCCCCCTTTAAAAAAAAAAAATAAAAAATAAAAAAATGTTTTTGATTCCGAGCGGTTTGTATTTGATGTTGCCGGCGGCGAATCGAAAACGAGCAGTTGCCGGTGGTGCAGCCGGTGGAGCGCGGGCCCAGAGGCGATGACGGTATTTAAACAGCGGAGATTCGCCTCGGGCTGCGGCGCGAGCGGCGGGCGGGATCACACGCGGAATCAAGCGCCTCTTACGAGTTCGCCACGAAAAATTAAAAGAAAAAAAAAAAGACAGAGCGAGAGAGAGAGAGACGCGGGCCAAATGTCACCCTCCTCATAATTTAACAACAATGTTTAGAAAAAAAAATAATAAAAAATAACAGCCAATGTCTTGACAGGGAGGCGCGTTCACGGGGTGTAGTGGCGGGGGCGCGCCTCTGACAGATCACGCTGATGTGTGAAGCTGCTGCCGGGGCCGAGCTGAGCTGGAAGAGGGGATAGCGGGGTGATTAAAAACACAGACGACTCCTCCTAAGTAGGATCCGCGTTTTCTTGAGTGATTTTTCTTTTGAAAAAGGTTATGTGAATATTCATGCCGCCAAAAGCCGCAGTCAGAAAGAACAACATTAATATGATCTCGGCTGAATCCGGGGCCCCGCTCGGCATTAGCATATCAAAGCGTCCGCCCGAGGCGAGAGAAGCTATCGATACGGGAGCGGGAGGTAAAGCAAAGATTATTGGTTGTGATGGGTGCGGCGGCGGAGCTCAGGGCCAAATATGGCGCACCATTAACCGAAAGTGATGGCGGAGGGATTCCCGCGTCAATCCGAGAGAAAAGCCCCAACACCTAGGCAAGACCTGATGAAAAATTAAACCCGAGACGCAGCCTTCCTCTCAAAACTGCACATAGTCCCCACTAAAAAAAAAAAAAAAAAAAAACAGGGAGCAGGCTTTGATGGAGCAGAAGCAGATGCACAGTGTGTTTAACCCCCCCCCCCCACTCATGAGGAAATAGGCTGGTCTGCCGTGAGCTGGTGCAGACCGAGTCCACATCCTCATCCTCACCTGAAGAGTCGGCCTGAACCCCCACCACCACCACCACCACCACCACCACCCCCCCGCCGCTGCCGCTCATTAAACATACAGGCAACAATAATGGTGTGATGTGGTGCAGCCAGCAAATAAACAGCCTTAATAAAATAAAACAAAAAATAAAATGAATGTAGAATTTGCCCGGAGGCGATCAGATGTCTGGTAAACACCGAGAACTGATAAATAAAATTATATATATTTTTTAGTTAAGCTATTCTATAATATATGAACTTCTTTTTTAATTATACCATATTAATCTTGCATTATACTCCTACTGAATTAAATTTCTTTTCACCACAGACCTAATAGACCTATAATTTAATGATGATTTGGTCCTTTTTTGACACTATAAATGATTTTACAGCCTGCTATCTGTTTATAGGCAACTACAAATATGAAAAAGATTAAAATCAAGATTAAAGCCTAAATAACAGGCTATACAGTTTAATCACGGGCCTACCGGTGTTTTCTTATTTTAAATTCTGATTACAGAGGAGATGAGATGATCAGCGGTGTCTGAGCATTATAACCATTTTATCATCTCAGAATAAACATGGATATGACATTAAAGTCAGTCTGCGCTGTGAGGATGTCGCCGACAGGTTTGACTTCAAAAAGGAAGCGTGTGTGTGTGTGTGTGTGTGTGTGTGTGTGTGTGTGTGTGTGTGTGCATTTCACTATAGGCTAACACTGCAGCGCATCTGTATTGAACCGGCGCCGTGTTAATTGGTGACATCGCTGACACTTTATCTGATTGTCCCGGCTGAGCTCAGAGGCAGCCCGGCTGGGAGGCGTGTGAGTGACGGGGAGCAGCGTCTCTGCGCTTGTTCCGCGGTGTGTCGGTGTTTAAACAGGCGGGAGCACCACCCCGCTCCGGCTGTAATGTGCTGACAGCCGACAAGAGAGGAGTGTGTTCCGCCTGCTCGCCCGCCTTGTCGCGGCCCTCCGGTGTAGACTAACGGCTTCAAGAGCAGAGAACAAACGGGGCCTTACCTCTCCGGATGACGCCCCCTTGTCCGTTCAGTACGAGCCCACACTGCGCCTCCACGGAGCCCTGCGGAGACACGCACTCATTAGGACGAGCAGGCAGGTGAAATCACTTCACCCGCACTCTCTGCACCGCAGACGGCACACAGTGATGCTCTGTGTTCAGTGAACGCAGCACACACACACACACAAACTAAAAGCTTTACAATGACAAGGCTGTGCCAGAATAAAGAGAATAGCTTTTACAATAGATTTTAGAGATGATTATAACAGCATTGTTGCGGATCTATATATCTTTCAGACCACAACCGGTCGAGGCAGACGGCCGCCCACCCTGAGCCCGGTTCTGTTAAAAGGGAGATCCCCCCCCCCACCCCCCCCCCCCCCCCCCCACCCACCCCCCCCACCCCCCCCACCCAAGCGCTTGCTCTTTGTGGGATCTGTTGGGTTTTTCTCTATAACAAAGTAAGGTCTCGACCTGACCCTGGAAAGTGCCTTGAGATAATGTATATTATGATTTGGTGCTATACAAATAAAATTGAATTGAATTGAACACCATAAAAACTCTATTTCACAAGAAAATATGATAGAAAAGTTTTTTTAATCCTTCCCAACCCATGAATCATCTCACCCCTCGGATTTAGAACCCTTTGGTTGGAAACCATTGCTTAAACATCCTTTAAGTTTCTGTGCAGCTCTATAAAGTTTGGCAGTGAGAGAGAAATCTGGCCCTGTTGCGCCCTCTGAGCAGTTTTCTAGCCTTTTTGTTAGAGAGAGTTGGTCAGCGGGCAGCGAGCAGAGCTGAGGCCGCAGCAGAACACAGGAGGCAGCTCACGGCTCCTCCAGCACCCAGCCCCGTTTCAAAAGGCTCCAGGCTCTGAGGCCAGCACAGTCCCCCGGACTCACAGAGGAGCTCAAGTGTCCAGGATCTGTTGCAGCCACCAACCTGTTGGGGGGGGGGGGGGGGGGGGGGGGTTTAGCTGCACTACAGGCTGCACAACAAGCACACATATGGACTACACATATGTATGGAAACCTGTTCCCGCCGCCATCAACAATGTCATCAAGAAAGGAGAACACACGCTTTTTATTCCAAAAACACTTAATCCTTCGTGCAGGCCTGGTCCACGCAGAAGTCCCCCCCCCCCCTCCTGATTAAAATAAACTGAGGGGGGGGGAGAAGGAGCTTGTTGCGGCTCTTTCTTAACCAGCTCCTGTTCTGTTTCTTTTCTTCTGTTCCGGAGCTAAAGTGATTATAAGATCAATACACAAAACGCAGAGGTCCTGCATGAATTAGCTCCGTGACGGGGGGGGGTGGGGTGGGGGGGGGGGGAAGGTGTGGCAGCTGCTTCTGTTCAGCGTGGAAATCTCTTTAGCGCGCTCAAAGGTGCGACCGGGCTGCACGAGACCATGGGCGCATCTGTTCCGGTTCACGCGTCCGCCGCGCGCGAGCTCACGTTCACGGGCCGTTTCTTTCTTTTAATAAAAAGTCAAAACCTGCGCGGGGAGGGGGGGGGGGGTTAGAATAACCCTAATATTTACTAATATATTAATATAATGACTGACTGTTAATGTATGATCCATATTAACCGATAAAAGATTAAATAAAACCAAATAAAATAAAAAAATAATATTAAATAATACAAAATAAATTAAATTAAGTAAGTAAAATAAATTACATATTTTTTTGTATCAAGGAATTTAAATAATCAAATTCTAACATTTCAAATGCATATAGGACATATAATATAGGAGCAATAAGAATAATTTTGTAAAATTAAAGAGACACTCTAATAATTCCCTCGACTTGATGCTACATTTAGGGACAATCCACTGTTTTTATATTAATACACATCATCACCCTGAAGCTGAACTGCCACACCCTCTAAATAAAGTGAAAATAAATTCATAACAAGAAAACTGAATTAGCCTGTTATTAAATCATTTTTAAAAAATCGGATTATTCATCGGATTTATAGTTATTAAAATAATAATAATAATAATAATAATAATAATAATAATGTTTGTCCTCCTCTGTAGCGTAATGACATGAAAAACAATGTGTGTAAAAGCGCACTGGAGTCTGTAAATAGTTAACGCGGCTGAAATGATGTGTCGCTGTGTTAAAGTGTGTTTAACTGGAGACGTGTTTTCACCAGCTCAGATGTCGCTGCATAAGCAACAAAGTTGATTGACGTTAAGTCGGTAATTGGATAAACTACGGTGCTTTATGGCGCTGGAGCCGGGCATTGTGCCCTGAACCCCGATCCGTTAATCCGCCCTTTACCGGAGAATAGAGCAACCAGCGGCTTTTCTTTGCTTCAGCAGACAGCCGGACACACACACACACACTCACACACACACACACACACACACGCTCAAGCACCGTGCGAATCCGTTTTCATCTGGACCATTTCTTTACACCGAGGAGAATTATGTAAAATATGGGTGACGTGTGCTGTTGGAGAAAGAAAGGGCGGCTTTCACAATGGGATTGTATAGACTGCCAGTCAATTAACCTTTAGAAACAGGCCTGGCTGTCAGAGCCGCGGTGCCGGCTGGACCTGACATTTACTCAGCCTGTTGTACAGTCACGTTTGGTCTGGCGACGAAATTATCTCAAGATGATGATGATGATGATGATGATGATGATATCCAGTAATATTCACTCCGAGGCAGGACGCAGGCGTGTGCTGGAGATGAGCTCCAGGCCAAACGCAGACACGGCCACGCCGGTGTCACAGACAGCAGACACATGAAGCAGACACACACACACACACACAGACATCTGGCGCCGTCTTTCTGTTCAATATTTTCTGGAATAGCTGTGTGTGGACGGGAGGAGGAAGGGGGGGGGGGCCTGTGGCAGCTATAAGGGTCTCCTGTCCTGCAGTAGCTTATGTTATATCTTAGTGTGAATAAACCAGAGAGGAGCAGCCGGGTTGGGGGGGGGGGGGGGGGCAACAAGGTGCTGGGTCTCAGGCTCTGAGGTGGCGGGGGGGGCTGTGTGTGTGAGCGGGGAAAGAGACGCGGAGGCCGCCGGTACCTGCAGGTCGTCTGCCGCGGCCGGAGGGAGGCCCAGGCCGGCGGCGGGCAGCAGCCTCTGGTCGGCGTGGTGCATACCGACGCCGTAGGCCTGGGAGCCGTGTGACGTCATCAGCGACAGGTCATGGCGCCGGTACGCGTCCAGGCAGCCGAGCTCGCGCCGCTGCTGCTCGTCCAGGCACGAGGACTTGAGCGCGGAGCGCGCGCTGTGGAGGTTGATGAAGTCCGTGGGCTCCCCGTGGTGCAGCTGCTGGTAGTACTGCCCGGAGTGCAGCGAGTTCAGCCCGTAGGCCTCCGGGGCCACGGCCGGGTGGGAGTGCTGGAACTCGTAGTGGAAGGACTGGTGGTGCAGGGGCGTGTACTGGTGGTTGGCGGAGAAGTAGGGAGAGGCGAACTCCGTCCCCGCCGGAGCCGGGTAGGTGAGCGGGGAGGAGGAGGAGTAGGCCACCGAGGAGTTGGCCACGGACTCCAGGCAGCCGAGCTGCATGAGCCGGTAGCTGTTTGATCCGTCGTGACGTATCTACGGGAGGATAAAGAGACGGTGAAATATATGAGCCGTGTCACTGAGCATCAGCCGGTGTCTCCTCTCGCTGCCTCCCAAACACACTCCAAAAACACAACTCACACACTCAAAGCCGTTTTTTTTTTTCTTCCCACTTTAAACCACCTGAAGGAGATGTCACTTCCACGCGCCCGGGAGGGGAGCGAACGCACGGCAACAGGAGCCATCGGTATTTCCCCCCTCCCTTTGGCATGCCTGTCACTCCGCTTGCAGCGCTCTAAAAGCCGCGCTGTTATATATTATTATTATTACCGAGCTGCTGGCAAATGTTCTGTCCCAGCTCCCCCGCTCTGGCTGGATGGGGAGGTAAGCTGAGTGAGACACGGCGGAGTGTTCCGCCCTGAACTGTTCCAATCACACCGTGACCGGCTCACACAGGAGCCTCACTGATAAAAAAGCCCCGTTTTTACCGGCAGCTCCAGTGAGATGCTCGACTCATTTCTCCATCCATACATGCATATATATATTTATATATATATTTATGTATAAAGCCTTTTTTTGTTTTTGTAAATCCATGCGGCGCAGTATATTGCAGTTAAAGCCTTCTTGAGAGCAGATCTCGAAATGCCTCCGTAACTCAGTTTAAATCGGAGAATATTTATCCGTCTATAATTTCACAAATTAAAGGATGTTAAGTGAGTAAATTCGCCTACCTCTGCGTCGTGGACAAGTCCGGGGAAGGTCGCTGACATTGTGCTTTCTCCAAAGTAACCCGTGTTTTTTTTTTTTTTTTTTTTTTCCCTCTCTCTCTCTCCTCTCTCTTCTCTCTGGACCCGATCGAATAATAATAAAAATGCGTTAAAATCCCACAAAAAGCGAGAGAAATGGAAAGGTCCCCCCCTCGGTAGCGGCAGGAAGCTGGCGGAACGCGTCTCCCCTCTGCACGGACGGGGCTGGCTCACGGATTTTGTACTTGCAGGGTATTTCTCGGCTGATGTCGTAGGTCCCTTGGTAATATAGAAGTTTTGAAAATTAAGCATCAGCACTGAGGAATGGGAGGACAATAGACGGAGCGGAGCATCCCAGGAGACAAGGAATAAATATTGTATCTTCGCCTTAATAAGGAACCAAGCGCTTCTTTCAACATTTTCTTCGCTTTTTTTGTGGACATTTTCCCTTTTTGAGCCGTTTGTATTTTCACAAGCTCTTCTGCTCCGTTTCGTCGTGTTATTATATATATTTTTTTGGTTTATTCACATCGGCTAAAGTCGTTGTACAAATATGTTCGGATTTTCTACGGAAATGTAAGTTTGCTTTGAAATATTCTCCAGTCAATTTCGATAATTATCAGCGGAATTAAAAAAAAAAAAAAAAAAAAAAAAAAATTAAAAAAAAGGATTTTCTTTTGTTTCCAGAACACAGATTGTGATCGGTTCAGGCAGCTTCGATGAGGATTTTCGTTTGGAATCGGGATGATTTCGATGCTGTCTGCGTGCATTTAGCTGCTTTTTCATTATTGCTGTTTCAGGCACTTTCAGTCGTGTGGCAGACAGAACGATTCTCAACTTAACAAACACACGTTCATTCGATGTAAATACAGCGGGATCGAGGAAATATTATCTTTATGAATGAAAATCTCTTCATTTAAAAATATATTTTTCATTAATAGAAACTGTTATTAAGACTTTTAATGTTTGCTTTTTATGTGCAGTTGCGCTCATTAAATTAAATCGATAACTCTACTATTAGAGCCTGTTTTTATTTATTTTTCTCCTTATTTTGTTATTTTAACTCATGCATGGAAAACAGCGTTTGATGAAGCTAATTTCTTTTTTTTTTATGGGGGAGGGAGGAGGGGGGGGGGTTACAATCTGTGTTGCCTTTGTGAAAAATTTACAGGAGCATGAGATGTTTTTTTTAATCAGCATTGTATGTGTGCATGTGTGCATGGTTGGATGGAAGAATTGAGTGTGTATTTATTATTATTATTATTATTATTATTACTACTATTATTATTATTATTATTATTATTATTATTACTATTATTATTATTATTATTATTATTATTATTATTACTATTATTACTATTATTATTATTATTATTATTATTATTAATATTAAGTCTGGCATATCAGAGCTGGGAATTTTCTCTTTCGGTCAGTCGGTCAGCCTTGTGACTTCTCTCTCCTCTACTCTCTCTCTCTCTCTCTCTCTCTTTCTCTCTCTCCTCTACTCTCTCTCTCTCTCTCTCTCTCTCTCTCTCTCTCTCTCCCCCTTTCTGTCTCTCTCCTCCTGCTGTAACTCACCTGGGCAGGCGCCCTCGGGGTGGTCCTGCCCAGCTGATCTGGAGCCGTTGTGGCGCTGTGGAGGAGGGTTTTTTCTTTTCTTTTCTTGTTTACATTTATTGTAGCCTTTATTATATGCTGTAGGAAAAAATGAATCAATAAAAGCAGGAGAGATGCCTTCTCTCTCACACAAGCAGGTTCGTTCTTTTCTTGGCATTTAATTGGCTGATAACAAAGCAGAAATAGTAACAGGTGTAGTAGAGACCCACACAGTGAGCTCTAGTCAAAACATCCCGCCTATATAATAAGAATAAATACACAGGAACACACAGCCTGCTGCTGCCTTGCCCTTAGGCCACCCGGGAAGCAACAGAAAAAAAACAACACAAAAAAAAAACCCGTAAAAGCAGCAGCCAAAGCTTGTGGTCACAGCCTGAAGAGGAGCAGAGGGAAATAAAGAGAGGGGAGGAGAGGAGAGTTATTCTACTGTCTCTCAGATTTCCTGCCATTCAAAACAAACCAGCCAACAGAGAGAGAGAGAGAGAGAGAGAGGGAGGGAGAGAGCAGTAGCTTTAACCCAGAGCACAGATAAGCCCTAATCAGCCTTGTTTTGGATGCTTTTTTTTTCCTGCTCAGCTGTAACTGTAACCAAAGCGACTCCGTGATATTATTAAAGTGCAGCCTGTGACCGCGCTGACGCCGGGACGCCGGGATTGACTCTGCGCTTTAATTAAGCAACTATTTCCCCTCCCATCTGTTCCCACATGCGCCTCTCCCCCTGCCCTCATCGGCTGCTCTCATAATAATTATAATATTAATAACAATAATAATAACAATGAATTTGATGTTTTATTTTAGGAAAGGTAACTTTTGCTCTTTTGACAGTTCTTATTGATTTTCCTTTTTGCCATTTCTCCAACTGGAATTGCATTTTCCACTTCATTACGTGTCACAGGGTTTAATATATATATATATATATATATATATATATATATATATATATATATAATGTGTGTGTGTGTGTGTGTCTCCCATACAAGCTGAAATCTTCTGCAACATCTTCCCTTTCTTCTTGATCAGGACTGTTTAGCCTACCGTCTCTGAACAGGTCCTCAGAAGAAGCACGAGCGGCCCGGGCGGAGACACGTAGCCTCCCTTTAAAAACTTCTCAAGGCCTTTTATATTTTAATTAACCGGTACCGATTGTTTTGCCTCGAGGCTCGACGTGAAACCTCTGCACGAGGAGACCGGTGAAGGCCGGTTGTCGCGGGGGGGGGGGGGGGGGGTGAATGGGAGCTTTGGTGTCAGTGAAGGAGCCTTAAGTGATTCTAAATGGGATCATATGATTGTGATTTTCTGATTTTTGTTGTTTTGGACACAAAACATCAGCAAAAAATAAATAAATAAATAACGAGAATCATGTTTTAAAGCCATAAAAAGGTGGGTGCATGGGTGTAGGTCTGATATTAGTTTCTTTTAAAGGTGGGAGGGGGGGCAGGGTTGATCAGCCTTCAGAATAGCAGCGACTTCCTGTCACGTCATTATCACGCCTGGATCAAAGGGCTGAAACTTAACGCACCTGCGGTTCTGAGAGATGCTCTCACCTGAGAGTCAGCTCGCATGAAACCCGGCTTCCTCATGCGTTTTAACTCCCTTTAAAGTCGTTCAAGCGAGTTTGAGTTTAAAGCCCCCCCCCCCCAAAAAAAAAAAAAAAAAACACAAAAAAAACTCTGCACACTCCAGTGACCAGTGTCCTAGCACATCTGTGAGCGCATGAGTCGGATCTAGGTTATTTATGTCGGGGGGGTTTGCTGTTGGCTGAAACAGAGCTATATGTATGCAGGGAGCGCAGCCACCGTCGCCGCCAACCAGAGGCACCAGTTGCACGGTAGACGGTCCTAATGGGGCTTAAAGCCGACGAGTAGCCCGCTTTACCGGGGGCTGGGAGCGCCGCGCCAGATGCGCACTGATCTCCGGACAGGAGCCAGTCCATCTGCCGCCTGACGAGGCAGGGAAAGGCCCGCAAACCCCGCACAGCACAGCCCAGAGGCGAGAATTTAGATCAGCCTCAAGGTTCCTGGATGGACCGCTGCTCCTGCAGAGAGCTGGGGGCCCTGTCCTCACATTTCCAGAGCAAGTGTCAGGAAGTAAGACAGCACGGAGAGGCAGAAGATTAGGCTCTGAGCTCACAGACACTTAGTCGACCTGACCGACTCACTGACTAATAATGTGATCTGTATTGTTGCAACAGAGAACTCAATTTCAAGCAATATTTGCATAAATCTATTTAGAGCAGTTACATTTTGTGATACATCTACAACTTAATTTACCAAACAGCATCCTATCAGCCATCAGGTCCATTTTACTCCTATAAAGTTGTGATTTTTAGAGGAAAAAAAAACTGATCATCAGTTTTTTTGGCAACTTTAATAGCACACAACATTAAACTGAGGGATTTTACTGTAGTTCAGGGTTTAAACTAAAAAGAAAAATTAAACTCCAGTCCATCACCCTCCAGTTTAAAGTTCATATACTGTGAGAAAAGAACCACATTTCCCACGTTACTCAGAGGAATCTATTTACTTCCCCTCTTTTGTTTACTATCAAACCTGATTGGTTTAAATTGGTTTAGTGAGCCGCAACTTATTTAGCCCATATCAGATCACTGCATAGCCCGCAGTCATTTAGCCTACTGCTACCAGTGTTCACTGTAATCCCCTCCCAGGCTTTAAGGCTACTATATTGTGTCAGACTGAAACACTTAGAGCAAGTGATGATGCGTTTAGGGGGTGTGGGGGATCCACCCTGAATTTCAATGGGCCCACATAAACAGGCTGTATGCGAGGGGTTTGTTTACAAACTAATGTTACAAATGAGAGTCAGATCATTTCTTCAGTTAGAGAGAAAACCACAGCTAAGACCCCACCATGCTGCCTGCTGCTCAGAGTGCGCATGTGTTGGCCTTGTTTGTGAGTCTGCGTTGGTTTTAATCAGCTCCGGTCAGACACCGACCTCATATGGCCGAGAGCGTCCGTTAAACTCGGTCCTTTAGCCTTAGCTGTGCGTGTGCGTGTGCGTGTGTGTGTGTGTGTGTGTAGGCCTGCACCTTTCCAGCCCAAATAACGACTGGCATAATGAAGGCAACCATAACAAACGGCCCAGAAGATGTTTGTCCTCCATCAACAGCAAAAGCAATTAAGAAAATGGTGTCTGACCTACATAGAGGATGCGCCTCGGAAGGAAGCACAGGTTAATATGCTAATATGGATCTGCTAATTGTGGGGATTTACTTGTCGGTTTGCAGAGTGGAGGGGAGGGGAGGGGAGGGGAGGGGAGAGGGCGGGGGGAGCCGGGGCGTCACCGCCTTGTTTAAGCCTCCAAGATCTGCAGCAAATTAATTTCTCCCCATGCAGTGCGTGAGGTGAGGAGAGCGGAGAGGGCAGGAAACAGGTGGTCGCTGCTCAGTGAAGAGTCAGGGAGAAGCGAACAGTCCAGGCCGACTGGGAGGAGGAGGAGGAGAAAAACTGGATTATTTCCCCTCTTTTCTAAATTTCCTGATATCAGCTTCTGTTCCCAGGGGTTAAAAACAAATGTCATATAAAACACATCTACGTCCTGTCAAGTGCATACATCATATTAATTATTCTCGCCCCGGGGTGACCCCCCCCCCCCCCCCAAAAAAAAAAAAAAAAAAAAAAAACCTCACCCCACCCACATATACAGCCTCGGAGCCGCAGGACATTTAGGCTACTTCAAGGACCCTCCATCTCTCCAGGAAACACTTACTAATAAAAAAAAAAAAAGCGGAGGAAACCTGGGTGCTGCCTCCTACCTGCCGCCCGGAGCCACCGGGGATCATCGCCGGTTTGTGTTGCCAATTAGCGCGTTTGATTGTTGTTCTTGTGTCGCTGTGATTACTCCTGAAGGCCCGGTCAGGCCAGACGCGTGTCAGCTGCTGCGAGAACAGGAAAGAAAAGACCAATCTGCTGCCAACGGACAGTCACCCACCAACACACTGGACACATATATCTGTGTGTGGACTAATCCTCCGGCCTGCGGCGGTGAGGCTCATAAACAACAAGCCCTCTGGGGCTTCAGATCACGGCCTTTTTGTGTGTTTAACCGCACTCTTTCCCTTCTGATTCCTAAACATCTCTAAAGAGAGTTTCTAAGAAGACAGCAAAAAAAAAAAAAAAAAAAAAAAAAAAAATCCTCCTTCATTTATATTTTTTCTTTCAAAAAAATTGGAGAGGAGACTAAAAATAAATGAAAACCTATCAGTCATGAAGTGATGGTCGATCCAAACGTCGTCCCTTTAGCCATCCATTAAAAGTCCTCCACGGTGAATAATTAACAATATCTCTAACAGACGATCGCAGCCATAACCGAAGCTATAAAATTGATCCCTAAAACTTAACTTCAGCAGCTGTTGGATCAGTAAGCCCTGTGTGTGTGTGTGTGTGTGTGTGTGTGTGTGTGTGTGTGTGTGTGTGTGTGTGTGTGTGAGACTGTGCGCGTCGATCGATGTTCATTAACTTCTCTTTTCAAGAGTTTCTGAAATGCTCCTGAAGATCACACGAAAGCTAAAAGTCTTTTGACTATTTCCCATCCAGTATTTTTCTCTCTCTCTCTCTCTCTCTCTCTCTCTCTCTCTCTCTCTCTCTCTCTCTCTCTCTCTCTCTCTGTGTGTGTGTGTGTGTGTGTGTGTGTGTGTGTGTGTGTGTGTGTGTGTGTGTGTGTGTGTGTGTGTGTAATGCACAGATGGGAGGAAAGAGCAAAATGTACGTTCAGATTTTCATCATCCCTTCTTCTTCTTCCTCCTCCTCCTCCTTTTCCTCCATTTTTTTTTATTGCTTTTAAGATCTTGCAGCTTTTTCAATCCAGACGTGCAACAGGCAGTGCAAAGCTGACTCTTATGATTCTTAAATTAATCAATTATCTCACTGGGTTTTTTTTTTTTTTTTTTGGCTGTTTGTTTTTTCATCTCAGTTGTGTCTGTGGGATTTTACTCTCATTGAAAGAATTGTCAGGGCGAGAAAAAAAAAAAAAAGAAAACAGAATAATGGTAAATTGCATGTGTGATTATTTTAAATATGGCTCCAGGCTCTAATGGAGGTTTTTATTGCATGCTGAGTTCAATGCCAAGAGTCAAGTTGACCCTTTGACTTTAATCTCACTGCAGCCAGTTTCAACTGATGTCAAACTTCGGCAGGAAGACGCTCTAATTGGAATATTGACAGATGTGTACATTATAGATGTTACATCAACACATGAGGGAAACGTTACCAAACTACCACAGCTGGCTGGATTTGATGGTGGAGGTAGCTACATGCTAGCTGTGAAACAAACAGTGTTAGAGTCCCCGAATGCAGCACGCAAGGACCCCACAGTCTGGTTGACTGAGGGACTCTGAGGCCGACTTCAACATATTTGTCTTTGACTTACTTGTCAGTGCAGTTTTTCAGCTCTTGTGCCTTTTCTGCAGCTTCTTCGTGTGTAGCAGCACAGCAGATATCACCCTCTACTGTCTCCTGCTTCTTCACCAGCTGCTCAATTTACACACAGTTGCCAGTTTATTAGGGACACCTAAATAAAACTAATGCTGTCAAACACAACAACAACTGTAGAAAATTCTACCGTCAAAGTTGTAATGTTCAGGTTGTGTTAACACTGTTTCACAGAAGTGATCAATCAGCTTTACCATGATCAGACTGCATTAGGTGTACTTAATAAATGGGCTGTGATTATTTATTTTATTTTATTCCAGACACAAAGGTCAATAGCAGTTACAAAATAAAAATAAAAAAGTAGATAATAAGATAAACAACAGAAATGATCATAATACATACAGACATCCATTCCAGTGTTTCCAAAAACAAGAGGAGCACCTTGTGTCACTTTTTGTAGGTTCACTTAAGGAAATTATGATTTCATTCCTTGAATCACTTAATTTAACCATAAATTTAAACACAAATTTCTTATGGCAGCATAGAAAGTGAGGACATATACTATATTAAGAGTATATGTATCAAAAACTTGCTTAGAAATCATTATCTAAGGCAGTAGCTCCCATTCTTTTAAAATGATGGGATGTTCAGATGCTACCTCTCACAAATGATGATGTATGTGCACCAGTTCAGCCAGTGCACATACACTTCTTTCTTTATTTTAATGAATTAAATGATTATTTAAGAGGTAAAGTGGTCAAGTATTTCACAAGATGAAAGCAAAGATTAGAGGAAAACATGAAAATAATAATCCAAAATTAGCTCTTACTGTGACCATCTTTAACGAGGTTTCCCTATAACTCATGAACACTAATGTCAGGTCAAACTACTGCAATTACATTGTTGTTTTGCACACAACGCAGACGAGCTGGTCGTTTATTTAGCTGAAACCAGCTCAGCTCTCCAGGCTCCCTCCTGCCTCCTCCTCCTCCTCGCCAACTTTTGTTTCAGGCCTTATTCTATCTTTGAAGATTTCCAATTCTTTCTCTCTCTTGCTCTATTTCAGGTTACACTGCTTCTGAGCTCAACATGTGTTAACAGCTGGCATGTGCTGACTGTTAGAGCAGTCAACATGAACATCTTTGCCACATACTGTGCTGAAGCCAACATCAGATCAAATGTCTCTGCAGCTGGGCAAGAAAAAATCAGCAAAGAACCAGCTTTTCAGAGTTTGATCGCGCCGACATCTTCCCCTGGACACATGCATTTTAACAACATGTAAATAACCCTGTGTGTGATATGGAAATGTGTTCATTTAAAGGGTGTTGTGTTGTTGTGATCATGCATGAAAAGTGTGTCTCCCCTTCTTTGCTGTTCTTGTCCCAGCCAGCAGAGTGCGCCGCTCTGGCAGAGCAGCCCGAGGGAAGATTAACCTGCAGGTCTCAGGAAAAAGAGAGGGCGTGCAAACACACACACACACACACACACACACACACACACACACACACACACACAAACACACACTGATTCACACCCTCTCTTACTTTCAAAGCTGGAAAGTATACACATGCAAAGGGGGTGATGCAGGTTCAATGACTTTGATCATGTAATTCCTGTGTAATCTCTGTAATCTTTTAAAGCAGAGCTGTTTGAATGTATGTCGTATGTGAGAGAGTGTGAGTGTGAGTGGAGATGTGCGTAATGTATATTGGATTAACAGGATGAAGTGGAGGCCGAGAGGACTGATAAAAGAAAATCTTTACGAATCAAACGATCTGGCCAGTTGGGCTTTTACAACTTTTTAATCCAGTACAGTTTGGAGCTGCAGATACATAAGCAGGAGTTTTGCTCTGTGAAGCTGACGGAGCTGGATCCCCCCTCACTCACATTCTCAGGTCTGTTCATTGTGTGGATGTGGGTTTTACACAGGTGGGAATATTGTGCCTTTGTCCCGTCTCGCTGTTCTGTAGAAAAGGTGCAAACATGGAGCTGCTGTTCTGCAGAGGTAGTAACAGAGCTGGATTGACTTCTGTGTAAACAGGCGAGTCGGCATTGTATGACAGGACGTCACGCCTCTGATTCTGGTGTTGTGTCAAAGTCCCCTCTTACCTGAACCTAACCCCATCCTAACCCGAACCACTAACTGGGAAACAGACCATAACACTGGCATGGTATCTAAACTCACACTCTGAGCCAGCATTATTAGCTTTTTTTTAGTTCAGTGTAAACAAGCAAAGCCGCCATAATAACACTGGAATTTCTGTTTAAAAGGGGCTACTGTTAGTGGGCCTTCGAGCAGCTCTCTTTGACCTTTTGACCTTTTTTTTAATAACCATTTTTAATGAAAAGAGATGTTTCACATGTAAGTCACCCGTGTTCTCCATGTTGTTGGATAATAGCAAATCAGAGTTGAGCCTACGTAAGAAACAAATTCACAATAAATCCTGATCATGAGAACTTTGAGCTTTGTGTGTTGTCTTTCTTTCTAATTGCATGTTGTTACGTACAAAGCCATATATTTGGCTTTCATCCAGCTCTTTGCATGATCTGTTAGCAATCTTTGCTCCTGTATTATGGCAGTTTGTTGTTGTCGTGCTTTAGCAATGTATTGTTAGCCAGTGATGGGAAAAGAAAGCCATTGTCTGATTAAAGCCTTATAAACAATGGTATTTTAAAACTGAATAATGAACTGTATAATCCTGTGAGCGTTTAAGCGAGGTCACCAGACCAAAACCTTTGGTCCCCAGCCAACATGTGCAACCTTTCCTCTAGTGCGGCCTCCAGATGATGCAGTGGACGCCATTCTGCATCACACTGAATGAAACTGGCTTTCAGAAACAAGAGGTTGTCACCATAACTCATATTATACTCAACATATATAGTGTCATTTTCAGTATCGAACACTCCCTGTAGACTGAAACAGTGGCTGTAAAAGGTTGGTAGTTTTGTCCTTACTGAAACGCACCAGCAGCTGTGGTCATCTTGAATCATTCCCAGATTTTATGATGGATGATCGATGAAGAAAACTCTCTGAAATCAGTCTCCATTGTTTTATGTAAATATATTTATTTATCTAGCAACAGGGAGAAGCTTGGACACAAGTTATACCAGTTATACCACAGAAAATTCATTTTTCCCATGTCACTGCCACAGCAGCATGATCCACTTCTTAGCTCTCTTTTCATACACTCAGCATCTTCTGAACACACACACACATTTTTGCCAGACTTTGGCTAAAAGCAGAACCTCCTACTCTTCTGATGGTCAGGAAAACGAGCTGCCTGTTGTTTTTTATTAGGGAAGAAGGAGTAAATTAGTTAAACACAACAGGAGTGATGACCAGAAAATGAAGCAAACCTTGCAGGACAAACCTTCAAAAAAGTCATTTAAAAAAAAAAAACCTACAGGAGGTGAATGTTTGATAGTCATAGTCAACAACAAACATGATATACAGCAGTTTTTAGGCTCCTACCTTTATTTGACAGCCAACAGTGTAGAGAGACAGGAAACATGGGTGGAAACATGCAGACGAGGTCCCTGGCTGGAAATGAACCATAGATGTTGTTATGTGTATGCACCTCAACCATTACACTACCAGGGTTCCAAAAATCTAAAGGAATAGTTTGACATTGGGACCCGTGCTCATTGATCTCTGGTGGAGAGTTAGATGAGAAGATACTCTGATGAGGAGCTACAGCCAGATGCTGCTAGCCTGGCTGTGTCTATAGGAAACAACACTTGTACATCTCGCTTATTGACACATATCTTGAGTCAGTGTAAAAACTGAAGCACAAACCCCTCATTTGGTTGTTTTATGATGAATTGTGTGATGAATGTTTTCATGGGTTGATGACAAACCAAAAAATAGTCCCACACTTAAACCCTCTGTAAAGCTGCGAGCCAGTATATTTTTACACGTTGATTTTGAGATTAAGAGGTTCTGTTGGACTGATATTGTTGGCTTTGGAGAGAGCCAGGCTAGTAGTTTCCCCCTGTTTTCAGTCTTTGTGCTAAGCTAAGCTAACGGGCTGCTATTCATATTCCCCTATATATATGCTCCTATATCTGCAAGAATATATTTCCAGAAAGTCAAACTTTTATTATTTTAAACTGTGTCGGAGGATCAACATCCAGAGGCAGCGCTTGTGAGATTATGACCTTGACAGCTTGAAATGTATTTCTTTCACTTATACTACTGTGAGGTTCTATAGTGTAGAAAGCTTGACACCAATACAATTTTGTCATCATTACAGTGACAATCGTCTGCACCAAAAATGTATGGTTAGAGGTTCTATATGAAAAAAAGATCCTAATTCTCTTTTAACATAACCACAGATTTCCATTTTGTCTCTCACAGGCCACCATTAGCCATATTGATTTCCCCCCACTGTCAAACTCTACTGCCTCACACTGTTTGTCTTTTTAGCCTCTAATGCTTTTGTTGATCTTCAAATGCAACAGAGATAGATCTGAAACAGAAAAAAATGGTGGATGAAACAACACCCAAACCGAACAGCGAGGACCGAGAGAGACGCTGCAAAAAAAAGTTGAAAGCAGAGTTGGTCAATTATAACAGACTCCTCCGGCTTTGAGCCTTTGGTCGTCCGTAAGCTCATGTGCTGTTTTCTTAAGTCGTCCGCTGCCAGAGAAATCCTGTTTACTGTGTAACAACCAGCGCGGATGTCAACCGCAGTGAGCACGCATGCACCTGAGATCACAGACCTGCTGCTCTACGGCAACACAAACACCCACATTACACACTGGCACGCCACAATACACGGGAAAAACACCACAACAACAGTGACATAAGCATGTCGTGTGTGTGTGTGTGTGTGTGTGTGGTTACTTGACTGCTCCTGTATAATTACCAGGGAAGTCTCCTGATGTGGAACCTTTGCTGTTCTCACAATGAACCCATTTACTGCTGCAAACCATCAAACACCTGCCAAACACACACTCACACACACTCACTCACACACACACACACATACACACACTCAGAGGCTGGAGGTTTACATATACCAGCATGCACATACACACACAGGCCTGGAGAAACGTATACGCACACACACACACAAACCATTTCAAACGAATGCAGAGAAATAAACAGAGACGAGAGCACACAACCCCTTCCCCCCTCTGGGAATTTTACTATTCCGCACTTCTCTGCTTCTCTCATCCCTCTCTCTCTCTCCCTCTCTCTCTCTCACACACACACACGTTCACTCTCTCTCTCTCTTTTTCTCTCTCTTCGTCTCTTCCTCTGCTCCTTTGTCTCCCTGATTATGCAGTCGATCCCAGGGTGCGCTACTCACTGAGATCATCCACCTGTCAATCTGAAGCACACACACACACACACACACACACACACACACACACTTTTCTGCACACACCATTCCACCGGTGATATTGATACAGAGGAAATATTAATGACTTCACTCACCTGCAATACACTCTTGTATCTTACACTTCCAACACTGGGCCATGCAATTCATCAAGACACAGTTCTGGAAACTTCCACTTAAAAAAGGAGAGAGAGAGGTGTGGAAAAATAACACTGAACGCTTTGTCCCTGAACACACACGCGCACAAAAACGTACGTCGAAAAGCGTCACATCAAGTGGTAAAAATGTAAGGTGGCGTGTAATTTTAGCACATCTTTAACACATGTCATGGGTTTTTTCTTCCTTAGCGCTTTTGTGATATGTCTATCTTTTACTCTTTTTTATTGGAATTTGGGATGGTGCAATCACAAATCACACGTCGTTATGTGTTTGTTTTCAGGGGTAAATATTACAGACCTCACACGCAGGGAAATACTGAAGCAGGCAGGATGGAATAGGGATATGGATAAAAAGTACGGTATAAATATATCATGGTAGTATCTTCTTAGTCATAGCTTTTGAATGCATGTGGGATTGTAACATACATATTTAAGTGTATTGTTTATTGTGGCGTGCCCGAGCTTGAGTGAGCTGCAACCTGTCCCACATATGAACTGCATCCTCAGTCGTGTCAGCATCAGCAGGTTCTTGTTCTTCATTCATTCTTTGCATTCAGTCATTTATTCACACATTGTTGTTAGTGAAGGTTTCAAAGTAGGCAACGCTGTAAAAGATCAAAATAAACAATAATTGATGATTTTCTCCTCCCTTCCTGTGGCACATGTTAAAGAAACTAGCAAGTTTTGCTGCTGCTACATAGCCAGTGTTAGCATTAGCACCTGTTTACTGGCCAGTGTAGAAGAAACATTGCAAGTTCAGCATCAAACTTCATTCCTTTACTCGCAGAGAGTTGTCTCCAGTGGTGGCACATGTTGTTAATGTTAACTCTTGTCTCTATCACGTCTTTTTTCCTACTGAAGTTAGCATGCTAACCACCATCCACACCTGGCAAGAACCCATGTTCGGGGGAAAGAAAACTTACAAACAGCCCCTTTAAACATCACAGTTCCTACGTGACAAAACCTCTAGGAACACACATTTAGCAAAGATGTGTGGATGACACTCGCTGTTTCACTTCCTGGTTTAAAACAGCGAGGCACTGTGGTTTCCAGCAGAAACGGGCGTAAATTGTGAATTTTTTTGGTTGCTATTGGCTAATATAGTGAATACTTGGGGATGTGGATATGTACGTGGTATCAACTCAAAACTACAGTGCCCATGTTAATGGTGATGTAGGAACATGCCAGCCAGAAGCAGTGGAGCTCAGATGAGTAAGATACAGTATATCAGGTGTTGGCTACACAGGCAATGCTAGGATCAGTTCTTTGTTGGTTTTGGTCATTTCTCCTCAAAAACCAAAGATGTTCAGAGTGCCAGTGTAATGAACTCCACCACACTGACACATTTTCTTTAGCTAAGGTCAAGAACAAACCTTCATTAGAGGAAGAGATGGTACTGACTGAGATAACAGGGATGCCCTTCACCTTCCTCTGTCTTTGTTTTCAGAGCAACACATAGATAGATAAGATAGATAGATAGCATCCTCTTTTCTCTGCCTCACTCCATCACTCTCTCTGAGATCCTGGGCCTTAGCCTCGTGTTCTCTGATGGTAGAGGTTACCATGGCAACGGAGTGGTCTTGTGGCCCTGGATGTACGCACGCACACACACACTAACACATTCACTCGTCCTCTCTCCCTCGATCTCTCTCCATCTCTTCATGCATACATATTCAGAGCTACAGGTGCCCCCAAAAGTATCATCCTTCCTGATTTTGATTGACACACTCGAGGGGCGACGGATCACAATTAGTGATGCGGCAAATTTCCCACAATGCCCTGCAGCCACTGGGCACCCACTGCGCCTGCAGCCAGCTCATCAATATTCATGAGCCATCTGATGAATATGCAAATGGTGGGGAAAGCGGCGGTGTCCAGGTGAACAACCACAGCTCACCAATCAGAGGCCGCCGTATGCACTCGACGTCCAGGGGTGGGAGACGTGGCAGGAAATGGCATCTCAGGGCATCAAAGGGAACTCATCAGGTTTATGATTTTTAATTAATGCATAAAATCTTGATCGTAAACACTGAGATCCAAATTAAGACTGACATTAATATCACAAATTATACCACATCCTGGGTTTAACTCTGTGGAAATCTGCCTTAATCTGTTTAACCTGATCTTAACATAACTCTGTAATTTTAATCCTTAATTTAACTTCAATATCTGGGTGATAGTTCCAACTTTAAACTTAATCCTAATATCTTCAATGTATATACTGAAAACAATCTTTAACCATGTTCTATAAATTAAACTTAATCCTGACCTCAGCCTTCCTTCCTGCATTATAAACCTAATTTTAACTTTACACATGGTCTTAATCAAACGTATTGCAATGTAATTGTTATGTATTATGACAATAATTCTCTTCCCAAACTTGGATCTTTTACTGTTCAACGTTTTTCTCATGGATTATAAAGCAAATGTCTTAATCCTAATTCCACTGATTTTAAAACTTGTGCATTTGATTTTAATCTATTGTCTGGATTGAGACTTCATGGTTTATAAACTTCAGTGTAACCGTAGCCCAAGTCTTCAATTTGCTATAGACCTTACATACAAAACCCATAACATAGAAAACAGAAATAAATCAACAAACACATGAAACCTGAAAACACAAAAACCCCCCACAAAAAATGTTATTTCCAGATGTTGAACAATTTGATCTGACTGATAAACCAGTGGTGCCAATATATCATCTGATATTACCCAATAAAAACTATATTGGTATATGCCAAAGATATTATTAATAATAATGATAATAATTAAAAAAATAGTATCTGCTGATATATTGTTATTGTAGTTTTTAAAAGTCTCCAATAATATTTCTAGTATCGCTCTCATAAATCCATTATTAGTCTGAAGATTGGAAGCCAAATTGACCTTTGACCTTCACATGAAATCACTTGCAATTTTGACCTTTGTGAAGAAAGTTATGATCTGTTAGTATCTGTAAGAACGACATCTCGATGTTGATATCTCTGCGACAGATCCGAGGCACAATGGATTCAGTTTTGATGATTACCTTGAGAATTTCAAGCATTAGTCTTTGTTTGTTGTTTAACTAAAACTATGAAACTGCGACAGGAGACTCAATTTTAAGTCCTAAGGGGTTGTTTGCAGAGTAAAGAAATCAACCTTATTCTAATGAACTGAGGTGACAAGAATGACATCTGTGGGTGTAATATATTTCCTACTTTACACAACGTTGATTTCAGGCTCTAGTTGGTTGAAACCAACCATCCTTAAATGTTGGAGGTTGAGTTTAAAGATATTTATGGGTAAATGTAGTCTACTAACCCTTCAACTGCATCTGTCTTGTTATTACACTATTATATGAAAGTGTTTTTGGTGTTTGGAGTGGTTCAAACATATAATCACACACATACACACACACAAAAACAAACTCATGAAGCCACACCGGGAGCCGCTGTGCTGCAGATCTGGGAGAGAAACCAAAGCGGACAGATCAGAGCGGAGATATAATCAACTCTGAGTTCTGAGGAAAAAGCATTTCGCTCCTTCCTTCCAGTCCTCCTTTACCTCCTCTCATCTCCATTCCATCTTTCACCACCACCGCCCCCTCTTTCATCCTCCCCTCGGTGGAGCTCGGTGCGGCGGCTGGTGATGCTGGCACAAACAGACCCAGTTCAGGGTCTGAACAGACGAACCGGCAGCCGGTGTTGCTCAGGACCCACAACGTAAACTCGGAGCTGGGGCTCACGTTGAGGCGCTGCTCCGGTGCAGAGTTCAGCTAAAACAGAAGGTTTATTGCTAGTTGTGTGCATATCTGGGTGTGTGTGTGTGTGTGTGTGTGTGTGTGTGCGTGTGTGCGTGTGTGTGTGTGTGTGTGTGTGAGTGAGTGTGTAGGTGTTATTGAGAAGCATGGCTTTCCCCAGAGAGATCCTCCATTAATTGTGAAGTGAAGGAGCCTGAGGGCGACACCAGGGACCTCCATTAAACACAGACAGGCAACTGACAACCTCTCTCTCTCTCTCTCCCTCTCTCCCCACTTTCTTTTTCTCTCACCCCTCATCCCCTCCCTCATTTATCCTCTAAAATTCAAATTCACATTCAAATTTAAACAAGGTTCATTGCCATGAAAGGAGCACCCTAATGTTGGCAAAGCAATAACAACACACAAAAGAAAAATAGCTTTGTTGATTCTGGGAGGCTGAAAACAAGGAATGCATCACCTAAATGTAGCGTGCATGCATAAAATATCTGATTTTTGCAAATTTCAAGCAGCAATTACCCTTGTTAACATGCGTTTGTTGTGCAGGAATCTGCTGTTTTTGTCTAATTCCATCAGTGCAGGTTGACTCAGGTTTCTAATTTGCTCGGCCCCACACGCACCTCAGACGTTCACAACTCCAGATGCCCCAATTATACTTTTAAAACATCTCACTTTTCTTTAACTGTCTTTTTTATCACTCATACTTGGTTTGGTCCACGCTGCGGCCGACGAGTCTGTAGTCAGTGGAGATAAACTTTGTCTCATCAGAAGCAAGTTGAAACTTAGTAATGGTGCAGCTTCTGTCCTTGGAGCCTGCTCCTGCTATGGGTGCTTTCTGTAGCCGGGCTGTAAGTCCCTTATGAACTTATTTCCAGAGCAGGGTAATTATTGCAGGTACAGCGCCTCAGGATGAGAACCTGATTCCCAACAGGATCGGTCTGGACTCCTGAATAAGCCCGTACTGAGATCTTCTCCAAACTGCCAGTCAGCGGCGAGATCTCCTTCACCATAGGAAACCTTTTCTTGTCTCCTGGTGAATCTGCAGCTTCTATGAGTACAATGAAAAATACTTGAAAATGGTCACCAATTATCCACCATTGCTCTCATTTTCATCCTTTTTTCCCTCCTTTTTCCTGTGTGTGTGCATGAATGAGTGTGTGTGTGTGTGTGTGTGTGTGTGTGTGTGTGTGTGTGTGTGTGTGTGTGTGTGTGTGTGTGCATGTGAGCAGTAAGGGTCACCGACCACTAGAGGGAGCACCAGTAGTGTGGAAAAAGCTCACAAATGTCAGTCCTCACTTACCCCCACCATGACTTTGACCATCACACACACACACACACACACACACACTCATATACAGTACAGTATATGTACATACTGCTGTAGGCAAATACTATTGAACCTAATGGAGTCCACCTTAACTCTGATTATCAATGAATTTGTCGGGTGAAGCACTGATGTGCATTTTATGCACGTGCACAAACACACAAATGCACATGCACTCACTCACACACACACACACACACACACACACACACACACACATATACACATACGCTATAGCAGATGTTAAGGATTAGTGTGTGTGTGTGTATGGGTGTGTGTGTGCGTAGCCTCGGGCACTGTTCAACAATGCATTATTCCTGAGTGCACCAGTTAAGAGGGGCACTCCGTCTCCATGGCAACCACCCCGGCTCTGATGTAAACATGGGGGTAGTTGAACGTCAGCCCCAATAAAGTGGAAGATTTGCCCCCGCCCCCCGCCCCCCACCCTCCACTCCCACATTACAGACAATAAAAGACAACAACACAACAAAGTGTGAAAATGTCACAGTGTCGTTTAAAGAAGCGTGGGGATCGGCTGTGGGAGGGCAGCGTGGGTAAAACGAAGGTCAATGGACAGTTCATTTGTTTTGTTTTGTTTTGGGGTTTTTTTGGAAAAATATCGCCGTATTGATCACATCATGAATAAGTCTCTCTCCTCATTTTCACCTAAATCCAAGATCTGTTTGCCTCAGAATGAAGCAGAGACGCAGATGAAGGTCAAATAAACACATTCCCTCTCTCTTATAATCTGAACCTGTTTAACAGAGAAGTTTCTCTGATTTTCCTATCATCCTGGAAATCTTAATCTCTAATCTTCGATGTAACCCTCCCAAACAAAGCCACTCACTTCCTGGTTAACATCTGAGGGAACCCGGCTTTGTTATACAATGTAGACGGCTGCCAACTTTTGGCAGCCTGCGGAGAGAACGGTGGATTTCTGGAGAGATTAGTATAATCACTGAAGTCCCACCGGGGATAAATATAGGTCGAGCAGAAGAAGCACAGAATCTAAGCTAAGAGAGGAGTAGGTGCTGGTGGCCATGGGCAACATTTTGAGGCAACGTTGCAGGGCAACTGTGACCGACAGTGTGTTTTTCATTATACTTGTGTTCCTTGGAGCCCAGTGTCGAGCAGTAATCACACTGAATCTGTCCCATTTTCACCAGGCTGAAGGGAGTGCGTTTATTACAATGAATTATTACAGCCTCTGTTTTATGACAACAACAAACCAACTGACAGGCTCCATTACTGTTCAGCTCTTTGCCACCCATGACCCTAATAAGTGTGAACCACATTTTGTGTCAGGTTTACAAGGATGAGATGGATCAAAACCATCATTTGTGCCAACCACATGAAGCAGGAGCTGATGAACAACTCAGTTTTCCAGCACAGCTTAATTTTTTTGGAGACATTTTTATTATCATTACAATTTTGCATGAAAAAAAAACATTTATGTAGAGGAAAATGTAATGAAGTATTTCATGATATCTGTTATCTATGCAGTAAAATTATACTATAGCATGATCTGTAACCAGCAGTTCCACTTTGTGTCTTTTTGTCGTACTTGCATCATTGTGTCACGCTGTAAAGTATCTTCCACCACTGAACCATACTGTGTTACATACCCTTTTGCCATGTATTGTATCATACTGTAGCAGATTGCGTTATTCTTTAACACATGATAAGAAATATAATCCTCCTCTGAAAGTTTACAGTCTTTTATTTTGGTGTTTTTTCGCAGACTAAACTGTTGCTTTTCTGAAGCAGCCAGTTCATTATATCACAGCCAGGGCTGAGCTGTGATGTGTTACAGTGAAGGGGTTTCTGTTTTCACTAATAGCTCATAACTGGAGATTTTAAATTCCTCACAGGAGTGAGTGAGTGTGATTGTCTGTGTGATATCAGGAGTATGCTGGAACAGGCTCCAGCCTCCTGTACTGAACAGTGGATGATGTAATATAAAGACAGGTGTGACTTTCTCTTCCAATTTAAGGAATAATCTCTTACTTATCTGTCTGATTTTTGTCCCACATCCTCATCATGTGCCCACAGTATGTGCTGGAACCTACTGCTTCTGTTGGGTTATTATCAAAACAAATGGGGGAAGAAAAAGTGATAACAAGTCTGACTTGATCGCTCGTTGCTGATCATAGCATAGCTTAAATTTTATGACTTTAGTTTCCAACCTGACCCCTTAAAGCACGGCAGCGTTTACTCACAACTCCTTGTTAAAGGGCTTCGTATGTGTTTGAGCTGTGATGTTCACGTCTCAGATTGTTTGATTTGAGTACGTTTTAGAGGAAAAAACTAGCCGCTATCTCACAAGAATGGAGATTGTGGAAAGGTCAAATTTAAATTTAATTGTGTGTCTTCAACTCTGGTTTATTAGATTAGATTAGACTCCTTTTATTGTCATTGTACAGAGTCCAATGAACTTTTTGTAGCAGTCCAGAACGATGCATTTACACATAACATTGTCATTAAAATATAAGGAAGCTATTAAAATATACCATAGAAAAAGTTGACCTATAAAAACTATGAGACATAAGCCATCAGACATCACACAGGACATAACATAATAAGCCTAATAAGCCTAATATCCTCTTCGGTATCCAGGTTATCATCTTGTGAGGCCTCAGGTTTCAGTTTTCGACTGTCCGAGGTTTGAAAAGTCACGTCTACAGATGGTTTTAATGTGAAAAGAAGAAAATCCAGAGGTGCACTGAATCATCTTCACAATAAAATGTGAAAATATTGTCGTTCATTTCACTCTTTCATGAACACTTTGTGACACAAGTTCCTGCAGTTTCCTGTAGAGTCAAACCAGCCAGACCCAGCTTGTCATGTCCACCACCTCATGTAGGCAGAACCATTATTGTCTGGGAGCCACACAAGCAGAAAAGCAGGGGTGACGGGGGTTATAATGCTCGTGAGTGTGTTTATAAGTGTGTGTGCGTGTGGATCCTAAACTCTCTCCATTGGAATGGGTTCTAGTGTGTGTGTGTGTGTGTGTGTGTGTGTGTGTATCTGACAGCTCAGATGAGGACTGGCTGCAGGCAGCTGCTTTGCTCGAGGCCACATTCAGTTCCGTCGCGCTGCATTAGTCCCCAACCAACCTGTCACCCCTAGCAAGAGAGTGATAGTACGCAAGCACACACACACACACACACACACACACACACACACACACAAACACACACGCACTACTAGACACATTTACACACGTTCATCACCGGTTTCCCATGTGTTCTTGAGCTCAAAGTGGCACATAACACATTGACACATGCAAAGCAAACACCGTGCGAAGATTATTCTCACTTTATTTTGGACTGATCGGTGGCGGCTTCTTGTCCACGCTAATACCAAGCTACTTATCAGTTAGTGGGGAAGTGCTAATCAGAGTGACTATAGCTAAAGTGCAGTGTGTGTGTGTGTGTGAGCATGTGTGTATTTGTGTGTGTGTGCGGTCCGTCAGTGCTGATATGCTAGTGAGGGGGACTAACCGGAGTTGAGTGGAGTCTTTTGTAGCGCAGGCGAGGCCCTCAGGCACAGCCCCAGACCCAGACCGCCCCCCCACCACCACCACCACCGCCACCCACCCACACACCCACATCTCACACATACACACACACACACACACACACACACAGACAAGCACACACCCCACGTGCATATGCCCTCGGCCGTTGTGCTGTAGATCTGATGTGACAACTACAGTGGGGCAGACTTTCCCACCATCACCCTGCGTTTCGACGGGATGTGGCCGCGCACGTGAGCGCGTGTGTGCGTATGTATGTGTGCATGTGTGCTTATGTGTGTGTGTGTATGTGTAAGTGGTGGTGGGGTGGGGGTTAGTTGAGGGGTGTCATAATGAGGCTTGGTTTGGTGGGACAGATGTTGGGATTCGGAGGGCATCGACAGAGACAAGGAAGTGATGGTTCATTAGTATGAATCTCTCTCTCTCTCTCTCTCTCTTTCTCTCTCTTTCAGCCTGTCGGCTTCCTTGTGTTTTTCTGTCTCTATCACTGCCTTTCTCTCCCTCTCTCTCTCTCTCTCTCTCTCTCTCTGGTATGATTTCCTGTGCCCGGAGCCACTGACAGAGGCAATTCTTCCCCTCTCTGCTGCAGTGGTGCATCTCTGATTAACTTTTAATGACTTCACTATAACAGCCAGACACACACACACGGAGGCCAACGCCGGCTGGGGATGCAGGCTGAGCGATGAGATGAATCGACCAAGAAGTTTGCACTTTGGCTCAGCCGTGCTAAAAGCCTGTAATGGAGGCGATACATCGGCGTAATCAGGCAGGATGGAGCGTTCCAGCGAGGAGTTGAGGGTGGTCGGGTAACAGCGCTCCAGGAGTTACCTCAGCAAAACCGCTGATCACGGATAAGAATCTAAGCTCTGATAGATTTTTAACCCTCATGTTATTGCTCATTACTGATGTCGCTGACCTAAATTTATCTTACATTTTGGCAGAGCTCTAGACTTGAGTCACACATAAACAGGTACACCATCAGTTTTACATGTCAGAGTCGATTAAAAAGTCACAGTGACTATTATACAGTCTGTTAAAACAGCTGTATAATGTCTTCTGTGGCACCGGAGGAGATTTATCAAGTCTGAGAAAATCACTCGCATGACATCACCTTGGTTTCTGGCCTCAGGTTTGGAGACTACAAATTATACTCAGAAATCATGTGTTATAAACGTAGGATGTGGAGTTTTTGATTTGGTTTACTGGTCAGAGAGGCTCTTACAAAAAAGGCTGCTAATTTGCATAATGGGAATCTCAAGACTTGACATAAACTTGTCTCAAATAGCTTCAGATTTGACTTGAACTTGGTACAAATGACTCAAGACTTTGGACTTAAGACTTAAACTTACCTCCACTGACTCAGACTTGAGTTAGATTTGGTACAAATGACTCAAGACTTTACTTGGAGTTGTCTAAACTGATTTTGGACTTGACTTAAGACTGACCCTGCCCTGGACTTCTCTCAAATTACACTCAAGACTTAATCTTGAAACTTATTCTTACAGACTTAAGACTTGAATTACTTCAGACTTATGACTGTTGGGCCTCGGTCCACTCAGGATGATCCAACATGATCTACTTTGACAGCCTGGGGACTTTATTTGGCCTTGTTTCGAATGACTTGACCCAAGACTTGACCCGGATGAGCCTCAACTTACTTGAGACTTGACTTATTCTGAGAATTGCCATAAAGGACTTTGGTTTATTTTAAATCATTTGAAAGTTTGAGACTCAAGGTTCAGTTTGACGTTCAAGATGACTTACAGCCTTTTTACCTTTGATGTGTCTGGAATAACTTGAGACTTGACCTGAAACTTACTCTGACTCATATGAAACTTGACTTGGACTTGGAAAAGTCCAAGACTTTATGTGGGTTTACATCAAAATTACTTTATGACTTGATTTATTCTGACACTTTAGACTTGGCTTTTAATGATTTGAGCATTGACTTGAAACTTGCTTTCAGGGATTTGAGACTTAACTCCAAAACACTGATTTAAAAAGACGTCTCTGACTCTCAGACTTGACCATACATGTGATGTGGTATTACTTTTTGATTTTAGAGTAAAGCAGATGCAGAATTAAACCATCAAGTAATTTAGAGTTTAGTATATATTACTGTCAATGTTTCTTAGCTTGTTTGTGGTGATTATGGGCCAACAACATCGAGAAACTACAGTTAAACACTAATTTATTTTGCCGCTTTTTTTTCTTCTGTGAATTAAGAGCTACATTGTCGACAAAGCCAGTTTTTGTTGGTTAGTTTGGGGGAAAATCATGGTTTCGGTGAAACGCTATCGAAGTAAACACATTGTGACTTGTGCTTCAACTGTTCACTTTTTCAAGAAACTACAGTCTTTCCCTAACAACTCATTTGAGTTTCCTTTTTTCTGACTAATGGTTGAGTCATGCTTAAGTTGCTATGACTGGACTTTGTATTGCAAGATCAGATGTTGTTGTACAACAAATAAAATATGAAAATCATACTGATGCATTCATTATAAACATTATGTGACTTGCCAGATATGCTAATTACCCACATTTCCTCATAATGGTGGCATTACATTTTATCACAGACATATTCGCTGATTGGTTGTATATATATAAACATAGTTTTCTGGCAGGTTGTGTTGTTGTGGCCGGTGGTGGACGACCATGTTGATGAGGAGGAGAAATGAGCCATGTAGTGTGGATGCCCTGAGGTGGGAAGCAGTATAAACCCTATTAACTCTACAACCTCTTACCTATTTAGAGGTGTTTGCAAATGGATGACTTTTTGTATCAGATGTGCAGCATCGCCTGTAAAATCATTGCTTTAAAATGTATCAGATGTTTCACTGTGTCGGAAAAAGGGCCTGAAAATCACGTGCACATAAGGCTTTGTGAGTTATTAAAGGCAGATTAGATGCATAAGAATTAAAGTGGGAAAAGAGCATGGCAAGATGAACAGATTAATATTACTACTGTTTTTTGATTGATGATGTTCAGTATCATGAATCAGCGGCTGAATGATACATTTTATTTTAGAATTTTATTTATTTATTTATTTTTCTTCAGACATTCACATACAGAGAATCTGTATACATCTTTTTCTCCCTGGGGCAGAACATAAAAATAATGTAATCATAAACCCAAACATAAAAGAATAAAACAATACAAATAAAACTGATACAACAATATTGCACGGACTGCCATTATAATAAACTGTCCTCAAGTGTCCGGAAATTTCTGTCTCCTTCCCCGTGTCTACCTGCTGAATAGGCAGCCGAGGGTTGTCGGCGTATTGATGAGTTCAGCCATTTTGTTTTTACTTGGGGCGAAACTCTCTCTTTCATGTTCCTGATCAGAAAAGAGGAAAACAGTTATGAATTAAACATGCAGGCGTAATACCTCTGCCAAATCCATACCTTACTGCATGACGGACCGCGTGAGTGTTTGTTTTTGTGTGTGTGTGTGTGTGTGTGTGTGTGTGTGTGTGTGAGTGCGTATAAGCCGATAGTTTCCAACAATGCTTTTTGAAGTTGGCTTGTTTGTGATCCTCCTCTCTGCCTCATCTGGAAACTTTTTAGGCTGCTCCGTCTGCTTGAATATCTCCACTCTCATTTTGTGCAATTCACCAACAGCCAACACAAACAGGTTGTGTAGATGTATGAGGCTTGTTTCACATAACAGGTTGTTTTTCAAGTCAGAGCTGCTGTGGGACTCTGCCTCTTGAAAACATACTAAGACTTTGCATTTTTGCTTTTCAAGTACAATTTCAGAAATGTTGTTTAAAACTATTCTAATCACTTTGTTTGATGGGTTTTTTAAAAATGTTTTTCTATCCTGATGCTTTTGATCAGTAATGTTCTGCAGGTTCTCTGGGCTGTGGACGACAAACGGGCTACACTTTAACCTGTCCTCTGTCATCACCACCAACATGACAGCAGAGTGTACACAACTTTATTCTCCCCTCGTAGCAGCACATGTGCATCAGAAAGGACCGTCACATTCACACCTGTCCCCCTGTAAACAACGTCAGGTGGGAACCAAAAGCACTCAAGACTAATGGAGGTTGTAAATAAGTAATTCAAATGTTAGACCTGCAAAGTGCTGACAATGAAATAATTATATAATGAGACTCAATTAAATTTAATAACTATTTATAAATAATATAGTAAACTCAAATAATATTGCAGCACTTAATAAACAACATAAATGAATAGGGTAATTGTAATTGTACTCGTACTGTTACAGTGACAATAAAGCTCATCATCATCATCATCATCATAATCTTATAATTAAATTAAATAAGGTTACACCACTCAGTCAATGTGTGACAGGATGATCTAAGCTCAAGTGTCCACTTACTAGCTTCTCAGAACTTTCAACCACATGCCACGGTCTTCTTCAGTAAATGAACTGGCTCAGGTGTCTGTCCTCCAGCTTTCTCCACCCATTCGCAGGCTGCTGGTTGATGACTTTGTCACAGTGATGCTGTGACTGGTTCCTGATGAGGTGGTCTTGTCGAAGGTGTTGATGCCTGTGATTGCTCCAGTCTTCCTTTTGATTCCTTCTCTTTTAAAGTGATCGGTTCATTCAGTTTGGTCCATAGTTTATTTTTTTGCTGCCATGTAAAAACATTTCTTCACAACTCAACAGCTAAACACTGAAGTGCCTGATAATTTTCTTAAAGTAGAAGCTTAAGAAAACCGGTGGCAGTGACGGAAAGCATGGGGGAAAAAAAAATCTAAACTTCAGTTACCCTTTGGGCAGCAATAATATATTTTATTAGACATAAATATATTGATTGATTTGTGGAAGAGATTTAGGCTTTGAATTACCTAATGGATGCAGACAGAACAACAGGTGTCATCCCAAGATTCATTTAGAGCTGCTTTTATGCATTTTTAAAGATTTTTGCTTACTTCTAATATTCACTTTTTCCCTACACATTGCAGCCCTATGGCCAAACAGAACATTGATATTAGATATCAATATATAGTTGTCTAGATATTTAGACAACTAAAACTCTTGCTAAGGGTCAGGGAAAGATTGTGGTTGTGGGTTTTGGATGTTATCAGGACACGGGTTCCAGTCTCCTGCCTGAGAGATGGATGTGATACATGCCCATTACTCCAACTTTAGCTTCCATCTTTATCTTTGGCCCCAGCTACAAGCAGGTCAGTGGGTACCTGGAGGTCAGAAGAAGAAGCACAAGGATAATGTCAAGACCAACCTTGAAAACTTCAACACTGTCACCACAAACTTGAAACACAACATTTAGAAAATTAGAATTACCACCTCAGGGTTGTATGCCTCTGCCACTAGTTTCAGATTACAACCAGCACGACCTTGACCTTTGACCTTTGACCAGTAAAATCTAATCACTTTGTCCTTGAGTCCAGGTGGATGTTTGTGCCAAATTTGAAGACATTCCATCAAGGTGTTCCTGAGATATTGTGTCCACGAGAAGGGGACGGACCTACGTACGGTGAACCTGAAAACAATGAGCCTCCAGCTCTGGAGGCATAAAGAGTCCTTACAGCAGCTGAGAATGGAAGGTGGGACTCTCCACTGAGAAAGCCCATGAACCTCCATCAACCACATCATCCATCCGGGCCCAGACTGCAACATAGTTCCTGATGCAATAATCACATTTACAGTGAAGCTTCTCACTTTCTGCACTGGCAACAAACGTGGGCTCTAAAGAATCATCCGGTGTGAATGTAAATCCGGCGGATACCGAGCTGACACATCCATATCTCATCCCAGGATTATAACAACACACTATGGATCTTCATCGTTTTTTAAAAGAGCGCTGTGCTCGAGAGGTCTCTAGTGTGGCATGTCATATTGCACACACTGCTTTTCTTCCACTTGTCAGATAAGTCAATCTCTTCTCTTCCCCCCCCCTCCATCATCTCTCCTCTAATGAGCATGATCACCTGTCACTTTGACACACGCACGCTTCTGCTTCCTCCACGGCCACCTTTCTCACTGGGAATACTAAGCGTGTGTGTTTTTCTGTGTTGTGAGAGGTTACACTGATGCTGCAGGTGACTGAAAACCTGCAGTGAAACAAGCTTCACCCTGCTGCCGAAACATCACTTTTTATTAGTCTGACTTTGCAGTGGAGATGTTTATTGTCACATGATGGGTTGACAGCTGATTCAGTTGTTCTTTGTGGAATAACTGAAGGTTTAGAGACTTTTAACGTGAGTTTTTTTAAGTTTGGAACATTTGTTAGCTTCAGATTCTAAATTTGCTGTTTTAAAATAAAACCACTTGGTCAAAAAAAGTCTATCTACCTTTCAGAGCACATAACTTAATTTCTGTGTATGTGCTTGGTCCACACTCCTGTGCTGTGTCCATGTGTCTCTGTATATGTGTGTGTGTGTGTGTGTGGTTGAGTGCTATGCTGTGTTGCATCTCCCCGTGGTGGAGATGGAAGGCGACATGGCGGGCTGCTCTCTGTCAGAGGAAGGCGAGTGTTAATATTTAACCGAGGGAGGCTCTATTTAGAGCCTGCCGCCTCTCCTTCTCCCCGGTGGACAGCACAATGCCGATGCCGACCGGGCGCCGTTATGGAGGAAAGCTGTAGGAGGCAGCCGCACGTCACTAAGTCTCCCTGACAGAATCAGTTTGCAGATGAGCTTTAAAACGCGTCATGCTGTTTTTCATGCCTGCATGTTTGTGTGTGTGTGTGTGTGTCTGTGTCCTGACAATCTCTAATTTAAGAGTTTCTCCTCAGAGAAGACGGCATCCCAGCATGCTTTGCACCTGCACTCACAGGCCCATTGCAGGGCATTCAGGTACAGCAGCGCTCCCCCAAAAGTGCAAAAGCCGACAGATGGAAACATTTTTAATCCACACAGTTGTTGTTTCGACCTGAATCTTGTTCTTGTTCCAGTGACAACCTGTTCTCTTCTTAGACAGCTGCACTGTCTCTGGATCACAGGTCAATCATGTGATGTCTTCAGCTTTTCCTCTGTTTCCACTGATGGAATTCAAGTTCTACCCATTCCTTCTTATTACAAACACACCAAAATGCATCAGCTCCTGTGAGGATTGTCTTTAGCATATCCTAGTTGCCACCATTGAGTGCACCCTTCTCCTTTATGCATATAGGAAGACTTTGTATAGCAGCAAAAGCATAATTGATTTGCATCAACCAACATTCAAGTGCTGCACTCGTCCAGTTCTTCTTTCTGATACCTTAGACGGGCTTTTGTAAATTTTCTCTGCCACCAAATGCGGTTTCTTTCCTCGGAGTGCGGGGATGACTGTTGCTTGACAAAAGCTTTCGCTGTTGTTGTGGTAAAAGACAAGAGGTTATGATACACTCTCTGAGCAGCACTATGTCTGGAGGGCAGATTGGAGGCTGCAGTGAGGCGTTATCGGAAAGTGACAAGACGGGCCAGCTCGTTAGAATGCTAACTTCAGTAGGAGAATAGAAGTGATATAAACAAGGGTTAACGCTGGCGTAGCTTTCCACCGCTGGAGACAGCTCTTGGCAAGTAAAGGTCTGAAGTTTGATGCTGAACTCGCAATGTTTCCTCTACACTGGTAAGGAAACAGCTGCTAATGCTAACGTTAGCTATGTAGCAATAGAAAAACTTACAAATAGCTCCTTTAACTCTGTGTCTTAGTCCCAACCACTGATCCCATACCTGTACTTGCTTTTGCCAAAATTTAAAATCTGTAACTCTGCTAACAATAATTTTTTAAAGTTAAAATATTTTTTGGCACTAAAACCAAGATGGCCGCCCATCAGGACTGAATGAGTATAACTGACAAAGAAACTGGGCCTGTTATGTTCCGGCCAACGCTGATGCAGAGAATCAGATCAGTGAATCCCTACAACGTTTATGTTCAGTTTATACAGCACTAATGTATTATATAATAACATTACAAAGTATATTCTTAGTAAAAGAAAGGTTGTGCTGGGAAAGTGAAATTTGATTAGCTTTCCATTTTACAGAAATGCCAGCTCCTGCTTATCCAAGCTCCCCACTGTCTCCCTATGGGTGAGCCCTGACACCCTATAAAGGAAAGTAATGTTGTTCCCTCGTTTCCTTTTGGTGCCCTTTTTGTAGCTTGTCAGGATTATACCACTCCTGCCTTCAGATACAGCTCCTTCTTTTTGGCGATGGTCCAGTTCTTTAGGGGATTGACTTCTCATTCTCATTAGAAGTTCTTTTAATGACTTTTACTGCATAAATTTTCTTTTCTATGTACAAAGAATAATATTATATTTTCATGAGTAGCAGATGCCAGAATAATTTTCCTCATTTGGAACTGATCCCCACGACTTGATTCCTTCTCTGTGCTGGCTAATCTCACACAAATCCCACCAATGAATTAATGACCTGTACCTTTTCAGCTCCCCTTAACTAAGCAAAATGTACCCAGAAGGCAGTCCCAGTCTGTGGTTGTGTAATTTGCTGCAGTTGTTGTAAATCACACCACATCTCAAGTTGAATGGATGACCTGCGCTTAAATCGACAAATGTAATGACACGTTTGCTGCTGGATGGAAACGTCGATCAATCAGTCAATGGTGACGCACAGTAGAAACATAGAAATCTTCAACTAAAGTTAAAGGAATAAAAATCACCCGATTCATGAAGTTTTCACCTGACAAGACAGGGACCAGTTTTGTTCTTTTTTATGGTTACTGGCAACTTTCCCTTTGGGGGTAAATTAAGGTTTGCTCCGCTCTGCTCCACATTATTCATCTTAACTTCGGCTCCTTTCTAGTTGTTGAGATGGTCTGAGTAAACACAACTTTAAGGGGAGTTTATTTTTCGATTCAGAGGAAAAATCAAACCTACATTATGGAGTCTGCTCATTACTATTTCAGCTACAATACTGAGCAAATATTCATGTGGATACATTCATAATATTCAGTAGTAATGGATTAAGATTCCCGTTAATCTATGCTGTGATAAAAACTCATCTGTCACTAATTACAGAATATATTGAAGCGTTAGAATGAAATGACAGAGGCAGTAAACTTCCAAGGATCCTGAGAATAAATCATTTAAAATCCCAGATCGGTCTTTCTGGAGGAATGTCTGCAAACCGTGGAATGCCGGGAAGTTTAGTGAGGGTCGGAAGTGGCCTCTCTTGACCTTTAACCTCAGAATGAGACCTTTTGTCAAGTGCTCAACAAAAGGCCTCTTTTCAGGAGTGTCTGCTGAAGGACGACCAACCCCTCCCTCCTTTTTTTGTTGGGAGCGTGTGTGCATATGGATGTAAGGTGTGAGTCTTTCTGTGCACTTCTTGTATCTTGAAGTGTCCTTGGACAAATCTCCTCAGACTCATTACCTGCCACTTTAACAGCCGATCCTCTCAGGTTCTCGCTGTCTGAAGTTATAGCCAGTATAATAAAAAACTGTAATGCCTCAGGTTACACTTTATCTGTTGGATCTGATATTTCCTAATAATTTCTTAACAATACCTTGACGTTTCCTGTTATTTGGTACCAGTTATAAAGAAAATAGACACAAGTTTCTATGTAGTTTAAAAGTATTTACTGATTTCCAGAGGAAATGAATTGAGCTCACTGCTTTATTTAATCCCAAGGAAATAATTATTCATGATTCATTTGTCCCTGGTTTGAGTCCAGCTAGGGACCTTTTCATCTTTAAAAAATACAATGCATTCAGTATATAGCAGTAAATTAAAGATCCAGGTACTGTTTGGGAATTCATGGTATACAGATTAAACATGCTCGGCCTGCTGAAAGCATAAAGAGCCTAAACATGTGCACCGCTGATCAGCTGACCTTGATTCACTTCACCCTGCATCCAGCCTCAGATGTATATTTTTGTAGTTGTAATGACACAAATCTAAAAACTTCCATGCATTCTTGAATCTCCCCAGTGTTAATGTAACTTATACATTATGTCTGTTAATGTTCATCATCTTCCATCTGACTCCACTGCTCAGTTGCAGAGAGAGAAGAGATCTGAATAAATAAAAAAATAAAGAATAAACCCAGCTGAACTTCTGTAATATTCAAGGCTATCTCTGGCAAGTTTAATTAGCAGATACAAATAAAGCATTTCAAATGTGTGTGTGCATGAGTGTGTGCGTGTGCGTGATCTGATGGGATCAATAGTCGTTTGGGAGGCCCAGTTGGCAGCTGCTGAGAGCAGGAAACAGGTGCAGACATGGCTGCTTGATGTACAAGGCGACTGAAATGAGATGAAACCACTTGACCCCCAGAAGAACCAATTAATTACACAAAATCTCCTGCAACAGTGAAAACTCCTAACAGCTCCACTTTGGCACATCAGCCAGGAATGCCTGGGTCCCTCTCTGCCCCGCCCCTCCCTGAAAAATGTTTCCACATATCTGTTTGAGTAAAGATAAAGTTCACTGATTAAAAAAAAAACAAAAAAAAACACAAGTTGAAATGTTTGCTGCCAGGCAATTAGGTGCATTTTCCAATGACGCATGAAATGTTGCACAAACACGCACGGGAAGAGAGAGAGAGAGAGGAGAGGGGGCGGGCGAGAGAGGTAGAGAGGGAGTGTGAGGGAGAGAGCCGGAGATTGACAGTTACTGGGAGGATTTTCAACAGGCCTCTTCCTGAGAGTATTGTAGAGCAGCAGCTGAGATGTTAGGCATGCTAATGCTACAGCTAATTATGCAACCGTGTGAAACTGGCCAGCAACACACAAACACACACACACACACACACGGCAGCACCTCAGAGACAAAACACACAGGCCAAAGCAAATACAACAGAATATTTCCCTTTCTACATCAGCACCATCGAAACCTAATGTTTGTTGTGAAGTCAGATCTTCAGTCCTGCTATACAACAGGTATGATGCAGTGTGAGGCCTCTGACAATGAGGCTATGTTTGTTTCTTACTGTTAATGATGTAATTCGTAGGATATTTCACAAATTTGTTTATGAATTTTGGTAAATTTTGGGATCTAAAAGCACAACAATGTGCGTCATTTATAATGTACTGTATGTTCTGAATTTCCCTTTGTTTGATTCATTGATTTATCTCATATATATAATTGTCACACAAGCATTTAATGAAGCTGCTGCCACTTCCTGATACGAGCGGGGATTTTTACACCTACTCATTTCCACCTAAACACATTTAATCTGATCTGATCTTCATCCATTTCTCCTGGAAAGAAATGATTCATTCCATATTTGGTTGAGCCCAAAAACAGAGCAATGTGCAACAGCTGCAGCCAAACTTAGATTAGTCAGTGGTCATGAGTCTGACTCACCTGAAACTCTGCCTAAAGTGTAATCCTAATCTTGTATTAAGTCCTTTATATTCACACACAGAGGTGTCGCTCTCCGTGTCCTTGGAGGTCAGTGCTCTCTGAGCTCGAATGGCAGCACAGCTGATCAAGATGCCACCAGCCATCCATGTCTCTTTACATGAATTGTTTCTAAGTTAATATTTGTATTTCCTACTCCATCAGCCTGCATTATTGTTGTAATATTGATTATAATAATATTATAATCATTATTATAATGGAGATATTTCATATCCTGTTTTTCCTACACTGTTTAAATTCTAGGGGAAGGAAATAATATTTTTAGGGAATTTGAAGCAGACAAACATTGTTGTATAACATTAATTGTTAGCATCATTTTCACCCTTCAAAAGCCATCCAAACCCTTGAGTGTGTCAATCAGCAGCAGGCACAGTCAGCAGGGTGGAGGAGGATGTTTGAGGTGTATAGGTATCAGGTGGCCTTCTCCTCCGAAGCACCAGGCTAAAATTCTGAACACTGCCCTAATTGAGTGCCCCTCCTTTGGCTGGCGTGGTCCTGGTGTCCCCCCTCTCGGGGCCCGGGGGGCCAGTGTGGCTGTCTGGGGGGGCCTGACCCCAAAACCCTGCCTGAGGCACTGACTGCCACCAGCCTGAACCCTCCCTAACCCCCAACTATCTCACTCCCCTCTCTCCAGCTTTCTGTCTCTGATGCTCTGCCCCTCTCTGTCCAACTGGCTCTGAGCTACAGACTTCTTTTGTCTGTCCTCATTAGAATACTGATCCTGCACACACACACACACACACACACACACACACACACACACACACACGCACACACACACACACACACACACACACACACACACACGGTCATACACACATTCCTTTTTCAATAATTGCAGTATCATTAACCAGACAGATGGTAAACAAAGGAATCTCAACATTAAACTAAGAAAATGAGAATAATTTCACATATGTGCCTCATATGTTTTATGAAATAAAAGTTGTATAATTCAGTGCTGATTCACGCTCTGTCAGATTTTGTCCATATTTATATAAGTTTAAAGTTTAATCGAGCACTTTTCCTCCTTTTCAGTAACAACTCGTCAAATCAAGCCAATAACATTTTGTTTATATCCCAAAATCATTCATTTGTTAAAGGGCTTTACAACGACTTCCTCTTTCCTTAGACCAGCATTCAGATAAGGAACCTGCAACTACTCACACACTTCCAGTGTGTTTACATGTTTTTAAGTGTCGTGGTTGTTGCTGTTTTTTTCTATACTATCTGATTTATTAAATGTAAATGAGAAAACTAAATTCAGGAAATGGAAAACCGGGTTAACAGAAACCCAATTTTGTTTTAATTCTTAATCATCATCATCATCCAAACAAAGACAAAAAATAACATATACAAATAAACTTACATACCCTTCCCACATGTTTAAAAACAACACAAAAAAAAAAATTTAACCGCAAAAATGAAAAATGATAATAATAATAATGATAACATATTTCAGCCTGTATCAGCTTTTATCATTCAAAATAAAGCATATGGCGAGAAGAGAAACAGTTAACACGGCTACATTCCTGCTCCATACATAAGCTTGAGTCCAAATAAGTTCATTTTTCACTTTTACAATTTAAGAAATGAACAAAGCTTAATGGACATATTGTGTTTTGTTACACTTGTTACAGTATCAACTATCACTAATCTAGACTCTGGGGTTTGTTTGACTTTTACACAGGAAAAGCCACATTTCATGTATGTGTCTTGTTTAGGATGAATAAGGGACAAAGGAGGCAGTCAGTTCTACCACCACTGAAGGAGACACTGAAAACATTGATCTTCCACTGAATGACAAATTAAAGCTGAATAATTTTGGATGCTCCTCCTGTTATTTGCAGTGGTTCTCATTGTACCGCTTTGTTTTTTTACAGTGTGCTATGATCACATATTCTGAGCCTGAGTGGTGTTTTTAACTCTGCCTCTCTTTCTCTGTGTCTCCCTGCTGTGGGGAATCCAGGTGGTTGTGAAGCTGATCCTCGTAAGGAGCGAATAACTAATACAGACACATGCATTCTCTGACTGCCGCGACTTCCTCTGCATGTTTCACCCAGTGTCGCGATTACTGTAACATCCACCTTTCTCTCCATCTGTCAGTCTCTTCGTGCATATCAGTCACGTCCGGGGCACGAGTCCGGGCACGAGGCTCACACCAGCAGAGGGCTGGCTCATTCACCTTCACCTCGTGTCTCTCCCAGGAGCTTCTGCATTTATTCAACACAGAAAAGTGAATGTGTGCATCCAGCTTCCTGCTTATCACAGAGCATGACTGTGCGGTATGACAAGAATAAATAGATAAATAAAATACCAGGATTATTGCCAAATAAGTATTTCTGTCTTTGAAAATAAATATTAATTTGGAAGCTTGTGCAAAAATGTAAATGAGTATTTTGGATATTATTTAAAAAAGTAAATAAATAAGATAACTCAGCGAGAAAATCTGTATTTCTGGTTGTTTTAATGTTGTTTTATTGAATTTAATGAAAAATGTATCCAGAATTTTTATCCAGTTTATAACCCAACCAGAAAAACAAAAAAGTTTATGAAAAGTGTTTAAAAAAAGGTTAGACATTTCATTTAAGACATGTGTCTTTTTTCAGAATGAACAAAATCAATACTCAGTATATTACTTATCTTGTTTTATGGTGTGTGTGGTTCCAGTTTTGAAGATTGATTGATCCTTTACGTATGATATATCAAACACATTCATGCATATATATGTATATGATGCAGCAGCCCAGGGAAAACATGATCCATAATGATGTAATCAGAGCTTTTCATGACCCCACCTGTTAAATATGTGATTGCAGAAGAGGTGCATGCGGGCAGCGTTGCCTCTTTCACACTCAAAATCACAGATAACACTGTGCAATCGCACCGGTCCCTTCAAAACCTCTCTCCGCCATCCTCCACCAGCTGTCCATCATTTTGACTGGCGGCTCAGAGGAGGGCTCTGACGGGCAGATGAGAGCAAGAAGCCGATCTCTGCCTCAGAGGCAACAGCAGCAGTCCTGTGTTCTCCTGCCCACCTCACACCATCTCCTCCTGCTCTCCTGCCCGCCTCCCACCACCTTCCTGCGGGCTCTCATCCTTCCTCTGCCTGCAGCCAATGAAAAGTGGACAACGTCTCGTGGAGGAGATGCATTGTTTACAGGGACAAGAGCGCTCCTTCTCTGTCTGCTCTGTCTGGCTATTGTTGAAACATCAAGGGAAGATAAGAAAGTGCAGCACAAATAAACTTGTCACCGAGAGCAGCAGCAGCATTTAGGAGCGTCGCTCCGACTTCTGCAGAGCTCTGAGAAACTTCATGAAACATACTTACACCGAGAAACTTCATGCCACTGCTGCGCCCTCTTCTTCAGGCCCACTTTACTTCCCACGTCTACTTTTAAATTCTTGTTTTTCACCTGCATCAAGCTCTCCGGGGCTGACCTCCATCCCCAGGACCACCTTCATCCTGCTTTCATGGCCCCTCCCCTCGCTTCTCAGGCCCATCACGCTCTCCAGGACCACCTTCGGCCTCTTTTTATGGACCTGTGTAACACATCTCGCTCCCCAGGCTCACCTCGTTCTCCAGGCCCTCCTCGTTCTCCGGGCCCACCTGGTTCTCCAGGCCCACCTCGTTCTCCAGGCTCCCTGTGGCCACTTGGCTTTCCAGCTGCTCCTGCCCACGCTTCACTCCACAGGCCCTCACTGTCTCCAGGCTTTTCATGCCCACAGCTAGAGTTCCTTTGATGTTGCCCTTCTGGCAGACAACATAGGGCTTGGTGGACGGATTGGAGTGTATGTTTGTGTAGCGCATACACATTTGTGAGCACACAGATACAGAAAAGAAAAAAAAATCACACGTTCACAGCAGCAGTAAGACGAAGGAGCTTCATTGCTGTGTACCTGTGTGTGTGTGTGTGTGTGTGTGTGTGCGTGTGTGTGTGTGTGTGTGTGTGTGCGCGCGTGTGTCAACCACATAGTGGAATACACTCTTTTCTTGTTCACACACACACACAAACAGAAAAAAGGCAAACATGAAAAGGACTGGGTGATGAGCGGCTGACAGCAGCTCGAATGGCTCTGCTCAGTCTGACCGGAGTGGGCGGGGCCTCATGTGAAGACTGACACATGTCATCACCAATAAGACTCCAGCTCCTCAGCTGTCAAACCACACCAGCCTGGTTCGCAGCCTCTGGGAAGATTACACTGACAAAAACAAATTAATATCAAAAGGTTTTGAAGAGAACATTTACAAACTGACGGGAATTTACAGAGACTGTGGCACAAACTCAATTAGTTGAAAACAGCAACAAGATGATAGAAGAAAACAGGAAAACTTATAAAATGCTCTCAACAAAGATTTCTCACAGTAGCTGTAGGGGAAAGGTTTGGACAACATGGTTTAGAGTAACTTCTTACATTTGATGTCAAGGGTCACCTAGAAACTCAAGTAATTTATACAATGATTATATAATGATAAATATATAATATAATATAATGTAATATAATTAAAAACAGTACTCAAAGTCAGCATCTTAGTGACACCTTGAGGAGCATAAACAACATGTGTTTCAAGTTATTGTGACACAAAATGCAACAGACAATGAATAAAAACATGAAATATCCCATAATTTAGAATAATTAAATAAAACAAGTTTATTAATAATAACAATAATAATAATAAAGTAAAAAAATTTAATTATCATGGTCAAAATTGTGGCATCCATTTCTTTCCATATTTTGTTCAAGTTTAATAAAATTAATTAAAGTTAAAATCTGATCAAATTAATTTCATTTAACTTAAAAAATTTAATTAAATTCAATAAATTCCTTAAATCCTTTCCCATGAATGAGTTGAGCGACGGTTCTCTGTGTATTTGTGAAACGCAGAGTCGTAAATGTGACTGCGAATGATGTTCATGTTTTCTGAACGGTCCTGCTGCGCTGCACCGAGCTTTTCTCACTTCTCCAAACTTTTTCAGCCGTCGAGCCTCCATCAGGTCGGTGCCTGAGGCGCTTTGCAGTTTCCTTACATACAGCCCAGTGATCAGTGGTGTGACATATAGATCACCAGAAATAATAAGGGTACGAAACAATATTATTATTGTCTTTAAAAAAGAAAAAACATTTTTAAAACATACCATATTTGCACTCGGTTAATACAGATATCTGCAAGAGAAATGTACACAAAAATATCCTGTCTTTTATAGCTGAATGGTGAATTGAAGTGAAATAATTTCAGTTTCCGTGTCACATTATAGTGACGGTTACACAGAAACATGTTGAATGTGTGATCAGCTCTTTACAGGCTTGATTAGAGATGATCCTGCTGCATCAACAGGACAAAAAAAGCTGAAAAATTACAGTGGAAGCAGGAAAATAACAACTTAAAAAGAAAACAATTTATATATTAAGTCTCAATCCAGAACTTCATAAAAAATTTAAGTCTCTCTGTTACAATAATATGTAACTTTTCCACATCAAATTAGCTCAGTTGTCTTGTTATCTTCGTATATAAATGGTTTCAGAGGATTTCATGAACCTCTGCAGATGTGTGAGACTGAAGTCATCACATACCTGAGCTGCCAGCACCGTTCAGCCCGGGTGGATGAGGCTGGTGGTCTCTAACTTTGTAAAACTGTCCTGCAGTGATGGGATTTCTCTCCCAGCTAATCTTCTGTTCTTCAATAGTAAGAATTAGCATTGCAAATGATCTCTGATGAACTTGACCATTATCAGTGGGAAAACTGTGATGGCTGTGGGGTTGCTGGCCTCATTTCAGCACTCAGGGGTCTCAACCCAACACCCACTGACACTCAGAAGCCTGGTGTGCTCTCTGTATGAATTAAAGCCTAAGTCAGAACTATTAAGTGTCAGTTTTCCTCCAGTATCTTGTGGGAGACACATCACCTCTTAAAAGGAACATTTTGCTCCAGTTATGCTCTTCAATGGGATCACGCTTTTTATAGAACTATAGGAATTCACTTACTTCTCCCTCAAGGGGTACTACTTAAATGTCATTTCTGTCAGGCAGTTTTATGACAAACTTTAGACTTCTCATTAAATATCGCATGTCACAGCACATCAACCTTGATGACTAGAGCAACATTAGACGCTCTGTAATGATCAAACGCGGTTTTGATTTGAAATGAGACAACAATGAGGCGCCGTCAGAGGAGGATTCGCATGCTTTTGCTTGCGGTTGTAGCTGGGTGTCTGGCCTATGGCTGGCAGGCTGCTGCTAGCTCTCTGCCAGGCAGATGAGAGCCGGGTTAATGTTGGGATTTGTTCCCTAAAGCTCCAACACAGAGGAAATACTGATCAGCTCTGCCGTCAGCCTCAAGACCTGCTAATCGCTAATCAGCACTTACACAGCTTCAGTCTGACTCACACACATACACACACACAAACACAGTCACGTACACACACATAAAGGGGTTGAGGTTGAGTAGTGACACAGTTCACGTGCTATGTGCATATGTTTATGTGCAAAGCTGAAATGTTTCTTTAACTTTTACAGTCTGCACTTTTTCCGCTCTGTACTTTAACGTCTTGAATTTGGTAAATAAATCTAGAGATTAAAAGTAGATGAATTACACTGCATCAGTTCCACGCTTCATCATAGAAAACAATATTCTCAGCTGAATCTGAGTTCGGCTTTTGACCGAACTTAAATCCACCAATCAGAAACAAGAGCAGCCCAAACCTGAAACAAGTTGTTTTTTTTTTTTGCACCCATCTCTTCTTTCTTTTTGGGCAACTGTCTACATTTTGTTCCACGTACATGTACAGTGTGCAGTGTGGCATACAGTCTGTGGTGTTTATGAACCTCGGGACAATTAGCATCAGCTAAAGCTCTGATACACAATTAACAATAAACACCACTCAGTTTTAATCATGTCACTGATTGTATTTTTGATGACAAAGATGATATAATAAAATAGAATATATATAGAAAAATAGAAAATATAATATATAAATATATAAATATATAGAAAATATAAAAACATTCTGAAATTGACCTGCAGTGCACTGAAGCTATCTCTCACATATACAGGTTGAATTACATGTGAATTAAAGCATATTAAAATACATTTTTCAGATACATGAAGTTAATGAAGGAAAATACAGAAATTAATTCTGACTGAACGTTTGCAGTGTTGCTTATTCTAAGAAGCTGATGTGTTGTGTTAAATAGCTGCACCACAAATTTCTATTAAAGAATTCATCTTCTTTAGACAAATGCACTCAAACTGATCTTCATCATCTAATTTGTTATTTTGTATTATTTTCTTTTTATTTTTTTTCAATTTTACCTTACATACCTTTACCTTTTAAATTATTTTCAATAAACAATTTGACCCCGTTCAGAAAGTTTTTACAGTTGGTAAAATGACCCTATGATGTGAACAAGCAGCGATAAAATCTTTAAAAAAAACAGGTTTATATCCTCAGCATTATAAATTACTTCACTGGGCAATTTAATTGCATTAATACTCCTTTGTTCTCCCTCTTTCCACACACACCGAGCTAAGATTTCACTGCCACAGGTATGCCTAGTTTCCAGAAGTGTATTCTAACTGTTTTGTTTTATTGACTATGTGATGTACACTTTTTACATTTTTTGTCAAGAGACTCGTGAATCTTCCTGTAAGGACTTCAGATTTTGCAAGATATTGCTTTCAAAGCACATATAAGATCCAATTTGTCCTCTGTGGTGCAGCTTCATCGCATCCCCCCAAAAAATCAGGATCCTTCATCTTAACTGTGAAAGCAACCGATCTGATCATTTATAAACTTCATGAATTCATCGTCTTTGAGAGGGGAAGTTCCCAGTCTGCACCGTTTGGGTTTTATAGACTGGAATTCACCAACTGAGGTGAATGATCAGAAATGGCTCCACTTAATTATTTACAAGCAGGGCAGAGATACAGAGTGACTCACATAGATCAGTTTAACTTGAAGGTGACAATTAATATTTGTACAATTATTTGATATCTTTCTTAAATCCTCCAAAACTGTCACACCCTTGTTTTTTTTCTACCCACAAAAAAATCCCCTGGAAACAAAGGATATGAGCGATCAAAAAAAAAAAAAGTATGCATACTCGTGGAATTTGAGTGAAGTATAAACTCAGACTGAGGTCTTTCCATTGACCACAGCAGTGTTCATCAACTTTACAGTGAATACATAATAATCCAAACGGCATGATCTCCTCAGCCACAGAGGTGAACCACACCTGATTTGTAATAAAGGAGGACACTCAGCCTCAGGACCAGTCTGTCCAGCTGGCACCTCCCTGTGATTAATTCAACATCTTAATCACATCCAATATCCACTGCTGCTGTCACTCTGCCGCACTCCTCTCCAAACCATCACGATCAAACCCCCGCCTCAGTCATCTTAACCTCCTCCACCACGTGCAGGTACTTCCCTTCTACCCCACCACCACCACCACCACCACCACCACCTTCACCATCTACCCCTCTCAGATTGGACCAGTCATATGGAAGGGTAATGTGGGTATTGTTCTGGGCTGGGCCGGCCTCTCCACAGGAACATTGGATTCTGTTTGAAGTCGTGATCCGGCACGGCCGACTCACCTGCAAGATCAATACGCCGGGGTTCAAAGCTGCCGGCTTCACAGAGAACACACTCTTATTAATTTATAGAAACTTCTAGAAACTTTGTCTGAAGGGAAAAAACCTCCAACTCTGTGTGGTGGAGAGACAGGGGGAATTATTAATAGCCTATACCTGGAGAGAGGAGGAGAGACGGGGAGAAAGAGCCAGGGAGAGACTGACCAACCGTCTTCCAACACCTTATATGAATATTTAAATGAGCTACTGTTTGATGTGGATTGATCATACAAAAAAAAAGTGTGTGTGTGAGCATGTTGAGTGTGTCTGGAGCAGACAGATGGATAAGGAAGATGGTTAAAAGACTCATTAGATCAAGAGTATGTGAGAGAGAGAGAGAGAGTGTGTGTGTGTGTGTGTGTGTGTGTGTGTGTGTGTGTGTGTGTTTAACTCATTAAGGCAGTCTATTTGAGTTTTCCTTTGTTGTCAGATTTGATGATTTGGGGGAAATTTCCAGCCTTGGATTCAAAGCATTCCTGTTCGGCGCTCCGAGCCCGCGGCATCGGGAATGAAACACTCGCCATTTATATTTAATGATATCAATTTATCAACAGGAACAATCTCAGGATGTTGGCTCAGATTTGATTCCATGTTCCCCTGTTTTTACCTGAGGGACACATGCACACGTTTTCTCATCGCCGCGCCATTATCATATCATACTCCTCTCTCTCTCTCTCTCTCTCTTTCTTTCTTTCTCTCACATCTGTGCGCCGGTAATAACCAACAACTTCCTGACAGTGCAGTTCAATCTGTGTCTCACTTAACTTAGCTTAGTTACAGCAGTCCAATATGATGCATTTCCTCATTAAGGTCAATATGAGAAAAGAAAAGGCCTCACTTATGTAATGCAATGAAATGTTTGACACCATCATTGATGATTGATTATAATGATGTTAGCCCTTCTTCTCATGTCCTGGTTCCACTGGAGAATCCATCACGTTTTGGTCCAGTGCAGCATCACCTGCAGCTGTGTTGGTTTATTAGTGGTGGGACTAGTAATGATAGTAATGGTAGATTTAGAATCGGGGTTCAATGGTATTTTATCAAAATATGATTCCAGACTTAAATCAACTCTGAATCTCTGTGGTTTGGTTTTGTCACAAGACCCACATGTAAATAAAAAAAAAGCTCAATAATCTTTATTTAATCATCTTTATTTATTTATTTGTCTTTATTTGAAGACCAGGTCAAGATGACAGGATAAAAAACAACTGTACAAAAACAATCAATGTATAAGGTGATAGCATATTGAAATAATGAGACTAATGAGACTCAACAGTCTTTAGAGATAATGAAGGTTTGTTGCTGTTACTGCCTCAACATTAGGGGCAGACAGCAGATTCTCTGTGTGTGTGGCTGTTGTCCCAAATCTATATACTAAACACTAATCCAGTCTCCAGCATGTGGTGTGTTCACACAGGAGAAGTAACGGTGCCGTGCAGTGGGTGTGCTGTTACAGTAATGTACATTATTCTGCTACAATGTGATGCACAAAGGAAAAGGAGGAGCTTCACACGGAAACACAAACCCATCGCACAACAAAAAATAAGTATTAAATCTTTTTTCTTAAGTCACAGCTGATTGACATCTGCAAAAACAGCACGCTACAGTACATATCACGATATCACAGGGTGTAATCAGTCTCTATATGATGGAAGTTTGCCCAGACTGGCTTTATAAATAATAACTAAATATTTACATGTAAGAACTTCTATTCAAAAATGATCATTTAAAGAACTGAAAGTAGATTTTGTCAAAAAAAAATTCCATATTTTTATTAGTGGCAAAGGAAAAGAGAGAAGAGATGGAACCACTTGTTCAAACCCAAACCAAAGCAGCTTTAGACAATGCTCATTATTTACACTTTCAAATATTATTTTCCCTATGAGAATTAAAAAAAAAAAAATCTTGTTATCTCTTATACATCAAGTTGGAATCAAGTTTCTCAGAGCGAGCATGAAGCCGTAGTGTTGAGACTCTGAAGCAGTTTTGAACTGATGTCACAAAGCGTGTCCAGTTTATTCAAGTATTCTGTGTTGAAATGTTTCTTGGCTCCTGCTGCGGCTGATCTGACGTGGCGCTCTGATGGTTCGGCCTCCTACAGGTGAAGTAGAAACCTGATTGCAGTCCCCATCTGAAGAAGCTCAGAGTCAAAGCGATGATGTATTAATCACTGAGCGTCTGAGTGTACAGACCTCCTCTTCATCCTCCTCCCCCTCCTCCTCCTACTGCTTTAATGTGCTGGTCTGTGTTGGCCGAGGACTTCTAGAAGTTGTGTGTGTGTGTGTGTTTTTGTCTATGCTGTATATAAAAGCTCCTCCATCCTCGAAAACCGACTGAGCTCGCACAAGCTCAAAGCAACGAGGTTCAAGAGAGGTTCAGCTGGAGAGGCTGAAAGTGAGTGTGAGAGGGAGATGCTTAAGAGGTAGATATTACATGACTCTGTGTGTGTGTATGTGTGTGTGTGTGTATGTGTGTGTATGTGTGTGTGTGTGTGAATAGAAAGTCCGGTGTGCAGGCCGCTGCAGTAAACTCTGGGGAAGGCAGAGAGAATCCTAAGTCAGTCTGTAGAGAGTGAGGGCTTTCCCTTTCAACTAGAGCTCCCCTGGACACAAAATACACACATACACACACACACACACACACACACACACATACACACACACACACACACCGTAACACACAAAGAGACACAGACATGTATGTAGATCCATGCACAAACAAGCAAAAACACACATATACTGACAGCGGCACGAAAACGCATTCACACACAGTGGAACATGTGGATGCCCTCATACACACTCACACACACACACACACACACACACACACACACACCAACTCTCTCTCTCTCTCTCTCTTTTTGTGTCTCTCAGTAGTTCCTCAGTGTTTCATCTGACAGCTTATTCCCAGTGTGGCTCCACTCTGTATTCACCCCGGATCCCCTCAGCACAGACACCCTGTGAACACACACTCCCAGGTGGAGGGGGGGGGGGAAGGTGACCTCGGTCCACACACACACACCCCTACACATGATGATCAACCCAACAAAAAAAAAGAAAAAAAAAAAAGAAAGAAATTCACCAAATTCAAATCAGAAAATTCTTCTCCACTTCTCACAACTGGGGCAAAAAGTGAAATTTTTACTATATTGGAATTTGCATATTCTTAAAATGTCTGACATGTCAGCGGTGACGACAAGCTGTCTCCAACGTGTTCAGGTGATTTGCAGACATTGTGACATATTCTTTTTTTTTTTGGGTTCAGTTACAGTATGAGGAGAAATTTGAAGAGATGAGTTTGCATATGAATGAAACGGCGACAGAAAAATGAAAACCACACCCAGCTGCTAAATCAATGATGGTGTCCTTCTTTTCCCCCTGAAAACCCTCCACGGTACCACACCGGTGATATGGCTCCTAAAGAGTTTGGCTGACTTGATTTTCAGTTAGATAATTTGTCCACCTACAACTGGTGGAGTGAATTTATATACAAATACATACAAATATACAAAAAGGTACATCTGGCCTGGCCCAAGTCTGGCCCATATTCAGCGTGATGATCAGATGCTACTTCCACATCTGGACCAGTTCTGGCGCACACAGAAAACCTTCTGGCTGTCACACCCAGATGTGGAAGTAAATGGACCAGACTCGGGCTGTGGAACCAGGGAGTAAACTGAGCCAGAAGTTTCATCTTGTTATCTCGTGTAGGTTTATCCTTATAAAATGGTGACAAATTTCAATTTTCTAACAGATGTTTGTACAGCCTCGTAACCTTGATGCTGCTAAGATTTCTGGAGCTGTGGTACAGAAAAAAATCCCCAAAATCCAAAAATCAAAATATGGAAAGAGATCTCACAACTCAAACATGTCTGGGAGTTGTTCACTTGTTTCATGGCCTGAAATATAGATGGGGACTAAAAAAACAGGATTAAATCTAACATCTCACACTTCATCTCCATTTAAAGCTGCTATAATCAATATTCTTAAATTCACAAAGGATCAGATGACGAAGTGTAATGTGAAAGATGTTGCCCAGTACATCAACTTTTCAAAGTAATGCCTGCAGAGCTGAACCAGTCCCTGCAATCAACAGCACTTCAGTGTCTCCACACTGAGACTGAACCGTCCTGTGAATTATCCTGAGGTTCTGTTGTGGTTTGGTTGGATGACGCCACATGGTTCTGTTGACTGTGTGAAACATCTGTGTTCAAACTTTTTGTATTAACAGTTTGAACCATTAAAAGGTGATTGTGGCCCTTGCGCTCTGTGTTTGTCTAAACTAAGCTAAAATATGAGCATTTCTCACTGATTTATTTCTGTATTATATTTTTTTGTCTCTCCAGGGCCGTAAACCATCTGAGGCAGCATTCGGATCAGAGGTGAGCTGCAATGTAATCAGCTGATGCTGATCCACTGAGAAGGACTGGCTCCTTCACATGAACCATCATCATGACTTATCTTTACATTTCCTGTAGATTTGAAGCAGTTCACAGACTTACCCCGACTCTCCTCTGGTTCAGAGTCAGTTTAGTTGGTGTTGTCAGTTCATTTAGTTTATGTCTCCTATTCTGTTAGAAATGAGATTCAATCCACATCTGGATCAGCATAAAAACCCAGCCGTGCCATAAATGAATGGAAAAGTTAACTAGTGGTTACTGTGGAATTAGACTAGTTTAACATCACATGTTTGTCTTCAGAAAGCATGCTGTTGTGTGGTCAGCCTTACATCAGCAGTTTAGCTGGGGAAAATGCATTTGCAGCTAAATACATGCAGAGATTTTACAACAAGCTGTCGTACAATGTGCTTTACAAAAATAAGAGTTTCATATTGCTGTTACAGGCTAATATAATTCTGGACATTGGCTGCCTACAGCAGTACTCTGACCCAGAACTTACATTTACATTTAGTGTAAATCGTGATTTAGCATTTATACATTTAGTGCTCGTGTTATGTAATAAACTGTAACGTTTCTTGGCTGCAAACAATTCAGCATCTTCTAAATACAACTGGCCTGAAAGTATACAATCGGAAAAATTTGTTCCCACCAAACCACAACACCATGCTCCTTAACTTATTCCTCTCTCTCTCTCTCTCTCTCTCTCTCTCTCTCTCTCTCTCTCTCTCTCTCTTTCCTTGGGTTTCCCCTGCAGCACTTTGGGAAGAAACCCAGCGTCAGGCAAACCGCCTGCATCTCCTGAGAGTGGGTGACATTCACAAACTGTGTGTGTGTTTACAGTACATGTGTACATGCACACAGATGTATGACCGTGTGTGTGTGTGTGTGTGTGTGTGCGTGTGCATGTTTGAGTGTTAGAGAGAGAGCTGTGGCTAGCCCTAAACCATCAGCCTAGCGGCGCTACAGTAATAACCACAGGACTCAGTCACTACCACAGGCAATGTGTGTATGTGTCAGGATGAGTGTGTGTGTGTGCACTGTAGGTCTGTATATGTGAGTTTGCATGTGTGGTCATGAGTGCATTGATCTATTTGCACACGTACGCATATGCTTTACTTCCTGTGTTTTGTATAATTTCTACCACTATCCTACAAAAAGAGAGTACATTTTTTTTCCTGTAGCTGCAGTTTGTGTGTGTGTGTGTGTGTGTGTGTGTGTGTGTGTATATGTACAGCTTGTATCCAGGTGTGTGTGAGTGTACAGTATCTCATTTAGAAGCCTGTAGTCCAATCACAGCTCAGCTCTTTAACCCCCTGTCAATCCAGCCTCGATGGCGACTGGTGCAAACGTCTATATTGGACAAGGTCACTCCAGATAGATAGATAGATAGATAGATAGATAGATAGATAGATAGATGAAGGTGTGAAGTGCTTCCTATATCTGCATACAAAATCATTTGCCACTAAATATATGCAGAGAATGATACCATTTTCAAAAAAGAGGAATGGTAAAATGAGCCTGCCCTCTATTCCCTGTCGTTCTCTCTCTCCTCTTCTCTTCCTCTCTCTCATGCACTCTCTCTCTTTCTCTCTCTCTCTCTCTCTCTCTCTCTCTCTTTCTCTGGTTGCTGCAGGGTTGATTGGAGGTTTTGTCACGCCTGCTTTGACAGGCCGGGCAGAGCTCAGGTCCCAACGGTTTGGCAATTATCCTCTAACCCAGCAGCCTACTACTGCACAAATGCACTCGCACACACACACACACACACACACACACACACACACACACACACACACACACACATACATGGCCTGCATGTCAATACGTCAGAGACGGGGAGACAGGCTGTCTGTGTTTTCCATCTCCTTCTCTTTCGCCCTCTCACCACATCTGTCTCTCGCTCTCTCTCTCTCATTAGCCGGGTGCGTTTCGGAGGGAGGAAGGTGTGAAACTCCGGAGACTCTTAACATTCCACTCTAATATACAGTCCGTCTTAAGCCATCCAGGGCCTGAACTAATACACACATGCACACTTGCTCACACACATACATACACACACACACACACACACACACACACACCGTAATCCTGCGAGATCAGAAGGGCTCCTCTTCCTCTTGCTAAGTAGCGTTGGACCCATCTACAGACTCGCTGACAGTCTCTCCAGCTTAGCAAATGTACAGCAGCTTGTCAAGCACAGGAAGTAGCTTAGGCTCTGGAATTAACTTAAACATGCGCTTTGGAAACAGAGGAAGCCACAGCGTCCAGCTCCATGTTAAACCGCCAATTCAATTTGTAACTTTATTTCAAATAGTAACAAATCATTGGGACGTGATATATTCCACATGTCCAGCCTGTGACTCGAGCTGTGTCCCAGTTCCATGCAACACCATAAAACTGAGCTATGTACAATGTGCTCGAATGTGAACAACGCAACAATTTGGCAGTGAGTGTAGAAAAAAAAAATTATGTCACACATAAGGTGTCTGTCAGAGTGCAAGCTTAAAGATTTTATTCAGCAAATGAGGCCATATCATGCGCGTCTAAACTGAATCTGACCATTAGCACATGGTGAGATTATTATGTGCAGCACAGCAGCAACAACACAAAGGATGGGTTTGAACTGGTTTGAACCAAGCGGCAACAAGGAAAACTGCAAAAACTGCAGTTCCCTGAGTGACCAGCTCCGTCCCCATAGACTTCCATATTCAAATTCCCACCTTTACAGCAGAAATAAACATGTTTATAACAGTTTTGGTCTCTATATCTAACGGCTCGGGTGGCGAGCCTCTCAGTGACTAGAAGCTAGCAGTCTACTCGGCGACACCTCAGCTAATTCAAACATCGTGACCTCCGTGTTTGTGGTGTTGGTGTCTCTTGGAGGAGTTTTCATGCAAATATTGGGCAACTAACTTGTAGGCGTGTTCCTGTATTTTATTTACATGTTAACTTGTTATCAGGTATAAGTGTCTGCGCTCACCATACCTGGCTTGTTAGCTTAGCCCATTAACTAGCTAATCAGCCAGCAAATGAATATGCCTTGGGTTAGCCTTCTAGCAAGGTGAACAGACGTCCAGCTGTGCTAATGATGCTAACAGGAGCATACGCGTGCAACAGTTATCAGAATTAAAAATAACTAATCAAACCCTCGTGGGACACAGTTGTAGGTTTCATGTCTGGCTTTTCACAGCTGGAGGAAACTGAGTGTGGCCAGTGGTGCCCTGGATGTGGCTTCCAGGTGAGGCTAGCAGCCCAAACAACAAGAGAAAGGTGTAATAAATGGGACCAAGAGTTGAACAGCGATGCAGAGTCAGCTGCAGGTCACATGCCAGATACGCTTCAGTTCGCCGGGTTTTCCATGTAGCGAGCCGGCGGTGCTGGGTTATCCCACAGAGTTCATCAGACAGCTCGTCAAGATGAGTGACAAGTGTAGTGGTGGCGACCGAGGGGATGGATTTACAGCTGGGATAAGTGGATGTTATTAGCTGGCTGGTCGGATGTGGCAGCAGCAGAGGTGTTGAACTGAGGGACCAGGACTGAAACAGTGGAGGTGTAACTTACACTTACTGCATCTCATAAAACAGTTCACTCAGCAGCAAGATGTTTTCTACTTTTCTAGTTCTTGTCATTACAGAACAGGTCCTACATGGAGATAACTGAGTACAGCATTGTTTTATACTGTACCACTGCCATTTAAATTCATGTATTTCATTTTGGCTTCAATGCTTTCATCATAGATTAAATAATAAATTGTCCACCATAGTGAGCTTCAGGTTTTTCACCAGTTGGGCATCATAGCTGAAGCTTCAGACTTTCACACTTCCTCCTGTCATAGATGAGTCTCTAAGAGCCTGATACCTGCCCTGCATGGTTGTTCTCCTGACAGTCCAGTGTTGTATTTTAGTGCTGTGAATATTTACACACAGTATGTACAGAGAAAAGATAAGTTCTAAAAACATGTTCAAATCCAAGAGGAAAACAAACTTAGTCTGCTGCTAATAACTGCAGTGGCATTATATTTACAAGCATGTATTAAAAAAAAAAGTTAAATATCAGAGGTAGGTCTATTATCGAAACATTATGAAAGCATTTTTTATCTATGTGTGAACATGTTTATAAGATTCTTTTAACAGGAGGTTCTTAATGTGTTACATTTGTCTTCTGACTCCTCATTGAAAACTTGATCAGAATATTTAACTACAGCAAATAAATAAAGGCTTTTGAAAAAGTTTTTTTTTAATTATATAATGTTTCCCACAGATGAAAATATTTAGCGTTGTTAAACATGATACCAGCGGCTGTCACGGCCTCATCTCAGAGGCTTGTTGAGAATTCATATCAGCAGGTGTAGCTTTCCTTGAATGGACACTTCTCATGTTTTTTAAACGCCTTTAATCAACTCGTTCATGTTCCTTTCCATTTCCTGTCTTAAAACGTGGCATCACCACCGTTTCTTGCTCAGCGCCCTGGGCGGCGTAATTGTCAAATCCATCAACACACTCGCCTCACATCAGATCAGCACGGCGCTCTTTGAAGGAGATGGACGTTGTAGCTTTATCAAACAGACAAAGCAGTGATCTTCCCTTCCGGCGTAAAACAACTACATACACCTTACAGCAACAAACGCCTCAGTGTGTGTGTGAGAGAGAGAGAGAGAGTGTGTGTGTGTGTGTGTGTGTGTGTGTGTGTGTGTGGGTACGGAAGCAGAACAAGTAGATGGGTGTAATTTCATAGGTGTGTGTGCTTGAGTGTGTGTGAGTGTGTGTAGGCGGACCTTGCCTCAAGCTAAAGTCATTGAACAGTTAAGGAGTTCCTGCTACACTCCAGGCTAAAGCTGAAATGCAACCGTCTGACCACGCGTGAAATTACCACCCTTTCATGAGTGCAAAGCGCACACACACAGGCTGACACACAAAACTGTACCCGGACAAACTCATATTCACAAACACACAGTAGCGCAGTGTCGTCACACCTGTGACTGACAAGCACACATACATGTTATCGAAGCATGTCATGGCTGTTAGTGGCAACATGGCACAGTGACATGGAAGAGTCTTAGAAATGCTAATGGGACTGCCAGTGTGTGTGTGTGTGTGTGTGTGAGTGTCAAGTCATTTTTGGACTGTATCTTTATTTACAGTACACATCACTTAAAAATGCTTCTTAGCGAGCAGATAAAAGAAAAACATCAGGAGACGATAGAAGAAGAAGAAGAAGAAGATGCATCTTATCCCAAATTCACCAGATAAAATATCAAATCAAACAAATCCCCAATAAAACAACTGAGAGAGACCAGTGTGCATCTGCGTGCAAAGGGTCAAGACAGGGAGGCACAGGAGGATTGTGGGACGGATTCAGACCGGATGTGTGACGACAGGAGAATCACAGGTGTAAATGAGAGAATGAATGAGCAGCTGAAGAGCAGCTTCAGTGTCACTGCAGTGGGATTTGCTCTTGCTGGCTCGGTGTCACGCTGCCATGACATAGACTGCAGGTGTTAGCGTGGCCAGCAGGCTAACAGCAGCAGTCCACAAAGTTTGCTTCTTATAAAACACGTCATTAGTCTCTGCCACTGAGCTCACTCCTTCCTTCTCTGCTGCTTCTACAACTTATACCTCTACTTTATCACAGTAACTTGGTTGAGCCAGCAGACCAAGACTCCCAGTAACAGAGTCCCTACATCAAGAGTGATGTTGCCATATATGTTAACTATAAGGGGATATATTGTAATCACATATATACATCCTCTGGACATATGAAGATATAAGTTTGGAACATATATGACATACACACAGTAAAAAAAGTCCTTTTTTTTTTAAATCTATATGATGAATTTCTATATAGTATAACATGTTGCGACCATATATTTTAACAAATATATTTAATTTATATAGGCTATGCAAGTTTATTAAACACATATATATATATAAATTATAAATGATTATAAATGTTTCTTATTAAATTCTTACTCATTTTAAACACGTATATTTTCTCATTCTGGGAAAATGGTCTTAGACTCTCTGAGGAAACCACTGTATATAATATCAATATATATTTAAAGGCTTTCTGTATATTTATGTAACATATCTACAAGATAAATATACATAAATAAACATATATATTTGTATGGGACATAAATGTCAATATATGAAATTATTCAAATTTCTAGTAGGTTTTACATATGTATTTTTTTTACATGCACATACATTTCATATATAAAAATTCAATATATTTACATATATTACATTAAACATGTACAGACTAACTTTACCTCTTCTCCTACCATCCACCTGTGGCGTCTGAAGTTTTGTAAAGTTATAAGCTTATATAACTGAAGCTGCTTGGTTAAGGTTAGGCTGCTGTTGGTGATGACTGTGAGTTCTACTAGTAAGACGACATGTTTACTTTCCCCTGCACCTTATTAAAGTTTCACTGCGGTTTCTAATTGACATAAATCTTTAATGCAGAGAAGCAGCGTGAACATAATTCACATTGTAATCAGAGGATGAGCTCACTCTCCTGTTTACCACCTCCCCACATGTAAGAAAGAACATAAAACCACCCTGAATTCATCTCTTAAAGACTTTAAAAGTTTCCTATTTACACTGTGGTTGATTGATGTCACAGTAAAAGATGATCTGTTCTGTTCTTGGTTAAATTTTTCTGTGTATAGTGAATATAATAGGAGCCATTGCTTTATCCCTGCACAACAACCCTCCAGCAAGTTCGCCCGGGCTCCAGCTGACTATAGGTTTTCCATTAGCGGAGCCGCTAACTGATTTTGAACGTTCAATAACACTCAGTCTGTCAATTGGCACTGAAAACAGCTCAGCTTACTTGGACTGAAAACTCGATGTAGAATCCACTCATGGTTTCTATACACAACCGGTTTATCTATCTGTCAATCAATCTATCAATCTGCGTTAGGCCTTACACACACACACACACACACACAGCCCTGGGTGCTGGTTTAGTAGGGTAATGCAGTCTCAAGCCTTTCGCTAGGCAGTGTGTCACAGCGCATTATCCCAATTTCAGATCACAGTGAGTGTCATTTAGACACACACATACAGTATGTGCTGCTTACACACACACACACACACACACACACACACTGAGCCATCACAGCAGTCGTCAGTTAGATTTGGTTCTTTTGAAGCAGAGCAGAAGTGCGGTAATGTCACAGCCTTGGGCGACAGACTGCTAGCACCCTGACACCCATATTACTCCCACCACCTCCTCCTCCTCCTCCTCCTCCCCTCCAGCTCACCCCACCTTCCTCTCCTTGCCAGCCAGCCTGCCCGCCCACCACAACGCCACCTTCCCCTTCCTTGTACTGAAACACACACACACATGCAGACTGTCACGGCATATCTAGCTCCAGCTCCACACTCCCTCTGTTTTTAATATCTCCATCTGGAATAATTTGTGCTGTTTCTAGAGCAGCTCTGTAGCTCAGACAAAGAGGGAGAGAGGACGGTCACACAGGGTTACACTGATGAAGCTGTTTCCATGTCATCAACATGTAGAAACACAGTACATCCTCCTACTTCTGATTTTTACATGCTCAATGCATCTTGTTGACAAAGATGCTTTTCATAACTTTGGGTTTGTTAGATTGAAAGCATTTTGATACTTATAAAAGTTTAACATAAAATGTTTATCCTATGTCCTATGTTGTGCACAAAGAGTTCTGTATATACAAATTTATTGGGGTCATAATTAACAAATCAAGTTTGATTCACTCCACGTCCACTGGAAAAAACTTTTTTTTTTTCACTACTGTATCCCAGATAGTAAGATACATCTGGCCCAGTATCCACCCCAGTAACACGGCCCAAGTCTGGCCCATATTCAGCATGATGGTCAGATGCTACTTTCACATCTGGACCAATTCTGGTGCACACACAGAAAATCTTCGGCTGTCAGCCAACACCGTAGGACAGCTGGAATCGACAAGTATATGGACCAGACTCTGGCCAGGAACTGTGAAACCAGGGTGGATACTGGGCCAGAAGTGTTATTTTGCTATCTGGGATAAAAACTAATTCAGGAAAATCTGGATTAGGAATCAAAAATCTGAGTTTTTTTCCTCATTTGCAGGATGCCACTGTCTGTGGTGTTGTAATGTTTATTAATTGGTCTTATTTTTATAGTTTTCCCATCAATTCTATCAATAATAACAACATTATACTTACAAATTAATTTTTGATATCTTAAAACAGGGTAAGATTTTCAGAGCTTCAACCTGATGATACAGGTTTTAAACAAATGCCACAGGTTAGACAAACTTTATTGGTGGAAAAAACAAAAGGCAAATTGTAAAATTATTACAGAGTAAGAACTGCAGGAAAAAGAGAGTGACAGACAATTTCTTTGTCTGCTCCACGAATGAGTGTTCGTTTTTATTAACACCTCACAAACCTTCCTCAAAGTGACCGAGTCACTGTAACCACTGACTTAACACAACAGAGAGCACAGAATAACTTTATGTAGAGAACATCAAACTTAGCAACTACTAATTACAGTGAATTATGTCCATAGAGTCTTCTACAACCCACAGCTTTTCAGTACAGCGAGAACTGAAATCAGAAATTACTTTGACTGACTTAACTACTAGAACTATAAAAATTAGGCCCAAGACGGGGTTTGGAGTTTCTCTTCTTCATGTTAGCATAGCATAGCAAGTGTTTTACAGTAAAGCTGAGGTGAGCCTCAATATCAGCCAAGTATGTGGCACTAAGCTGCTTTCCACTTGTCTTCACACCTCTGCCGCCACAAACGAGGCAATTTGGGAGAAGTGATTTTTAGCGGTCGCAGCAACAGGCGCTGTTGTGTCTCCGAACCGTGTGTTCACAAATGTGTGGATGTGGCATATCGACGAAGAGATTTATTCAATTCAAACAACCTTGGTGCTTCCAGTGGATTTTCCTCGGGTCCCTGCTCTGTCTAGTCATCGGTCACACTCCAGCTCAAGGACGATGTGTGAAAACATCTGGGAGGGAAAGAAAGAAAAGACTGTTTCCAAAAATGTGTGTGTGTGTGTGTGTGTGTGTGTGTGTGTGTGTGTGTGTGTGTTCATGCACATTTGTCTTTTATGGATGAGTGGGTTCATGGTTGTGCGTCGTTGTGTATTTACCTTTGTATGTGTGTTGTCTGTTGTCAGCTGTATAAGCAGGTGTGTGAGTTTGTGTGCACCGTCACTCTTGTGCATTAATGTGTGGCTAATATGTGACAGTATGTTGCTTTGCATGGATATATATTAGTTGGTTTGCAAGTGCAAGCAGCTGTGTGTGTGTGTGTGTGTGTGTGTGTGTGTGTGTGTGATAGACCATGGCCTGAGGTCATATCTGCGTCAGGCGGCTGCTAGAGCTCAGTGCCGGAGCATGATCCCCTACGCCTTTAATTAGACACATTAACATACACACACACACTTACAGTACACACAGATAGGAACACACACACACACACACACACTTCTTCACTCTCTCTCTCCCTCTCTCTGTCTCTCTCTCTCTCTCTGCCTCCCACAATAGGCCTGTTGCATGACCCGAGGCTATGCCGACCACACCACATTAAAACCTGGACTAATCAACCTCATACTCTCATGGACACTTACCCACACACACACACACAAGAGCCCACCCGTGTACAAGTTGCACTTAAGCTCACTCACACACACACACACACACACTCAGCCACACTCTCAGCTTGTTAATTCTCCAAACAGAACATGAGCCCACAGTGGTTAGAGTCTGATTAGATGTGGTGACTGTGGAGAGGAGCAAATTAAAACTTGTATACGACCAAATAAACAACAAGGACCGACTGGAATTGGGAATAAAGAAGGACACAGGGATGATTCAATACGTCCCCTTAAGCTTTTTAACTGTACATTGTGTGGCTGTCGAGGAGAAAAAAATCGATCTGCCTGCCTGCGGTCAAATTAAACCAATCACCTACTGAGTAAATGTATAATTATGGCGGTGAAGGTAATATTTGCAGTAATGTCGCCGTCTTGGACTGAGTCATATCACATCGAGGGAGAGAGAGAGAGAGCGGTTATTCTGCTCAAACTTCTGTAGATTAAATAATGATACTGACAGCAATGGAAACCATCTATTTTCTTTCTGTTTGGTGTTTGGTTTATTTTGTTTAATTCGTCCCCTCATCACAAACTGAGTCCAGCGGGGGCAGAGACAGAGCATTAAAGTGATCGCACATTTAACCATTCAACACATCTCTTCTCCGCACAGAAAAACTACGTGCCTGCACAGCTATTTTCACTACCAAAGGCCAGGGTCGAACCAGGAAGGCAGCCTGCAAACTCTAATGTCTGTTTACAGACAGATTAAATGATAAGTTTGACTTTTGTTGGCACAAACTGAACCGTAAAACCCAAAGTCCCCGGTTCTGAAACCTGAGAGCTCAACACACTGCAGCTTAAGAAAACACAAGCAAATAAAAAAAAAACACAAGCAAATTCAGAAAATCAATTTGACAACATATGCGCTGCAAATTCTCACAACACAACGGAGGAGTTTTCCAGGGGACACAAAAAAGTGATGCACCCTCTCACACTTCCTCCTCACATGTCCCGTCTCCATCGCCACTGTCTAATTAAAGCAAAAATGCCCAGAAAATAGTTTTACCTTGTTTTCCCTCCCAAAAAAACATAAGATTAACTAGTTTTCTTTGCTGGACTTCAACCGATCCTCACATCTCAGCAGCAGCGTTAAATCTTGAGACTGATCTCCCAAGAAAAACAAGACCATCAGCCATTTCAGCAAATGCCCTAAAACAACATGAGTTTATATTAAAGCCTAATGCTAAGCCAACGTCGAACTTTAACACAGGAGACCTGTTTGTTTCCAGTCTCTAGTCAGCATTGGTTTCTTGACTGTTTAATCCAAACCACAGTGTTTTCTTTATCTTAATGAAGAAGTTATTTCAATTCAAAACATGATCTTTCCTCAAACCTGACCAAACTTTCACCATAGAGACGTCACATCAGAAAACGCTGTGTCATTCTAAAGCATGTAGGCCAGTGAAATATTTGGTCCTTTAATTCAGAGCACTTGTTTAAAATCTCATGAACAATAGAAATATTGGCCTAAATTACAAAAATAAGACTCAAGGTTGTAACAAAGACCAGAGATTTTCTTTAAGGCTGGATTTGGTCATTACTATTTCTTGGTGGATGTTTTGCTTGTGGCGAGATGCAGAGAAGTTCAGGGCTGACACCAATTATAATATAAGTAACATTGGCCATTTATTTGCCAAACACAGGCAAAAAAAAAATAAAATAAAAAAATTAGATCAGGGAAACCAAAAAATTAGGCAAATTACAGAATAAATGTGTTCAGACATCAATGCAGTGACATTTCCATCTGCATGTTGCTCTTCTGTCTACAGACAACTCAGTAACAGACAGTCTGCAGCTGGATGCTCAGTAGCGTGTGACCCCCTCCTAAATGAAGAGACAAATGAAGAAACAATCTGTAACCCGCACAAACCTTTTTTCAAACCGGCGGAGTTGCCTCGCTTCGTTGAAAATCACTAGGTTTCCACCAGCTAGTTGCTTGAGGTGTGGACGTAACAGTAGCCTCGGGGTGCATAGCCAGGGATCCTTGAGGCTGCCATAAGGAAGTATTGTGAGTAATAGAGGCATGTACCGGCCACTAACCTGCAGCTAAATACACTGGGAGCCACAGACACACACACAGTGTACAGATCTTTGATCCATGAACACACAGACACACACAGGCTCCTGATAAATCTGCATATTGACACAACAATTAAACGATATTGCACGTGTTTCTACATCACATGCATTCACAAAAGAGAGTTTAATATGAGAATATAGACACATTACTGCTACATATATATCATCTCTATTTCAGATTCTTGTCTCCAAGAGAAGGAACCTAAATAACATATTGGCCTGAATAACAGCCCTGATTATGAGATGACTCCCTCCGTTTTCCAAAAGAAGCTTTTAAGATAAGAAGCACTTGAGACTAGTCCTGTTGGGAAGGTTTTCCCTGAGTTACTATTATTCCAAGGATAAGATGAAGATGCCTTTTTCTTTTCACACGCTCTCCTATTGAGCTCTTAGATCTGGTTCAGTCTTTTTCTGCTCCTCATCTTCACATTCTCTGCACCAGGCAGATGCTTTTTACTTGCTTTTACATATACACGCACACACAGGACGTATTTCCTCCATGGCAGCGAAACCTTTACATGATACATCAGAGAACTGTGTGGTTTAGAGCCAGCTAACCCTGTAAGAGCACTCACCAGAGGAAGCAACTTAAAGGACAGGTCTGATTTTGTTGTTGTTCTCACTCACATGCTATAATGAGTCTTATTCAGTCTCATTAGTGGGAATCTTTATCCTGTCGCTGCAACAGTGTATCTAAGATGTATCCCTCCGCCCCAGCTCGGCAAGGAAATGATTTTGTGGTAAAAAGGCTGTAACTAGAATTATCACCTCACGGTTGGATGCCTCCACCAACCAGTCCAATTAAAAGTTAAAATCTAACCAGTTTCTCCTTGAGTCCAGGTGAACGTTTGTACCAAATTTAAAGAAAGTCCCTCAAGTTTTTCTGTTTTGTTTTCTGTTTTGTGAAAATGTGAATGTCTGGTCCTAGACTAGAATATATCACCTTATACTGTGACCAGTACAGTAAGTGTGTTTTGTGTTGCTGTGTATTAGTAAGGTACAGATTGAATGCACTATTTTAATAGTAGTTTTGTAGTTACCATGTTGAACTACCAATAAACAGCAATAATAATGATGATAATGTTATTAATCAGAATTGGTTGAATTGAAAGTGTGCCTGTGGCTCAGGAGGTGGAGCGGGTCGTCAGAAGAACCACTCAGAAGGTCGGTGGTTTGATCCCCAGTTCCTCCTGTACGCATGTCGATGTGTCTAACCAGAGGCCAAGCCATTGGTCTCTGAGTGTGTAACAGAGATGCACTGTGAATACAGCAAGCACTGTGTGAGCAGGTGAATGTGACTTTTAGTGTGAAGCACTTTTACTGGTCATTAAGACTAGACCACTATATATATATATATATATATATATATATATATATATATATATATATATATATACACAACCTGTCTTTGCCCAGCTTGTACTCCCTCCACAATCCCTTGATCTCAGTGAAGGATATTATTTTATATATATATATTATAACAAATCCGCGTCAATAAGACCCAGATTGTAAAAGAAATCAACTTTTCTTTATGTTTGTTGCCCTCTGTCCCTCACAACAGTGATAAAATGGCTTTTGTATGTGGTATATATATATACATAAGTATCCTATCGTGGTTTTTTTTTTTTTGTATTGAGCAGTTCATTGTGACCAGTAAGTGAATATAACACAGACTGCACTGTGAGTAGCCTGGTAGGAAAAATATGTAAACAAACAAATAAATAAATAAAAGAGTTATGAAATATCTTAGTTGATACTTCAGGCCACTTTTGGATGAAGTTGTACAGTTTCAGCTGAGTAAACACATGCAGTTCACACTGTACACGCAGACACACATGATGGAGCAGCAAACAATCGGACATGAAGGGCTGGAAGAGCTCGATGGTTCACGCTCCGAGCACCTCTCACCTGGAAAACTAATGATTATTGACTTCCCTCCAGCGAACATTGGGGACGTTCGCCTCAGGCCCTTGACCAGCTCCCCCACCCCCCCTCAACACACACACACACACACACACACACACACACACACACACACACACACACACACACACACAAGCTACAGGAGTACAGTTGACACCAGACACATGCAGCCTCAGAGGCAGGAGGCTTCAGCCACTTAGCTTTGCTCTGACGGAAAATACGCACAAACAAGTTTAGCATTGAAAAAAGGGGTTAGCAAGGGGGGGGGGGGGGGGGGCAGTCAAATAAGAAGTAGTGAGGTTTGGAGAGTGGTGGTGGGGGTGGCTGCCTCTTTTTTTTTTTTTTTTTACTCCAGCAGCAGCAGCAGCAACATTGCCTGGGGGGCTTCAGCCCTGCCACTCCCCGCCAGAGGAGAGAGGCTGTCACTATGCGTCTGTGTCACTCTGTGTGTGTGTGTGTATGTGTGTGTGTGTGTGTTTGTGTTTTTGTGTTTATGTGAATGTGCATTTCAGGCGTGTACATGTGCACATATGTGTGTCTCTGTGCTTTTACGTGTGTGTGTGTGTGTGTGTGTGTGTGTGTCACTCCTGCTCTGTGTCAGCTGCTTAAAGCTGCCAGGCCACATTGTGTCCTCCTCTCTCTCTCTCTCTGTGTTTCCCTCTCTCACTCGCTCGGCCCTGATTGGCCAGTTTGTTGGCTTCTGGATAAGTGAGGAATTAGAGGGAGGGGACTGTTGACCGTGTTGCACTTCACATTGTATATATATTTTTTAAACTTTACAACTTTCAGTCAGTTCATCTGTTTTAAGATTTGCGGGATCTTGAGCCAGACAAATTAATGTTCGAAGGATTAATGATAAATACATTTTTGAGTTAACAATTATCATTGATTTATTCTCAAAGTCATTTGATAAGGAAAATACAAAATTTTCTTTGTTTTCATCTTCTCTGATGTGAAGATGTGCAGCTTTTCTCTGTTGAATATGATTGTAAAGTGATGCCTTGAGTTGTGGACTGATCAGCAGATGGTTGTGAAACCAGCAGTGGGAATGTGTGTTACACTACAGAACGAAGCTCCGAGAGAGGAAATAGAAAATCAGTTGAAATTCATGTACAATATTTTTAAGTACTTGACAGTCCAGTCATCACTAATGCAAAAGAGCCGATAAAAATAAAGTGAATGGTTATAGTTGTCATAACTGATATTTAAGGTGTGTTGAATGGTTCACAGTGTCAACTAATGCCTTGAGTGACAAATATTCCACCTTAAAAGTTGCAGCTGGTAGCCTCTGAGTGGTGCAGTGAATTAAATGAACTGTGAAACAGTAAAGATGAAAAGGCAGCAAAACATCCTTTTTCTTTGTCATCCGTTCTTCTGACGGTTTCTTTATCTGTGATGCCGTTGCAGAGAAACATTACACAGCCAGGTTGTTAAACTACAGCCTGTGCTGCATGATGGAGATGACAGTTAGCTGAGCTACGTTTTCATAGCCAAGCCTATAAGATAAACTTGACTCTGCCTGCACTGCAGCTTTTCCTCTGAATGGACATTTTGAATATGGTTTCATTACCTCGGCACAAGTTAGTCAATGAAATCATTCAAAACACAAACTGCTGATGTTCATTCGCCTACACTGCTCAACGCCATGCTAATCACGACCTGCTACATCCATGGCATGGTCTAACACTTAGTTAGAAGTTTGGCTGACTCCTGCATAATATTCTCAACATGAGTATAGCCTTCGAGACGAGCCACAGCTTGACCATACATATCATAAGTGTGCTCTGGGTTCTTAAATAGCACCTCACCTCTGCTCACGACTGTTTGGGCTTTTTGTTGCACCTGAGCTGAATAACTCTCTTATTAGCTCATGTAGTGCGGCTTCATGTTACTCTCTGTTCTCCTCAACCCTGGCAGAAGTTTAATTAGAATAAGGTGAAACACTGTGGTGTGCACAGCTTGTAAATAAAGTTCTATCATTTTTCATTTATATAGATTAAAGTGAGCTTATATAAGTTTTCCTGAACAGCTATGTCACTTACGCAGCAACAGCGTTTTTCCACTGCAGGGCACCAATTCAACTCAACTGGATTCTACTCGTCTCTACTCACTTCTGGTAACAGGTGCTTCTTTTTCACCGCAGATAGTACCCCCTCAATGCAGAGTTGTTACTATAGCGATAATGCACACCGCAATCGTGATGTCATCTTCAAAACAACACACACTGAACAAAAGAGGATATTAAAGAGGTAGCAAACATCTGCACCTTCTCACATGACCACAGTGTGGATCTGTGGGTTGCCTTACAAAAAATATAAGACAATAACTCACAGAAATGCAACAGTGAGCAGAGTACAGTCGCTTTGCTGTGCTGAACATCCCGTCTCGCACAACGATGACGCAGTAGTGGCGATTCTCTTTGACCAATCAGTAGTCTGAGGTGTTTTCATGTCACCGGGTACTATCCACAACTTGTGCCCAATAGAAAACCTAAAAATGTGAGTGTGTGAGTTCAGCTGGTACCATGCAGTGGAAAAGGGCTATAAAATATGATAATTATCTAACACCAAGCCACCGGTCAGAAAAATTATGAGTGCAGCTGCAAAAATGTAAAACTTTTTATTTGTGATGGGAAGATATTATTATTATTTCTTCTTTCAAAACTCAGATACTCATTTGGAAAAATACTTAACAGAAATCTCCAGATTTTATTTGAGCAGGTATCAGGATACCGCTCATATCAGCCCGTGTACAGCACAACCAGTTCCCCACAAAAAGCACACAAATGTACCCATACATAGGGCTCTGTGGGTCAAAATCAAATGACAAACTGTGGCTTTGTGGAGTCTGGTGTGTTTGTGTGCAGGGTGCGTGAAAACATAAGAGAGCCTCTGCTCAGTCAGGACAGATTGAATTAAAAATATCACCAGAGTGACAGACGCTGGCCTGTTTTTATTGTCAGTTGAAGTATCAGTTGACTGATGTGAGGTTGCGGTTGTGTGTCTGCTGCCGTCTGTCTGGGATGTCTGGCTGGATTCAGCACGTCAGAGCTGCGCGAGGAGGTTTTCCCACAACTGACAGATGTGTTAAAGCCGAATCGGCCCTTGAAAACCCAGCCGTGTCACCTCCAGCACGCCGCTGTCAGCTTCCCCCTGACAAGCTCTGGAAGTGAAATGTCTCTCTTGTTCAATTTAAAACAAAGCGACACTTTCTTAAGCACTTTTCAAATGTTTTTGCTGTTGGGAGTAATTAAGAAATTTTACAGAAATTTCAAGCGCAATCATATTTTGTTTTCAGCAGAAACAATGATATGAGATATGTTGTTTTATCAAAGCATAAATTTATTATTTTTTTATGACACAGTTCAACGACCTCAAACATATCTAGAGCGTTGTATAATTTTAGATACATACGGATTTGACCCGAAACTAAAAACATTCATAAATCATTATAACTCTCAAATTTTCATTATGAAAAAACCTCTTCAGTCCAATAAAGCAAAATATATTGGAGGGTAGTGAAGGACTGGAGCTCTTTAAACATGTATCTCTATACGCCAGCACTGTCTCTTTAATGATGAATGTGATGAGATTATCAGAGATGAATCGTACATTTCAGAAAGGACGGGAGGCTACATGATGTGTCAAAGAATACTAATGACGTTTCCATCGCCGACCTGCAGGGATCCATCATTCATTATCCATCCTTGTACTTAACCTGTGATGTATCTGCATTTGTGCACAAACTGTCTCAGCTACATGGACGTTAGCGCTGTTTGCTAACTGTGAGAGGATAGAGAACAGAGGAATATAAGCATAAAATGTATGTATATGTTGATGGTTACCACTGTCAGGTTTATAACTACTGATACAGGGTTGTCTCCTGCAGCTTCACCTTAAAGTGCATCTGCCTCAAGTGACCACAGAGTATTTGTTATGCTGATGTATGTTTATCTGGATGCCTTGTGCATTAGAGCATGTCTCCCTTCAGGTTTGACCGTGAAGCTACACAATCAACTCTGTCTCCTATAAATGTACCATTTTCATATGTTTACGGACACAGGATTGGACATAACCAGGAAGAAAACAGAATAATAATCAGTTTTATTTGAAACTATGAAATTCTAAATTAGAAGTGCATTTTCACAAAAACCTGGATGATTCATGTCCAGGAAAAGAATGTTAATTTTCCAAGAAAATGGCTCAAATGGAGAACAATCCCAGGAAAACTAGACCGGGTGGCATCCCTACTTAATTCAGGTAGTGATTACACTTGCTAATACACAGTATTTGGAAAAACTGTGGGTTGACATCGTGAACCATAAAAAATAGTCAAAATGAATGAACATCCTGTTTGTTCTCTGCACATGTCAGCTGTTCTGGTTTGTGATTTTGTGTCGACATCATCCTCATCAGGACGGAGAGGGAGGTGTGAGTAAAGGGATGTGTGGAAAGAAAGACCGGGCAGACTTTTAACTCTTTTAATTCTGCTGGAGGAAGCTGGTTAACCCTTAAGTGTTTCGCCCTGAGGACATCTATGAAAACTTAATCAGCCCCACCTGGGACGGGCATCTCCATAACAATGACTGCTCGCGTAGCTGTGTGTGTGTGTGTGTGTGTGTGTGTGTGCGAGATGTGCATGCATGGCAAGGCCATGAGCCGTGGTCAGTGAGGTATGCAGGTCTATCTCTTATTGATGAGCGGCTGACAGTGGAGGGGCGGAGTCTGCGGTGTGGTGGCAGCACCACAGAAGAAGAGGAAGAAAAGAGCGAATCAGGAGATGAAGGCATCCTGAGGACCATATGCACCCGTTCAGATCGGTTAGCATGCCCAAAGGCATGAGAGCTTTCATCTGAATATGCCAACTTTGTACTGCATGCAAACCCGCCACAGTAGCTGCAGGTCAGTGCAGTCTGTTCAGAGCGAGTGTGTGTGTGTGTGTGTGTGTGTGTCCTTACAACAATGTGTGCTCCTGCCTGCAGAGATCGATGCATTCAGTGTCCAATGGTCTGCCACTCATCAATAGCATTGATCACATTGTATCTTATGTATTGTATGTGGCAATGTATTGAAGCTAATGAGACCACACACACACACACACACAGCTCATCCCACCTGAGAGGTAATTTCTTTCTCTTGCTGAGAGGCACCAGAACAAAACATTCATTTATTATTCAGAAATATATTATTCATCTATTCAATTAGCCACTGTTCTCCTCAGCCAACCTAAAGAATCAATGTGGGCAACGGATATGATATGCACAGTCCGTCGTCTGACACACACACACACACACACACACACACACACACACACATACAGGGAGAGGTCAGTTAGACTGTGATCAGAATATGTAATGGAACCACAGAAGAAAAGTAGCAGGCCAACAGTAACAACACAGATTCTCACACACACGTACTGTTGTGTCCAGAAAACACACACAAGACAAAGAGGGGAAAGGTCTGACTGTAAACTGATAAACTATTTAGTCACTTCAGGGGCACATACAGGATTTCAGTAGTTATAGGGTCTAAATTCGATTTCAGCAGGTTTCCACATGGCTAAGAATAAAATTCTGTTTTGGTGTGATAATTACAAACTGCAACGACTGGCTGAAGATATTGGCTGTTTCAAAATGTATGTTCTCTACTGGGTATCGCATGTTTTCAGAAAGATGTTGTGGTTTGAAGCAAGTTTCAGTGTTTCAGATGATTCAATATACAGTAATGCATTTATAGAAAGACAAGAGGAAAAAATGAACCAGAGTGATCTGAGCTTAACGTCTTCCCCTCAAAACTGCAGCACGAGCTGAGAAACAAATGCATAAAAATATAGAATATTAGTAAACTGGAGGCATCAAGTTGTGTCGGGTTCAGCACGATCACTAGACTGCATTTGTTACTCATGAGTTTTATGTCTTTTCTGAGTAAATATTCAAGTTCAAAAAGTTCAAAATGTACAAAAATTATAATATATCTATAGAAAATTTGAAATAAAAATATAATATAGTAATAATATCAATAATGCTATCAGTCAAATTTATCTTTAACTTTGTTGATTCTGTGTTTTGTCTCTTTTTCTGGGCAATTGAATTACACTGAAATATGAGTGTATGCAGGTGGAGAGAGTCTGAAACCATAACTGTACAAAAGTGACCAAAAATTACAGTTACACTTAATGTAATAGTGAAAACGTGACAATATGAACTTATTAACAAGAGATCCACAAGAGCTAACATCTACCATCATGGTATTATCATATGTGTATAATACTAACACAATATTAATATTCAGTTTTTTAAATGGTTCTCATCAGTATATCTCCACACCCCTAGTTGTGACAAACACTGACTTTTTAAATTGTCACATTATTTTTTGTAATTATGAATTACTTTTTGTTAAATCTTTTATTGTTGTTGAGTCTTTGTTGACTCGTTGCAAAACTTAACAAAATTTGTTATGTTTTTGGACATTTTTTTCCATGATCCCCAGCTGGACTCAAACCCCGGACTTTGTGTTTATATCTTTGCCCCATAAATGGACTGTTTATGTAAAAGTATCAAGGTAGCATCCACTTCTGTTGTCAGACACCTTGTACTACTTAAACCACTTGAATATCAAGCATGACTTTCCATTGTACTTGATTCCTATCTTGAAAATCCAACTTCACAACCTCCATTTGAAAGCATCATCAATATATTAATGTGTGATTCATGAATGATGATGAGTTTCCAGTCACACTGTGCCACCATCATAAAGGCTGTGACGTCACAGACATCTACATGTACTGTACATAAGGCAGAGACACTTGTCGAAGATACGTAACATCTGTTAACTCAAGTTTAAACTGTTTTTTTCTTGTAATATCTCAAAATGGAGAAACCGACAAGGGGCTAGGCTGTGGTGAGTGATCTTGAATTAACTTCCCAGAATCTGTAATAATGAGTTGCTGTTTTGAGCCATCAGGGACTAGGCCTACTTTCTCTGTTTACACAGTGAAGTGAAGGCTCAGCGGATGAATATATGGTCCAGAAATCGTTCCAAAAATAAACCTGTACCCAGTTCATTTCAGTTTTATAATTCTCCACTGCAGCCAGTGATCTATCAGGGATGATTTTGGTGCGTCAGATGAAAAACTGAGCAGCAGGACAATCTCCTAAAAACTTTCTCACATTAAACAAGCAGCTTATTGAAAAAAAAAAAAAAAACTGTTTAACCAACAACTTTAGAGCAAAAACTGTGAATCAAAGACAAACACACACACACCGACACTGTGACACTGACCTGTGTGTCAGCGTGTAACAGATGTCAGCCTCCACATCACTCTGGGGTTAAAGTCTTGACGAAACAGAGCTGTTTGCTGCAGGAATTAGCCGGAGGTCATCGTAATCGTCAAAAGAGAGACTCATCCATTTAATATTGTGCATTTCACTCATCAGACTAGATCATGCTGGAGAGATAAAGACAGAGATAGAGAGTGACAGAGAGAGAGAGAGAGAGAGATTGGAGATACAAAGAGAGAAAGTGTGTGTGTGTGTGTGTGTGTGTGCATTGCAGTAACTGAGCTACAGATAGAGACATTGGGCCATTTTTTTGTCCCTCCTCAGAGAGGATAATTACCTTTTGCATATTCATATATGCAAACACGGTATGAATAATTTCCCTCTCCACCTTCCTCTCCCTCTCTCCAAAGGTTAGCTCATTAATTACAGCCCAACAATTAGCAGGAAATATTTTTATAATTAATTATTTTGTGTTTCTTTGGCGCCAGCGTTCGTGCATAACTTAACAGCAGGGTCAGAGCCCAGGACAGCTGTTGAGAGTGTCTGTGGCGAATGGGGCGCCCATGCTAATGTGATATACGATTGCACTGCGCAGGCCTGTGTGCTCGGTCGCTAACATTACCGGTGTGAGGGTATGGAGTGAGACTGTTTCAAAATAAAAGCATATCAGCATATGCATCGTGAAGGGAAAAAAAACGCACACGCTCCCATCAATACAAGCAAATCAACGCACATGTCAAGACAAAAACATGCACACACGGACCAAATGCTCTCTTTCGCTAACCTTCAAACACACACTCACACTCGCAGACACACACACAGAGTGGTCTGAGTGTTGCTTGTTGCCTGTGGGCCTGTGGTCTTTGAACTGCCTCTCAGACTCCAGTCTGTCCAAATTCACTGTGAGGGATCCAGCTCTCCGCCTGCCCAAAGTACTGCGAGTCAAACACACACAAAGAAAGAAACACATACACACACATATCCCAAAGACAGGCAGACGGGCAAACACATGCACTGAAACACACACACACACACAAACACACACACACACACACACTGATGGAAACACTTTCTACGTTCCTGCACCTCAGTTTCTGCCTCCAGAAGTTGTTAGAAAGTCATTGTTGGTTTTCAACAGTCTCACCTAAAACTTGAGAGAGGAAATAATTTAGAAAGAGGAAATGTTTACCTGTGGTTGTTTACAGCACCATGAAGGATTCTGCTGTGTTTTCACGGTGTCTAAGGAAGCAGCAACACTGATCTGCAGAACCTGGACTAAAGATGAGATGCTGGATAATCTGATCAGACTTGGTTTGCACTGTGTGTTCTCTCTGTATCAGGTGGAAAGCTCTGCTTAGAAGTGTCTGAAGAAAGGAGCGGATATTCTAATCATCCCAACACTGCACTGTGCATGACTTTCTTCCTTCTCCTTTTTGCTTGGTAATCTTTTTGATACGATAGTATGGTGCGTTAATTGTTCATCGTTACTGTGTAGCCTCCTCTGTGGCCCTTCGGCCTGACATTGATAGAGCTGCACCAACAGCTAAGTTTTAAATAATTAATGTAAATTGTACGTGATTGTCAAACTTTTAACTATATTACTTTAAAGTCAAAGCGATCTGTGGCGTCTTCTGGGTTGTGCAGTGGCTACAGTTAGTTTCGTCTTGGCTGTGTTAAATCGGATGGTGCGAAACAGTTCGTGTGATTGTTTCTTCCATGTCGAGCTCTCTGGGTCACTTAAAGGTCAATAAGCATTTTGTGATTGCTGATTTTTATAAAGTATTATATAAATAAACTTTATTATGATGATTATTATAACAGAGCCAATTTATCAAGGTTCTCCAGAGTTCAACAAACAAATGTTAAATTCAGTGTGAAATTAAGTTACTGTCACAAGCAAACCCGCTGCAATTCCACTGAAATCGAACCCCAACAATAAAGTTGCTTCCTCCTGCGAGATGTGAAGTACATGAACAAACACATCTTCAGCACTAGATCCTCAAGCTGAACTGAGCGAATCAGCAGCGCCACTGATCTAACTGTATTGGAGTAGTTATCTCTGGTCTCTTTCAGGGTGCTACCACAGTGTGGTTGTTCCAACACCACAAAACTCATGAATGCTATCACGAAGATAATGATGCAGATAGGTGGTCGCTAACCATATGAAGTGTTAACATGAGCCTAATCTTTCGACTGAGCTGAATTCAATGAGGTCGTATTTGTATTTTCTACCTTTTTTTCACCGTATGTAGAATCTAAATGTTACACAAGCTGCTGTCGTTTTCATTGTTGTCTTTACCGCACTGAGCCAACAGGTGCTTAAGGTGATAAAAGCTGCAGGTTTGCTCACAGCATTTAATGCAAAGTGAACGATACGACATGATGGTAACCGACTCCTTTGGTCAACATACCAAAGGCTGTAATACTTCGCTGTCAGTGTTGTGCAGCAGATAATTCTTCTTCTCTCGCGTGAAGGCCTGGCATCTCCTCACTTTGATCCACACTCTCTGCTCACGCTGTGAAATGAGAGGTGATGTGACTGCGCCGCGTGTGTAGTTTGTCTCTGGGCTTTAAAGAAGCATCGAGCGCTCCTGTCCTGCTCGCTCTCTCCTGAAGACTAATTTACCCACGCTGCCTCTCATGTCGGTGCCACTCTCTCAAACGCAGCAAAGGAGTTTTTGACTTCTGCAGAGGCAGGAAGGTGTGCGTGCGTGCGTACGCTCATCGGCGAGCGCGTGTTTGTGTGAGAGAAATAGAGACGGCGATGACACATGGGCGTTTGAAGAGTGAAAGGAAACATTCTCCCGCTCTCGCCTCCCATTAAACATATTTGTACATTTCATCGCCAATAAAAACAGCAAATCAATCTCATCCAGCACTCTTCAGAGGGCCCTTTGAAGTCTTCTTAGTAAATGACCTCCCACTTTCAACCCCCCACACCCCCTGAAAAAAAAAGACTAGTGCAATATTTATCTCACTTCACAAAATTTTTAAGTTTTTTCTTTTTCTTTTCTTTTTTTAAGGAAAATCCTTGAAATTTTCATCAAAAGCATTCTAATCAGGCACTCCTCAGGTCAGCTAATGAGTTGGCAGGAGTGGGGCCCTCGCCGGGCGGTTCTCTTCAAAGGGCTAGCTCATTAGCGTTAGCGGCTCTGATTATGATACTTTCACATGCTCCCCTCACACACACACTCGTGCACACACACACACACACACACTTGCTCGCTCACTGACACTGTCTCCCTTGCTCTCTCTCTCTAACACACTCACAGATACACACACACACACACACACACACACAGAGCTGTCATTAGCCCAGTTAGCATGATTAGCATCATTAGCAGCCAAGGTCAGTGTTTGAAGCCAGAGACAGACGAGCGACCTCCATCTTCCTTCAACCAGCATTTCTAAATGTCTCCTGGCTACTTTAACAGCTCCAAAGTTGCAGCGCTACAATTAGGCCAGAGGAAAGGAGGAACGAAAGGATGGAGAGGAGACGAGAGGAGGAAAAGAAGGAACGTATTAAAAGAAACTGTGGCAAACTGAAAGAAAGAAAAACAAATTCACACCTTGTACTTTCTGCCCTTTAGCTTTCCAGGTTTTAAGAAGCGAGTGTTTCCCACCATCTTCTTCTTTTTTTTTCTAGCAAAGAAAGAAAAGAGTTCACATGTGACTCCGCTGAGAATTAATTAAAAAAGATGAAAAAAAGATGTCACCCCTTCGTGGATTATTCAGCCTCCCATTTACCTCTTGATAACATCACGTCTCGGTGGATGCGGTGACTCTTTGGGTGGAGTTTTTCATGTTTGCTGACATTCATTGAACCGTCACAGTGAGAACATGATGAATGTGAATTATTGAATAATATAAAAAAAAGAAAAAAAATCTGTAGGCCTGAATTATATATAGCAAGAGACCTTAGTTATGTTTTGATTAATCAAATTTCAGCAGATAAATCTATATTCAATAACTTTGATACATCATGACGTGTCGTAGGTGTTCTACACCTACATTAATAATCACATTAGTCTTACCTGTGGTGTATCCGGGTCTCTACCAGCAGCTGCTGCGATCTGGAAGAGCTTGTCTCCACTCACACTTTTACTTCTACTATTCTTTATATTTTGGGCTCCAGCAGAGTTGAGGCTTGTAACAGAGAGTGAAGTGAATGTTTATTACTGTCTTAAGTAGAAGTTCTCAACTCGTTTGACTTCTGGCCCATTGAAATGAAGTATTGTCTTATTGTGACACCTGATCACAGGTTGATGGTTTTATTGTGGATGTTCGATCAAAGAGTGCTTGTTCCCGGATTTTCAGAGGGATCAGAAGTAGGTGAACGTGTCCTATTATTACTTTCATTAAGAAAATGGCAAAAAAAAAATTACATTAAAAAATTAACATAAGTTATATAACGGGAAAAATAGGTTGGGGACCAGTAAGAGGCAGAAGCAGGAAGTGTATTCCCAAAATCTCTTTCCATTCACCTTTAGCTTTTGTGTTTGTATGTCAGTTTTTCCACCTGAGGTACACATAAAAACTCTTTGTATGCACATATTTAAATCAAGTGGATATAACCTATCTAACAGAATACCATTATTGTAGTTTACTGTATGTTCAGCTTTCTTTTTACCTGGTTACATAAAAGAAAAAAAAGAACAAGAAGGATAACACACATTACACATCTCATCCCTGATTAATTCAGGCCCAAAGAGGGCGCCACAATTATAGGTCAAAAACATGGTGGCAGACAGTGAGTCGTGATTGGCCCAGAGGGGGGAGTGCATCCTCCACGGGATGAGATAAAAACATGTTTCTTCTTATTTGTTGGTTTAACAATGAGAAATGAAAGCGTTAAAGTAGTTTTTCCTGCTGCAGACTTGAAGATGAAACAGAACAGAGCTTTGCAGGTGCTGCTAGTCGCAGCAGCAGCAGTGTAAAACCCCTCTTATCTACTTTAAAGCGCAGCATCACCTGGCTTAGTGTTGAATTAATGCATGGATATCAGAATGAGGAGATGGCATTTGTGTAAAGAACCTAACACCAAGCTTTAAAACCAAAATTACTGTGAGGGAAGACTTGTCTCTCTCTCTCTCTCTCTCTCTCTCTCTCTCTCTCTCTCTCTCTCTCTCTCTGCCAGCCTCCCTCTCGTTATCCGTCCGTTCCCCTCCTCCTCTCTCACTTGTTCTCTGTGGTCAGTGTGTGACAGAGGCCCCGGGCTGACTAATGGCTGTGGGCGAGATGTCTGGGAGATGGATCTGCCCCTCTAATTCACTGGTGGTGGACACACTGGATTTAACCCAGACTGACTGCGGATGTGTGTTTGTAACAGTGTGTGCGTGTGTGTGTAAATGTGTTTTAAAGCGAGAAAGACAGAGGACGAGAGAATCAGTGCTGCCATGTGCACGCATGCATGTACATGTGTGTGTGTGTGTTCCCAGAGAAAGCCTATTGAAAAGCCTCTCTCCAGTCTATCAGATTAGCTCCATTAGTGGATTAGCCGGATTAGCCGGATTAGCGGGTTAATTGCAGTCTGCTGCTGCGTTGGTGCGCAGAGGCTAATGACGGCTAACGCTAGTTAATCGCACACACAGCCGCGTTAGCCAGCTACCACCACGTCTGGCAACATGGCACACACATCAGGGAAGCCAGCGTACTCCAGCTTCCCATGAGGATTAGGAACAAGACCACACATCTCTGCCTGCGACGAGTTAATAATAAGAGCATACTCTACTTTTTGGCAAGGTTCATTTTTAAACAACTGCTGTTTGTCTTTCCTCTTAATTAGAAGCATTTAAAACACTTTATCATGTTGTTTTCACATGTTGTTGTTGTCAGTTGTTGGATTAAGGTTGTTTTTTGGTGCATTAGGGCTTCTGTCCAGTCACAGCAGGAAGCGGGTGGTTTAGGTGATATAGAGGCAGAAAGGTTGCAGGTTTGAATCCAGGGACAGGCTGCAAAACTCACTGCACAAGGAGCAAAAGCTACTCCCATCCTGTGGGCCTGTGCCTGCAAACATCATAATTCATGAAATGATCTCCCTTAAAAACCTACCACAAGTATCTTATAATAAGTTTTTGACTGGATTTAAAGGTTTATCTCTGACTCTGAAAATGTGACTCTTTCAGTAGAGTGTGTGTGTGTGTGTGTGTGTGTGTGTGTTTACATAATCTCAATCTTAATGTGTGATTAACTCCTACTCTAACAAGTAATCCACCGTCACCAACACAAGGCTCCATACTCCTTTATAATTTCCTCCTATAGGAATAAGAAGTGCTTGCAGCACAGGCCAGTAATCAAATCAGCGAGGATGAAAAACAGTGTGCTGCATAAATATACGGTATAGTTTTAGAGGCTTTTGCCAGCACATGTTATTGTGATAAAGCCATGGGCGCAGCGTGAATGAATTTGCTTTGCGAGGAGAACACAGTCTGCCTTTGCGCCGCCTCAAATGACCCCCCGCGTATTGTTTATTTTATTATGGAAAACAAAGCAGCAGATAAATATGAATGTGTGCACTCTTCAGCTGTGTTTGAAACAGCATGTGGGCCCCAGAAAAAGTGAAGTTTTTTCTGAAACAAATACACAATAAATGCTAACAATGTGTTACAGTAAGACAGGCTTTTGCTTAAAGTCTGATTTGGTCCAACTCTGATGTGATGGACAGGATTCTCAGGCAGCGTCCGTCCACTTTCACACAAATATGTTTGGTGTTTTCATATCAGCAGTGCATCTAGAAGTCATTGCAATATTCTGAGAAACAGTGAAGAGTTGTAGTGTCGCATTACTGTCGAAATGGTGTTTGAAATAATCGTGACGATGATGTTAAACTAAGAGACAGAGAGAAAAAATAAACTCTGGTTTTTGATATTTCATATGATGTTTCTCTATAGCTTGGATCAATGCCACATTTTCAGGAGTCTAAGCTTGTTTGCAGTGTCTCTCTACATGTACCTTTATACAAATACACTGCACTCAATAAACAAAACGCAAAGATACAATAAAATGACCATAAAACCCAATAATAAGCAACAAATGACTGATCCCTCTTTAAAACCTTAGTTTGAAATTATTCCATTTATTATTTTGTGCAAATATTCAGTATGTTTTTGTCTTTTTTATGTCTATGAAAGATGGAAAAAAAACACCTGCATTCCTCTATTTTGTTGTCCACACATGGTGTTCTCCTGGTGCACATTTCCTTTAAAAAAAATATGTGTGTAGCTGCATAAAATTGATCATAACACACTGAACATCTGCACACAATACTGGATAAACCCAAAAATAATCAGTAACAGTGCACGGTGAAGTCCAAGTGAAGTCATCCACGTGTGAAACGCCGTCTAACCCCCAAGCTCTCCTGGATCAGCACCGGGGGCAAATGTGTAAACCAAACCCAAATCAACCCCAATCACCGCCGCTGCAGAAACGAAAAGAAAGAGATGAGCGGTCAAAAGTGGCGCTACGTGATATGTTGCCGGTAGGATGTGGTGTTGGGAGCTGGGCTGAGTGCGGCGTTATTGATGCAGTTGCCAATGAGGCCTGACACATGGCTTCAGGACAGGAAATGCCAGGGGTTATGGGTAAAATGGGTGTTAGCGAGAGTGTGCAGAAAACCAGAAAGCACAACCACACCTATGCACATCGCTCGCACGCAAAGACATAAGATGAGGCAGGAATGTGAGCGAGCACGGACACACACGCACTCACACACACGCACACAGACTTTCCATATATTCTGTGGGCATCTCGGCCTCATTAAGGGGAAGTGAAGGGCTCCCTGCTCATCTTTTAAAGATAAAACAAAGTGCTGTGATGTCATACCTCATCAGCCTTCGCCAAGGAGACGAGAAGCACTTTAGCAGAAAGAGCAGAGTGTGTGATCGCCTGAACGCACAGACCTCCCTCTGACACTCTGTCTCTTGCTTTCTCTCTCACACACACACACACACAATCGTGGCGGCAGTGGATGGTGGATGAGGGATGCATGTTGGTTTGGGGCTAAACATGATATCTCCTTTCCCCAGGGCCAGCCAATCAGAACAGCCTGCCAGGGAAAAACAGCAAAAGCACTCAAGACCAGCCAGGAGGAAATACACTTAAACACACACATAAACACAGACACACACCAACAGGCACACACTCACACACTGTACTCCTGCATGCACCAAAAACTCCCTCCCAGCAACCATCCATCCAGACAAAGAAACGCTCCGGCAGACACACACCTGAAGTGCCGCTTGAATGTTTAACGGCAACTTCATCTTCATCGTTATCATCAGAGTTGTGGCGTTCATCAGCAGCTCGGTTAATTCATGCCAAAACCCACACCAGCTACCAGCGGTACAAGCGAGTACAAAGCCGAGCCCCGTCACCGCTGACGATGTTCTTAGAGTTGCACCAGTGCCTGCGGGGGGTGGGACCTTAGGGTGGGAGCTGGGAGGTATGGGGCACAGGAAGTAGGTACCTGGGGGGCAGCAGTCAGGGGAAGTGCCTAGAGGTCCAGGGCCCAGGGAAGACAGAGTCACCGCTACGGGCTCCGTTAAGGGGGGAAGGATCGGGGCTAAGTGTTTCCAGGGGAAGCGAAACAGGAGAGGAGGTGTTGTTAGGAGGGCGAAACCATGAAAAGAAGAAAAGATGACAGTGAACACAAAACAGCGTTTGTGATTGTGATGTGTACGTTTCAGTGTGAGAATTTCACTTGTGCTCACAAAGAATTTTTTTCACCATCGATCTGATTTTCTGCCTTTTTTGTTTTCACAAAATAATAACATCCCACAGTCCAATAAATACTGGAGCAGAACACAAAAATCTGTTTCATTTTAAGCCTTTATTCCATCATATAAATAGATTAACATTCAAAGAGGTTTTATTTTCAATTATTTCACGCTGTATAACTGCAGTTGTTTTCCAATCAATACAATACCAGCCTTTTTTTTTCCTACCTTAAAACACTGCTGTACGTTCCAGAATGAAGAATCCTCCACGGGTACGGTGGCCCACAGAGGACAAAAATCTGCAACAACAGTCCAAAATCCAAAAATTTTTTATTTATAATCATATAAAACTGAATAAAACAGCAAATCCTCACATTTGAAAAGATGGAAACGTGTGAATGTTTGACCTTTTTGACCTCAGTTAAATAAATATTAATAAAATTAGTTGATTATTCTCAGCTATAATAATTCTAGCACTGACTCTTCACATCACATCAGAAATGTTCCAGGTAAAACTCTCCCAGCACCACTTCTCTTACAGAAGTGTTAGTAATAGTAAATTCACTTTAATTTCATTCCCTGACAAACTGAAAAGAGTCACCCTCTTATTTTCTCACCATTAAAATACTAATGAATCATTTACTATTGATTAATGACTAATTAATCAACTCATCCCTGTTGCATTACACAACAAATCGCGTATATACATGAACTGTTGTTTGAACATGCATCTGCCAAACAAAGTGTTTGTTGCTCACAGCAGTGAATGTGACTAAGTAAATTTTTTACTCCAACGGGCTCCCGTACTTCACAGCACAAATCTGAGGGATCTTTTGAATATTAGACTTTCAAATATTTTCAATCAGAAGAAAATATTATGATTTTTTTTATTCTACTGTATTTAATCTGATGACTGAAGTTAAGGTTTTACATACAAAATGTAAAAAAAAAAAAATAGAATGTGGTTTACACATATGTGCATCAGTAAATATATAGTAATAAAACTTTTTTAACTTTTCCGTCAGTATAATTTTTTTATTATTTTTTAGAACATTTATAGTTTGCTGCTGTGACAGATCTGAATAAAACTTCCACCTCTGCCTGTGCATGTGTGTATAAACACACACCTGTGTAAAATACATCAGTCACATAAAGTCTGGCAGCAACAAGTCAAACCAAAAGCTGCAGCTTTGCTCTCAGTTGTGTGACATTTATTTGAACCCGTCTGCCTTTGTGTAAACTCAGAGACGCCCTCTAAACTGCCCTGTGATGAAACCTCACCTGTCACACACACACACACACCGGAGAGACGACTAACTTTCTCTCCTTTAAACCCAGTTATGCAACGTGAGGGCCGCAGCTACAGCGCCGAGCTCCAGCCACTTGCTGGGGAAAATTATCAAACTGTAACTACAGCAGTCTGGGAAACTGCAGATTTGTGAATCTATGAGCGCCATCCGAGGCGAATCATCAAACCACAGCTCAGGTGTAAGCTCACTGACAGAGGATTAGAGAGAGGAGACTCCCCAGTTTGTTTGAGAAGTCGACTCCACCGCTCCTCGGTTTGCCTGTGGGTCTCACTTGGTTGTTGACCCCTTATAGATCTTGACAAGACTTTTCTCTCACTTTCTATTACATCACGCCGGCATGCGAACACACCAACAAGCGAGTAAATAAGTGAAAAGTGCAGATCATTGATGGAGAAACGTTGGATAGATTTTTCTCTCTCTGCTTTTCTTCTCCTGCGCTGGATCTTCTTACAATTAGCCATAATTAGCCCCCACATCAAAACTAAAATGAATAAAACAGCAGTGACCCAGGAGAGCACGCGGGATGGGGTGAGGAACCGGGGGTGGGTGGGTGAGGTGCGGTAGGGGTATTTGGCAATGGCCGGGTCATTACAGGGTGCAGAGCAGTGGGGAAGAGGGGGCATCGGGGCAGGGAGGAGGGACGGTGGGGGTGACGGTTGAGGGGATTTGCGTAGGGTGAAGGCTGGGTGTGATGGGGGGGGGGGGGGGGGGGGCAGCTTGGAGGCTGGTGTGCGGTGGGGGTGAGGGTTGGTGGGGAGGGCGGGGGAGGGGGGTATCAGTGGGGAATGGTGTCAGCTGCAGAGGCAGCAGGGAAAGCCGACATCTTAATAAAACAGCCTCGGGCTAAATCCCATTAAAGGCCTCAGAGCCTGTTACCACTGCTGGCCAGGTAGCGCACACACACGTAACACACATAACACACTCCACACAAACACACACATCATATATTTCCGTCTGCACGTACACACACTCACAGACACACACACACACACACACGAATATATTATATATGGATCCATGTGTCCGTCTCTCTGTCTGTTCATGTCTGTCCATGTGTGGGGGTCTTTCTTTGTGCTTGTTTGTGTGTGTGTGTGAGAGAGAGAGAGAGAGGTTTCACCATCTGACCATCATGCAATTATACCCTCCGAATCACACAATGCCGCACATACACACCAGCGTACACACACACACACCTAGTGTTGCCTATTGTTGAAGGTGTGCAGTTCACTGTGGAGCCAGTCGACTCGTAGTGAACTGACGCGGCCGCCCTCATTGTTCTGCCTCCATCTTTGTTTCCGAACCTCCGCTCTGATTAGGACGAGTGAGAAAGAGGTGGACCTGCCTGCCCAGCTAGAGGTTGTGAGAAATCGGAGCCTGTCTCGTCCCTGAACTCACCGTCAGAGGAGATGTTGTTGTAGCTGCAGATGCGGCTTCATGACCTTATCTCTGAACACATGAAGCAAACATGATACACATAGAATTTTATGTGCAGTTCAAGGCCCAGATTTCGATGGATTGAGACGCGCTGACATCCTAATATCTCTGTGGTCTGCCTTATCACTGGATGTTCATACTGGAAATCATTTTTACAGGTGCAGCTGGGGCAGCAGTGCAGCCTAGCAGCAACTTGAAAGTCCCTGTTCATCACTGCAGCGGTCGTGTGTCCTGCCACATTGTCCTTGAACGCCTCCCAGTTCACTCATTATAACTGGATCTGGGAAACAGCATCAGCTAAATGACTGAAATATAAAAAGCAGAGACAGTGGAGAAGAGACAGGTGGTCGGATGAAACCTTGCTCCTGCTTGTATCACAGACTCGACCTCAGTCCTACTCCTCAGCGCTCAAACTGTCAGATTCCTTCAAAATAAAAGAATCATTTCATTCTGTTGATGAAGAGGCCCAATCATTACCCAGAGTGCATCACTCAGGTCATGCTCTGTCGTGCTTTCTCTTAAGAAAGCCAGGGGGTGTTTGCAGAGGGCGCCTCCACTCTGATGCACCCCATTCTACAGCGCCCCCTGGTGGCTGCACCCAGGCCTGTCTGTCTGTCCGTCTTCCTGGGACAAGTGGGAGACACTTCCAGGGTTGTTATGTGAGGGGGGGGCTCTCTGACTGTGTTTAGTAAAAATATGGGTCATCTCATCCTTTATGAAGTGATTTTTCTTCGTTTACATCACATTGATTCATCTCTTCATTATGACTTACAAAAAAAAAATGAAACTGACAAAAAGAAAACAAAGGTTCACTGAGTGAGATATATTTTTACGGCGAGGTCGCAAGATGAGCATGCGGGAAAAAGAAAAGAAAAACTACCACATAGGCAAAATAAAACATAAATGATGCAAAAAAAAAGAAAAATTCTGCACACTTATCTCCTGTTTGCACTAAATTTATTATCTGTTTTTCTAAAAAATTCTTCATACTAAAGAACCTAAGAAATAACTCAAGCTTGTGGAACATCTTCAGCCTGGGATGGGGGGTTAACAAGTGGATGTGTGTTTGTTTTGAAGAGTTATATGCTGCAAAACAAAAAAAAAAAGCTTGGGAACCACTCCACACACCTGCATACAGTTACCTTCAGCTGCACTACTGGGTATAACAGGAATGGAAAGTCATATTTTTTAAACACGAGACAGGAAACAGCAGAGAGATCTTTGCCAGTGAAGATGAGCTCTGGAGGAGATTTGTCAACGATGGCAATTCCTCCCTGGAGCACTACAGACGCCTGTATGATGAACAGTACCTAAACTGTCCTCTGAGTTTTTATCTGCACACACACACTCTGATTCTGGGCTGGGATCCAAGTACACTGGCCCAAATGAAACACATGCTCACACACACACACACACACACACACCCACACATACAAAGTGGGGAGGGGGGATCAATATGAAAGAGGAATCTATATGTCCCAAAGTTGAAGTTCAGCCTCTGTCTGACAGAACACACAAGTTCCTGTTGTAGTAAACTATTGTTTTGACAGGATGTCACTTCAGTTCTGCCGAGTGTGTGTGAGAGCGCCGAGCGCCGCGCGCCTCCTCTTTATCTCAGGCCTAAGGCTACTGTCACTGAGCCGGGGGGAGAGTGGGAGACCGAGGCAGACAGACAGAGGGAGAGAGAGAGAGAGAGAGAGTGAGGCAGGGAGGGAGAGAGAGAGAGGGAGAGGCAGGGAAATAGGGAGGAAAAAGGGAGAGATAATTCACTTGTCAGCTGCCTGATGAAATGCCATTTTAACTGAAGCTGCTAATAGGAGCATTACGGGGGTTCAGCAAGCCTGAGACAACTTGCTGATAGGGAACTCTGTGTGTGAGTGTGTGTGTGTGTGTGTGTGTGTGTGTGTGTGTGTGTGTGTGTGTGTGGTAATGCCGAAACCAGTGCACTTTTTTCCTCCCTTTCTATAAAATCTCTTGCTGCCAGCAGTCATCATATCAGATCTCTGACTCCACACAGACTAGGTCAATGTAGATTTTTGTTTTCCTTCACAAACCCACTTTCTAATGACTCCACGACACTCTCACCAGCCGGTGCTCATGTGAAGAGACGTTCGAGTGCTAGAGAAACTTCACAGCTTCATCTAAATGACTTTTGAACCACTCAGTGCAGTGTAGTGTAAGTGTGTTTTAATATTTTACATTTTCACAGTTTTAGAGGACAGTTCTGCTCTGGTTTTATTCTACATAGCAGAATAAAACCAGTTTTGTTTTATACAGTTTAAACAGTAGGCAGATCATAGTGACACTTAAAACAGAGTCATAATTTTAGCTGTGAGACATCTACTTTAAATAAAATGAACTAAATGAAAAAAGCTTAAGATATTACTTTTATTTTTAGATGATAATTTCGATTGGATTTAGTTTTAGATTTAGATTTAAACTACAGAAAGTTCAAGCAAAATAAGCTGGAGTTTATTTACTGAGACAAGTATGAACAAACATAAGAGTCACTTTTTGAATTACCGTGTCATATCAGACTGTTCCTGCTGTTTTAATATACCTGTTAGCTGTTGTTAATATAATTGTGTAATCTATTATTATTATTATTATTTAGATTTTATCAGAAATGTCTGTATAATTGTTGACATGGACCTTGGTGTTAGTTAAACAGGAGAAGCTGTTGTAGCTGATGTACAAGAAAGTGAAACTTTAGTATAAAGCATACACACTGAAGATATTTCAGAATATAGAATAAAGTATATACTCATTCAGCATATTGTGTTGATAAATCCAGGGTTTTGTTAATTTTCACAAATATATTCATACATTGTTTATGTGAAATAAGTGAATTTGGCTTAAATCACTGCTTCTTCATCTTGTGTATATTTTTTTCATTTACACTTTTTGTGAAACCTGGATTTATCCACACAAACACAGTCTCCTCCCATCATGCATCACTTTCATTATGATTCTGCACGAAAATGCACTTGCTCTGCAGTTCTCCGTCACACTTTCACTGTTGCACCTCCAGTTCTTGATGACATCCAGCTCCTGCTCCCTCTGAGTTTAAATGCACTTATTGTGAGTCACTTTGGACAATATATAATTTAGGTCTCAGAGATTTCTGTCGAGCTTAAAAGGCTGATGAGCTCTAAAATCCAAACACATTGAGTTTGCAGTTTCATCAAAATTTATATGCGGCTAGTTCTTATTTCACTTTTGTTTATTGTAGACTAAATAGGAATTTTCTTTGTATTTGACTACAATATTAAGTCTAATTGTTGAATAATGTTGTGTTTTATTGCTGTAAACTTCCCTCTGATGTTTTTTTTTATTTTTTTCTCTCATGTGAGTCTTGGATCTTTGCACAAACAGTTTTGATGGCACATTAGATTTCATGCAGATACAGTGGGAGCTTAAATGCAGCATCATCACAGTAACCAGTTATACTGTCCACCAGCATTACTGTTTTCAAAGGGACATCTAAGACACACACACACACACACACAGTCACTCACAGAGAGAAAGGGTTAAGAGAGCCCTGAGGCCAAGTGATTTACGCAAGAATGGGCTGAATACTTTCTGTCTCTTTCTGCGTGTGTGTGTGTGTCTGTGAGTGTGTGTGGGCACTTAAGTAGTGTATTTAAATATATGCTCCACTTCAGAATTGCTATATCCCTCCTCAGCTGTAGAATACAACTGATAGACTGATGTCTTCCTTTTTCATTTTTTCATTCCTTCCTTATTCTGGACTTAAAACACACACACACACACACACATATGCATTGACATAAACAGTGAGAGTCAAACAATTAATTTAATGCTCACACACATGGCACACACACTAAAAGCTGGGTCGACTATGACCTTCAAGTTACCACCCATATAAAAAAACAAATCAATAATATTTACAGGGAACAATACATTTACACCTTTTGTTTACAATATTTTATAACATTTAAACATTTATAACATTTGTAACCTGAATATAAACCTTTCCACAGACATGATAAACAGAAATCAACCATATTCTCCGTTTTTTTACCCTATAAATATTATTCTGTGACCATCAAGAATTTAATACTTCTATGTAGGACTGAAAGTTTACCTTGACTAAAGGCAGCAGCCAGTGCAGGCAGCACTGTCAGAGGTAGGTAAACTGAGTCTCTGGCTAAAGTTGGTAAATTAAAACACAACATCCAAATGAGACAGACACTCAGAGAAACAGTCAGTCAGACACAGGTCGGCTGTGGCTCCAGTCTGTGAAGAGCCTGAATGCCATCTAGTGGCTGCAGCAGGATCGGGGGGGGGGCACAGACGGAGCCACTTCAATGTCAACAGCACCCCCTGCAGGGTGAAAGCGCACAGTCACCTCATCACTCACAGAGGATCAGTTCAGTGGTGATGCTGTCAGTTTGACAGGAGGACAGAACAGGGCGGTTAAATATTGTGGAGATGCACTCGGGTAAGATTTGAACTTCTCAGGGAGGTGTGTGAGGAATACGTGAAGAGTCGGAAAAAAAGCCAGATAATGCATCTGCTGAGGCGCTCAGGTTTCCTGTCTGCGTTTAACAGAGGTCTGTACTGGTAGAAAATGATGCGTCACTGGTTTGAGTCAGAAGTTAACACCTCAGTTTACAGCTGGAAACAGCTGCTTCACACAAACCAAGAGGTGTAAACGGTGCTGGCCAGTGCACTTCAAACAGCTTCATGGTGAAAACTGACACAAAACTACCACACTGATTGTTAACCTCAGCCTCATTTTTTTTCTTTCCTGAAACTTTCAGATCAAATTTCTGTGGCTCCTGCTCATTTTTCCTTCTTCTTCTTCTTCTTCTTCTTCTCTGTTGGCCATCGCTGCTCAGACTGAATCAACACTTCCTCTTTTATTCTTTGATTTATTCCAAACTGAGTGGAAACTTAAAGTAAAATGTGTAACTTCCTGCCTGTTGAAGAATTTACTCAAGGAAAGAGCCTTCAAATTATTTATTATTAGTATTAAAGGCAAACTGACTGTATGATGCTGATAAATTGCGTAAGCATATACAGTAATAACGCTAGAAGCTTTCATGAAGTGGATACACAGTAGACTGGGTCATTATTAAAGGTAGAATATATTAAAAGTCCCTTGTTTCAGCTTGGTTCGGTGGCGATGTCTTTTTTCTATCAGTAACATCAGCATACACCTTCACAGCGTCGGGGAACGTGGTGTAAATGAGTGTTCTGTATCTACTGTATATGTGCGGCATCCACCTCCACATTTAATGTCCCAGCGGCCATCAACATTCAGCCGGTGAGGGGAAAACAGGGACGCCGGCTCGGCCTTCAGTGTGAGTGACTGACATGACATGTACACGCACACACACACACACACACGTTCATACAACCCTGAGTGTGTGTGTGTGTGTGTGCACCTTACAAAACTGTGCAAATGTGCATTCTCTCAAGGTGTGCTTGCCTACCAGTGTGTGTGTGTGTGTGTGTGTGTGAGGAGCTGTGGATCTCCTAATTTAGCCTCTAGAGAGCAGAGACGTCGGGATGTCAATCTCACTGCGCTGCTTTTTTCCCCACTTAACTTTTTAACTGAGTTTCCTCCTCTTTGCAATCCTCTGTATTTATAGCTGCCAAGCCTGGAGCAGCCACGTATGTATGTGTGTGTGTGTGTGTCTGCGGTATTTACCAACATTAAACTCTTTGTGCTCTGTGTGTGTGTGTTTGTGTGTGTGTATAGCTGCACAGCTGTTGATATTGTGGGGTTAGGGGTTTGGTATTTCAGTCAATTTCCACCGAGACGAAAGATGAAGCGCAACGTGAGAGAGACAGAGGAAGTGTGGAAATCGCTGGAGGAAAAAGAGAGAGCAGAGGAAGAAAGAGAAGGAGGTGAAAGGGATGAGGAGGGAGGGATGGTGGTGGAGGGGCTTGAAGGGGGTAGAGGGATGGATGGAGGGATGAGGCAGACTTCTGGCCAGGCGAGCTGCTCTGAGACTAATTAAGGTGAGGGCAGTGGCAGAGACGAGGTAATGATGAAGAAAAGGATTTACTCCCTCCATCCCTCCGTCTAAGACACACAGCACCACCACCTCTCTATCCGTCACTCACCCCCCCCCCCAACCCCCCTGCTTCTACTCCTCCCTTATCCCCTGTCCACCTCCCCCTCTTGTCTTCCACTGCTAGTCCAACATTTCCTGTCTAAACACACATTTTGTCCAAACACACAACAGCGATTCGGCCACAACGATCTTGTCACTGTCATCAGGATGAAGTTGGTTGCAGTTTATTACTCGACAGGTGTCCTGGCGGCTCATTGGTTAGGATGCAAACCATGTTCAGCGGTGTCCAGAGATTTAAAGGCAAAAGGCCAAAAAAAAAAAAAAAACAAAAGCTCACAACTTTTAAGGAGGTGATAGTTGCTCTCATTCTGCAGCTGTGTTTTAATACACTGAACAGTATCATCACTGCCTGCTGAGAACCTCCCACTGACGACATTTATTCTAGAAACTACAAGAAACAGGTTTGTTTTAGCTCGGAGGCAGTTTTGTAACATTATCACAGGTTTTCTGAGGGTTTCCTAAGTGTTTTTCCTTAATGCATAGATTATATTCACAACAGAAACGTCTGTGGTCGACTGCATGTCTCTTAAAGTGGTTCGAAAATCTGTTTTATGTAAAGTGATATCTGCTGTTTGGGTGGAGAGTGACACATGCTTTCAGAGACTGATACAGTAACATAAAGTGTAGTGGGAGAATAATCACTTTGTTGTGTATGTTACATTGATTACACTGTGTCGTGGAACAGTTTTCATCACCACTATAAGGTTCATTTACTCTACTTACACTGAAGCACCTTTAGGCAAACCTGTGGATAATTTCAAATATAAGGCAACAGCTTCTCTGACACTTGGACTTTATAAAAAAATAATAATAATCTTGTCTGTAATTAATTATCATAATCATAATTCAATGTCAAACAGAGGAACAATAACTTTTCTCTGCTCGGTTTTTCTTTTGATGTGTTTTCTAATTTATCAACAATGAAATCACCTCAGATCAGTTCTGACCCCTGTCACTCATCTGCCCCAGCAAACTAACAGAAGAGCAGATACAACTTTACTGTCCACAACAGTGGGAAAATTCTTTTGCTCCACAATACAATAAAAAAAACAGCAGCACAAGAACATGTAACATATACAAGTAGTGACACAGCACAAAAAACACTGACATTACACACTTGGATTAATTTCTTAAAAACATTTTTTTGTTCATTTTTATTTGTTGATTTAATAAAGATTTAATAACAGCACTGTTTATTTTTAATTATTACAATTGTTACATTTGATTATTTGAAAAGTTTAACTTCATTTTTCCAATATTTAGCCCGGAGGAATATTATTGCAACATGAATGTGTCGCTCACTTTTTTCGCAGTAATTATTTATGTCCAGCTTGTCCATCCCTCCTCCCATCGTCCATACACTGCCTGCCCCCCCCCTCTCTCTTCTCTCTCTCTCTTGTTTGTCTGCTCACTCGCTCCAGCTGTGACTCCCCCCCCCCTCGCTCCTTAGCCATCTTTCTGTGGGCAAACAGGAAGCCACGGCGGCTTGTCATGAGGCCTCCTGTTCCAGCCCCGCCGACTGTGTTCCTGTCAACAGCATTACACCCCTTTTGCAAACATTCACTTCCACCCACACGTATCCTACATCTGCTTCTCGCCGTGTTTTGGCGTCTTCTTGTTCCAAATTTGCATACAGTTTGCAGAAACACTCATATCCTCTCCTGTTGTCTCCGCGCCTGTCACTCCCTGGCTGGAGCTGGAACTGTGAGGCGAAGTGTCTCCTCGCTGCAGTTTGAACAAACGCACGACAAAGTGCTTTGTTCTAAACATGTTGTGAGTGTTTTTGTGCTTCACCTCACTTTGGAAGGTCACGTTTGACCTGCACTGACATGAAGGTCTCAGCGAGAACGAAGCATCAACAGAGGAGGATGGAGATTACTTACATTTAAAAGCCAAGTTAAACAAAATTAAAGGGGCCCCTCACTGGTTCTTCACATAAAGGTCCATTTATCTGTCATGAGACGCAGCACCCAGCCTGAGAGGACAGTTGTATAATGTCCTCTGCGGCTCTGAAGGGAGCTTTCAAAAGTTTAAAAAATGTATTTGACAGAAAACCTTTAAAAATTGTAAATAAGGTGCATGGAGGGTGAAAGATGAGACCATTTAACAAGCAGGGAAGGTCGACGGAAAGATGCTCTGAGTCGTGTCATAGGAGCCGCCGGATCTAGACTTTTTGAACCTGACTTAAACTGATGAGTCAGAATGTGTCAGCCTCTCCTGCCTTAACTGCACACAACAGGCACAACTTTTATAAACTTTGACGAACTTTTTCATTCTGGTGAGATATCACTTGTCAGTGTTTCTGGTCAGAACTCTTCAAGGTCTGCCAGTTCTCCCATTGTAAATCATGAAGTTGTAGACTGATTCGTCTGCTTCGCTGCATCAGGCAGATGAATCGTTCAGGTTGAAAATTTCATTTGGAGCAAACATATTTTCAGTTTGCAACGCCTAGAGCAAAGCTGCTCCTCCTTTAGACGTTGCTTGCATTTATTTATTCAACCTCTTCATTTATTTTTTTTATTTTTTTTTTTTAGTGATGATGGTGAGGGGAGAGGTGGTCAGCTGGTACTGTACCCCACAGTTTGTGTAGACAGACACTGATGAGCAGGAGGTCATGGCTCCAAATTCCCAGAGTGGTTGAGAAAATCCATGCAAATAATAATAATAATAACAATAATAATAATAATAATAACTAGAAAATGCTTCCTGTTTTATGTCGGTCCTAAGTGATTATTCCAAAACACTAAATAATGAAAAGGTGTCAAGACTTTGATCAACATGTTTAAAGGTTTTAGACTTCTACATTTGTGTATGTGCTTATTTAATGTAATGATTTTGTATTGGCCACCTGTTTTTTTTTTTATTGAAATTCCATATTTCGCTCCTGTTTTTACAGGCTTTTCAAAGGTAATTCAAACAGCCTACATGCTAAGCAGTACCCACCTTCCCGGTAAACGTTTCAAAGAAAACCACTTAAAAACGCCACTGCTGGTGGCTGGTACATGTGTCATGTTAGCACTCAGTGTAGCAGCACAAGGACAGAAGAACAAGCTCACAGGGAGGGAGAGCAAAAGATGAGCAGTGCGGTCATTTTAACAGCACAATTAATGTTTCAAGCATGTTGTCACTTCACCACTTTAACACCATTAACAGTTCAGGCAGTTAATTTATAATGGGATTTATAATGGGAACACGGGGGGGGGGGGGGGGGGGGGGGGGGGGGGGGGGGGTTTAGTGATAGTAAAAGTAGATAAATATAGACACACATACTGTTTACATAGATATAGATGGATAGATAATTGCAAAAGCACCAAACAGTCAGTTTGTGGGGGGTAGATCCTTGAATATGTAATTTATCTGAAAACTCAAGAGCAAATTCAAACAGTGGTTTGTTTAAAGACTTCCTGAACAATGTCAGATTTTAATGAGGCTGCAAAGTGCACATAGAGCATGAAGAGCGCTGTTAAAAAGCGATCCTCCTCTTTGTTTTTCTGCATTCGTGCCCCTTTTTGTAGGTTGCTTTTAATCAGATCTTTTGGGCTGAGAGGGAAAAATAAAAGGACATTAAAGTTGGTTTACTTGCTTGTGCAAACATGTGAGCCACTTTTAAGATAGTTTAGTTAGTCATCAGACAGAAGTTGGGCTGATTCTGCTGAATATTGTGAAAATCTCCTCAAATCTCATGTGATTATCTGTTTCTCGCAACAAACTAATACTATAGCTCAGCAGATCTTATTCTGATGATGGGAAGTGTGATGTCTTCTGCCTCCGGATGCCACAGCACAGTGTGAAATACCATCACTAATGGATGGCTTTTAATTTCTGGGCTTTCAGTGAGAATATAAATTCCCCTTGCTTCACTGCACCTGACAGTACACTGGCGGTGCTTATTTTTCTTCACTGATTTTTCCAAAGAAAGTCAGTGAAATAACTAGACAGAAAAAAGCCGCCTCTAACAAACTGCACCCTCTGTACTTTCACGTGTAATGACGGGAGGAGGCGGCATGGAGATGGCATGTTTGATCACGGCACACATCACACGAAGAAGAAAAGCACCTTAGAGCAACTTTGGCACCAGCTTTTGTCTCACACACACAAAATCAGTGGAAAAATGTGCAAGACTGCAAAAAAAATAACACTGTGTACTTTGAGCTAAAGGAATACAGATAATAGACAAAACATATGTGATTTTTTTTTTTTTAAATAAAAATGAAGGTCTCCCTTTATGTTTTTGTAGAATTTCATTCAACATTTTAGTGCTATATTGGGCAAAAATAGATTCTTGTATTAAAAAGTGTTTAAAAAACACGATAAGTGTATATTAATGATATATAGAGGGATAAATTAAAATATTATATAACTATAAGTCACTGGCTTGCAGCATAAATCAGGTGAACAAATGACAGAAGCCAGAAATTGTGGTGTTGAAGGGTTAAAGGGAACTGCTTCATAATTTCTGTAGGCTACAGTAACCCTGCAAGTGGGCCAGCTACACACTGTTCAAATCCACAGAACTTGATTTTAAATTCTAGCTTAGGTCCCAAAGTTTCCAAAGATGCCAAAAAATATCAGGTTGCATCTTACAAAATTGTGTGTAAAATGATGCACAATATATCTGGTTTATTTCACTGTGGTGGAACTTTGCAGCCACAAAAACGTGGTGTCTTTACTCAGTGTTAACATCACAGCAGATCTCTAAAGAGCTGGAAGAAAATTACAGAGGAATATCAATTTCCAACATTAAAGTTACTTAAGGGAAAATGGAGGAAAACTCTAAGAGGTTAAGAGGTTAGTTGCTGTTTTATCAGATGATCTTCTGTAAAAAGAGAAGCCAACTTCATCAGATCAAAAGATTGTCTGTTCGATTACATTTTCTAATTTAGAGCTTTAGACCTCTGTATTTTTTTATGTGTGAAAAAGGATGAGTTTTGATGAGCTGAACAGGAAACATCTTCATATACATTTGTTAACAGACTCAGGTTTACAGGGGGCAGCTTTAACAGCTTTAAATACTGTTCAAGGCGAACGGACTGGATTAGTATGAATGTGGCTGTTTCATGGTGCTATAGATTTCAGTCGTGTTCAATACATGAACTAATGAATCTTAAACACCTCAAGCTGAACGGAGTAAATTCAGCTGTCATGCACAATATGTGATGACTCTGCAGTTGCTCAGCTATTAGCCTGATAAACTTTGACTTTCACAAACATAGTTTTGTACTGAACTGAACAAAACACAAACTGTAACTTAGAATCAAGACTGAACTGAAAACAGTCAGACGATTGCTCTATGTGACTGTGACACAATCCCTCAGCTGAAAAAGATAAACAAACTACAGTCAGTGACAACACAACATCGAACTGCACTCAACAGAAAGACGTGAATCAGAGATGAGTCATGATCTCCGCTGACAATCTCACAGCCTGAACCTCACTATGGACATCAATCATTGTAACGCCTTAGTGAACTTGACTCACCTTGTGTTACGGTGCAAGACATTGTGTACATGTATGACTTTGTGTTCTGGTACAGTAGTTTTGTGTCACAGTCTGTGCAAATTTTAATGGGCCCCAACACAAAACTGCCAAACTCCAGAAAACTTTCTGGATTCCTTGAGGACCTTGATGATTCGTGCGTGTTCAGCAATCTGTCATGTCAACCCCCTTTCCTGCTGCCCGCCCCTTTCTGCAGTGCTGTGTGTGTTGAGGGCCATTTGGAGCAATGCAGGGGCTTCGTCCATCACTTTTCAGTTCGTTTGACCCGATAATGGAATTTAAATCACTGTCTACACGGGAGAAGCTGAGGCTGATGCCAGTCCTTCAGCATTTAAAGGAACAGTCTGCACACCTCCTGATGAAGAGAAACTTCTTGCAATCTTCCTATTGGTGCCGTTCGTTACTAGACCTTTACCTGCATCGCAACCTTAATGTAACTAATCCTCATACTAATCTTAACTCTTGTAAAGGCCTGAAAAAAACAAACAATAGACCTCACTTTCCAAAGAAAATCCTCATTCCAGAGATCAAAAACTCGAAAGAGGAGTGAAGCGCCAGGACACACACCGAGAAATCAGCAATGACATCCACGTTTCAGTTTTTCACCGTTTTCGTGAAAGGAGGGGTGAAAACAAGCCCCTGACAAATGGAGTTTTTGTCATCAAAATGGCGGGACAACAACCCTTGACCCCTCTAGATTTCAGCGCCTAAGAGGCGGGGGCCCGCAGCCCGGCAGGCGCTCTCATTGGACAAGGTCGTAGGACATTTGAGCCCCGTGGGGGGACGTGATTGGAGCGCGAGCCTGATGCAGAGCGCAGGATGCAGGCGAGAACAAGAGACACCAACACAGCATGAGACACGCACAGAGAGAGAAGGAGGCTGAGACGAGAGAGAGAGAGAGAGAGAGAGATGGATGGATGGGAGGAGAGACAGAGAGGAAAGTGTGTGTGTGTGTGTGTGTGTGTGTGTGTGTGTGTGTGTGTGTGTGTGTGTGCAACAGAAAAGCCCAGATAGCAGTGTGTCAAGAGTGCTGTCAGTCACTCATCCATCCAGCTGGCTAATTGGCTCCTTACCCTCTCTCTCTCTCTCTCTTTCTGTCTCCCTCTCTTTCCCTTACTCTCTCTCTCTCTCTCTCGCTCTCTACCTCCCTCCCTCCATCTCTCCCTCCCTCGCTTGCCCTCTCTCTCTCCCTCCATCAGGCGTTGCTCCTAACTGCGCGCCGGAGGCCAAAATGCAGATGAGCTCTGCCTCGCGTCAGGGGGAGCTTCTGCTCTGCTTAATTATCTGTGTGTGTGTGTGTGTGTGTGTGTGAGAGAGAGAGAGAGAGAGAGAGAGAGAGAGAGAGAGAGAGTTAGCTTATCAGCTTACCGGCCCACACACACACACACACACACACACACAACATACACACACACACACACACTGTTCATGCTGCTGCTGTTGCTGCTATGCTAAACAGCAAGGCATCCTGGGAATTGCAGTGACAGCTCATTTTGGTTTTTTCGCAGTCTATGTATGAAAGCTGCTGAGAGACAACCTTTCCTTCCCCCCCCTGCCCCCCATCCCTCCCTCTCCCCCCCTTACAACACACACATACACCGACACATGCGTACACACACTGACATATACACACACTCACTCACACAGAACCCTCTCTCTTTCCCTGGTGCTCATGGGAATGAGTCCAGGGCCTGTCACTAACCCACCCTCACTCTCTCACCCCTCCCCTCCCCACCACTCCACCCTCCCCTCATCGCCGCGGTGACAGGGCTTGTTGACAAACGCCAGCAGTCATCAGGGCACCATGGGAAATCTTCTGCCACCATTTTGTCAGCAGAATGACAGAAGTTGTTAATGTCTCGCCTCTCGCCCTGACACGAGACGCCGGGGCTGACAGACTCTGACACGCGCCATACACACTCGCGCACGCACACAAGCACACAAGCACACAAGCACACTCCTTGAGAAAACACACTGCTGCACGCAGCTGCACGTTGACACAAATGTCACACTCGATACACACACAAATACACACATCCATGCACACTCACACTCACACACACACACACACTGACATGCTGCACACACAACACTCATGTCCACATTTCATGCCCTCCATCCTTCACTCTGTCCCCATCTCACTCAACCAAATCACTTAGTGTGTGTGTGAGTGTGTGTGTGTGTATTGTCTGACAACGAGATGTGTATGGATGTTTAGTGTGTATGACTTGGGAGTGTTAATAAGGATATGTCTATGATTGTGTACGGCTCCTAATGAGTTGTACTCCGGTGTGTGTGTCTGTGAGAGAGAGAACAGTGTCTCGGCTCTCGTTATGGATGCTGTGTATGCGTCTGATCAATACCATTTACAATCCCAACAGGAGATCGAGCCTGGCGGACAACCCTAACTGGCCGTTATGAGAACATGATGAACTCTGGACAGCACGCACACACACAGATGCGCACACTCACGAACACACACACAGATACGTATGGGCAGCTTCTCTGGACAGCCAATTACCGTTCTTCATAATCCACTTGCTCCACACACAGCCTCTGCCATCCACCTGTGTACAGCCGGTGTACAACCGACAGACCAGTCCAGTCCAGATGTATTTGTGACCGTATGTGTGTGGATTGCTGAGGAGGCCAAAGTTCCCTCCAAAATCCACAAAGATACACCATCTTAAAGCAGGCAGGCCCCTGAACATACCAGGATTGGTAGTTTATTACATTTCGTTGCACCTGTTAGGAAGCGAACCATCTATTTTGATGTCTCGGGAGTCGTTCCTGCGGGGGCGAGCTCTGCAGAATCTGCTGAGGGTGGAGGAAGGTGTGTTTATACTGTGCTTCAAAGTGTGAATTAGAGCTAGCTTGGGTGTTTCCAGAGGCAGGACACAGGCCCAGCAAGCAAAAAAAAAAACACAGAGATACCACAGGTTTCACTTAACAACACAGGAAGCAGCTGATGGACAATGATACAAATGTCATGTCTGCTTTAGTTTTCAAGTGAAACACAGTTTTTCTCAGTGTCAGTTGAATATCTGAGTGTTTGTGAGGTACAAAGATGGTTTACTTCGCTCCTCAGTCCAAGTCAATTCAATTTATTACAAAAGGAATAGGAAGAAAAAACATTGTTAATCACAGAAGAAAGAAGAAGAAGAAGACAAAGTTGTGGCAGGCAATTCATAAACTTCAGGTTTTTATTAATTGACAAAAAGTAGATGAATCAATAATGACAGTAAACATTAGTTGCAAACCTAAATCAATACTCAAAATCAGCCTGTTTAAAGGGTAATTTTGTAAGTTTCGCTATAGCTACATAGCCAACATCAGCATTAACAGAAGTTTACTTCCGAGTTTAGAGAAACATTGCAAGTTCAGCATCAAACTTTATTCCTTTACCCTGAAAGAGCTGCCTCCAGAGCTACGTCATTCTCTGGTTTCAATTTTGACTATTTTTTTCCTCTACTAATGTTAGCATGCTAGCCAGCTATCCCTGGTCCCAACTGGACCATCCGGACCACTTTCCGATACAGAGTCACTGTAGCACCAAGTCTGCTCTGAAGAAGTAACGCTGCTCAAAGGATGCATTACATCATTTTGTCTTGGAAATGCAACGATGGCTGAAGCTCTCGGCAAGACAGCTGTTAATGCTAATGTTGGCTATGTAGCTACAGCAAAACTTACAAATAGCTCCTTTGATGATGTTTATATTTTTGTTCATTTTTTATCGAATTTCACATCATCATTACTGTGATCTATGTTCAATCAAATAAATACATCACTTGTAGTTGAATTCTTTCATATTATTGCAAACAATCACCATCTGGTCTGTGACGCATTACCTAGCTCCAGTCTACACTTATTTTACTTTGAAAAACCAATCTGGTTCTCATATGCAGATGCGTCACAGCAAATATGACAACTTTTAAATCCTGTGTCATCAAAGTTATTTGAGGCCACATGCATATCACCTGCTATTTTTTGATTATCAATTAAAAATACTGAAGCTTCTAAAGTTGGTTTAAAGATTTTAATGTTGTTCTAGTGTGGCTTCAAATTGCAGATCAATGTGTATGAAAGCCATTAACTCAAAAGTTGCACTATTTACAGAGCCAACGGAGAGTAAAAGTATATAAAGTATATACAGTATGTGTGAAAGTAATGCATTTCTCTAGCTTTCTATGTGCAGGTCCAGTATTTCTCATCCTCCAGCCTACAGGACAGAGTTAACAGAAAGCTGAGTATGATGTGTGTTCATGGTACACAAAGCTCACCTATGATGGCCATTTGTTTGTAAGTCTAGTGTAGCTGCCATAATGTCTTTTGTCATCTACACAGACTGCAGTTCTGACTTGTAGACTAAGCAGCCTGGTTTAATATTATCCACACACACATACACACTGGAGCTGTGACACTTCTACAGTATTAAAAGTTACAACCAGGTACAAACCATTTCCTGCTGTTTCTGTGACATTCTGCATTATTACACTTTCACTATAAATCTTCTACAACCTGCTCTGGTAATACAGTAAATAATTATGGTCATGCCAGTAAATCAGATATGAATTTGAGAGCTGAACTCTGCAGATGAAACAACTAAATGTGATTTAACTGAACTAGTATTGGGCTAATTAATGTAAGGAGGAAAGGAAATGGCAGGAAAGGTGAAAAGAGAGGTGATCCCAAGTGATCCCCACCCTGGCTACAAAGGACTCATATTCAAGGCATCTTAAAACACACATTGTCTGAATAGGCTAAAACACAATTGCCTCGCCTAGTTCCAAATGTTTGAATCGCTCAATGTGTCTCCAAATGTTTCTGGAAGTCAAACAGTATAATGACCTGAAACAAAATGATAATGAGTCAAAAAACTGTTGCCCTCTCACCAAAATTTTAAACACAGCAGGATCAAAAAAGTTGATTGAAAGTTGATTCTTGACCTTAGAAACATCAGCTGGCGAAACAATCTTCATTTGATTCATTCTTTCTCAACAGTATGTCGTATTGCTCGCTTCACGTGCCTAGAAAACAGTGGGGGTTTTTTTTTTTCGAGCTGTGACGTTTAGCCAATGCACATCAAGGGTTTATGGGAAATGGTGTTCATGAAACTACCATCCTTACCTAAATATACGAAGCCAGTTGCACAACATACTGTCAAAAAAAGGTTTTGTTCCAAGCCTGAATTTGTAGTTATTACTTACTTTAGCTGCTTCTCCTCCTTGAGCAATCAGGATATAAGGTGTTGACGAGTGAGCTTTAGAGGTGCTGATGACCTTTTAGGTCTTTATGCTGATGGTTTCATATTTACAGTATGAAATGGGTATTGATCTTCTCAACTAAATCTCAGCAAGAAAGCAAATGAGCTTATTCCCCCAGAACATCATACTGTCACTATCAGGGGTGGAAGAAGTGCTCAGATCTTTTACTTCAGTAAAAGTGGTAATATTACCATGTAGAAAGACTCTGCATTCAGTAAAAAAGTATTTGCATCAAAATACCATTTAAGGGTTAGGGTTAGTTAATGTAGCATACAGCATACTCACTGTCGCAGCTAAAAAGAAAGTGTAATTTCAAATACTTGTTGAGTAGTTTAATCTATAATATTCAATTCAATTCAATTCAATTTTATTTGTATAGCGCCAAATCATAATATACATTATCTCAAGGCACTTTACAGGGTAAGGTCAAGACCTTACTTTGTTACAGAGAAAAACCCAACAGTTCCCACAGCGAGCAAGCGCTTGGCGACAGGGGGGAGGAAAAACTCCCTTTTAACAGGAAGAAACCTCCAACAGAACCGGGCTCAGGGTGGGCGGCCGTCTGCCTCGACCGGTTGGGTTTAGGAGAAGATAGAAAGAGGGGGAGGGGGAGGAGAGGGGAGAGAAGAGAGAGAGAGAGAGAGAGAGACCAGGAACAGCTGTGTAGGTAATGGTGTTATCAATAATAATGATGACAGGTAACAGTGGTTAATAGTAAAGATGAGTAGTGGTGGATCTGGATCCTGCTGCTCCCGAGGCAGAGATACCTGCAGAATGAGGACAGAGAGAGGGGGAGAGAGAGAGAGAGAGAGAGAGGGAGAGAGAGGAGAAGCACAAACTACGGGAGAGAAAAGGAAACAAAGTTAATGGCATGAAGTCATCGAGAGAGAGAGAGGGAGAGAGACAGAAATAGAGAGAGAGCGCCCAGTGAATCATGGGAATCCCCCAGCAGTCTAGCTCTATAGCAGCATAACTAAGGGATGGGTCAGGACATACCCGAGCCAGCCCCAACTATAAGCTTTACTAAACAGGACAGTTTTAAGCCTGATCTTAAAGGTAGAGAGGGGGTCTGCCTCCCGAACACACACTGGGAGCTGGTTCAGCTCATAATCCATTATGATTTATTAATTGATTATATTTTGTATTCATAACTTGAATCTGCAAAGTAACTTGCTTTAAAATAAGTGTAGTGGAGTAAAAAGTACAATGTGTCCCTCTGAAATGTGCTGGAGTAGAAGTGTGAAGCAGCTCACTTAGTTACTCTGCACCACTGAGAATCATTGTTTAATTTTTAATAGAAATATATTTGATTTTTAAAAAAAAAATTGGGGGATAGTAAAGAAAACTGACCCCACAGCAAATGATTATTATAGCACATGAAACTTGTGTAAAATCGCCCCCCCCCCGCTCAGTGAGGTAGATTTGTAGTGACAGCAGCGGGTGCATTCTCCAGTCATTCCCCATAAAAGGTTCCGTGTGATCAAAGCCCCGCTGAGGCAGCGGAGGCGGGGAGGCGGCCCGCTATGTCGGCGTGTGTCGGTGTGTCTCCGGTGTCTCGCAGGGCTGAGGCGGTTTTGAAGCTTTAAAAACACAAAAAAAAAAAAAAAAAAAAATCTCTCTGTCTCTCTCCCTGCTATTTACATTTGAGCTCCGTTTTGCCTTGGCAGTAAAACATTGGTTTTCTATTCCCTCCGCCTGCAGCCCGAGTGACAGGCTCCACTGCATTAATCAGCTCCTCCCGCTCAGAGTCAAGGATTTCTTAAACTGGAAGAATTAAATCTTTAAATACATTTTAAACGCAAGTGTCTGACTGAAGTTATGTTAACAAGCCCCCCCCCCCAACCTGAGATTCCCCGGTGGGCGCTGAGGGGATTGTGCACACACCAAAGCAGAGGGGAGGCGATGTGTTGATATACATTTACAGCCCGCCATCAATTAGACAAACACTTAAGCAGGTGTAGAAGTTGTGCTTTTCTGCAATATGAACACACAAATATCAGGGAGACGCCGCTGCAGCCTGAACTTTAAAGTCATCTGCCAGTCACATTCCCAATTTTCCATATTCATGTGGTTTTAAATCACCGGGAAGCCCAAGCATCCCTCTTTACCTCCTCATTAACACCAGGCGCCTCGTCAGAGGCAGACAGTTTTATTCACCATCAATTAAGTGCAGAGGAATCCAAAGCCAGACTGCTGACACATCTTAGTGCAGGGCCGGGATGCAAATGCATTAAGAAAAAAAAAAAAAATTTTTTGGTAATGCAAATTTGTCAATCTGTTAAAGAGTAACCCCCCCCCCATCTCCAAATTCGCTGTTGTTGTTGTTGTCTGCGGCACAAAGCTTTCTATACATTGATCTTTTTCCTTGCAATAGTTTCAGTCCCTGCTGAATAAAACATGGCCCATCAACATTACTTGAAGTTGCTGTCCTACATCAAGGCCCTCTATCAGCACAATCATCACAGACATGGAGAGAAAATGCAATAAACTACTCACAAAAACCGAAAGTCGCAAAGAAGTGATGTTATATACACTGATAATTCAATCTCAGTCTGATTTCTGGAAATACTGATTACTGATATTTACAAGTGAATGCCCTGTGTAACTATCTTGATTGGTGTGAGGTAGAAACCTGGTTAACTGAGCTGTTTCTGCCAAATCCCTTGATTTATTTATGAGAAAATATTGAAGGCCAGTGACAGATTTCTTTATTTGAGTTTTGTAGTTTGAAGTGGGTGGGGCCCAGCTGGAAAGTAATGTCACCAGACAGTTGTGAGGTTGTCTGTGTTTCCAGGCCACTGTTAGTGATATAAAATTAAAACTTTCTCATTTATTATTTTATGCATCTGCAATCAGGTGGAATTTGAAATTGGACATTGCAATACTTATACTGTGGCTTGAACTGTACCTCATTGAAACAATACTTTGGAAAATTAATAAATGTTAATTTACATGTCTTGTTTTGTCTGACTAGCAGCCCAAACCCCCTCAAAATATTCACTTTACTTTACTTACTGGGCTTCTTGCTTTAAGGAATGATTTGCATGGTTTATAAACTAATAAAATACTTGTCACTGCACAAAAGATCACCTGATGCAGTAATCTAGAAATTGCAAACAAAGCTGATTTTTTTTCCATAAATTAGAAAAAGTATTGAAAGAACCCAAGTAATCTGGAATATTACAAGAAATCATGTTACACCAAGCACTCATCAAAAATACTGGCTTCAATTGTAAAGTCCAAGTAATCACTGTGCATAGTTATAAATAAGGAAATCAATGATGGCTGAATTCAGTTCTGCTGCTTCAGTTTTCGGGTCCTGGTACTGTGTGTGCTGGCTCACTGTCACACTGTCCTGACTTACTGGGACTCAGAATAGAACAGAGCTATAGTTAATGTTAGAAATAACACCTCTGCTTTTCCTACTTTCACAAGTCAAAATGTCTGCTGTGAAAGAAGAAGAAAGAAGAAGATAAAAAGAACAAAAAACCCAGAAACTAGCATCAGTGTGGTTATTATCACATCATTTAATTTCTGCAGTTTGTAAGAAAAAAAAAAAATATCACAACGTATATAAACATAAGCACCGGAGCTCCTCTGAGTGCTTAAACTTTGCTATGTTACATTCGACTCAGTGACAATGCTGTAATGATGCGCCTCAAAGTCCACAAAATCAAAGGCAAAAAATTCCTCGGCACCATTCTGCTATAATTTAACAGCCTCTAAGCAACGTTTAATTTACACAAGCCTCCTCACACACATTCACATACTGTATCAGACTCTTCTCTGATCAAGGCAAAGTGGTGCTAGTATGTACACTGCGTTGTCTGGATGTTAGTGTGTGTGTAGCCGCCGTGGTGACCCTGGAGATCGGGTTACAGATTGCACTGTAAGTGCTTTACTGAGGGTAGGCCTCTATCACCATGGCATGACCCTGGAAAACACAAGAATACAAGCTTGTTAGGAAAAAACATCAATCAAGTAGAAAGATTATTTGGGTTGTTCCCTAGAACTGTGTAGAAACATTAAAAAAATATTTAAGTCTACATTCACTTGAATATAAAGAACTCATGAAGTGAAGCTTGTGAAATTTGAATATGAAGAGCAAGTCAGACAGTGTCATTTTACTGTTGTATGAAGGGATCACCCATTGGTTTACCTGTCCTCCAGCAGCACAAGCCGCCACAAGTCCGTACTGTCCTCCCTCCTTCTGCAGCCGGTGTGCCACCGTGGTTACTAGCCTGCAGCCGGTGGCGCCGAACGGATGACCCAAAGACAGAGAGCCTCCCCACAGGTTGAACTTCTCCATGGGAGGAGTCCCCACCTACACAAGAGAGACATTTGGTCGTGGCTGATATTTACACAGAGGAGGAGTGGGCTATCACCAGACACTGACTACCACAGGTAAAGCTCAGGTATTTTTCATCTTAAAAAATTCAGGCAGGCTTTCATATGACTGCAGTTAAAATGAAAAAGCAAGCATAGAAAGGATAAGGTTCTGCACTGCATTGACCTAGAGTTCGCTAAAAACATTGATGTGAAACTATTGTGCATGTTTTGCTTTGCATTTTGCATTTTATTTTGAAGGTCCCATATTTTACACTTTAAGTTTAAAGTGTTGATATCCGTAAGAAGATATATTTGTGATTTAAGTAACAAAAAACATCTCAATGTAATTTTACATCTCCTCTCTCAGGCTTTTCTCTGGAGGTCTGGTAATGATGGGACAGTGAGCCAATCAGAAGAGAGCCTCTGAGCCTAATCAGATAAAAATATAGCAGAATTCAGGTAAACACTCGAAGAAACCAGATCCTGCAAGGTTGGATGTTATGGTGGGTCTTGGTAGGCGGGGCTTGAGGCAGGGTTGAGGGCTGTGACTGCATCATTGTGACATCACAAAGTTACAGAAGTCCTGACGGCTCATTTTAAGGCTCAGTTTCTGAATACAGGCTGTGTGCATTTCTCTGTGGACTGAGGCTTTGATACTTTCACAGTATTAATATAGAACCTAGACCTGCCTCATAATAAAAAATAAATGAAAATCTCACTTTATACAATATGGGACCTTTAAATTATTTTGTCAGTATTTAGTCACTGTACTTTTAAAACATTATCATGTATATAGAACAAAGCACAAACATCTAATTTCTAATTTATGTTCACTGATTGTGCTATATCAGGTGTAACATCACCTGATATAGCCAAACCAAAGTCTTACAATTTTTGGTTTACCCTACCACCAAATACAAATATAATTACACCAATACCAAATGCTAATATAAAATTGCCATTATCTTGGCCTGAATTAACAACTGTACAATTCTACTCTGAGAAACAACAGCTGATCAGCTGCTATCTTTACCTTTGATTTCCTTCCCATGTACGTCTGGGCGAACCAATCTGAGTCCATAGCCTTCAGATTTGCCATTATCTGGCCCTGGAAAAACATAGAAATATATATCCAGAGTGTTACCATAGATACCAGACTGAAAACATATTGATCTCTACTGATTCAATGTGCAAGCTATGAAGTAGACCAGTCAAATTTGACTCCAACATTGATGTCCATGAATAATACACACCACAATTGGATTCAGAAATTGAGAGATTCTAGTTCAATTATGTAAAAAATGTACCATCAATCTAAAACTTAAAATATCTTGGAGATCAGCAGGATATTAATTAGATCAACACACACACTCAATCACTTCTACACAAGTTCACACAGTTTTTTTTTTGTGATAACTTACTGCAAAGGCCTCGTGGAACTCAAAGACATCGATGTCACTCATGGACAAGCCGGCCCGTTCCAGGACTTTGGGTGTACCGTACGTTGGCCTGCAAGAGTCAAACAGAGCACAATGTGAAAGAGAAACTAGAGCAACTTTTTTTCACTCCTTATGATCAATGACAAGCCAAACTGCTGGAATTCAAAGAAGCAATGCACCTCAAAATGAATGTTTTGCAAATGTTTGTTAGGCTTTTAAATTAAATCTGTGAGTAATATCTGAACTTTAAAATAACATAAGTTAAAATCAGTGTGAGCTGGAACAAGACACTGAGGCTCACCCCAAAAGCAGCTGATCTTTGGGGTCCTGGGACACGTAGACAAAGTCTCTGCCAGGATGAAAACATAATATGATTAGCACATCATCTGAAATAGCATTACAGGGGAAATTGAGGCTGTCATAGCAAACAGAGAGGGTGCAGATACCTGAGGTAGGCTTTAGGCTTGTAACCCATAGCCAAAGCTTTCTCTTCAGACATGATAAGCACGGCAGAGGCACCGTCAGTCTGAGGACACACACACAAACAAACAAGCAGTTTACTTACAGTCAGGGCAGTTTGTGAGTGGTGACAGTGTTTCTGCTTGTGAGCAGAAATCCAGGGTATACATTACTTTCCACCTGTGGACCTAAATGGCTGCCAGAAAATGTTATTATAAAGCCCAAAAGAGTGCTTCAGAGAACTGTAAACTCAACGCCAAAGTTGCTGTCTGAACTGAAGAGACTCACCGTCCTCAGCCACATTTTAACAGTGTTTTGCTTCAGGTAAATTGCAGCTTTGTTTTTGTAGCTTGAAGTGTGTGTAGCTTTGTGTATTTCTTTTACACACAGAAACAGATGCTGATGTCTGCGCTGAAGGCGGTTTTGCAGGAGGAAGGAGGAATTAAGAACAGACAGACAGAGAGAGAGAGAGAGAGAGAGAGAGAGAGAGAGAGAGAGAGAGAGAGAGAGAGAGAGAGAGAGAGAGAGAGAGAGAGAGAGAGAGAGAGAGAGAGAGAGAGAGAGAGAGAGAGAGAGAGAGAGTGTTTACCAGGAAGGAGGAGTTGGCAGCGGTGACTGTGCCGTGAGGTTTAATGAAGGCGGCCTTTAGTTTGCCCATTTGCTCCATGGAGGATGGACGGATGCCGTTGTCCTTGGAAACAATATCACGACCTGCAAAGGACAAAAATTCACAGTCATCATGTAAACAATCAAAAAAAAAAATACCTCAAGATTGGCACAATCCTGGCATATAATGTCATGAATCTCAAAATCCATCAACTACAACACAGAAATTACTGTTTTCATCATCAATTAATCTACTAATTATTTTCTGGATTAATCAATAAATCATTTTGAAGCAGTGTTTACCTGGCACTTTAAAGGAGATGACATCCTGCAGCAGACCACCATCCTGGGCCTTTTTGGCAAGGCTGTGTGACCGCAGAGCGAACTCATCCTGCTCCAGTCTGGAGACGCCAAACGCAGCAGCCAGACGATCGGCACTGTGGCCCATGGTTTCAGCTGTGGAGAACTCAGCCACAGCGGGAAGCTAAACACACATAATAAAAGATTACAGGAGGAAACACTGGACTGTATGCCGAAGATAAAAGAGAAAGACTGGAATCAATTTTAACAAACTGAAAGAGTTGGAGATTTTAAGCGAATCTACCTCCGGGGAGAGGTGTGCCAGCCGGATGCTGCCAAGCAGACTGAGCCTCTGACCAAAGGTCTTTGCTTTGTTGAGTGACAGCATGGTCTTCCGCATCTTACGGCTGTGACGGATAGGAACATCAGACATGAACTCCACCCCGCCTGCGACAACAGCGTCACACTGGCCTGCAGCAATCAGACCAACGGCTGGAGGGAAGGAGGAAGGAGAATAAAGACACAGAGAAGTCAAACAGTATCACCCGGCCCAAAACATACAGAGCCTGTCGAATGGAAGAGGCCTGGTGTAGAGATTTGTTTCCCTGACATACCTGAGGTCATTGCCTGGTTGGAAGAGATGCAGGCCATGGTGACAGTGTGAGCTGGGATCTTGTCAGAGAAGCCTGCACCAAGTGCTGCCTGAAGTCATATGAAGAAGACACACAACAAAACAGCAGCTGTCTTTATCATTTCTCCTGGAAAAGTTAAACTGCTGGACGACTCCTTTAGTTAAGATTATGTCTCAGCATAAAGCTCCAGATAATGTAGCCATTTGTGGAGTGGAAGAGTGTGTGTGGGTGTGTACCTCTCTTGCCACATTGCTGGTTTTGACCTCCTGGATGACTGTTCCATAGATGATGTAGTCTACAGCGTCTTTGGGTAGGCCCGTCTTGTGCAGCAGACCCCTACAGAAACCCATATCACAGAAGCACTAAACAAAACAGCATCCTGAGTGTATTTATTACACGACAGGGGACAAAAGTAAATTCTCTTTTTCCACAAAGCACTCTGTCTAAACTGACGCATCTCGGACTCAAATGTTTTCACGCCAGGATATCAATAACCTCTAATTTTGTCATGCTCTTTGTCTGTGTACTTTATTCTGTGCACAGGACATCTACTGCACGTCTGTCCATCCTGAGAGAGAGATCCCTCCCCTGCTGCTCTTTTGAGGCTTCTTCCTTTACCAATTAAGGGCAATATAAATAAAACTTGATCTGACTTGATATCACATGTAAAGGTCACCCATAATTCATAGAACCATTATTACCCTGGGACATACATTTTTTACAGACCTTTGGTGGGGTCTAGAAGAGAGAATTACTGGACTTGTAGGTGTTAGGTTAGTCTTTAATGCTACTGATTCTTGGTGACCAGCATTAAAAAAAACTGTGGTGTCAATGGGTAGTTTATCGGAGCAACTACACACCCAGTCAGCAGATTTACCTCAATTTATTGTGTTGAAAAAACTGTTAATGATGGACTCGCTTGTTTTATGACATAATTAACAGAAGAAAAAAAAGACACAACATGGGGACACACTTACTGCAGAGCTGCTCTGGCCAGGTCATGGGGCATTAGATCAGCATATCTGTAAACACAAACACAGCAGAAAAGGTTTTATCCTCTAACCACTGAGATTCTCTACTCTCTCTCTAAAACTGACTACAGCTTTTCCTTGACTATTCTACGCTTATGAAGCCACAGGCTCCATCCAGACAACTTAGCTATAAGAAAAGAGCAGAGACGTACGTGGTCCCAGACATCAGGAAAGGGGTTCGAACTCCCTCCACCAGTACGATGTTCTTCACGCCAGGCCGAGCCAGTGTCTTCTTGCTCTTTGTCTGAACTGAAAGAAAGAAAAGACAATGAGAGACTGAGAAGACTGACAACTGTGACCTCACCTGAGGCCATTTAGGTTCCAGCTAGGGGAAAACGTGCAATCTCCACTAGACTATAACCTCGATGTTTATGTGAATGTAAACGTAGTCACTTGCACTTACCCTGAGCCTGAAGCTGGGCTGTCGTACTGAGAGAGCGTGCCCCTGAAACACAGAGAAAAATATTCCTCATCATCCTCAGTTTAAATGACTTCAAACCACAAACGGCTCAAATGACAATACACAGTACACACTATGTTTGTGCAGCCTGAATCTACACAGCAAATGTCTATATTTTACATTGGATCACCAATTAGTCTGACAATTTAAAAGGCTACACAAAAGTGACAGTGGCCAAAGATAATATACAGTATGTATTCATAACTCTTTTTCCTTTTGCTTTGACATATTTTGGAATCTGTTAAACTGTTATACAGATGGATGCAGGCAACTCACCAAAACGCACCGCCAAGGAAGGGCTGACTGAGCAGCTCCGCACTGAGTTCAGCAACATAGAAGCCATGATGTTCTATGTAGAAAGAGAGTGTGATCGTTATTGCAAAGTTCTCACCAGGTTTCACATGAAAAAGTTCATGGCCCTATTAGACTGCACTTGTTTAGCTAGATGTACCTAATAAACTGGCAACTGAGCGTACATGCCCTCACAAACCAGTGCAATGACCAGTTTTCCTGGTCCTTAATCATATATATCCATAATTTCATCAGAGAATGTGTCAAAATCAACAAGCCACCCAGCAGTATGTACACATATATCAACAATTATACTACAATAATACAATATATTTGACAATATCCTGAAATAGGATATTCCACCTACTGAGTACTTTTACTTTTGATATTTTAAGTATATTGTACTGCTAATACTTTTGTACCTTTACTTTTGAAAGCAGGAGTTTAACTTGTAATAGAATATTCGTGGTATTGAAACTTGTATTATTATTTAGTACTATTTTAAGTAAAGTACTTCTTCTAATGGGGACTATACGGTATGTCTTACCATTATTATAGTGATAATGCAGCCTGGAGACTGATATAACCAGACTACACTGCCTCTCAGTAGGTAAAAGGTCAGCTGTAGTAAGCACCTGTGACCTGGGTGCAATGAACCGTCAGTGCTTGACTGTTTATAATTAGCTAAATCCGACGTATGACTGTGCAGATCATGTGTGAAACATGATGGGTCATTTGCATTCAGCTTGAAACGCGTCCCTAATCTTTGCAGTGATTACTGGAATATATGAATGTTTTTTTTTTTCATTCTAATACAGATTTAATCTTAGAAAAAGACACAATATATATCAGACTTTTTCACTGTGTTTTACTATGTGGCATAACCTGACATATCATTTGTCGGTCACCCAGCCCAGCCCCCCCTACCCCAGCTCTGACCCTTCACCTAGATTCCTATTCTGCAGCATAACAGGGACAGAAATGCACAATCACGCTCATCAAACACGGTCGGACCAGTACACACATCGACTTAATATGTGGTTACTCAAAAATACGTTTCCTCTGCTAGAAAACGTTACTGAACAATCTAAAAAGCACAACAATGAATCTGGTAGCTCCACGCAAGCTAGTAAAGCTAACTGCTTGTTAGCAATAGTTTCCATTAAGTTGTGACCTATTTCGCTTTGCTCAGGATAAAGTGACGCATTTGGAGAAATGCCGCCATGTCTTTCCTCTTTCTAGTTTTCTTGAGAATCGTGATAGCGAAGTTGAAACTTACCTGTGCGTGTGTTATGTCTTTGCCGACACTGCCTCCCAGTCAAGCGATCAGCCACTTTAGCAGCGCTACCGGACTACAATACCCGCTAACCGCTACCAAGGACCCATTAATGCGTTGCTGACCGAGATAATGCCTGAAGAAAACAAACGGACAACCGAAAGATTAGCTACACACCTGCATGTATTTAAGAATAAATTTAATCAAAAATTATACACTGACGTCATAAAAATATTTGAGTTTTTTTTTAAAGAAAAAAATAAAAGATAACGATATGAAAACAATAAAATTTTAGGCTCCGACGCTATTTCAGCCTGTGGGGAGGTCCTTCTCCCGTTTGACAACAGACCGGTGCTCTTGCGCTCCTAACGGTGAGGATGAACATCTCTCACACCGGGGCTTCAAGCTAGTGCTAGCTGACGTTAGCTGTGAGTCTGTGGGACATGTCGACCCTGCGCTTTGGACAGCATCTCATCAAGGCTTCGTCTGTGTTCCTGCAGACTGAGCTGTCGTTCGCTCTGGTCAACAGGAAGCCTGTGGTGCCTGGACATGTGCTGGTGTGCCCTCTGAGACCGGTGGAGCGTTTTCGGGATCTTCAGCCGGACGAGCTGGCAGATTTGTTCAGCACCACTCAGAGAGTCGCCAACCTGGTGGAGAAACACTTCGACGCCACTTCGCTCACCATCGCCATCCAGGACGGGCCCGAAGCCGGACAAACCGTGAGGCATGTCCACGTCCATGTGCTGCCCAGGAAGAAGGGGGACTTTGAGCAGAATGACAGTGTTTACGATGAGCTGCAGAAACACGATCGAGAGACTGAGGACATTCCCTCCAAGTGGAGGTCGGAGGAGGAGATGGCAGCAGAGGCTTCAGATCTGAGGAAACATCTCCAGACTCACTGAGTGGACAGTGTTCAACTGGAAAATAATGCACCTGAACAATAATAATAATCACTTACATCTTGATGCTTTTGTATTGCGATATTCCTTTGGTGTATCTCTCTTCCAAAATAAAATACAAATAGGTTTCCTCCAAGCATTTTTCCAGCAAATATCCCTTACTGTCAGATATGTGTAAAAAAAAATCGATGATTCATTGTCTGTTTCATTGCTGGTATTTTCCATATTTTTTTTAACAGCTTTTGGATGTTTTCTATTTAAACTGAGTAAAATATTTTGTGAAATTATACTGACAATGGACAAGAGTAAGGTTCTTTTGTATGCTTACTCATATTGTGAAAAACAGTCATTAATGGCACTCGTCACTGTGTGATCCATTTTATTCAAATGTAAAACATTAGACAGAGGATACAATACATCTTGTAATGGTTGCTAATAATGATATTATCACCAACAATTATTATCTAACAGTGATGAGTGCTGGAAACATACTAGAGCACAATGACACCTATAACAGTGCAGTGTAAACATAAAGTAAGATTTATGTCCATTAATCTATTGCCTCAGTGGATGCTGGGAGGGTTTTTCATGTACCTGCAATCACATGATCATCTCTTAGCCAGTTATTTGAATGCCTGTCATGGTTTCATCTTTCAACTCATTTTGCTGTAATTTCAAAATAAGAGCACATCGTTATTAAAGATAATTTCATCCCCAGTTCAACAAGGAAAGAACCAAACCAGCTAGATGAGAATAAACAGGATTATTTTAGCCTGATAACAGCATGTAAACCAGGATTAGTTAAACCACCTTTAAAGGAACAGGGTCCTGTAACATCCCTGTTTCCCACCACCTGTAGCTGAAGGAACAGTGTGACACCAGAAATGGATATCATGTCATCAGCCAGTCTGTGGACAGTCCAAACAAAATGAGGACCCATCTAATGCTTCTAGAAGTAAAAAAGAATATATAAATAATGTTTAAGCTCTCTCCTGGGGCTTATTGCTCACTCCAAATAATGAGTTGATATTTGTGAATAACATCACTTGTACCGTCTGTCAGAGAGCCACCTCACTGTGAAGCCACTGGGCTTGAGTTCTGTCTGTGCCACTTCTCAAGTAGTCTAATACCACCTGTATGAGGGGACAGGGCACTGGACAAGAGCCTAGAAATTGTGCCCAATGTTTTCTGAGCCAATTTTCAATCCCATATTCTCTTTTTTTTTTTTTGAGAGAGAGAGAGAGAAGAGAATTTTCTGATTTCCAATGGGTCCTCCCCCCCGACTGCCTCTTGCCCCCCCCCCATGCCACCTCATTTAAAAAATCCTGGAATCGCCCCTGATCTCCAGCAAGCCAGTCTGCTTTATTGCCAGGGCAGGTATCAAGTAGGCTTATAAGGGCTTGAACAAGGATTTCCATGACATACATGCATGTGGTTTGTGAAAAAGTTTAGTTTATTTAATTTTCACACACTTCAAACTTTCACTAACCTGCAAACAGATCAGGGTCAGCTCACTTCATTGAAAGGTCAATAATATTTTTTTCAAATTATGTCCACATTGAAACATGAATTACATGTCTCCTCCCTTTGATATATGTCACTGAACTGGTTTCTCCAATCTCAGTATGATCCGCTCGTGTAAGAGCAATTAAGAGGTCCATGGTTCCTGCCTGGGTGGAGGACTCGAGGTGCAAGAGTGTGTGTATTTGTGTAGGTGTGACCACGTGAAAAATGCTGCTCATGTAGATTAAGACTTCAGCACTAAGTCCCAATTCTGTGTCCTCTCTGTAGTTCATGACAGCCTTCCAGTGCTGCATCACTACAAAAGCAAAATATAAAAAGATCACCAGAGGTCGTGCTGGGACTGCTGCCTGGAGCAGGCAGCACTCAGAGACTACCTAAAATGGTATACATGCACACACTCATATTAATCACTCATTCAGTTAATGGCTTGAAAGCATTTTCACAGTCTTGTGCTAGTGGCTACTGAGTTCCACTGGAGTATATTAAGGTCAAGAGCCTCACTTGGGGGGATATCGGCTCATAATATCTGCAACCTGCTCGTCTGTACATGTGTGTGTTTAGGTGGGTTTCCCTGGAGTGTTTGACATGATGCTGACAGGCAGGAACATCAGGGAAGATGGGTCTAGTGCACCAGCTTGTGGACCCTCTGGGTGTGTTATACATGATGCATATCTCCATTGCTTTACTTTATAATAAAGGTGGCATTTCTGTAATCCTCTGTGCTTTGCTCCTCTAGGTGACAGACTGACTCTATTAAGGAGCTCAAAAGTGAATATTGTAACTGTAACAGATGAAAATTATTAAGTTTTTTTTTTTTTTTCTTTGGCTGCTCCTCTCTGGTATGAAGCCTGCAGAGGAGAGAAATACCTTGCAGTGGATGTGGCCAAGGGGATCAACTCAGCTTGGCTCTCTTTGGGTTACCTGATTTCACAAGAGCCTAACATTGGCTGGTTATCAAGTGGTTCTTTTAGGAACGAGGAAAGCAGTCAATGCAGGGTGGAAGCAGACATTAGGCAAAGGTACAATGTGAAATGTAAAAACAATGGGAAGTCAATTATTATAGTCTATCCTGCTTATCAATGGGCACATCTTATGGAGGCAAATTAATGTACTTACTTGCATAAAAAAATGCACTCATGACTCTTGAATCTTGTGTCATTTCTTGCAAAACCAAGGCAAAGTAATCAGTTTTAGCACCGTTGCTGTAAAATAATGAATAAAATAATCAAGGACATATTTTGCCACGGTAAGTGACAAGAATTTTATTCCATCTAAAAAACTATGATGTTTTCTATTTTTGATCTTTGTTGTTTTTTTTTGTTGTTTTTTTTTTTTTTTTTAAATATCTGTTTATAAATGTTTGATAAGATTAAGTGTAAATCTCCTGTTATCCTATAGGTCAGTTTACTTCTGATGCCATTTGCAGTCAATCACTCAATATTATGTTCCACCGACTTGTCTTGTTATGTTCACAGCCTGTTACACAAAAAAACGGCTTTTGTGTCTGTGGCAATTTCTCCCTTTCATGACAACTGTACGGGAGTAAATTTAAATTTAAATTTTTTTTAAATTTTAATAAGGTTAAAGTTACGCATAAATGAGGGGCACTTTGAGTGACAGGTGGGTGCCCGCTGTTGACTAGGCGCTCGTCTAGCCGTTAGCTGTTAGCCGTTAGCTGTTAGCTGTTAGCTCTGTCTCAGCTAATTCAAGTCCCTGAACATGACCTGGTGCTGGTGCCTTCTTTGAGGATTTTTCCTGCACATGTCGGACAAATAATATGGCTTTCTGTGAGGTCACTTGACTGACAGAAGTTGAGGAAGTCTGTGCTCCTGCTTTCTGAGGTGAGTGAAATTCTTGTGGTATTTTACGTTGGCACTAATTAGCGAAATCGGCGTCTGTGTTCACCATACCTGGCTTGTTAGCTTGGCTCATTAACTAGCTAATTAGCCTTAGCCTAGCAAGACGTCCAGACGCCCTGCTGTGCTAACAATGCTAACAGGCGCAGTAGCTTACCACTGTTATTAAACCGATATGCCCTTAAGTGTCGGGCTCCACACCATGGATGTATTATAAGACATCCATGCTCCACACAAGCTCCTCTCTTTGACTGTTTTTGGATTAGAGTTAGGCGGAGTCAGGCACTGCCAAGATGGCGGCGGCGGGACAGCCCGTTCTGACCATGGATGTATTATAAGTTATAAGTTATAAGTTTTATTATAAGTCTTATAATACATCAATGATTCTGACCTTCTAAACTACTCTTCAGGACCTGAAGGTTGTGTCATGGAGGCTACGTCCATCTTTGTATACAGTCTCTGGTTGCAGTGGTAGGTTGGAGCTGTGCTTGTAGGTGGTTATGTTTGTGCCTGGAACCAGATGTACTAAGATGGGTTGTAGCTGTCTTTTTATAATTTGTTCTTCATGTATACTGACAGTGCTGTGTCTGCAATTACACATTGCTAAGTAGCCTGTCACACTGCCCATGTCGTGACTAACCTGGAATGCTGTTTTTTTTTTTGTAATATATAATTTTCTATTACTGCAATAGCTTCACAATCTCCTGTCAGCATGTTATTATTTCTCCAGCTCCCCACAACCACCAAAGCAAACAAGAGAGGATAACTTGATTTTCAGAGGTCATTAAATTTCTATTTATTTTATTGTCTCGTTTATTTCTTCATTGCTCCTCTTACAGTGGCCTTGCAGTTACATGATCACAGAGTACATCAATATTATGTAGTTGTGGTGGACCAAGGAGGAGGTAAAGAGCGTGTGTGCGTGGGGTGGAGGATTTATGTTTCCAAGATGTCATGAGAAACAGTTTTGAGAAAGTTGGTATGCAGCCTTTGGGAATATGGAACAGGATTATTTCAGACTTTATGACAGAACAGCAGCTTGTATGGCAATAAGAGAATGACAAGAACTAACAGACAAGTTGTCTTTAACATTTACAACATAAATTCCATTTTCACAGTTATCTGGCTAACTTGTCCCTGGTAATATAACATTATTATCATCCGTACTTATATGGAGGTATAGTCTATTCACCTAATTATGCAGGACATGTGTTAGTCGATCTGCTGATGTCTCATTTCATTCAGAACCAACAAGTTTCAGTCCTGGAAGACGTCTGGCCATTTTGTTGCTCATTAAGAAGAGAGACTCAGATCTTGTCTGACAAATATGTAGGAGAATTGATAAATTATCTTATTTTGTACATAATTCAGCTGTTTCTGGCAGGATTTAGGGGTATTTATCTACCAAAGCTGACAAAAAAATGCAGGATTGCAAGTAATGATAATTTTCATTATTTATTTATCTGCTGATTATTTTGACAAATCATTTGGTCTATGAAATAGTGAAAAATATGTCAAAATTTCCTTCAATTTAGTTCAGAAAGTAAGCATGTTCTTATTAAATTATTCATTTTTAATATTTAATAACTACAGTCATTGTTTTAATACATAATGCACTATTAGTAACCCTTCAACAGTTTAGAATTGTATCGTCATATGGGGCTGTGGATTTTTCTTCAAATTGTTTCTTCCACTGTTTATTCATACTGGACTTATTTCTTTCAAGTTGTCACCATTGTGTTTTTATCTCATGGTGCACAATAAAGAATGAAAAATGAATGGCTATGTAATCATATTACTAAGTGCAATTTCATTTATTCCTATGCATGGCTACATCAAGCATATCTGATGAAGTGATCTGAGGTACATTCTGCAAACTCTATTTGAGGCAGTAAAAAATTATATTGTAGAGTGGAAACACATCTGTGTCTCTGACTACAGACAGATTGACATCTTGTGGTACTCTTAGAGGGGGTTAATAAAAATGTCACTGTCCCAAAACACAAACTGGCCTTGAGACAGAATACTGTATATTCAGAGATGGTTCAGTGAATCATTGATTAGCACCAGAAACTCAGTAATAATTGGGTGCTAAGATTTCAGACTTTCTGCATTTTTTTAGATTTAGCTTTCAACAACTATCTCTTTCTTATCTCTGTAGAACCTCTCACTTTGTTATTTATGCCAGTTACATGCCACCAAAGCTCAATGAGATACATGAAGAAGGCTCTGCAAGACACTTGTGTAGGGAACAGGTTCAGTATTACATCTGTATTATTATCTCCTACTGGTCAACAAAAGAGGCTGTGAATCCCTTAATGCCCTTTTTATTGAAAAACCCCACACTTCATTCTCCTACTGTAGTGTAATTTATGCAACTTGTAAAAACTGCAGGAATTTTGTTGATTTGTCATAGTATTTTGTATGTAAAACAAAGTACACAGCATGAAGGCCACACAAATGTAAGTAGTGCTTAAAGCCTTTCTGCTGTCTTATAGCATGAAGATTGTGGTTGACTATCTGATCTGCCCCAAATTCAAATTGAAACAGGGCACTTTCACCATCTAGCTCTCTGGTGTAGCCATTTGTTAGTAAACTAGTCCCAGTCTATGATTCAGACAGGAAATATGCAGTCAGTCTGTCAGGGACTCTTGGCCTGAGAGCCAATCAAGTGTCAGTTCTATAGTTTGACCACAGGGTGGCGTGGTTTCCTTCAGCAAAGTCTCAGCTTCAGTCAGTGGGGCTCAGCAGCCAGGTGGTCACAGTGGAAGGCACATTCAGGAAGGCTCAGGAGCCAACAGGCACATTATCAGGACAGTGTGTGTGTGTGTTAGATTTTGGGCCTCCAGCCCTGTATGAACTGTGTGATCTTGGTGACATGGAGGCGGCTCAGGTGGAAGTCATGTGACAGGATGTCCTCAGTCAGTTGTACCAGCAGGCTGCCGTCAATTCGCTCCCTCTGGAACACAGCCACCGCTGCCTCTGATAGGCCGATGAAACGTAGGCATGCTGACACCTCCTCCAATGACAGAGCAGACAGGTCAGCAGGAGGCCGCCAGGTGGGGTCAGTGGGTGGGGACAACCCTTCGACGACCCCTGTGGATGTCCCACCGCCCTCTGCACCCCTAGAGGAATCTGTTGTGGGATTGGCAGCGGGCTCAGGCGAGGGGCAAGGGGACTGCCTGTTGAAGGGGTTCAATGCCCCAAAGGGAGCGAATCGACTCTGTGGAGGTGGTGGCCTGAGTCGGGGTCCAGAGGAGGTGAAGGAATCCACCCACGGCTCTGCCCAGGTTGCCTGTGCTGGCTGAGGATTGGCTGTGTTGTCTGCAGAGATGGCAGGGACTGGCTCAGGACTGGCAGGGTTAGGGGCAGGGCAGTCCGCCCAGGAGCATGGGTAACAATAGAGCGAAGCATCTGGAGAGGGTGAGCAGCTGGGACATAGCAGAAGAAATGATATTATGTTTCCACAATGTTTAAAACTGAAATTATACACATTTTTCAGATGTAGTTTATTGTTATTTTTCCATATCATCTTTTACTGGTAAATATTTATTACTATAGTCAAAGTCATTGTGCTAACCTGGGATCCAATGGAAGCCTATCTAACACCACTGGTGTCATATTTCATGAATATCCCAATATTAGGACTATATTTACAATTGTCCCCATTATGTTTTATTGCAAAGAGGAGGTTCCTATTTGTCCTTCTTTCCTTCCATATACACTATCATCTGCTTTAAAGAATGAGAAGGACAAGATTTGGCGTCATCCTTTGATTAGGATACACTGGTTAGTTTAGATCAATTTGAGCTAGAACACCGTCCTTCCTGTTTGTGCTGAAAGCATGTCCAAAGTAAATAGTGTAAAAACAGTGTTGAGGCTAGAAAAGGCTGTTGATCCTCTCAATAATTATACAAATAATTCCAAGTAAATGTTAATGATTAATTGGTAATATAGTTGTTGCATGTATTTAGACACAAGATATTGTACCTGTCCTGAAGTCCAGAGGAGTAGAAGGAGAGGTTGGGTCTCGGGGAGGTGGAGGTTTTGGGGAAACGAGGTGGGACAGGCGGGCTGGGGGCCGGACTGGAAATGGAGCCCCCTTTAGAGCAGCGAGGGGGGACCGGAGGGGCGATCAAGTAGCGACACTCCTCTCTCACCTAGATACGAACACGCACACATAGAAAAATGAGAGTTACAACAGCAAAAACTGTAACTCCTAAAATTTGACTTCTCAGGGGGCTTTAGTTTGTGTGTTTGTGTGTGTGTGTGTGTGTGTGTGTGTGTGTGTGTGTGCGCTGACTTGTCTCAATGTTCTGCTTTGTAAATGTCAAACTTAGTGACCTTTACACCTCAAACAAACTCCCTCACACCCAGTAGGAAGCTCTTCACACTCACACACATGCACAGACATATGCACACCCTCGGAGTGTCTTGGCAGGCTAAATATCAGGGAATGAGGAACGTTGTGTGTGACAGGGTATAATCCAGCTGCATAGCAGACAACAGCACCCACACACCCTCTCTGTACTGCTGCTCGCTGCCATCACTTTAAAAGAAAAAAGTTAATTCAACAAAACAAGCGTGATAATAACCCCCCTTACAAACACAGACACCATATGCACTAACATATGAACAATAACTCCACCCCACTAACTGTGGGGAACAGCAGCAACAAAAACAAGCCCATTCTCTGGTTTTTTAACCATTAGTTTTTTTAGGGTGTTTCACGTATGCAAATACTGGTCATATAACAGAGGAATATAAGGAGCACGAGGAACTGTGGCAGTGCAGATACAGCCCTAAACCTAGTAAAGTGAAAAAAGAATAAATCAAAATAAATAAAGTCAAAAAGTAGCCACAACAACCCTACACAGAAATGTAGTTAGACTTTATATATTACAACTTTCCTATATCTGTTAAATGAATTAGATTTGTCTCTTTTTAGTGATGCAACACAGTGATGACAGCACCACACGTTCGTTTGTACTTTTCTTACTGTCTGGTTGCTACAGTGCAGTAAGTATTGGGAGAAAAAGGTTACACAGGAAGTGGTTTTCATGCTCCCACGTCATTTTCAATCACTAGAGGAAGAGTAGCTGGGTTACTGTAAATAACCCCGTCAAGTACTCCAGATTGAGTTCAAGAGGTTTTCCTCCATTAGAAAGAGCCAGTCCTGTCCCCTTCCCTAACTAATCTCTGTTCCACTGGCATCATGGAGGTCATAGGATATGAATGTACACAAAATAATTACTACATGTTTGTTAAAATCACCGGATGTTCAAATTTTCCATCCAGGTACCCATACAGCTTGAAATATGGACAGGAAACCCCAGGAACATGTTTCAGCTTTTCATCAAAAAGCAATGATAAATAAACCAATGACTGAACCCTTAAGATGCTGGTGGAGCACAAGCTGTGCAGGAGGAGGTTTGAACACCATAGATTTGTCATAAAAAATAGGTAAATGTGATTTGAAATAACTGCATTGATGCTTCAACATTTACTTAATAATTAATAATTTTGAAAATCATTTAAAAAGCACTGAAATCGTGGCCTGAAACTCTATTAGTTCCAGTCAGCTGATAGTAGTCAACACTGCTGAGCTGTCAAAAGTGTCACCTACGGAAACTAAAACTTCATATCGGTTTAACTCTAAGACAAAAAACACTGAGCCTGTTTGACAAGTGATTTTTGGGAAGTGCAGCACTTACAATAAACAAAGCTTCTGCAGTAGCTCTTTTACACCAAGAGTCCAAGTATTGTAATAGATTTTGTTTTCTGTTGTAATCATCAGGTAGACTGCTGCTTTGTTGCCATTTTCTATCATAAAGCCAGTAATACTTTGGTCATTCTTAAGACCAAAGGCTCCAATAGGATTATGTTCTGCCATGAGAAAAAAAAGACTCTGTACCATTTACCCAACATACAGCAAACGTGTACCTGCATCCTTAGTGACGTATGTGTTCATGTGCTGCAAGCACAGTGGCTGTGAGTGTATTATGACAGCCTTTCCAGGAAAGCTGTGCACGTGTGTGTGTGTGTGTGTGTGTGTGTGTGTGGTCAGTGCGGTTTAAAAGCTGTAATGTATGAATAATTCAAGGATGGCATCCTGACTTTTAACAGCCGGATGCTGCTGTGGACAGATAAGAGGAAAGAAACAGAAGGACGAAAAGAAAGACAGGAGCTGAAGACTGAAACTCACAGCATCAGATTTTGGAGGTACAGGTGGTGGGGTAGACACTCTTGTCACCACAGTACCAACAGGACCGTCCAATGAGGAAGACGAATGGAAGGAGATGAGGTTTGGCTCCTTCCCCAAGCCCTCTGCGTTCTGATTGGTCCAGAGTTCCTCGTAAGGGATTTCCTCACTGGTCCTCATTTCAGCCTCAGTCCACTCAGGAGTCACATACTCCCTCTCCTCACCTGGGCCCTCCCCCAATCTCTCTCCAAGAGAGTCCCTACAGCGCTGTGAAAGGCTGTCCGAAACCCCACTCCCATAGCCGCACATTGAAAGGCGCTGCAGTGCTGGTGCCAACGAGTCCTGACCCGACACACACATGCGAGAGCGCCGCGGGCTCACACACTCCTCAGTCATACACTCCAGCTCTGGCCGGGTTTCTCTAACTGCCCGAGAGTAGGCATCTGGGTCAAATGCGTGTCGCAGTAGGAGGCTCTCCAGCGCTGCTGTGTGAACAGAGGCCTCAGCTACGTTAAACCGGGGCATGCAACGCAGCAGCAGGAAATGGGAGGGGGAGACTTCCTGTCGGCGGAGCACCATGCAGAGCACCACCGTCTTGCTGACGATATTGAGCAGCTTGTAGCGGTGGCCCTCTCTGACTGCATGGCGGTCGTAGGGGTTCCGTGGTGGTCGTGAAGGTACGGACACATTGACAGGGAGGCGAACTCTCTCGATTATGCTGCGTACCGTGTGCTCCCCTCCCAGCATGCCTTGTTCCAGAGGGGACCGTGTGCAAAAGCGTCCACGGCAGCCAAAGGGCAAGCTGACACTCTGATTGGTTCGATGGTTCATACAGACCAGGCAGGGAGTTTTACCTGAAGAGGCAGAGACAGAGAGGTGGAACGACAAATGGTCAAAAGAGACTTAGGACACAGAGACATGAGAAATTTACATTTGTGCTCTAGGGGTTTGGTCGTACCTACAGAGCTGTATGCTATGCTGATAGGCATCTGTATGCTATGCTGATAGGCATAGCATACAGGTGCCATAGTCATGTAACAACATGACTATGGCAGCTGTGTAACTGCCTCATTGACATCACAAGAGCTGTGATTGGTCAACTTGTGCAGCTTGTGTTTTCTCCAGCAAGTGTCTGATGTTGGTGATAATGATGATCTGAGATGATGATGCATCTGATCTCTGAGATCATCTTGTTTTCTTCTGCGAACCCTCTGCTCACTGTGATCACAGCGTGGTCAGCGAATGAAAAAAACAAATGACTGTAGCTTCCTCACCCCTTCCCGCAAGTCTAAACCCATTTTTCTTCTAGTGAAAGTAGGTGACAAAGATAAAGAGCTGGAAAGGTCCTGGCACCTTTTTTTGCAGAAAAGCTTTTTCAGTATTGCCACTGATGTCACTGACTCCCTCTTCCTTATCCTCATATGCAACACTGTGAAACATAGACCTCAACAACACACAGGCCTTCACTTACTTCTAGGAGTCTTTCCCAGGCGTCTCAGGAGTGCGCTCAATCCTGTCTTTTCCTTAGACGGGGTGGCACAGAGAAGCTCTGCTTTCCCCATGAGTGACAGCTCATCTCCAGCCTGCAGAGTGAAGCTGTAGGGCTCGCTGTCCTCACTGAACTCCCCCGAAACCACCTGCAGCACACACATGCACGGACAAGTGGATGTGGTAATGCATGACTACAAGGTTGTGTGCAGACTGAGTCATGCTCCAGAAATATAACTGAATACAACATTACCTGCCTATGAGAGGCAAATAAAGTAAAGCAGAGCTTGAAATGCATTATATGAAGATGTGAAAAAGTGCTAACCTTGACACTAAAGGTGATCGTCTCCATGACAAAGACCCGGTCAGGGAAGACTCCTGCAACTTCCTCCACACTGGAGAAATACTGGACCGGATCCCTGACGTCCCGGTCTTCATCCAACAACTTGAACTTGCCTATGAAGACAGTAGCAACAGGATGAGGGTGACAGGGGGGAAAGGTGAAAGGATGATGTGGGCAGAAAAGGGAAGAAGTTGGTGAAGGAAAGGATGGAGGAAGAATAAAGTGGAGGGAGGCCAGAGGAGGAGAGGATGATGAAGAAAAGGGGAAAGGAGGACAAGAAAAGAGATGAGAAGAGTGGAGGAGGAGAAGAAGGGAAGAAATTGGCACATGGAAGAAGATTAGAAAAGGAAGGAAAACGATGGTTAAAAGTTTTTTGTTCTTTCTTTTTTCTATTATTTTGACTTCCTGCAGTCTTAGTTCAAACACACACACACACACACACACACACACACACATATATTTGCAGTAGACACTGTTTGGACGGGAAGAATACAAAGACACCTCCGTGACCTATGACCTGGCACCAGCTCTTGGCCAATCAACAGCCGATGAGGTTGGCATGGCAACCAATAAAGGACCCCCATTCTCACGCAGAGCAGAGACACATCACCATGGAGACACTCACACATACACTCACACAGACACACAACTCTCTCTCTCTTTTACCCTCCTTTCCTTTGCTCATCCCCTCCTCCGTCTGTAAATCTTTCACACTTGTGCGCTCCAGTTTTGCAGTCCAGTAACTGTGTTTGTGTTCTTTAAACTGTACATTTTTTTGGTCTGCACCACTTTGTGATGTTGTAAAGAACCACTAAAGGAATGCACAATGTGCTCCAAGTCAGCTGTGTTAAAAGAACATTTAATGGCGTTCACATTATTCTTGTATTGAACTACAATAACCCTTGAAGGATCCTCTTTCTTCTCACAGAGTCAAAGTGTGAGGGAAAGAGAAAAAGTTTTTTTTTTTTTTGGGAGGCAGAGCAGAATACCAACTCCACCATCCTCCATGCCAACACCTCCCTCCTGCTCTCTCGCCCTCTTTCTCCTCCACCCCCTGCCTTCCAATTCAAACACAGCCCCCAGGATAAAGAGCTTCCACCCACTGAACAATACCAGCAAGTGCTACTTTTCAACACAACCCACCGACCCCCTCCCCTAAAAAAGTGACAGACTGAAGAGGGGTTTGAAATGAAACAGGGTTCACCACTATACTAAACAAAACTCTAGCTCCATCTTGGAAACTCTTATGAGAGGATTATTTGACTAAAAGCGAGACTCCAAATGTTACACAGATATGACACCATATCAAAGATCTACTATTACTCCGAGAAAATATTTCCAGAAATAAAAACAGATTCACCCTGAGGCTTTTAGTCCCCTACACATGAGGGTTTGGCGGCAAACTCCACATTACAAGAGGCTGTGGCGCCACTTGCTTCCCTGAAACCTCATCATGACAGGGATCATTCAGCTTTTCTGTCCTCTTCACTTCATTCATCCTTGCTGCTCACTGATGGACAGAGGAGGATGCAGACAGACATAGCGAGGATGAGAAGGAGGAGGAGGGAGCATCCTGTTGTCCATCCCCAGGGGGAATCCTATATTGCTCTCCTCCTAAGCTTATTTAGACTTCCTGTATGAAGTCATCATACAGACATTAGCTCATCACTGGTGATGGCCTCTGATTCAACAACAACTCACACGTTACAGTTAGAAAGACATAAAGGTAGTCCTAAAAGTACGCAAACATTTTAATTGGCTTTGCTGGCTGGCTTTTTCTTTTCTACTAAAACGCATCATTAAAATGGTGCACAACTAAAGTTAGACATCAGGTTGATGTGATGCTAAAGGTGCAGCAACAGAAATGGCCACAACAGTCCAACTCACCCTGTGGCAGCTCTTATGGCTCTTAAATGAAGCCACTTTTCCACCAGTGGAACCATTTTGGTTCCTTGTCCCCAGTTATTTCCTCATAAAAAAGTCATTGACTGACAAATCTTTTCAAAAACCAGAAACCAATTGATTGAAAGAAAGGAGCAGCAAGGGAAGGCAAATACTTCCACAAAGAAATGAAGATTCAAAACCCAAATGAATCATGGAGCCACTGTTTTGCAATCTTTTTAATTTTAGAGACCAAGAACTCTAAAATGTATTGTCCAACAGGAGTGCAGTTTTCCCGTCACTGCCTCTTTGAAGTTATAATCCCTTAAATTTCAGTAGTGAGTAATTTGGCAGTTCAGTTACTATATAGAGGTAACTGATGAGTATAAATACATTTCATGGCAAAAGCAGAATAAGTGGCATCCATAAATAGTATCCAAAATTGGGTGTGATATGATGCAAATTTTAGGATAACAAGGATTACAAATTAAACATCCCAGTTCTTGAGTTGCAGTGGCAAAGACAAAAGTGAAGAGAGGTTCGAGAAAACTGTATAGTTCCTAAACTTTTCATTACTTCTATGTCCCTGGATCTATTGGTCAAAAAAGTCCCTAAGACAAGCCTGGTTACATCAGTACAGCCCACTGTTTCAGCCCAGTTCTTATAATAGTTTGGGAAACCAAGACAGCCTGTATGAGAATCAATAAGCCAGCTCCTATTTACTTCACAAATCAATTACAAAAAATAAATTACATTTATGTTTTATTTATTCCTTCTTACAACTAATGTCTGAGTTCTTGAACTTGATTGTTTGAGCCGTTTACTTTCCTTTGCTAATATTGGCAATACCGGCGGTCACATGCTTCTCATGTGAAATGCGAAAATGTGAAATGTCTAAAATGACAATGATCTCAACATACCCCCCACCCAAATGTTCTTTCATTCTTCCGAAAAGGAGCCTGAGAGGCGGTGGTAGTGTGAGGTAACATCTGTGCTCCATCAGTGGAGGAAGCAATGGAGGGGAGACATTAAGATCCAGTTACACAGCAAATAATGTGACTGGATGGAGAGTCTGAACAATGGGATTGTGGGGATGAGCTCCGGTGAGGTCATACTGACTGCACTCATTCACCAGGAAGACAAGTGAATGGACAGGAGGAGTCAGGGAAGGTCACTTCTACAGTAGTGGGTTGACTGTGTGAATATGGACTGTAGTGAGTGTGTGTGTATGGGTGGGTGTACCTAGGGTTTAATATTAGGGTTTGAAATCACAGACAACACAGTTTGCTCTAGTGCAGCATTTATGGATAACAGTAAAGTTATTTTGGTCACCCACTATAAAGTTTTCCACTTTGTTTCCCCTTAAAGCTTTAAAGGAATAGTTCCACATCCTGGTAAATAAACTTATTTGCTTTCTCACTTAACATAAGGACTGGACAGTACAAGTGGAAACAGTGAGTTTGGCTCTGTCCAAAGGTAACTAAATCTGCCAACCAGCACTTCTAAAGCTCACTAATTCCTTAATTAATTAGCTATTGAATACCCTCCTAATTCCCTGATTTAATCAAATGTCATTGCAGGGTTTTGTGGGAAATTTCAACACATCAGAAATCACTACTTGCCACTATCAGTAATTCAGTCTAATGCTACTGTATCTATGGTATGTGTTTGTTTGCCTATCCCTGACATGAATTCCCCACCAAATATAGAACAAGTGGAAAATGTTGACCTTGTGACAAAAAATGTGTATTTATTATTACCCCCTAGAGAGAATGGACATTTTAGGGATAATTGGTATTTTTAGGGTGAGGACGAATCTCAGCTAATAAGGAATTTTTGTCCCTGCAAGTGTTGAAAAGCTATGTATGTGTGTGTGTGCTCACCCTGGTATTGCAGAGGGATGTCTATCTTGGGTCCAATGACGTAGTGTCCCTCTTCTAAGCTGTGGGCCGTCACTGTGGTCCACTGACGACAGGAGTGTAACAGCACCACATCCTCCTCTGACAGACCCTCCACACATTCACCTGGAACACACACACACACACACACAAATCAACACAGAAATGGATTAGGGATAAACAAACTGTGTGCTGGCCTAAGGTTTTAATTTCTAAGGTCACAGTAAGTGGCTCAGCAATGGAAAACACTAAAACACCTCCCCACACACACAAACACACACACACATGCATTCAGTGTCAATAATTACCACCATCAGTGACGGTTCACCACCCCTAACCTACTCATCAGGACCCTGCTATGCAACTGGCAACCTACTATTACACAGCCCCCATACACACACACACACGCACACACCTCTCCTACTTTCACTAGAGCCATCATGTAGCACAACAGCATTGATTTCTGCTGATAGCACAGTGGTACAATTCAATCACACAACACACACTCTCTCTCTCTCACACACTCTCAGACTCACACACAGATCACATGGATGCCCATCTTTTTGTTCTTGTTGCTGAGAGAGAGCTGTTACTCCCAAACCTTTTAGTCTGACAGTCATGTTGACGAATGACTGAATAGAAACACAGGACAGAAGATGAGGGACTGTAAGCAGAAACACAACAGGTCCTCTGTTGAAAAGATAATGATCATCAGGGGACCTTCTTTTTCTTTGGGGAGTTTGGCTCATTGTCACTTGAGGTTTGACACTAAATGTGTGTGTCTCAATTTGCTCTGGTTGGTGATCATATCAAGGTTTTTGCTGTAAGGTGCAGTTCACCAAAATCACAATCAGATATATCTTCTGTCTCATCCTCAGTGGGGTCAAGCCACACAGCAATGTCCTTTTCCAGAGAGAAATACATGTATGTCCAATTCAAACACCCAGTCTATTGTCTAACTCTGATGAAGGTCTGCTTGTCTAAAAATGTACATGCATAATGTACTTCACCATCATGACATAGCTTTGACTCATTTGTTAAGCGGTTTCAGCTAATTTGAGAGAAGGCAGTCTGGAGCGTTCATACTGTATGAGGAAAGCCTCCATCCCACTGAATTACACCCCCCCCCCCACGCACATACCACTGAATTACAGTCTCTCCATCCAGATAAAACACTGCTGTTGTTTGTTGTTGTTAATATGATTAAAATGGATGTCAGCGCGAATTGCTGACATCATACCCTGTTGTAAATAACTGACCATCATCTGGGGCTGGCTGCCTGTGCAAACAAACAGGCATCTGTGGGCTGACCACAGTGCAGTTAATGTGCACCTATGGGTGCCCTCTCTATACAACACACATGCGCGCCGGCAGAAATTCGGTGCGTAATTTTCGGGGACCATGACATGGCTCGGGAGCGCGCTTTTGTCCACCGGGGAAAGTTGGGAGGTTTTTTTTCCTCCTAGTCGCCGCTCGTTAGTATTCACCACATTCACCGACAGATTACAGCATTTACATATGAAAAGGATCGAGCAGCACTTCAGCAGCACAACAGACACTTTGTGGCTTTCCGGGCCTCCCTGGACTGGAACAACTTTGGCCATGACACCCATCGCCCGTTCCCAAAGTAAAGCCACCAAATCTGGTTCAGTGGAGAATCGTGTTGGCATGAAAACACAACACAAATAAATAGAAAACCGAACACAAATGTTAAGTAATGACTCTCTTATCCAAGTCAGTGGGTTTGTGTGAACTATGAAAGTCTGTGTCCGAGAGTAAATGCTGCAGCTGCATCAAGATAACCAGATTTAACCCAAATAATAACGGAAATGAGGCCGTGGTGGTTTCAAAATAAGAGCAACGTAGCTAGGGAGTGGGGACATAAAAGAAACTTTGTCAAAATACTGCACAGCCAAATTTGTTATTTTCTATACAGCAGCATGCATCATTTTAGTAGAAACCTCCTTTGACTAAAATATACCCTGTAAAGCCATTCTAATTCAAAGCAAATCTGGGGTATAAATTTATTGCACATGTCAGCCTAAAATGAAAAGTGATGCTACAATGGCAAAGCATATCAAACATCATAGATTCACATCTTTGGTTAAAGTGATTTCTGCTTTTTGTCACATGGAAATTGTTCACCCAGAGCAAAAAACTGTTTAATTAATTGATCCGATCAATTAAATCAATCAATTAAGTATAATACAGGATTGTAAACAGCTGAGAGAATCTCTAATCTCTCAACCATCATTTGGTATTAAACATCACAAACCTCATGTCAGTAAACACGATAATACTGTGTGTGGTTTATTTGAATCTGTAGTTCCAACATACTTCAGTCATTAACATATGATGATGTTGTCTACATAGTCAAAGTTGTTACCCTCTAGTTGGTAAAAGACCATCAAACATAATTTAAGAAAGTTAAGTACCACTTATTTGATAATCTTTCCTTTAGAAGACACACCATTTTATATATACATTACATATTAATTTAAATGGATGCTATTAACTATTAAAAATATCCCCATTAGGGCTGCAACTAGCAATTATGTTATTTATCTAGTGTGCTGCAGATTATTTGTATGGTCAAAGCTGAGGATGAATTGGCATTATTGTTTGAAAATTACTTGATCATTCCATTGTTGAAATAGTTGGTGACTAATATTCAGTCACTTGATTAATTGATGAATCAGCTGATTGTTTCAGCTCTAAGCCCCATCAAAGTATGATCGCTGACATTTTTGCAAAAATAATGCAAGCTTACACTCTAAGCTACTATTAGTTGATTACATGTATTAGTTTTAGTATTTAAAAGTTAACTAAAAAGGTTTGACTAAAAAAAAAAAAAGAGGGTTTATTTTGAAAGTTTTGACCGGAAGCGGAAATTTTTCCTGAAACAGTTGACACTACCAAAACGCTCCACAGATTCTTCCGTAAAATGCTTTATTCGTGCTTACAACCCAGCGTCGTTACACCCACAAAACCCCGCAGAAACACACTGTATTCGACACACGTTTAAGTCTTTCACTTCTAACTGGAAATCCGTTTTTTATCATCGTTCATCTTCATCGCTGTCATAGCTGCCTCACCTCCAGTGCTGTGGAGCCACGGAGGAGCGGTGGAGTTAGCTAACAGTTGTCAAAAGAATATACAAAAGCCCTGGAAGTTTTTATCGGCCGGGATGGTAGTCGAAGCCCCAAGTGAGGGTTGTCTCTTACCGTGGGCCAGACGGACCAGAGTGGGCAGACGGAACTTGCTGACCACCGCGTCCAAAGGCAGCGCCAACGGGCTCCAAGTGATCTCCGACAGGCTCGCCGACAACTTCTCCATCCTCCCGGGTCATCACGGTACCGGAGATAATGGTGATGATGATGATAGTGAAGATGATGGCGGTTGCGGTGTTGGTGGCGATGATGGAGTGGAGGAGGATGAAGGTGATGGTGGTGGTATGATGGCAAAGAGTTTCGCCATGTTTGAATGTAGGAAAGAGGGAGCGCAGTCACAGTCGGTGCGCGCAAACGGTGGGAGGGAGCGCAAACCCTCTCTCTCTCCGTGTCATTTAGTTTTTGTCCACCACCCCCACACACACACATGTGGACAAAATAGCAGAGCAAAACTTAGATTTTGCAGTTTTTAAAATTGTAACATAATATAAAAAATCCAACAAGAAACATGAAGAAACCCTCCCTGTCTATCTTTACAAGCTGTTTGTTTGATAACTCGCCTTGAATGTTCATGTTTTTCCCATTAATTATTACACCACTTTGTCCACACACGTTACTGTGAACAGGTGCGTAGGTGGAGAAGGATAGCTGGAGGGACTTTTGGGCAGGATTTCTCAACCTTTTCTGGCTTGCAAGAGACAAAGGTGGTATGTAAGCATGGATAGATTACTGAGCAGGTCTACTGGGCACAGGCCCAGGGGCCCAGGAGATATGTGGACCCATGGGCTGAAGCCTTTGTATGAAGTGACTCATATTTCCTTTTTCAAAGTCACAGAGCTTTGTTAAAAGATACAAAATGACCACAAAGACACGCAAAATGACTAAAAAGAGACAATATGACCACAGAGATGCGCAACAACCATAAAAAACACAGATAAAACCACGAGTCACAAAATGACTGAAGATATACAAAACGAGACACAAAATGACAACAAAAAATGCTCAAATGCAAAAAGACACAAAACCACCAAAAAGAAGCAACTGTGATAGCTGCACCAGACACTCAGACCAGACATGTATTTAATGATGTAACATTATGATGAGCAAATTATGAGCAAATTCACGAATGCCTAAACACCAGAGCTGTGTCTCATCCCTCCCATCAAAAGCAATCAATACATCTCAGTCCCAAGAGAGTAACTGTGCTGTATCTGTGAGGTCATCAAGAGACAGTGTTGTGTGATGGCAGTCACCTACATCTTGTTTTAGATTGGATTTTGTGTTTAGCTTTAACACAACCAGGATGACGTAAGGAGTAATTGTGCAGGTGTATATAAAGCCTTTACACCTGCTCACCATAGCCGAATCATCAGCTCATGTAGACAGTAGTGATGTGTTGCAGAAGTGGAATCAGTTTATCCCCCCTCCTCACCCAGCACTAAACTTCTGGCCCCAGGCAGGACTCTGGTCAACTCACTCTCAGTTCAATGAACCAAACTGTAAACAGAAACTGATTCATTTGCTATTGATTTTTGCCGGCAAACCCGTTGTGATGCTGTAGGCCTTTATGCCATAACTGAGTGAGCAGTTCCAAAGAATGATATAACTGATATTTAATCTATCATTGTAACTCACAGCACTATTTAAAATATCTATTGTCAGAGGGTTACATGTGTTAAATGCAGATTATAGTTATGAAGCTGGCTCATCTGATCACAAATGTTTGGTTGAATTAGTGATGTCTGGCTTCCTAGATTGAACCAACCATGCCAACACCCGCTTAACACCATATATGGCTGCATTGTGGTTTATTCTCGGTTCAATTAGTTAAAATGTAAACTCAAACTGTAATTCACTGGCTATTAATGGCTCACTCATTCTGTTTTCACTCTCACAACAGGATATGGCACTGAAGTATGAAAGGATACAACTGTCCAATAGACCACATAATCTAAATTGAACCAACCAAAGAGCTTTAAGCTTTGACTGTTGTTTCAAGGGCCTCATGTAAATTCCCACACCTGATAATGTATTTTTTAATGCTTTTTTTCTGTCTAGTCAAACAATCTCATGTAGCATTACTGTTTGCCCACTGTGATCCAAAATGACTCAGAAAATGTCAATGAAATGATCAAAGTGTTGGATAACAACTTTATTTGTTCCATATTAACAAAAATTCAAAGATGACGTTGGACTTCTGGACTAGCGACTGGGGTATTATTTCACAGCAGGTGGAGGGGTGGTCAGCATGGTGGAAAACTCAATGGGCAGGCTCTGCAGAAAGAGAGGGGAGAAAAAAACAATGACACAGATTGAGTACACTACTGTGAATTTCTTCCAGTGCCAAGAATCACCTGGACCATCAAAACATCAGCCAGTAAAGTTCCCCTTAATGTCATCTGTCACTGACATCTAGAGGAAAACATATGAAACTGCACAACATTTGATATGATTCCTTGACCTGACTTTTCCTGCATGTTCACTGCTGCAACCTTTTCACACAAATGTTCTTGTGTGCTGGAGAAACCCAAGATATAGAGGGTAATGACTAATGGCTTATCTCACCTCTGTAACACCTGTGTTTAAAATTAACACACCTTTCTTTTTTAAATTTGATGACCTATTTAGACAACATACAGTCGATTGAGGTGTCGAATGAGTAGACAGGCCTGGTGCTACTGCTAATGCATAGTTTAAGACTCTTTGACTGATCCAGGTAGCACGGCAGGAGTGGGCAATATAAACAGAATTCTCTATCATACAAAATGTTATATTACCTATATAATAATATCTCTATGTATCATGATGTAGAAAATTATCTGGAAAATTCATTTCTTATAGATAAAATAACCAGATATTTTCTACTTAGCTAATACAGCAAACTCATATTGCAGAACCCCGATTATATAGTATGATAAGAAATGTTTGGCTACTTACTGCCCTTTACAGCCTTTTTGCCTGGAATGAAAAAAAAAACAAAAACACACTATTAGTCACATTTACCAACACAATATTTAAGTAATTCTAGCTGCAGCTGCTTACACGACCTATGCCCTGACCATTGATGAAATGGATAATGGCATTTATTCAGCACCATTAAATCTACCTTTATTTCAAACCTGTTTTCAACTTCAGTATTCTTATCTTACAATATATTGTGCAGACACTAGGGAGAGTGGCCTTTGTTGTGCTGTACCTCTTGTTGTTTACAAATTAATCAATTTCATCATACAAGCGTAAGTAAAAAGGCTGTTGGTTTTTCAGTCTATTCAAACCACTGAAGTTATGTTAACCACAGCAAAGGATCAAGAAGATGGTACCTAATCTGGACGCATTTATCATATTTAGCTAAATAAGCCTACACTACATTACAGTACTCCACATTCAGTTTGCTTTAAGGAGTGCAACTGAATTTTCAACAGATTGTGAAAATTAGGAAGTCTTCAACTCACCCCCATATGAAACTTTGTAGTACAGGTATGTCATGATGCCAAGACCAACCCACATCTCTTGGTATGCCTTTGTGTAGTAAGGGCCCACCTTGGCCCACCAGTTTGCAAACACACGTCCAGCCATCTGTGGGAGAAAGCACCGACTACTGTCAAAACACTGCTCATGTACTCGGCCAATATAATAACAAAATCGCAAATAGCAGTTAGGCTTGCCTTGCATTGTCTATACAGAGAAAGGCCACACCAAACCTCATTCAAAATTCTACCACTTTTCTGTTGCTCTAAAGCTTAGCCGATAGAGCTAACTAACTGCAATTGTTTTTACTTGGTCACAAATGTTATACCTTCAGTGTAATGCATTTAATATTTTTGGCTGCACGACTTAAGCTTTTGAAACTGGTTCATTCATTCATTACTTTACTCAACGTAAAGGACTCAGAATGATAAGTTGACCCTCAGGTGTATCAGGCCAAGCTAATGACTTTGGCCAGCTTGGGAATACTGATTAAAAGACACGGTGAACTAGCACTACTCTCCTTTCTTCTTCAGCTTCACAGCCACTGGAACAAAAAATGTGGTTTAATTGACGTGTCCAAAATCTAATCTTCACTGACGATAAGTTAACCTAGTTATTGCTAACATTAAAACTTCGCATCTACTAAAGTCAGTGTTAGCTAGGACGTATGCAAGTCGGCCACACGAAGGAGAGGAACACTTATAAGGAGACAAATAGTTAATATCTATACTTTGCTTATGTAATTTGACAAGCTAACTAGTTCAATCAATGAATAGCCCCTGAGTACAGTGTTAGCATATTCTCGCTGCAGTATTAGGAAAAACGCTAATTAGCTTTAGCAAGAAGCTAAGCTACCTAGCTGAGTACACCTCCAAAAGTAGCACACACCACCATGGTAATCAGAGACGATAGCTTTATTTTAGATTAATGTCGTGAGGAACAGTTGCTTTTCTATTATGATTAAAGTCATTCTGCTAAAAAAATGTAAACTCTTCTCTTACCTCTCAGTTTGTCACGCTGCTGTAGGAAGGTCAAGACAGCCGCTGATGCTAAACGTCAAAGTCGTGGGAGGGGAAGCTTCTTCTACTCTCAGCCGTGTAGTATTTCATTCACCTTTAGCTATGCAGCGCCACCTAATGGAGGTAAGCGATTGACTCACTCGATCCCTGACCATCTCTAGGCTCCATCCTGAGGAATTTATCATAAATGCTAACCAAAATTATATTATTTTCCGTTTTTGGTTTTATGTGCGACGTGAGCCTTCAGGCCAAGTCCACAAGTCCAGATGCAGAATGCATCTATAAAAATATATTCAATACCTACAACAGACACTGTAGATGATGTTTGATGTTATAACTCAACGGTTTAATGAATTTATTAATTGTAGATAAATATTAGTTTATAAGTTTCAGAATGAAATTTGATCTGATGTCCTGTAGCCTTCAGTATAGCACTGAAACAAAATCTTCCTTCTGGCAATGGGAAGAAGAATCATGTGTTTTAATCTCATTTTGGGAATTATGGACACAGGACAATCTAAATACTGGACAGAGCCATCATACTATTATACATTCAAGTTAAGGCTGTGTGAAATTGGGGGGATTGGTCAGCCATTTGTGAATTTGTGGTCATCATGTGCAGCGGACCATTAAGTGTTTGTGGGTTTCCTTTTGTTGGACTTTTAGTGAGGCACATATGTTTTCAGGTAACTGACCACTGAAAAATGTATAATTACTATTATGTAATTTTACAGAAAGTCAGTGGAAACAGGTTACAATAACCTTGTAGTGTGGAAACACCCCCCCCCCCCCCCTTTCAATTTGCCTTGCACACTGTTTAGCTTAATTCTATGTTACACAATTGTAGATTTTCCAGGGGACATAACTATCTTACACTCTGTTCTGCTTTCATACAGTATCGTGTTCTGCCGCTGCCATAGCAGAGGTAGGAATTTGAGGTGAGGTTGCAGCTGCTATGTGGCACAAAGACTGTCCACCAGCTCTGCCTGTTCACCATAGTGAGACAACAAATAAAACACTGGCAACGCTCTCAAGGGTAAAAATGACATTGTACAACAAGCTCTTCCCAACATGCACCTTTCCTCTCTTTAGGTGAAACAGTGAATAATGTTAAGTAAGGAGATATTTTATAGTCAGAATTCAATTGTGAAAGACACTTGCTTTCACTTTGTCATGGATTAACAGATTGCTGTGACTCAATATGAAACCTACTGTGAAAAGAAAAAGCAGAATTGATTACACTGGACACTTATTCTGGAACTACCCCTAAACTGAAACTGAAACAGTTCCACAATTCATCAAATGTGGGTCTTTCCCAGTATCCTTGCTTCTGTGCCTTTATTGCAGCAGCATACAAGAAAACCAAGGAAAAGAAGACAAGAGAAAAGATGTAAGTAGAGATATTTGTTGTGTTTTTGTTTCCTGAAACGTCAGTGACAAGTTCTGCCTTTGCTACCAAAGCAGTGGACTCTGGGATTTGACAGGATATGATTACTTTTTATGCAAAGGGTACTAAGTTTGTGTGAGAGCCTGCAGGAGTCATTTGGCAGGCTGGCAGTGAGCGTGGGCGGGACTTTCCACTCTTTTTTGTCCTCACGCTCTGATAGGCAAGAGGCACCTTGTTACACTTATGAGCACCTAAAGGCCAAGTCCTATTTGAAGGCAGTCACCACAGTGGATCAACACAGAGTCATGCCAGTATGAAAGGACACAGCTGAGGAGATTTGCTGTACAGTGTTCACGCTCTGCTGGGTTCTTCATTGTAATATGCACAACAGTAGCTGTCTGCGCTGACTACAGCCCTGCTACAGGTATGTTCATTTGACTATGGACAGTATAGATAGTGTGCAGCAGGCTCTTTCCATACAGCACAATCATTCCTCTTCCCTGAGCTTTCTGCTTTGAGCGTTTGCATGTGTATACTTGCTTCTGTGTGTGTGTGTGTGAGGTGTAATGTAAGGGTGTGGATGGGCGCGTTCTTATTGTGACTGATCATACAGTGCAGTTCAATGTTCACTTTTTTTTTCGCTCTATGCTTTTGGTGTTGTGGATTTGTGTTGAGTAGATGATTTACTATTCCATGTCTGCTGAACCTTTCTGAGGCGGATTTGGTGCTGTGGTTGGAGACTGCATGGCTTCAGGTGGCGCAGAGGAAGACGATGGAGGCATTCCATTGGACATTGACAACGTCCACATGCTCCTCCAAGGTCAGTCTATTCCTGTACTTTTATAGATGTTGTGACATTTGATCTGCTGGGGGGGGGGGGGGGGGTCACAGTGGTGGCCAACTATCTGGGACCAACTACTCATCCAATCAAATACTAATTTATATTTAGGGAAACATTTAGGTAAAATACAAAGAAATAGGTTTGCGTCTTCTGGAGATTCTGTTTTCATATAGTTTGCAACACTCTTACAGTCTCGTCTATACTGGACACAGCACTGACTCAGTGTTGTCAGCTTCATTTTGCAGCTAGGTTTTTGTTTACTATTTGTGACACACACATGCGACTTGTGTGTCTTTGTGACCTCCCAGATGACCAGATCCAGAAATATTAAGGAGATTCTTGCAGCTTCTTTTGTTATTTTAACATTTGAATGAGAGATGACTCATGTCCCGTTTTAAGCATGAAGTTATAAACTCAAATGCACAGCCAGTGTCTTTACAAATGCTCATTTAATATCTGTCTTTCTATAGTATACTGCTTCAGTTCTTCTTTTTAATTTCACATAGTCCCTGTCATTCATTGTATTATCAGTATCATAAAATGAGTTTTTGATGAACTTTGCTGTTCAGCCCGTCACGTTGAAATAGGGAAATCTCTAGTGTGCACGTGACTCCATCATTTATCAAGTCATTAAGTTAACTGCTCTTTAAGTACGTGAGTAATCTTGTGTCTATTGTCTTCTGACTTTGATCATCAAATAAATTGCTCTTGTCATTTAACACAACATACCTGTGTAATGATGGCTCTAATTGCAACATGACTCTGAGACTCACAGCATTTATTGATCTGAAAATATTTTCCCATTACGACATGATGATGCTCTCAATTTCTTTATCTCAAAGACATCAGCCAATCTTGCATTTGTGAAAATTTACAGTTTAATTAAGTGTTGAATCAGAAGTGTCCTTTGACCCCAGTTCATTTACTGGTGTCCAGTGCTTCCACTTTTTTTGAAAAGAAGGATTGTGTTGTGTATTGGGGAATGTCTGACATAAGCAGTTTCAATATTGCACCAAAAATAAAGAAACACGTGCCTCAGTATAAGGGTCAAGATAATTCACATTGTAACTCACTGTACGATTCATGTGAAAAAGAAATGAAGCACATCGTACAAAACATGCTTTGACAACATTAAATCGTCTTGTTGTTATGTTTGTAAACTTGTGCAAAAGCTCCATGATTGTAATTTGACCTGAGAAAACACATTTGACTGATGCCGTCTTACACTGGCCTGAGAGCTGCAAGGGAAGACTCTCACTGCTGGTTGTACCGGCTACGTCAGGTGAACTGGGTGGAGTCGAATGATTAAATTACTCAAGTGTTTCGAGTCTTGACAGGCTCTTATACAAACAGCAGAGTCAGTGTGTCAGATTCATGAATCTGTTATCAGCGAATGAGTCCATGAGTCTGCCTCAGACAAAACATCAAGTTCCTGTATTCACTACAGAAGGAATCATAAAATAGGCTAAACAAGTTGTTTATAATCATAGAATCCCATCAGATCATTGGCTTCAAACAGGCTGTTTCCAAAACTGCATATAAGTTAGGTCTTTCTTTAAGCCTTCTGTCATCTCCACATTACTGTAACAAGGAAAGTAAAAGGTTTGTGTTTTGTCAATAGAGGCTTAGGTTTTGGTCTAGTACCTCACAGGATCCATGTATGACCAAAATCCCCTCACTGAGTGTGTGTGTGTGTGTGTGTGTGTGTGTGTGTGCTGGTCTGTCTGAGAGTTCATCATGGCTGTGAGTGTGTCTCTGTGTATATTCGCTGTGTGTGTGTGTGAGTGTGTGTGAGAGAGCCTCAGTATCTATGTCTGTCAGTGTCTTGGAAGTCACCCCGTCGCCAGATCCTAACCTCACTTCAGCTTGAAGAGGAAACCTTTCACTCCAGGGGCAGAGGGAGAGGTTGATGTAGTTTAAGTGGACGGTCTCCATTAGCTGTTGTACATGGGTGTTTTGACTATTGGTTATAAGAATGGCGAGTGGAAAGGTCCCTCAGTTCTCTGATGCTGGTGAGTAGCTTTTGACCTCGCTGCAGCTCAGGTCAGAGTCTCTGTGGCTGTTTTGAAGCTTCTGGATTATTATGGACTTCACAGCAGCGTGTCCCACACAATGGAAGACAAGCAAAACACAGGTTGTTTGTGAGGAATATAGTGTCATGTATTTGTATTTGACACTTCACAGAATTAGAAAAACAACAGCTTTAGGTTTAACGCTCTGCCACTTTTCTGTAATGAATGAGTGGAACTTTCTATGAATTAGTCTGCTTGACTGTTTGCATTTCTCTTGTCAGGAAAAAAAAACAAACACATTCCTCTAAGTCTGCACCGTATGTCCTCATGGTTAAATATGCTTTCTTCTAACTTCACTGTTTGAAAAAATAACAACAAGCATAAACAAACCAACAGGAGACAACATGAATGGACTGTCACATTAAGAGGACTGAGACATCCCAGGGATGCACGTTATTAATTCATTACTGTGTGTACCTACAGTTTGTGCTGCTGTTAATTCATTATCATGTTTTTCATAAATTACAGCAAAAATATTTTGATGCTTACTGCATCATTACTGAAATAATGCCAACAGTTTAAATGCATCTTGTCCTGTATGTGTGTAGATGACAATTTCTTTCTCTGTTTCCCAAACAGTGGAGCATGAACAGATTCAGAAAAGAACTTTCACCAACTGGATAAATGCTCAGCTCTCTAAGGTATGTTGGGAAAGCATGTTTGTTTGTGAGGCTCAAAGTATAAATGACCATGAAATTTAATGCATTTGGGAATGGAAACTACTACAGACTACAGCCACCTCATTTCAGTGATATATCACATAAATACATCTATATATTTGTTATATTTGCTCCTGGAGTAGTAGTAATGCACATAAAGTTGTTGAAGCATCAGACAGCTGATATTTAACAAATTAATTCCTGGTACTTTATCAAAGATACTCCTCCTATTCTGGAGAATATTTTTCATGACAACTGGAGGTTATTAAAGTGGAGAGGTGCAGGAGAAAGAATGCAGTAAGGGACTGATGAGAACAAACTTTGAAGGCTACAGGTGTGTGCAGCCTCCATTCAAACTTAAGAAGGAAGCTGTCTTCTATTATATTCAATGGCTTCATTTTTCCTGATATTTGTAAAAGTATATCTGCTGGTGTTTTATTTTCATGTATGTTTTATTAGAGGTTTGAGGTACAAATAGTCAAAAATCTACTTTTACTGTGGGTGTCTTAAAACCTGATCAGAAGTTCTGCTCTTAAAATAGTTTGATATTAAGCTCTCAGTGTTGTAATTTTTGGCGACAAATAAAACATGTCTGAGACCCCGGAGAACGCTGCAAAGTGGCGTGACGTCATGCTGTGGTTTGGCTGTAAATGATATGAAGCAAGCTGTAGCGTGCAACGTGCTGACTCACTGGTCTGGCAGCGAGGTGCAGTGAAGTGACTCGCCCCGGATCTCCATGGATAGAGACCTTGAGCTGCTTGTGACATTAGGCTGGAGTATAAATAGTGCTTCAGTGGAGCAGATCAGCAGGAAATCTGAACCCCGCCACCTCTTCATAACCTCATGTCCACATTACTGCACTCCAACGCCAAAATCACTCGTTCATAACTTTCCATCTGCTACACCAATCTGAGTCCACTTACAATTCCCAACAGAAGACATTATCTTTGTGTTTACAGGCCGGTGTAGTTTTGACTGGAGATTGGACAGTTTTGGAGTGAATCTAATACAGTTTCAGTTTAGGTTTTGGCTGAAGAGAGAGTTTGTAGGCTCTGTTATTGGGGACCTTTTAAAGGTGCTATGTGTAGCATTTTAAAAAGTGTGTTACTCTAAACACAGCTTAGATCCTTTTGTAACCTCTGCTACTTTCTGTTTTGATGTTTCATTGCAAATTAATGAGAACAGTTATTGTGCATTTGCCTTCATCTGCTGTGAAAGAGAAGAGATACAATAAGTTTTGATTGTACTTTTAAACTTAAACTAAATGCAACAGAAGTTACTGTATATGTCAGCACTGAGTCATACCTACTGTATGTGTCTCCACACTGTAGTTGATTTAAAAGGTAAAATCCATGATGGATAATAGATTTCACATAAGGTCAGTCACTTCTTTATTTTGGTGAATTGTGCAGCTGGATTTATATTAATCAGTCGTGGTGAATTTTCTGCATTGTTACAGAGATTCCCTCCCTCATTCGTGTCTGACCTGTTCTCTGACCTCAGAGATGGGTCACGGCTGCTTGACCTGTTGGAGGTGATGAGTGGTCAGCCAATGGTGAGTTGGAAAAAGCCAAAACAACACAAAAAAATGCTGGAATTAATATTATTATGACAGTAAAGCTGATGTTGTAATTTGTCTCCATAGAAAAGACAAAGGGGGCATGGTGTTTTCCAGCAGAGGGCCGACATTGAGACAGCACTCAACTTCCTGAAGAAAAAATCTGTAAGGTCTCATACATTAAAATAAACATAACCTCTGAACCTGTGGTGTGTTTTATTGTTAACATTTGTTGCGGTTGGTTGCGCAGATCAAACTGGTGAACATAAACATCCCCGATATCATAGATGGACGGCCGTCCATCGTCCTCGGCCTTGTATGGACCATCATTCTCCGCTGTCATGTGAGTACCAATAGTAAAAGTAACATACTGAAGATACTGAAGATGCCATAAATATATATATATATATATTTTTACACACACTCTACTACTGTTACTGCTATTGTGAGAAAGCAATAGGAGGAGCAACAGAAGAAGAAACGGTAGCAACAGCATCTTGTGAAGCGTCATTAATTCTTAAAATAATTTTTATATAAAGATATATTGATAACAATATATTGTTTCACTGTCTCCATCATAGATTGAGGAGCTGGCCAGCGCTCTCTCCTTCAGCTCTCGTCATTCCTCCCTCGACTCTCTGGCCAGCCTGGACTCCTGGTCTGGCAGCCCCATCCCATCTAGTCCTGTCCCTGCAGGCCAGACATCTCCCCTCCACAGACGCTTCAGGATGTCTGCCAAGAAGGCCCTGCTCATGTGGGTCAGGGACCAATGCCAAAGGTGGGTTTTTAAGTATAGACTTAAATTTAAAAATGGGGTGTAAGTCTCTTTTTTTCTGTTTAATTTTCTTATTTTCATCGTCTGCTGGTCTTCCTGTCTCCAGTGTTGGGAGCTCTGTCAGTGTGAAGGACTTTAAGTCGAGCTGGAGAAGCGGAGAGGCCTTCTTGGCCATCCTGTGCTCTCTTAGACCACAGCTGGTTGATCTGTCACTGGCTCAGTCCAGAAGCAACCAGGAGAACCTGGAGGAAGCTTTTCACCTGGCCGAGAGGGAGCTCAACATCCCCCGCCTGCTGGAGCCACAGGGTGAGGCTGATCAGATCTGATATTGTGTTATAATTCTGGCCAACAAGTAGAATAACAGACTGCTGATACCACCCATTTTTCAATTTAACCCTTATTAAAGGGTGATTAGTTTGCTTTTTAGACTCTAAATTTCTAAACAATGTATTTGAAATTCAATTCAATTCAATTTTATTTGTATAGCACCAAATCATAATATACATTGTCTCTAGGCACTTTCCAGGGTCAGGTCGAGACCTTACTTTGTTATAGAGAAAAACCCAACAGATCCCACAAAGAGCAAGCGCTTGGTGACAAGGGGGAGGAAAAATCTCCCTTTAACAGGAAGAAACCTCCAACACAGAACAGCTGTATAGGTCATGGTGTTATCAATAATAATGACAGATAACAGTGGTTAATAGTAATGATGAGTCGTGGTGGATCTGGATCCTGCCACTCTAGAGGCAGAGATACCTGCAGAATGAGGACAGAGAGAGGGAGAGAGAGGAGAAGCACAAACTACAGGAAAAAAAAATACAAAGTTAATGACATAAAGTAGTTGAGAGAGAGAGAGAGAGAGAGAGAGAGAGAGAGAGAGAGAGAGAGAGAGAGAGAGAGAGAGAGAGAGAGAGAGAGCCAGCCCAGTGCATCATGGGAATCCCCTAGCAGTCTAGCTCTATAGCAGCATAACTAAGGGATGGTTCAGGACATACCCGAGCCAACCCTAACTATAAGTTATATGCACTAGTGGGGGCGAGTCTCTGAAAACCTTTTCTTTTACCTCAGATGTTGACGTTAATGACCCTGATGAGAAGTCCATCATGACATACGTGGCCCAGTTTCTACAGTACTCCAACGACATGCCAGCACCTGATGACCACCTGCAGGTTTGCAAACACACCATAATTGTTGTCACAGTGTCCAGTATTACTGTTTCAGTTGGCTGTTTTTCTTACTCTTTTGGCCTGTGCTGCTTGTATTTCCTGTCTGATCTTTGAACCCACAATTGCCTGCTTAGTACTTCCCTGTTCCTCCGATTTCTTTTTTCCTGCTCTCCTCTGGTGGCGGCGGTGGTGTAGCTGTTTCCTCTGGATCAGCCCTCCTGCTTCTCACCTGTCAATTTACCTGCTCACTTCACTCCAGCAATTGCTGTCTCACCGTTACGCCAGGTAGCTACACACCGAGCAAAGATGTCCCTCTCAACTTGATATTTGTCCATCTTTATACCTCTTTCTCTCACTCACTTATTTGCATTGATCAATCAATGCATGTGATTTATATTTACAAGATGCATGGCTGTTACTGCAGAGGACGTTTCTGATCTCTACATTTGAAAAGCATTTTTCTGCCGCTGTTTCTACGGGTCTAAAATCACTGCACTAACAGAGCAGAAACATAGTGGAGGTTAGCTGTTAGGTCTGTATGAGTATGACATGTATTTATTCAATGATTGTACAGCTCTAACACTGTTATTCACCTTGGTTAATGCTCTTAAAGCATCAAAATGTAGCTGTTGACACTTTCGATTGGGAAAATGTAGGTCTCTTCGAGCGAGCGAGCACAAGAGGCAACTTGCTGGCTGCAGCAGTCCTTACAGGAGTTGTCAGAAGCACGGACGGAGACAGAGAACTCAAGCTACGCAGAAAAATATCGAGTAAGGCAAAGCACAAGAACTTAATGGAAGAAAGAAACCATTGGTGCGTGGTACTTTGTATTGTTGTAGAGTGATTAGAGCTGTGTTTGGTTCACCAGGTGTTCCAGAGTCTCACTGGCTCCTTCACGGAGCAAAGGAGACCTTTACTGACCCTCCTCACTACCATTAGACGCTGCCCTGAGCTGAGCCGGGAGCAGCAAGCTCTCAGGGCAGCGTGGGATCGTCTGGAGGAGGAGGTGAGGAAAACCACCATGAATAATAAAGACCACTCTTGCCCTGTTCCCTTATTATATCCTGTGTTTTTGTGTTGTTTTTTTGTAAGAGCATCAGTTACCATTATTCCATATGGAATTAGTGAAAAAAGCCTTTAATCCTTCCTGATTCACTTTCTTTGTCTCTGTTTGATTGAGAAATGCTGACAGAGAATGTGACAATGACCGGTTTGTGTATGTATGCGTGTGTCGTTCTTCAGCTGCAGAGATGTAAAGCAGACCTGGACCTGAGTCTTCCTCCTCCTCTGGACTCAGTGATGGTGTGGCTGCAGCGTGCAGAGGCAGCGCTAACAGAGGAGGGAGGAGGGGTGAAAGATCACGCAGGCGCCGCTAAAGAAGCAAGAGCTCAACAAGAAACCCTAAAGGTTATTTTCCATTTTGAAGCTGCAGAACAAATTTGATCTTTCCTGTTCTCAAAAATCCAAAATGTACTTTTTTTTGTTCTGAAACTCTGAAACTACTCTGAATTTATTTATAGACCATTAGACTAGAATGAGGTAGAATTGTTATGAACAGGAAGCATAAAAATATCTTAGGACTGCTTCAAACTTTTCATTATCTACTTTATGTGCTCATAATATTTTTTTCTGGTTTTCTGCAGACTTTAATTAAGGAGATGAGCCACCACGTTAAAATCCTCGACAACTACAACATGGACGACTCAGGGAACGTGGCAGTGCCCCCTGAAAAGTTTGAAGAGATAAAAAGACGGTAAAAATCTCAAGAACTCTTAAAATCACTGATAATCTGCAGTAGCTTCTTTTATACCAACAGCCTCCCTGGATAATGTGTTAATACTTTTTTTCATTTGAAAACAGTGTAACACATATCAGAGTCACAGCCAAATATCAAGGGATCAAGTTGGAATACCAGGAACATCGTCTGACTGTAGTGGACCTCCTGAACCGCATCAATGCGAAGATCCAGACCTGGAAATCTCCGTACACATCAAAGGAGGCCGTGCATGTGCTTCTGCAGGACTTGCATGTGAGTGTATATGTAAAAAAAAAAAAAGGGGGGATTTAGGAAAAAAAAGGTAACACTCTTTTCTTTAATTGGCTCAATTAGAATTTGTTAACCCGACATACTGTATCTTATAAATGATGCCTCTGATTTGTTGTCTAGGAAACGGTGGAGCGGCAAGGCATGCTGTTGATTCTGATGGACTCTCTCCAAAACCTGAAGGAGAAGGCACATGCATACACCAGCAAGGCAGCACTAGGTACGAGCTAAAGGAGTTCTGTTAGCATGAAATCCAAGCTTAGTCTTTGATAGTCAATAGGTTTGACTTCCACCCACTCTTCACCCCCCCAGGTGAAGGTTCCCAGCTGGTTAATCGTCAGGTGAAAGAAGCAGAGAGTGAAACTGAGTTGGTCACACAAGCTGTGCCGGCTGTGAGGGGGGTGATGGAGAGAGTGGTGTCTGCGTGGGAGACTTACGACAAGTGCCTCACCTCTCTGCAGACGTGGCTCACACAGGTCGCACAGTCACAAGCCCAGTCTCCTGCTGCAGGGACGCAGGTGATAATCTGTACCAATCTCACTGTGGCGTCTCACTGCCTGTCTGTCAAAAAAAACAACGTTTTATCTATTGTCTTGGTTCCTGCAGGATATGAGGGAGTGGACATCATGTCAAGCTAAACTTAATGAGGTGGGGAACTCGCTTATTGAAGTGACAGAAACTTCAACCAGCCGCACTCTAGCTGAACAGCTCCGCAAAGTCAACATGCAGTGGGCTGAGTGTGTGAAGAGGACAAAGTTTGTAAGTTTGACTTTTCAAGAAAGGACAGTTAAATGTTCATCATAATAGTTTTTGATCTGATGAAGTTTACACACTTGTTATTTAATTTATTTTGTATTTTATTTTGTCACAAACCAAAATGTGACATGAGCAATAACTTAAGCAGAGGTTGCAAGACATTAAGCATGTCTTCTCTTTAGGAAGCATCATCGGAGCCCAGTGTCGGTCCCTCGTGTCTGCAAATGGTGCATTCACTGACCCAGGAGGCCAGCTGGCTACTGAGACAACCACTGGACGTGGCCTCTGTCCCACTGAAGGCAAACAGACAGAAACTACAGGTTGGCAAACGTACAAAAGTTTTTATAACAAAAATCAGGAACATTAAAATCTGGTCTCTCGTTTTAACTTCTACTATGTCGACTTTTGTTTTTGTTTTTTTCCAGCTGCTGAGTAAAAAGATGGCAGAAGTGGACATGTCATCTCTCAGCCACACAGAGAACCTGCAGCAAACTCTCCCACAGGTACTCACCTGTAAAAACACTGACTCACTCTGATGCAGTTAAACAGGTCTCATTCCTTCTTCCATTTTCTGGCTGAACCCATTGTGAAGCCAAACTTTATCAAACCAGCATCCAGACAACAATGTGTGTTTATTATTGACATAATGTTTTTGCCATTTTCCACTCTCCTATGTTGTAGAATGGCAAACTAATGATAGGGGTTTGCTTGTGTCTGTATGACAGATGCTGGCTGAAGCAGAGAGGACCTGCGGGGAGCTGCAGCGGGCTGCATCCAGGCTGGAGGGTCGTCTGGCTGAGCTGGACCACTGGAGCACAGACGCCCTGGACTGTTACCAGCACCTAAAGGACAAAGAGCACAGAGGACGCCCTGCAATGGAGTCTGCAGCCAAAGTCAGCAAGCCAAAACTTCATGCTCCTTCTAATTAAGTTTTAAATGTTAAAGTCATCATAAAACACTGTTTAGATGCAGCAGCTTTTACAATTCACAAATCATTGTTGCTTCCATATTGCAGTCCTGCAGGTATCTCACATTGTTCATGGATCTAAAGTTAAATGATTGTTTTGATTATTGAAACATAAGAAAATAAGCAAGAGCAAAGTATCAAATGTCATGTTGCAAATTCCAGTTTGCCTTTTGCAAAGTTGCTGAAACAGGCTCCAGATTTTAGAATATATTTCTCAGCCTCATTGTTTGGTCTTAAGTGCTTATTGTTGTGGTGTTTTCACAATGTGTTTATCAGTGAGGGGTAAACGGTGTGGGAGCTAAAGCAGGGTGACACCTTCTTTAAAATTGAACAATAAAATACACATAAACAAATACAGGCCTTATAATATAATCCTTTGTAGATGCTGATCTCTAGAGGCTCGCAGCTGGAGAACCAGGTTGTGACTGAGGAACAGGATCTGCGGGACTTTGTTGCACGAGTACAGAAGACCTCTCCTCTGCAGCACCTCAGTACGTCTGGGATGCAGGACAGGATCTCAGAGGCAGTCTCCCACTGCCAGGTGAGCTAAACTAAACTAATGACTTTTTCAGTTCCTCAACAGTTACTCGTATTCATGTGATTTTCTTTTTATTTTTGTAGGAGATTCTTGGACTGTTCAGTTCCCTTGGGTTTAAGGGGCATGTCCCTCAGACACAGAGACAGACAGAGACTGGGTTTCTTGTTGTGGCAAGAACCAAACATGTAGACCAGACTGGGAATCTGCAAACCCAGGACCCAAGTCAACTTTCACCTCAGTTTCCATCTCAGATGCGAGATCTCCAGAGTTGGCCCAAAAACCAGCACAGGAACACACAGGATGAAACAACTATTGTTATACCCCATGTTAAAATACAGATGCTGCCACAGCCTTTGATGGAACCAGTTCCTCATTTTCACTTTTCTCTTTCTCAAAGTGTAAAAGAAGCTGAATCTAAGCTTGTGATGCAGCCTCAGTCATTTTCCAAACCCAGTGTTCCAGCTTCAAGTCCCAGTCAAAGTGATCAACCTTCACCTTCTTTGACCCAAACCGCTGTTGGGCCAACATCTCAGAAAAGTCTGACTCTGTCCAAGCACGTCACAAGTACAGTAACAGAGGGAAATGAAAGCTCGTCCCCTGCACAAACTCAAAAATCCAAATCCAGAATGAGAGGCCAAGAAAACACGCTTCAGGTTAATATAACATCTCCACAGCCACCAGTTATGGTCCGCAGTGAAGTTCATTCGAAAGCCCAGTCAATGGCAAGAAGCCGGCTGGAGAAAGCCAGAGTTCGCCTGCACACACGCATCCATCAAGCCATCAAGTTATTTGGCGGCAAAGAGGTTTCAGAGTCACAAGCCAAGAAGAAACAGGTACAGTTTCAAACATTAAAGTATAAAATGGAAATCAATAACCCTAACTGTGTTTTTCAAGCTGTAGATAAAAGTATAAGCTCTGAATTGTCTTGTGAAAAGTCTTTCAACACTTCATTTTTCAATTCTTTAATTTTAATTTAGATTAAAAATGTTATTGTTTTACTTTCAGATATTTTTCATTTTCCAAAAACACACTTTTATACTTTGTTGATTAGTGTGAGACTTTTCTTAGTGACTGTAAAGCCAGCTTTCCATGTATTTCCACGACGCCTATTAAAACAGAAGCTTGGCTTTGTTTGCTTTAAATGCAACAACATCCAGACCCTACAAATCCCCAATTTAATCTCAGAATCAGGACACATTCTTTAAAGGTCTGTGGTGTTTCGCTTTGTGTTGTGCTACCAGTTTGGTTTGTGCGTGTTTGTCTAGCTGTGTGTCTCTCTGTGCAGCGGGCTTTAAAGATGCTGCAGCCTGTCATCCTCGAAGAGTTCCTGGCTGCTGTGGAGGGTTATGGGGCCTTCTGCTCTGGGCCCCAGCTCCAGGACTTGATGCTCCTCTCTGACTCAGTCAGAAAGCAGTGGGAGGTATGATAGAGAGTCAGGAAAAGACTGATGTGCCCATGAGTCAAAGACAGGTTTTCAGAAACACACCTGAAGCTTTCTTTGTTTTTATTGATTCTAAGTGGAGCTGCATAGAAATTGATTTTGATTAGCTGTGTTTCCTGTTCAATTCTTACATTTCTGGAAACTTGGCAAAAAAAAAAATTTTGAAGGTTTTTTTTTAACACTGGTTTTACTTTTTGTGGTGTTCCAGATTAATCCAATACTTTCCCAGACCTTTAACTCCTGACAACTTAACATAACTAATATTTTCCTCAGAATTTAACCTGAAGCACGTTTCTGCCATTTCTGTTTGTGTCACACTCAGGACGTACGCAGAGAAATGGCTGCCTTCATTCTGTTCCTATGGTCCAAGATCAGAGAAGGAAAGCAGCCATTTTCTGTTGTGCAAAGTGAAAGCCAAACTAACGCTCCCCACGAAGCTACTGACCAGTTTGACCATGACTCTATGCTGCAACAGCAGGTACTTGCATAACCCTGTAACATGACATTAACATCTGACTGCACTGTGTGGCAACCTGTCTGATTTTGGCCAGATAGCCGGAAAGATTTCAGTTTCTCAGAGGTTCACGTTACCACCCACCCAACAGGTCGTCACAGACAGAGCTGCACCTGCCGAAGAGTGGGCTGAATCCCTCCGAGAACTGAGTGAAACAGTGACACCAGGTAAATCATCCTGCCTGGCGACAGAGGAGCTGAAGGAGACAGATGAATCACAGGAAACCAGTGACACAGTGAACCCAGAGCACAGGTATGATGATGCTATAATGCTAAGAAGGAAATAATAAAATCTGCATTTGTCAGTCTGTATTTCCACTATGTCTGCTCTGCTCTGCTCTGCAGCAAAGGTTATTATTTTGCATACCACCTACATTTGTCAGTGTACTGCAGCTTTCTCCGTTGCTGTAAATGAAATTATGATGAAAAAAGATGAAATTTCCTCAACAATGTCACATGATGGATATTTGTGCTGATACAGAAATTGTTTCAAATGAATAATTTTCTTTCTTCTGTATTACTGTGACAAGTGTCATGTGATGAGCCCTTGATTTTCTACAAATAGCCTTGCAGTTATTGAAAGTCCCTCAATTTGACAACATTAACTACGCTCATATTAATTTAACCTTTTGACCTTTGCTTGATGGGAACTCTTTTCCTTCCTTCTGTTCATTTACAAATAAAATTCAGTTCATTTTTCAGATACAAGCTCAGTTTAATAAAAAGAGTTTTCACAGAGCAAGATAAATATTTCATGTGTATCTTATTGATGCTAAAGCCTCTCAGTGGGAGGTAGAACTTTAAACTGCAGAAGCAATGTCAGATTTCAGTTTATCATATTAAAATTTGTACAGAAATAGAACTAAATTTTGTTGCATTAGAATTTATCCTAAAATCAGTTGAATTGAATTGAAGCAGACAGCTTATTCATAACAACTGTCACTCGGTAATCCTTCAAGTCTATTAATCTTAATGAAAAGCCTTTTGTGCTGGTTCTAACTGACTGGTCCTGACCTCCCCCTGTGGAACGTTTCTTAACCCAGCAGGGGACGGCAGCTTGGGGGAAACGCCCCGCTGAGAGCGACTGGCGTGTCAGCTGACGCACGGCCGAGCAGCAGTCTGCCACAGAAACAGAGCGCGGACAGCCCACAACAAGACCTCTCACCTATGGCAGGCTTAGGCTCAGTGCGGCTTCAGCGTGATATCCTGCCACTGTGGTCTCAGGACGCCCCAAATGACAGAAAGGACCACCCGACTCAACACAGAGGCTCCGGCCCCGAGAAAATTCTGAAGTCCTCACTTCGAGCTCATGAGCAGCGACTGAAGGCTCGTTTGCTGCACGTCACAGACAGCAACCAGCAAGCCCGCACTCATGTACAGGTGCCATCAGATCACATGACTGCTTTTCTCATCCCCACGTATTTCAGTACTTTGTGAGCTCCAAGTTGCATTTTCGAAAGTTTGAACAACTTCAAAATCATTTCATGCGATGTAAAAGTAATTTAAATAGCTTATTAAATGTATGTGATCTGGGTGGACGAGGTTTCAGTGAGTGTTACAACCAAAACAAATGCTGGACTCACTGTGAAATTGTTAAAATTTCACATTTAAGTTTTAATTGGTACTTCTTTTTTTTTTTTTTTTTTTACAGTAGTTTGAATTATTGGGACATTATTTGGAACAGTCAGACAGTTACTGTATGTGACCTGCCACACTCTCTGTTACAACCAAACTATGAGACACTTGACGTAAATTATTTGCTTCTAGGAAAGGAGGAGAAAGCTTCAAAGTCACAACTTCTTTTTAGTTTAAATCCTAGAAATCTATATTTCTGCACATTTCTCCTTCTTCATGATGCCGAAGATGTCAACCTTCCAGCCTGAGACTCACTAGAATAAATATGTGTTTTCCTTCTGTTTTTCGTGTTTCGTTTACATAAAAATGTCACCTATGCATGAATGAATGAATTTTAAAAGACACATATTTTCAAAACTTTATTTGCAGAGTCACACTTTTTGTTACCATAGTTACCACTTACAAGGCACAGCACCAGCTGTAGAGCTCTAATCCTCAGTAATTGGATAGGCCTGCCGCTCCATCTTTAACTCTGTTCCTCTGTCACTATGTGTCTCTCCCATCTCCCAGGCGGTTGTCAGGGGCAACACTGTGGAGACCAAGCAGGAGGCAGAGTGGACCATCATCCCAGAGACAGTCGCCCCACTGCAGGAAGAACACCCTGCTGAACAGGAAGTACTGAAGGAGTGGAGAGGCCAACAAATGGGCCTGCAGAACAGGTACAGCACCTCCCAGATTTAATCAACAGTACTCAGTTATCTCTTAAGATAAAGCATATATTTTCCTTGTTGTTGATCTTTCAAAAAAAATCAGTGCAGAATCATCATTCAGAGTGTAAACGTGAGAGATGAGTTTAAAGCTCCACCTTGACCTTGAAAAGGTCAAGGCACTTTAAGGTCTATTTAGGAGCCGTTCAGAAGTTTCATCTTCATCCGCAGATGATGTTTTCTCAGTTGTCATGGAAACATTGAAATTATGTTAAAATTTCAATTTTCTTTGAGCATTGTTTAGCACTCCTCATCTGTGTTGGCTCCAAAGTTGAGTTTCAAAGTTTATTCTTGACCTTGGAAACAACTCACTCAAGGTCCATTTAGTAGTTACTCTGGAGCTTTCAATTGCATTACACAATCTTCATCAGCAGATGGAATTAACACTTTTTAGTACCATAGATAGTAATTACTCATTCTAACAGTAGCTTTTACTTTGGATTGTGTCAGGATGAGGTCTCTTGAGGGTACTGCTGACCTGGAGGCTGCACATGATACGATGACGCTGATCACACAAAAACTGGACAACAACATCCAACAGTCTGTGGACGTCTCCTCTTTCAACTTGGCCAACCATAGTCTGCAATCTGACTTAAAGGTATATCTTTGCTTTGTTCAGAAAATAAAACTTAAATTCTGAGAGAGAAATATGCAAAGTTTAATCCCTGATGTGTTACCCAGGAGATGGACGACAGGCTGCAGTCTGAAATGAGAAAACTAACAAAACAAAGCAGCGAAGAGGAAAGACAACAACCAGAAGCCACATCCCTCCACCAGGCTTTCCACAACAGTGCCAGTCACCTCAAGCAGCTCAGACAGCAGCTGGAGAAGGTTCAGTCAGCTGCCCAGGCTGTGGATCACTTCCTGGACACAGCGAGGGAAGTCAAGGCTCTGCTGGCAAACCAGGAAGCCAGCAGGCAGCAAAATGAGGCGGATTGGGAACAGGACAGGCATTCTTGGCAGACAGAAATGCAGCAGAGTTTGCAGACGGCTGCGGAACAATGTGATAGTGCTGACAGCAATTTAAAGGCAGCAGGAATGACTCTGGCCATGGATGGCACAACTGTGACATGCCAGGATGTGGTGACATCATTGTCTGAGCACGTTGTGGATGTGGAGAAAAAGCTGATGAGAGCCAAAGGGCAAGGGGAGAGCAAAGATGAGGAGAATCCAATAGCAAAAGAACAAATGGAGAAGAATCAAGAACTGAATCCTGTGGAGATACGCCAGACAAAGGCTTGGGATGATTCACCACAGCAGGGAGGAGCACAGGAGCAGGAGCACCTCCCTCTAGGTGGGGCCGAAGAGGAGTCAGGGTTGGAGGCCAAAAGGAGGAGACTGGAAGGAGAGAATGACACAAAGACACAAAGGGAGGAAGAGCACAAGGCTCTGGCTTGCAGTTCTGATGGGGATGGCGCTGTCCAGAGAGGAAGAAGCAGCCAAATTAAGCAAGAGGGAGAGGAGAAGAAGAGCATGGTCCAGAGGAGAGCCGCCTTGTTAGGAGCACTGAGGGAGATGAGGGGAGCAGCTGAGCATGTGGGGCTGCACGAGCTCACCCTGCCTGCTCTGCAGCAGAGGTACAGCATTGATCTGGATCAATAAATGACTTTTTTCTTTTCATTCTAACCTCTCTGTTTCCTCTCTGTGGGTGGAATATCAGATGTTTACTACATCACACACAGAAGACTGTGTTAAGTAACTAAACTAATAGAGAATAATTTTAGGTATTTGGATTCTTTGGGATATTGACTAGAGTCTGGTGTAGTTGTCCACCTATTTGCATTTTTAAGAGGTTTAAGAGGATGTCAAAACAAAACAAAAAAAATGTTCATTATATGTCTAGCTCATAGTATAAAACTGCAACTAAAGGAGAATCACCAATTAAATGTGTACACAGGCCAAACATTGGTATTCCACACATCAGGAGATAATAGTAACTCCTCACGAGTGCTGTTTTCTCACAGTGTCAATAGTCTCCATTCATCCATAACCTCTCTATTTAGCCGCTGTGCACTGATGACCCAGCACACTAACAATGGTTTGTTCCTCTTCAGGACACGAGCTTTGACAGAGCTGGAAAGTCGTGTTGCCGGCCTCCTCTGTGAGCGGCAGCACATACAAGATGCATCTTCATCAGGATTCTACGATGTGAGCCAGAGCAGCGAGGTGGAGGACGAGTGGAAGGAGACAACAAAAGCTGTAACTGAACGGTAAAGACCAGAGGAGCACTCACAACGATGAATGATTATTAAAGAAGCTTCTGTCTCTCATGCAAATTCTGTTTATTTGGTGTGTATGTGTGTGGTGTGTTACGGATCCCATACAGGCTGGAGCAGTGTCGTGTCCTAACTGAGCTGCTGAAGAGGTTTCAGAGCATTCGTGGTGAGCTGACTGGGACACTGCAGAGGGCAGAAAGCACCATCAGTGAACAAGCCTCCTACATGGGGAAAGACAACCTGCAGAGATTCCACACTAAGGTATAACAAAGTTTTTTGGAGTTTGGCCCACAAGTAAAGTATAGAAAACATACAGTAGACATCAAACCATCCTTTCATCTCAATTAGATCGTCGGATTAGGCTCTTTGTGCTGACACTCAAATACAAATGTGTGTGTATGTGTGCTCACTCAGGTTCAGGAAAGAAAGGCAGAGCTGAACAGCCTTGGGGACAGCATAGAGGAGGTCCGCAGTGTCTGCAGGCAGCTTCACTCTCACCTACGTCAGATACCAGAATGCACCGTCATCCTGTTTGAGAGCGAAGCTGATGCTCTGATGGACAGCTGGCTGGATGTGAGTTTAGTCGCTTTATGTATAATGGGAATAATATTCTGTCAAACCTCTTTTCTTGCAGGTTATTGTGTTATGAGTGTATTTCACCAGCATAAAACCCACTGTTATTAAAGCAGAATTTACTACCCCCTTTGTTTTATGTGTGGATGATCACATATATGTGAATAATGAAATAATTGAGTGATAGTGTTCATTACAATTCACGCTCTTGCAGATATCAGAAAGAACAGATTCCCACCTTGAAAACCTGCACCTCGGTCTGACTCTGTGGGATGGAGTCCTCCAGCTGGGAGAAGAGGTGGAGAGCTGGACTGCAAATAAACTAGCAGTGTTTGCTCAGTCTCCATCCTTTCAGTCAGAGAATGACATCAAGACACTGCAGGTGAAACTAGGATTTGTTTTTATAGTTCTGTAACTATACACACCTTTCAGACTTCTCAGGTGTGTCTTATGGGAAGCTAAATGATCTCTAGGTCTCTACAGCTGCTGTGAATAATGATAACCTCCCTTTCTCTGTCTCAAGGACGAGATTGAGGCCCAGGAGAAGAGTGTGGAGCGTTTCCACCAGAGAACCATGGAGATTCAGTCGCTGCTTCAAAGCACAGAGCCCCCACTGGAGCTGCAGGTAGAGCATGTAGCTTTTACGTGCTTGTCAGAGACACACATACATGGAGCCACAGTGTCTTGTCAGCGCAGGTCTGTTGGTTAATTTTGTTTTGCCTAGGTGGCGGAGACCCAGATGAGGAAGAAGATAGAGCAGCTGAAGGAGCTTGGCTCCGAGGCTGAGGATGTTTACAGGCAGATGGTGGCTGCTGAGGGACAAATTACTGCCAGGATGGCCGAGTGCTTCATGTCCCTCCAAAAGATTCAGGACTCCCTCCTTGCTCTCAGTGGCTCAGATGTTGCAACAGTCCTTGCAAAACTGAAAGTAAGCTCTAAGATGCAGTTAGAATTAGATTAGAATTAAAAATTAGAATATATATTTTTTTTAGAAATATTTGTGATCTTTTTTAAAATGTATTATTCCACATAGGTTTGTGTCAGGGTTATTTAAGATGTATCAAGGGAGAGTTTTTATGTATAAATACTCATCTAGATCAACACAAATCATGTTGCTCTGAAGCACTATGTAACTTTATACTTTCACTGCACCAAGTGGCATCAGGACGAATTAGAATTTAAAGGTTTAAACGAGCGACTTAATGCAAACAAACCAACATTTCACATTGTTCGTTTGTATGTGGAGAAGATTTCCCATAATGACATGGGCTCAGTTTTGGGCCAGTGGAGTGAACCTAGATATTTAAATTCTTGCCTAATGCACTTTAAAGCATCCTTGTGAAAAATTAGAAAATATGTGACTTAACTGCTTCCTCAGAGGTATCACAAAACACTGTCCCAGAGAGGAATGCACATTGGACACTGAGATGATTGGAGTGAAAGCAACATAGACTACACCTGTTTTCACCAGTGGTTCCAAACTCTGCAGAATGATTTTAATAGATGCAATGATCACCTAAAATTCTGCACATAGTAGCTTTAAAGTCGGGACAATGATAACTGAGGATTTAAAACACTAATCATTAACACTAATTTAATTTCCTCTACAGGATCAGTGTCGGCAACTCCAGACCCAGGATGAGCAGGCAGAGAGTTTGCAGGAGGATCTGCGTGTCCTGACCAACATAGCCAGTCCTGATAGCCTAAAGAGTCTGTCTGCAGACGGGATTCAGCTGCAGGAGAAAGTCAGAAACGCCCACCAGCTCTTCTCTGAGGTGGAGGAACAGACTCAGAGGAATATCCAGGATCTTGACAGGTAACAGATGAAATGCATAGAAGCTGAAAGTTCACTTTTCAGTTGAGCTTCTTATGTGATGTGTACAGATTTACACATCTGAAGTGATATATGGCCTCTCAACTATTTGGCACGCATACACACGTCATTCAACACAGCACTTACACATTACAATAAAGGCACAGCAGAGCTGCTCAGCAGGTATTTCTGGAGTTTGTTTAGATGCTTCTCTTTCTTTGTTCAAGAGCTGCTTAAGCACTTGACTGTGTTCCAATGGTTGTCATCAGTGTCATCATCTGCATAAACAACAAACAAACAAACAGGCAAAACCTGAACTGAACGAACAGAGGCTAATGACTCTGCATGACCCCACGTAATAATTTTTAATATTTGTTATTCTAGCCTGATTCAAACTTCTTTTCAGTACATTTTTTTAATCCATTTTCCTTCTCTATAGCGCAACTTGATTTAAAAGCTAAGGTTAACTGTACTGTATGTTTTTGTCATTGTCAACAAACAAAAACACAAACTTCCTCACTGCCCCAGGCTATCTGTTGCACTCAGACCTAAATATCTTGGTTTTAATTGAAGACATAAAACCTTAAAAACATGTCACAAATATTTACTTGGGTTCTTTATTTAAAAAAAGGCAGAGACATTTCCTGAAACAGCTGGGTACTGTAGCTTTTAGCAAATGTTACTCAAACAGGAGTGAACTGTGCATCTGTTAAGGATTCTCTGCAGCTGCAGGTTAGTGGGCTCCTGAGTATTTACAACAGCAGGACAATGACTCAAAATAAACCATTTAATTGTAATGAAGGAACATGTGGCCAGTGCAACAATATGTAAAATAGTGAAAAAAAATGTGTACTATTTATTTTTGTACTGTTTATATGATACACACAAACTGAGTACAAGACATTCACACAAGAGATTCTCTGGAGATTAAAAAAGACAGCAGGACAAGTTCAACTTGTTTTCCTATATGTGTCCTGTGCTCTGTCGGAGAGTCATTTTCTCACCTTGATGTCTGTTTAATCTGCAGTGTTTTGTACATACTGTTCATGAGCGTGACGGTGTCATACACACACTTTTATTCATGCAGTATGTGTGTGTTGTAGGCTGCAAAGGGAGAGCGAGCATTTGGAACAATGGCTGCAGGCCGCTGAGGAAAAAGCAGCAAAGGAGGCGGATCTTAGTCTCCTGCAGGAGGAAGCACTTGAACAAAGGTAAAACTCTGGGTGAAGCCATGCAATGCCCTGTATACCATTATTAAAATCTTGTAGAAATTAAAACTTCATATGCATGGGGCAATATACTTTATACTGTGTGTATTTAGGTCATGACTTTATTTACAAAAACATAAAATACTTTGAAGTGACCTAACATTCCATTAACAAGTCTGTCTGAACATGAATACACACATTATCTAAGATTATTATCCATATTAAATGATGGCAACAGATTTTCTTTCAGAATATATTTATTAGGATGAAATTCCTGATTGCACCAATAATAATATGGAGGCAGATGTGCTCAGTCAGACCCACAAAGCTAAATATAACCTGAGCTGTACACTTCAGAGGAACTAGGTAAAGACATGAGCAGGAGGTCCCCAATTGAATCAAACACACTTGAACAACGTGCAGTTGTTCTGTGTTGTGATGTCGACTAATGCTGCATAGAGAAAATAATGACGGAGGTTGTAAAGCCTGTTATTCTCCAGAGGCGACTGACTCATGCTGAACTACATGACTATATGTTGTCACACAAAAGGTGGAAAATTGTAGACACACACTGTTTGGAGAGATAATGTCTGGAGCACACACTTACAGTCAGTAAGTAAAGCTTTTAATAAGATGCAACACACACATGGAAGTACAGATATAAACATGCACTCCAGATTCTATTCATCCTTAAATATGTTGCTTCTATTTGAAACTTAAGTGTAGGCGAATTTATTTTTTATTCTTCTTATGCACTTTGAAGGAGCTACAAGTAGTGACAGATTTTTCCTCTCAACTTACCCCTCACCTTAGTACATTCTCGGTGACCTTGTCCTTACAAATACAAAGCGTCATTTCTGCCCCCTTATTAACATTTGAAAGTGTGAATAAACTGTAGCTTAGCACCAACTCCCCTTTCATTTCTCTCCTCTGCAGGGTGAGGACAGAGCTCCTCAGTCAGCTTGTGTCATCTTTACAAAGCAGCAGCCTTCAGCAATGTGTGCCGGTGGAAGAAAGTAGCAAACTGCTGGAGCGATACCACAACTTCCACACTAACATCCTACATGATGCCAAGGAGAAGCAGTGCTCTCTGAACAGGGACCTCGAGGTGTTTCAGGCTTTGTTGAAGTCCACACAATCCTGGGTTGGAGATCTGAGGCTACTTGTTGACTCTCCACTTGGTGAGAGTCCTGGTATCCAGAGTCCTGTTGAGCAGAAACTTCACCATGCTCAAGTAAGAAAACTTCACGCACTCTTGCTGAGCTGCTCCGTTTCTCTACACACCTCGCAAAAAATATCAACAAATATCTGATCATGATTCATTTGACTTAAGACACAACAAAGGTGTCTTCTCAACTCCTTCATTCTGAATCACATCTGGGCCATGTAATTGTAGTATTTAATTTAATGTAGTTAGTAAAAGGGAGTGTTTACAGTAGTGTGTAATGCAACACCAGGGTGTGGACACACTCATCTGTTTGTTTACATTTCCTACTTAATCCAAAGTTAGGACTGTCTAGTCAGTGTGATGTTACGATGACTCAAACTTTCTGGAAGGGAAGTTTATGTTACAGAGCTGTCTGTTGTACCAGATGAATCTAGGAGATGTTTTTGTCTTTTTTCATGTTGCTGCATTCTGAAGAAGTTATGCAAAGATCTGTGAAAATATATTTCAGGCTGTGGTAAGTGCAACCACATATGGAGAGGCTCGCTTTGAAGAGCTCAGAGTTACTGGAAATAGTCTGAGCCGCAGGCTGTGTGATGGAGATGACTTGAAACAGGAAATTGAGGAAACCATTCAGAAAATAGAGGAGCAGAGGAGGGACCTTCTGCAATCAGTTGAGCCTTATCGCACGTGAGTGGAACAAGTGAATGGCTTTTAAGCAGTAAGATGATTTTAATCAATATGAAAAATGTCATTTCTGGGTTTGAACTTAATCATTTAATCATTTTCAGGGTTCTGCAGGCTGATCCAGAGCTCACCTCCTCCTACCTGGCCAGAAGACAAGAAGTCTGCTGCAGGGTGGAAGAGCTGCAGCGCCAAATTGCTCAGATACCCACTTTATTCCCCTGGCCCGGCACAGCTGAGCGTAGACAAGCCTGCCTTCTAGCCCGTCAACTGTGGGATGAATCTGAATCCCTGCAATTAACTCTTACCAGCCTGGCTGAACAGAGGAGGGATCTGGCTGAGCGAACCAGTGACACCATCTGGAAAGATTCCTCCTGGGCTGAGCTGGACAACTGCTGCTTATCACTGAGGGCAAAGTTGAAGGTAAAACTTTACTTTTCATGTTGAAGTGATAGTTATGGTTCAGAACAGTGATTCCCAATAGGATTAAAATGTTTGTGATTCTGTGCATAGTACAGACCTCTCACCAACCTGAGTCAGTTGTAAAGCCACATGTTCCCACTGAGACTGTATGGAGACTGTTCAGCAAGATGAAATGATTACCTGAGTGTACTTAAGTAATTTGCTGAAAGTATTTGATAAATAAGTTGAAAAGGTAATTGTTTAACAACTGTAATAATTAGCTGAAAATAACAGACATATAGTTACAGTAGCAAGAAGTAATAACCATTTAAATTAGCTAAATGTAATGGACGAATAGCTAAAATAGGTACAGTAGCTGAAAGTAATAAACAGTTGAAGTTAGCTAAAAGTTAAGTAAGTGTTACGGACATACAGTTACAGTAGCTGAAAATAATAAACAGTCTAAATTAGCCAAAGGTTAGCTAAAAGTAATGGACATTTAGTTAAAATAGTAGTAGTAGCTAAAATGTATAAATAAACAGTATAGTTATGGATATATATATAAAATGGATATATAGTTAAAATACAGTAGACAGGTAAAAGAAATAGATAAACAATGGAGAATCAGGCAAAAAAGTTAGTTTAAATTAATGGATAAATGGTAAAATAATTAGTGAAACATAAAAAACAAAGGTTCTAATAGTTAGTTAAAAGTAATGGATAATTTAAATAATTAGCTAATAGTAAGTTGAAATGTGTCAGCTAACACTAATGGCAGAAGTGAGAATGCAAACTGAACTAAATGGACCAAAACACTGGAAATTCAACTGTATGACAAAAAAAAACTATGTCCATTTTAATTAGTGTTAACATCCACTTTAAAATCAATAGAAATAATACATGAGGCATTACAGGTTGGTCAGTGAAGGGACAATTGAGTTCATCTGATGGATATGCAGTTGTTAAAATCACTATAAGTACGTTCAAGCCCTCTGACTGTCTGCTTGGCATAACTCAAATGTCTACAGGATGTGTGTTCCCGCCTCGAGGAAGATGTGAGTAATGAGGAACATTTTGGCCAGTTACTGCAGGACTGCCACCATAAATTGACATCCCTACAGGAAAGGATGTCAGCTTGTCAAGCCCAGAAAGAAAGCTCAGCTGGACCATTCACTGATGTACCAGCTTTGGAGGTGAGGTCCAATAACTAAACTGACCTGGTGAATCATGTACAAGCTCTCACACATTTTATATTTCACATTCTTCTACATTCAAACCATAAAACAGACATTTAAATAAAGGGGATGGAGAATTTCCTAATATTTAGCCACCTACCTGTTTATACGAACAAACGTGTTTATGTAGCACTCTCTCCACTTTACAGGCTTTGCTACAAGAAGTAACAGACATGGAAAAAGACATTTTGCAACTTGTAAGGCTGAACGACTCCATGGCAGACAGCTCCACGGTCGAGGCCCAAGCCAGCCTCTCCCAGCAGGTCAGCATTTTCCAAAACCACAAGAGGGCACTAGACAGCAGCATCAGAGAAAACCTGGCACTGCTCAAGGAAAAGAACAACCAGAGAGTTCAACAGGTGAAGGAAGAAGTCTCATTTGTACAGACAGCTGCGAAAGACCTGGCTGCAAATGTTGGAAATCTGTGTGAGAGCCTTGAAGTTGTACCTGATATCAGCCAGCTCAAACAGCAGTGGTGTAATATACAGGTAACATTAAAAGATCCTTTAAAGTGCTGCTTTATCCCAGATGAGCAGGTTCATCAATAGCTTCATGCTTAATTAATTTCCATGCATCTCCACCGTCTTGAACTTAAAATCTTAGACACCTGACAGTATTTTCAATCACAGAAGCATTTGTTTCTCTCTCAGGACTTTGATACCAGGCTGACAGAGTTGGCTACAAGAGTGTGCAGCCTGCAGAATACAGGAGAATCAAGCATCACACAAGAAAAGCTTCCTGCAGATGTCATTTTGATTGTTGATGGAGTTTCTAAAGACATTGACAGGTGCTTGACCTCATACCTTTCTTTGGCTTGTCTTGTTCTTCAGCTTTATTTATTCTTCCAAATGAAGCTGAAGGTTTCAGAGCTTGTAGAGAGACTGCTGACAGAGTAAGAGACTGATAGAGAAGTCATTTCTAACGTAAGGTTAAAACTCATTCAAAGGTTTACCTGGAAAAGAAGTTTGACAGACAGCAATTCTCTATTTGCAACATAAAGTAAATGGAGTTGATGGGAAATGGGGTTTGAACTTTGATAAACACCTTCAGTATCAATACCACTGTACTGAGACGGAGGCTCTCTGTTGTAGTTAAGACCAAAGAGCCACAGTGCATTTGTAAATGCAACATATATTTTTTTTTATGTTTTAAATATTGTATGAACTATTTTCCTGCTTGTTTGTTCCCTGTCATGTCCAAACTCTAGCCTCAGGTCCATTTCTCTACAAAAGAAGCAGGAGTGTGCAGAAAACACTGCTAACAGGATGAGACATGTCATCAGGCAGCTGCAGCAGTGGAGCCAAACAGTACAAGCTGAATCATCATCACCCAGCCAGGTAATACACATTTTTCTGATTCATATAAAACACAAAGACGTAGCCTACAGAGTCTGATCTGCCACTGCCAATTAAATACATACAACATAGGTTAAAGACAAGCAGTTCCCACAAATGCAGAAAGCCAAAATATCTAATCCTATTAGAGCCTGCACTTTGTGATGATATGAAGACTATTATCTTTTGCCGTATCTGGCTTTGGACAAAAACCCATGATTTTTCAGCCCAGCAGGCTTTTATGTATTTATTTAGAGCTGTTCTTGAAATGCCACAGGTCCATATCTTCTCCTCTGTGTGGTACATGGTGAACATAATAGATAGTCCTCACAGGGAGCATGTGGGCAATTTCAGGAAAGGATTGCTCTTTGGTATTACTGAAGATCATAAACACGTTGTGACTCATTTTTTCCATCAGCCTGACAATCTGCCCCTGCCAAATACTCTTCAAGCTTAAATCCAACTGTGCTTTTCCTGTTTTGCCAGTCATCCTAGTGATGGTCTTACCATATGTACAGTGAATAAACTAATGTGTATGACTCTATGATGATCATTTACTGGTGATAAAATGCTGAATGAGCTGCCTTTACAGCTGGTAAATCTAAGCACATTATCAACTAGGAAAGATTTGGGGTTCGTAGCCTGATTGTTATTTTAGCCATGCTAGCAATGTGACTGTATTTATGATGTGATCACCGGGTCCAGACGGAAATATCTCAACAACTTGTGAAATGTCTCAGTCAACTATTGGATGGATTGCCATGAAATCTGTTACACACAGTCATCTCCCCCATAGGATAAATCCTAATAACATGGTAATCCTTCAAACCATCATCAGACCAATTTAAATTTTTCCTATTCTTTGGTTTATTATTTGCAAAACTAAAGACATTCTCATCAGCTAAAGTGGTACTTTATACAAATTAGAAAATGTTAGCATGCTTATTTGCTGAGCTAAGATGCTGAACATGGTTAACATTATACCTGTTAAACATCAGCATATTAGCATTGTCATTATGAGCATGTTAGCATGCTGACATTAGCATTTAGCTCAAAACACCCCACTGTGCCTGAGTGCAACCTCACAGTGACAAGTGAATTTCAACAAACCAAACTGTTGGATCATTGTTTGTGATGGTTGTTGCGACACCACAAAAACATGACACTTTGTCCTGTTTACATGTCTTATTTATGAAAAGGTTTTCTGACATTTTTTTTTTTGTACATGTGTCTGTGCTCTGATAGGCAGCTCTAGATGAAGGTTTGCAGCTTCAACAATCTCTCCGTGAAGTGCTATCAGGAAAAGATTTTCTTCTAAATTGTTTGGGAACAAAAGTCTCAAAGAAACTGGAGAAAAAAGCTTCAGATGCTCTGAATGAAAGCACACCTGCTCTTGAAACTCTTTCTAAAAGCCTGGTGAGTTTCTTTTCAGTCACAGAATCTTACAGCACAAAATGGTGATGATAATAGTTTTTGTGTGGTTAATATCTTTTGTCCAATTTCCTGGGCTTCTTAGGTGAGACAAGGTCACAGTGAAGTGGAACTGAACAACAAAGACTTGATGTGTGAACCTGTCAGAGAAACTTTTAGAAGTGACGCACCACATTCAGCTTCACATGATGAGACAATGGCCATGTGTCCTTCAGCATCTCTTTCCCCATCCACAACAGACAAGGAAAATTCAGAAAGTGATCAGCATGACAACAAAATGATAACCGAAGGCATTTTCAGCACTTTAGAGAAACATTATCCTTCCACTGAGCTTGTCACGATCACTTTAGGAGCGTGTAATGTGGACGCTGAGGCCACAAGAGAGGATAAAACATGTAATTCTACAGAACAAGTGGACGTTTCAGTCTCGTGTGCTGCAGACAGCCTCATGCAGGCAGCTAAAAAAGATGCCTCCGTACTAAATCAAGCACCAAGTGCAAAAACCCCAGATGTTTTCAAATCAAAACCACAACAGGAATCACAACAGCTAACATCTTCTCCACCAAAGATAAACATGAAAACTGATCTCAGGCCAAAAGGTGATACTGACAACATTAACACAGATAGCAGTCCTCAAAGCAATGGGCACAGGACACATTCCGAAAAAAACACAGAGCCTTTAATGTCAGATACACTTCATGCCCTCAACAAGAGTTCAATGGTTTTGCAAGAGAACCCTGAACCATTGCAGGAAGGCACTACCTCAGTCCTGGACTCAAAAGTGTCAGCCACAGACACAGACAACGCCAAAAACAGTTCACAGCAGTGTGTCACATCCCTGGATACGACACTTCCTGACTTCCCACTTTCTCACACTGGAAATGTGACTGGATACTTAGCAGCACAATCAGAGACATTTAAGGCAATTACTGAAGAACAAGAGACACCCCGTGATGACGCCAGTGTGACCCCAAAGCAAGTGTTTACAGTTGTGTTGGACATACAGGAAAATGAAAACGTCGGAGCAACCACTCCAGATGTGCCCGGACATTCACAGGGAGCAGAGCTGTGCGATGCAAAGCTCACAGACATTTCAAGCACAGGATTCTCTGAGAAGAAATCTGGACTGTGTACAACATTAATCAGTCCAGATTCAGACAAGACAGACTTGAAAAGCCTTCATTTAGCTGCATCTGAGACATTAAAGGCAGTTACTGATGCTCAAGAAAAAGAGAAATACTGTAAGGACATGAAAGTGAGCCCAAAAAAAGTGTTTGCAATAGTGTTAGACATAGACCTGCCTGTATACCAGTCACAGCAAAGGGGACATGTCGGAGCCAGCAGTCCTGATGTGCTCAGATGTTCACAGGGAGCAGAGCTGTGTGGTGCAAAGTTCACAGAAGTTTCAAGTACAGGACTCGCTGAGAATAAATCTGAACTCTTTCCAACATTAATCAGTCCTGAAGCAGATGAAACAGACTTGAAAGGTCATAGTTTTAAAACAACTGAGATGCAATGTACAAGTGCCAAATTCTCATGCAAAGAAAACTCAGAAAGTAATGAATTAATGCACAATGATGTGTTGAATTCCTCCAAATCATGTGGCACTGTTGCTGATTGTCAGCTCACTGGCGCTCATGCAGCAGAGACAACATTTCCAATCGTCAAACACGAGGAGGTGACAGGTTCCTGTCACACTGAGAAGCAAACAATGAGCTCTGGCTTGTGCACTGTGGAAAGTCCGGCGCAAACTGGAGGTGCCTCAACTAAAACTCTCACACCTGCTGGTGACAATAAACAGGTGATGGGTGCTGACACTGCAGAGAGCACAGGAACAGGACATGCAGAGGCGGCAGAAGGAGAAAACACAGAAGAAGCAAGTCACCTCGAAGGCCTCGAGTCCAAATGCTCAGAGGTGCCAGAGACACGAGAAAATGCTTCGCTGCGAAAAGAAGAAAGTGAATCAAAGTTACCTGCATCGCTGGACACAAAGGTGGGTTTCTTTTGAAAATTTTACTTAGTGGATTTTGTACTCTTCTTTTTCTCAGAATTTTGCCTCTTTTGTAGGAAAACTGTCTTTTAATGTATTTTTCTTAATGTAATATGAAATTTCAACCTTAGAATTGAGTTGATGTAAGTCTGGCACAGTGGGAGGGAGACTCACAGCTCCTCTCAGGTATGAGACTGGAAGAGGCTCCTGGTACCTCCCCACACCTGTCGTTAGTGTTGGCAGTGTTGTTGTACCTTAGGTTCAATCACACATCAGCCATTCAGTTCCAACCTTGTTAGAGAAATCTGAGAATTAGGAAAAAGTTTTTCATCCCTGCAGGCAGAAGACCCAGATGTTCCAGATAAATTCGCAGTATTCTAGCCGTCCTAAATGTCCTAAACAGAATCTTCTTTGACATTTCCAAACCATTCTTCTTTCCCTGTCTGACCTTCATGTTAGAGTAGATGTGTTTTTAGTGAAATGAAATGACATTTTGCTTCTGACTGTAATTTTATCCTAAATTTGGTCCTAATTTTAACTGGAACTCATTTGCGCTTAGTCCATTTATTGCTCTCACAATTTGGCATTTGAATGTCATAATTTTGCTAAAGTTTGTAAATGTGTCATCCAGCATAAAGGAATTGACTTTCCTGGATCTAACAAAAATCTTCTATATAAAAAAAAAAAAAAAAAAAAAACATGAGGAAAAGCTTTGGGTGTGCTAATTCAGGCAGGATTCTCCACCAGATTTGTATGTTTTTTCCTGGCCCCTGTTGGTGCATATTCACAGCCTGCAATAGTTTTCAAAGACAGATTGGAAATTAGCTTGGTAGGAAAAAAGGCAAAAAATATCCATATTCCCTGCGAGGGAAAAATACAGCATTAGACAGTTGTTAGACAGAAAACCACTCACACATTACTACTTTACCACTGTAATACTCTCAGTTTCTGCCTCCTGCAAGTACAGCAACTGCCAATATCTGCGGAGACAATGCAGCACCCTGTCATCACTTCAACCCTTTTCTCTGGCACTTCAGAGCTCTTTGGTTTCTTGATGTGTTTTGATAGAACTTAGCCACAGTGGTCAAAAATACCATTGGTTTTTGAGGCCTGTCATTACTGTGAGTAATAACAGCGTGCCTTCTCTCTCTTCTTCCTATGACCTGACTGTCCTAAAATCTTCCTCCAAATAACAGAATATTTGTATTTAAGAAAGTTAATTGGCTTTCTGACACTAATTTGGCTGCTAGTTGGAGGTTTATTAAAGGCTGCTGCACTGAGGAAGGCAGCAAGTTGTGTTTATAAAGGACAGCAGCAACATCGCAGTCTGTTGTTTGATAAAGCCATTAGGTTTGAGTGATCATAATTCAAGAGGCATTTCCAATTAACCTAAAAAGGCACTCATAAAGCGCAGACCTCTGGGAAGTCCAGTGTCAAACAACATAGACTTCAGAGAAAAAGATTCAGATTTATAGGAAATGATCCAGATCTGCCCCAAAATTTAACGGGTTCCTCCCTGGCCCATGTCCCATCCCTCCGCCAAGTTCAGTGCAAATCAGTTCAGTACTTTGTGCATAATCTTGCTGACAAATCAACAAACAGACATGGGTGAAAATATAACCTCCTTGGTGAAGGTAATAACATTTAAAAAAAATCTGAGTTCACTTTTTCCTATTCCTTTTGTAATTTTTTTCATAGAAATGAATGAAAAGTATTTTACATTTACATCGCTTTAAATCTAACAAGACATACTAGGGTATGCACTAACATAGTGGTCAGAAACTTTTGACGTGAAGAGTACAGTTTATCCAATCTGTGAAAAAATATACATACAGTACATGAGAAGATTTTACTTCAAAACACTTGTAAGGAATGCTGATTTCAGGCTGTAGATGAAAGTACACTTAGCTTCCAGAAAGAAATTAGTGTTACCTTTGTCAGCTCCCACCTAAAGCTTTTGCATTGGTCCTATGCGCCTAAATGTTTGCACTATTTATGAAAAATCAATATTTATAGGTCAAACTTGATTCAGACACTATAACATATTGTCTGATGTACTGTTTTCTTTTCAGCAGTACATTTTCAAATCCTCTTCTCGTTCCACCTACGCCCTGCTACAATACACATCATGGTCATGCCCAACATATTTTAAGAGGCACCTCCCCTGTTTGTAATCTAGTAACCAAGCAAATCATGTCATGTTTTGGTGTTTTCCCTGTCTAACCATGTTATAACAGATCAGTAATTTCTTTAAAGAAGTATGGGAGCCAGCAATTTGGAGATGAATAGATGGAGTTCTTCTCCCTCAGGGCAGACTGCTCCCCACTCCACATTCTTGTGTTAACTGTACTGACTCGCCGCGCCACTGTCAACAAAGTAATATTTACCACTGCGGAGCAGGGAAAGAACAGGAAGCTCTGTTATTATCTGTGGACAAACACGGGGAAGAAGAAGGCTAAAATGTGACACCACCCCTGTCTTCTGCACATACAGCCTCAGATGCAAGAAGACATGGAGCCTGAGAGGATGGTGCTGGATTTGTCAGCTGATCTAGGTGCTGGCGAGTCGAGAGGTGGAGCACCAGCGTCCTGCAAACACACATCCACCATGCAGGATATTTTGTCTGAGATACAGAACTTGGTGGAAAGAAGTAACATAATAAATGTGAGTATCCACTGGTTTTTAATAAAAAAAATAAAAATAAAAAAAAAAACAAAAACTGCTAGTTGCCCCTCTCTCACAGTTGGACCTATTGTAGGCTATTTCACAAACATGTTGCTATCAGTTAATAAATTATTTATAAAAGTATGAACTTTAGAGTGGGTGTACTATAGGTTAAATTCTGACCTGATTAGACGAATTAAAGTAAAAAAAAACGGGCTATTTATTCACTGTTATGACACAGATTTGTATTCTCCCATTGTGCACAATGAAGCAAATGGGCATTGAGATGGAATTAAATTTATGTTTTTAAGCATTTTAGTTGTATAAATCAAAGTATAAATGCATAGCTTCAAAGGGGCAAGAAGTCAATTATAAATGCATGGAACAGTGAATAGATAGGAGTAACAGTGTTTTGATTAATGTTTGTGTATTCCCATGATGCTGCTGACAGGAAGGTCTACAGGAAGGACCCAAGAGATGCAATGATTTCCTGCTGGGTCATTAGCAGGTCTAATTACCCACAGCATACAGCTTGTGACTGCCACTGTCACAGCTTGAATTCTTTTTGATACAAAGTATGATTTTATTTAATGTTAGAAAGAAAGAAATTCACCATTACCACAAAAAGAAAGAAGAAAACACCCCCCCTGTCTGATTGTTGTTTGATTGGCTGGTGTTCTGCCAGTTTTTCACATTATTGACATTATTATCACCAGCACAGGTTAAAGCCTATAGGGTGCTATAACAAGCACTTTTCATCCCCCAGTACAGGCTTTCCACCAATTTTGTTTTGTTCCTTGCTGTTATGATGTTTCAGAGGACACCACACATTGATTTAAATTGGTATCTGAAGTCCTCTCCTGGTGAACCAGAGATTCGACTGGTACGAACTGTCCAGCAGGTTCTTGCATGTCGATATCAACCAGCACAACTTGATGTCGCAGCAATGGCCAAACAGCTGGAGGAGGCTGAGGTATGTATAGTATTTTTTTTTTTTAGTTATTGCTAATGTACTTTGCTTAATTTTGGTTTAACAATTTTACTAATTAAAATAAAATAATGTTTTTTCATATAACAGGAAACATAAATAACATGTAAAACTGTGTAACCTCCTCTAAAACCAGTTCTGTGTACTGTAGGAGTACAGGTGCTGTGTGCAGGAGCGAGTAGCTACTATGAAAAGCATGAGTGTTGCCAGGTATTGTGACCCAAATGCCCTGAAGAGAGCTGAAGGACAATGGAGTGCAGCACTGCTGGATGCCTCTGCCACTGTGCAGGTGAAAGCAGCACAGCTGGACCAGGTGAAACGGTACCACAAACAGATGAAGATGACCAGAGTTTTTCTGGAGGTTTTAGCTGCTGAGAAGGGAAAAATGAGCTTGTGAGTAATCTTTTGATCTGAATGTCTGCCTTTACTGTTGTTAATACCATCCTCAATATGTGATAGTGTTTGTTTGTGTGCTTTGATGTATGGTACACTCATGTTTTTTCTGGTGTGATTTTGTCAGAAATACCTTGGGAAGTAGTGCTGTTCAAGCTGACAAACTCCACGCCCTCCTGCAAACCATGGAACAGAAGAAAAGCATCATGGAGGAGCTGCTCCACCTCAGTAGCCAGATATCGGTTCATTTGAGTGACGCTGAAAGTTCAGGTACTCTTCTTGCCCAGCTTGGAGATGTCCAAGAGGAATGGAGGCTTTTGGAGGGAAGTATCAAGAGAGCTCTACGACACGCCACAAACTCCACCTCTCAATCCTCTCTTCTTGTAAAAGAGGCCGAACAGCTTAAAGCCAAGCTTGAAGCGCTTCAGAAATCCAACTTTCAAAGCAACGACAGCAGAAGTGCTTTAGAATTTGTTTGTCTGACCACAGACCTAAAACTGTACAACCAGCTTTATCTACACTTACAATCCCAGTCAGACGCTCTCGTCCATTTCTCTCTGGGTCAGAAGGAGAAGGATGAGATCCAGTGTAATCTTCAGGAACTGGGGTCACTGCTTAATGACACCAAGAGAAAGCTTGACACTTCCACATGTAGCTGTGGAGACATTTCCTCAACTAAGATCACCAAACAATTACAGGACTTGATCATGTGGGCCAAACAGGCAGAAAACAACATCACCATTGGGAAAAAGTTAGCTCTTTTCCCTGAGGAGGCTCGTATTCAGATCGTTGACATGAAGAAATTTCAGACTGATATTTTGTCCCAACGGTCCAAGGTGCAAGCACAAGTTATGGAGATGAAGGGTTTAGCCTCTGATATGGAGAAGGAGGAAAGTGACCAAGTGTTGAAGACAGTAGAAGACCTCTATGAAGCCATTGGTGACAGTCTGGATCATGTTCTTGAAACCATGAAGAAACACCTACATGAGAGGGAGAAACTGTTATCCCAGCTTGCTAGCACAGATGCCTGGCTAGCAGAAACACATGCTGCAAGAGACCCCTGTGCCCATGTCGAAAATGTGTCAAAAGCTGACATCCAAGAGCTGGAGAGTAAGCTGGAGAGTCACAGATTAGCCACTTTGGAGATACAGAGTCAGCTAAATCTGGTAGAGGCAATGGCAGAGAGTTGCAAGGACATAGCTGTAGGATTGAGTCCAGGAGAGAGCCGCTACCTCGTCAACAGACTGTCAGGCCTCTGGACAGAATTAGATGGACTGCTAGCTCATGAGAGAGCAACCAGCTGGGAATTAGAGGAACTGGTTCATGAGCGGACATCTTCAGATGAGGAGTTATCAACCATCAAGGATAGCTTAAAACAAATTTCCACTGAATTGGAGCAGCAAAAATTCCCTTTAACACAGGAAACCCTTTCAACTGTCGCACGTTTGAAGTACATGCTAATGGAGAATCAGTGTCAAGTACAAGAACTTCAGCACTGCTATGAGGCCAAGCGTAGTGCCCTGCTGTACACCATTGGAGAACTGCAAGACAGGTGCAAAGCTCTTAGTCTTAATGCCTTTGAGCAAGACAAATATCTGCACCTGAGGAGACAAATGGAGGAATCCAGGGACATTGCCAAAGAGCAAATCCAGCGTGCCAAAGACAAAACAATCAGTGTGGGCGAGAGGTTCAGACTATGCCAAACACTCCTGGTTGAACTTCCTTTGGTGAAGACACAGTGTCAAGAAGCGGGTGACCAACTGGAGGCCATAGCTCAGGAGCTGTACCCATCTGAGTTGAATTCAGAGAGGCAGAGGATTCACCGCACTGTGGAGGCTTTGGTCTCCTGGGAGCAGTCTGTCACAGATGATATCAAAAACCTAGAGGCCAAGCTTCTGTTGGGTCTGTGCTTTTCCTCCGAACTTCCTACCTTAATCGAGCTTTTCCAAAGAACCAGAGTGGAGCTGGAGGGAGCCATGCCAGTCCATCCAGATGAGAAAGCCATTGACACTGCACTACGGAGATACTGGGTCATTTGGAGAAATACGGAGTCTGGGATGAGGATGTTAGAAGCTCTGGGACAGAAAGAAAAAATTAACATGAAGAACTACAAGGAGCTGTACTCCCTTAGAGATGCAGTCATGCAAGAATGCCATTTACGAATGGTAAGATTTAATATTCTGTGTTAATCCAGAATTAATTGAGTTTTTGCAATTCATATTTTTGTTGGTTGTTCCTCTAAGTTATACCTTATCATGTAACATTTGTTCAACAGGAGAGTTTATCCCAGGCTCGAGAATCCTTGAAGGATTATCAGTGGGCTGCTCAAGGAGCAATAGCCTTTCTTCATAATGCCGAAGGCACCTTTTTGTCAGCTCCTGGAGGGTTTTTGGACTGTACCGAGGAGCAAAGACAGACCCAGCAGGCTCTTAAAGCTCTAGAAGACGGATTTCAGGCTCATATCTGCCACCTTGTGGAACTTGTCCCTCAACAACCCTGCCTCTCCCGCCCAAAGGCTGAGCAGCTCCACATTGGCATTCTCAGCCAGTTGTTGGTGGGAAGAGCTGTACTGGAGGCCCAGGCCCAGCTCAGGCTGGAGTCTTTGCAGAGGTACAGTTCTGCACACCTTTTGTATTTTTATAATTTATTATTTCTGTTTTTTCTTCTCATTTGTAAATAATTCAAAAAAAGTCAAATAAAAAGACAAATTTCTTACAGTTGTGCAGTAAGACAACAAAGCCACAGGAGCTGTCATGAAGACATACGGCAGCGTCTCTCTGTGTGTGAAGCCGGCCTTTCAGAATGTGCTGCAGCACAAGTCACGTCATATGATAAATGTGTTGCCCAACAAAAGAGAGCTACAGTAAGTTCAGTGCAGAACTAATTCACTGCTGTGTTATAACACACATCTTTCTATGTACCCTGGATCCACTTTTTGACACTTACCAATTAGCTACCTGTAGTAGTGTTGCAGGAATGCATTTTATCTTAAACTTTAATCTCTGCTCAAAGCTACTGATGGAGGATCTCCGCAACCTTGCTGGGAAGATAGAGGAGCTTAGGGCTGGATGTCCGATGCAGGGCTGCGGAGTTGGCAAAGACGGCGAGCTGGCAGCCCTCTGGCGCCGTTGGGGATCACTACGACGTGGCGTTGGCGTCCTGATGGCACAAGCGGAACAGAGAATAGAGGAATGGAAGGACATCACCACAAGTGTGAGTTCACAAGCCAGAAATCTTCATCTAAACATGACTAATGTATTTCCAGCTATACAGCTAAAGTAATGAAAATATTAAACAACATTTTCTCTATGAGACTTCTCTTCTTTCAGGAAAGATTTACTCTATTAAGAAACTTTTATTGCTTTCTGAAACAAAATTGGGTTATTGCATTATAACATACAGGCCCTAAAGAATAGACACAGATGATATACATCTAATATTCAAGATTAAATTCTATTCCTTTTAGATAGAGCAGTGTTGCAGTTTTTTGGCCAGTCTTCAGGCAGAGGTGCCTGACTCCTCCACTGTGAGCTTCACTCATAAGGAACCCCAGGAGCTTCTTGCCCAGGCTGAGATGCACCAGGCTGGTCTGGAGCAGGAGCAACAGGCCTTAGCCTCCCTGGAGCATCGTCTGGAACATGCCCTGAGCTTATCCAGTTCCCAGGATCCCACGAGCCCTGGACCTGTTGGCAAAACCCTGGTGAAGATCCAAGAGAATGTCAGAAGGTGGGATTTCTTTCATATACACGAGGAAAGTGATTTCACATTTATATCAGAGATGCTGAGAAGATACTGTTCCCCACAGCCTACAAGAGAGAAACCTACTGCTGGTAGCTGCCGCCCAGGCAGAGGAGAAAGAGAGACAGCAAGTCCTAGAGGAGATAGGAGAGGTGGAGAAACACATGCTCGCTATTCTCCCTACACTGGATGCCTGTTTGAATCCAAGCGAGCAACAGGTCAGGCTCATTTTGTATGCTTGGAAATTGGAGTGTGAAATTTTGTAGGAAGTCATATCATATAAATTAAGAAAGCAAAAGACAATGTGAAAAAATAACACTAACGTCTTTCAATCTATATGAGTTATAAATGTTTGGTTATTTATCAGTGAAGAACTGGTGAAGTTTTGGGTCATAATAAAGCAAACCTTTTTGTTTGTGCATAAAACAAGTTTATTTTGAGTCAGGGTAATTCCTCCTGAGCCTAGTGAGAAACTGACTGTTGTCAGTGCTGTTTAGATTACAGGCTGTAAGTCTTTTCAAATGGTCGTTGGTCTAAACTGTCTTATCTGTGACAAGCCACCAGTTATGTTCTATTGCTATCCTTTTCCTTCAAAGATAGAGCATATTAAACATGTGAGGGGCTGCTGTATGCTTACCTTCAACCTAAAATAAGTTAACCAAAATTGCAGGAGCTAAACATTTGACCTCCACATCTATTAGTCTCTGTGCCTCTCTGATGTCCCGTCCTTTCCATTTTCCTCTTGACAGGAGCTCAGAGAGGATCTGTTCTCCCAGAGGTCCAAACTGAAGTGCATCATGGATGGTGTGTGGAGTCGGTATGAAGAGATTCCTGCCGACATCAACAAACGGCTTCAAGAAGTTCAGCTGTCCCTACAGAGAGCAGAGGAGAAGGTAACAGCACTGACTCCATCCTCACTGATGTATAAACTATCTCCCAATAAAACCTCTAATTTCTTGTGACTGTGTGCGATTGTGTGTGTTTTACAGCTCATGGAGGGGAGCAGCCTGGGTCGAAAGCTGGCTGGTCGGGTAGTGGAACTTTGTTCTGGCCTTGAGAAAGTGAAAGCGTCACTGGAGCAGAAAAGTCCATCAGTCACTGAAGCTCAAAATGTTCTTAAGGTGTGTACAGAGTAAATACTGTTAATGTGCATCTGGAGTTAAAAGTTGAGTGATTACTTGTCACATCATACATTTAATATGCATGTAATATATTTTTATTATGATATAAAATAATACAACTTTTAAAATAAGTAGTATACTAGTAGTTTAATATATATATATATATATATATATATATATATATATATATATATATATCAAATTTATTTCAAAATTATATTAATTTATCTTTTTAATGGGCCATACTTTCCAAATTAAAAAAAGATTACATTTTTTATTACTTATAAATTACACTAGTTTCAAGTAAAATCTGTGTCTACCTACACAGCTCAAAATCTGACACAAAAAAATCAAAGCTGACTTTGTGACTTTGCAGTAAAAAAACAACACAGCTAATGTCTACTCACTTATGTGAGATGGCTGAATGACTTACTTAGAGATGCAAACCATTCACCAAGCCCTGCAAACTGCACATCCTCTGTTCTCCAGCATGTTTGGGATGAGCTGGATGCATGGCACAGCCGCTTGATGGTCCTGGAGAGCGAGGTGCAGGATCTCGCAGAGGAGCAGCCGGACCAAGCCCACCTCCTCATGGACCAACTCACACAGCCACTGCAGCTCCACCAAAACACATCGCAGATGGCCGAGCAACGCACCTCCTTCCTCTGCAAGGTCAGACTTACTGTGCTGTACAGTGTTTACACTGTATTGTACTGGAAAAGCAGTGATGTGAGGTGTCATTTAACTTTATTGAAAATGCAAAACATCACAGGCACATCAGTGTGAAACATGGCTTCTGAAAATATCAAAATCTGTTCAATAAAACTACAAATCTACTTCCTTATATTTTCTGTACTCTTTCGTCAGATCCCTGTCTGTCTTCAGGAGTTAGAAGACATTTTGTGCAGCGCCACCTGCTGGTTGGACGAGGCCCAGTCATGGCTCAGCGCTCCTTGCTCATTCACAACAGCCAGGAGCCTCCAGAATCATGCAAACTCTCTGCAGGTCAGTGACACCGAGTAAAACTTTCACTGATGAATTGTTTACAAATTTTTAACTGATGATAGTGTGGCACTTTTATATTGTGTCTCATCACTATTTCCTACCACACCTGCCAGGCCTTATTAATCACTCTAATAGACATGATTCAATAATTGATTTCAATGTTAATGATGAATTTTATGTTAAATCCTGGACTGCTGCAGCTGGTCCTGGAGGACTCTGAGCGGATTAGGGACACACTGCAGGGCTTCAGGCCGGTGCTGGCTGAGATCTCTGCCGTGTGTGACATCAGCACACAGGAGGAGCGGCTGCACCAGAGTGACCAACAAGTCCACAAAATGCAGCGCAACCTCCTAGAGCCACTGGACCAACTTCTGCAGGCTGCTGTGGTAACTTGATCAAATTGAGGATTTCCTCAAATGAACTGTAGACTTTCAGGTTTTTAGTGACCCCAAATGGCAGAGGGAGGAATGTTTGTTTTGTTTTTTTTTTCTCTTAAATGTGGCTCCTCCCACTTCCTTTGTGCAGACAAGATTTTCCTTATATGACCAACTCCTAACACCTGATATCCATCTGGGCAGATTGGCTGTGGAGTTTTGGGATGTTGTGGCCACATTTTGCATTTCAGAGACAATAAACAAACACATACTGTATCTCTAGAGGCAGGAGGAAGTTAAAGGAAGCAATGGCAGATACATGATGTGCACCCAGAAATGAATCAGGGACATTGTTGCCATACAGCATAGGTTCCACACAGTTAGTCAAATATATATATTTTACATAAAGTAAAATAAAGAGAAATAGGAATGTTTGCAGCATAAGAAACACAAATACAAGTCATACCTCTCAAAAAGTTGTTGGTGATCTTCTTCTCAGGTGGTGGAGGCGATGGAAACTGAGCTTAAGACTATGGAGAAGAATGTCCCGAAGATCAGAGCAATTTTATCCTCCATGGATGACTCCAACATAACTCTAACGGAGCATCTTCAGCACCGACAGGTGAATCTGTGCAGTTGTAATTCTTATTTATCTATTAATACAATCATGCCAACAGTAGTGTTGTTTAATAGTAAAAATATTTAACCTTTATGGTTAAGTTGTAAAGAATGCAGGAACTTAATCTTATTTAGTTGGATATGTCTTTGTTGTGGCTGCTATCTGAAAAAAACATTAAAAAAAACCAAACAATTTTCTTCCTTAAACATCACAGCTTCTTTCTCTACATTTGTTAAAATGAAGTTCCTGCTTTGACAAGTTCCCAAAATGAAATGAAAGCATTACTGCTGAAAATTAAATACTTGACCATTCTCAATTCAAGTTGCATGATTGATTTACGGAGGGAAAGAAAATCCTTTTGTTCTTTCTTTCAAGTCAATGTGTTTGGGAGAAACAAAACTGTAAAAGTGTTAATTGAAATATGTTTTGATTTTTATTTGAATTGGTTAAAGTATTTTTTCAGATGTACACCAAAAAAATGTGAGCTTCAGTCACTCTCAGCCAACTTTCCATCACACATCAGAAGTTTGCACAGAAGTTTACACACATGTTGAATCAGCTTATGGTTTTCATCTGCAGGTGATCCTGGCCAATGTGCAGGCAATGCGGAGGACTGTGGAGGAGGTGGAGAGATGCAGAGCAGAGCTTCACCTCCCGCAGGGAGCAGAGGAGAGCCTGCTGGCCTTCTCCCGAGCCAAACTGCTGCTGCAGCCGCTCGAGGAGCTGGAACAACTCACCCAGCAACAAGCCTCACTGCTGGAGGTACAGCGTCAAGTCTGAACGTCACTGCACAAAGGAAAAAAACATTCTTTTTTTTCTGTTCCTGTGTAAGACATGGGTGTTTGGCAGAAGGTGTTTCTTGAACGCTAACAATGATAATAGTTATTTTCCTGGCATAAAACACATTCAACTGTTTAGTGTTAGCAAAAGGGACCTTAAGCCAAAGTTTGCTCCTTTATGTAATCTTTCTTTACAAAAAGCTGTATCTTGTTATTGGAAGCGATGGAATTAACTTCTCAACCCTCAACTGTGTCCCTTACAGCAGAGTGGCACAAAGAACCACAATAATAGCAATATAACATTGAGTGTTTTTCATCAACTTTAGTCACTTGTCGCATTCTCTGTCTCTCTGACGAACATAGAGCAAGATTAGGGAGGAGGAAGAAACTAGTAAGGATCTTGGCGTCACCAAAGTCTCAAGTATTCCTGAAGAGAGACAGCAGCTACACAGATCTCCACGAAGACACTTAGTCCAGGTAATAATAATAATCACAGTCATTTTAAAGTACAATTCACTGAACACCAGCTAAAACAAAACCACTGATTTTAATTTGGTATCATCTGAATTGAATCAAACCAATTTAACATAACCTCTTCAGTAAAAGAAGTAGTAACGGTTGTGGTAAATGACAGTCACCAGGTCCAGGATCCCTGCTTGCCACTGAGTTTAAAAAGTTCTATTTTGAACAAAGAATATAAAGTAAAACTGATGCATTTCTCCAGGAGGTCAGGATTGGTGACTATCATTTATACCCTGCGCTCTCTGGAATTGGTTGAACCTTCCTGATACAGGCCTGTCTCAAAAAAACATCATCCTGAAAATGTTCCTTTACTGGGCTGTGAGGCCAAAACCTTTGAATCTTACAGTTTGTTTTTTGGGGGATTATTTTGATTATTGTCCTACTGTATATACCCAGTGACTGGTATACTGCAAATATGATGCAGTTCGGAGTGATTAACAGTCATCTAGGCCCAATTTAGCTCAGATTTTGGATCACATGTAGACGACCTTAAGACTGCACTTAACAATGAAAGAAACTGTTGTTTCCTGGGTAAAGAGATAAGTAATCTTCCCCAAAAAACAAACAGAACTTTAAAGCAAATACAAGTTTGTTAAATTAACATGCATTCCTCCATTAGACTCCATAAGTCACCAGCAAACTTCAAACCTTTTTCTTGTTATACATATAATAATAGTTTGAAGCTGTGAAATTACTTTGTCAAAGTACTTAAAATCACATGTGTCTGGTTCCACTTACTGTGAAGAGATGAGAGACAGTGAATATAGCAAAAAATAAGTGGATGACCATTAATGGAGTCATGGAGCCATGCATACTGAAAAACACTGCTTTACTGATCACTTCAACATTACATTAGAAAGAGGAAAAGGTATATTAGTACAAGTACTCATCAAAAAGCCACTATATTGTACCATTTTCATTTAAATCCCAGTTTTGATCGTATCATTCACCCTTATCACTAGAAGCAGGAGGCTTTTGAAGTGTCTAATTCAGAGGAAGAGGAGGAAGAGGATGACGAGAGTTGTCACTCGTCGTCCTCTGACACACTAACATGCAGTATTCCAGAGGTAAATCTGAAAAATAATTACAGCTTAGGAACACATGTTTCTGGGTGCCTCTTTCTTTGGGTTTCATTCCAAAATGTCACATTAAACAGAGTAAAAACTGCTGCTGTCGTGTCAATTTAAACGATGCAATTCCTCACAGGTACATTTTAGACTTGGCAAGGAATCTCAAAAATACGCAAACTAATTCTGCATGTTTTGGAATGAAACTCAAAATTTCTAGGGCTCCTTCTTCCTTTATTTTTCCTCCTTTATCACTGTCTTGATCGAGTTAATTTCGACTTTAATATTTCTTCTTCTTCCTGTGGTTTAGAGGCCTAGAGCAGGTTTTGCATGTTGATATGAGGCTGTGTGAAGCAGGCTGTCCCGTTCACTGATAAATCCACTCCAGCACTGTCAGATGCAGCTGCTTGAAATGTGTTGCTCCTTAGGAACCTTTCCTGTCATTTCATATATGTGTGTATGTGTGTGTGCCTGGATTTCCTTTGTATTTATATATTTATACGACACACATATTAGGATCCGGAGGAGACACTCAATGTTTCAGATTTGACAAGTGAGGATATTGCCGAAATGAAGCCACTATCAAAGGTTAAGGTAAATTACGTTTAGAACATTTCCTTCCGAAGCTAAGCCTTACATTATTTGCTTTTTCATCATGTTTTTGATATCACTATAGTTAAAGAAATGATTAATTTATCTTTCAGGAACTGGAGAGTTTGGCTCATCAGTTTCCTTCAGAAGTGGAGATGAGCTCCAGAAGTGCTGAATCTGGACTTTTATCTGTTAAGCCTGGGTTTGATACCAACGACTTTAGATCTAAAAATGTTGAAACTGGATTAATAACACTGGATTCTAAAGCTGATGTTGGCGACTCATCTTGTCCCAAAACTCTGACAACTGAGCCACTAATCACTGCGATTCCAGCAGCTACAAAGTCCCCTCAGGCTGCAGCGGCAATTGAAGACACAAGGCTGATTCCTACAAGACCTATAGCTCCATTCAAACCCACGAGAGAATCAGTGCTCATAGAGGAGGGAGACAAAAATCTGTCTTTGTCCACAGCTCCACATCAAGATCTGGTTAGTGCCCATGAAAGAAAACACTTCCTTTAAAAAACAATTTTCTAGATTTCCTTACAAATTTTCAACTTTTTTGAAAAAGCTGAATATTAACCTGACAGTGACATCCAACTTTAAAATGAAGAGAATGATCAAGCTTGATTCATTGCAAATTCAAATCATAATTAACACTGATTAAAACCCTGAACCTTAATTATATCTAATGCGGTTTTCCTGAGGTGTATGGAGGACCAGGGATGTCACAGGGAATGTAATAATAATAATAATAATAATAATAATAATGATAATAAAACATTTCACATTAAAAATATGAAGTGTAAAAAGAATTTAAAAATGAATTTTTAATTCATCAATACATTTTTAAGTTTTAAAAAATTTGAAAAGGCATTTTAAAAATAGGAATAAATACCTGGATTTCCTTTTCAAAATTTTATAAATGAACTGTTAATCCATCAATAAATACTACTAAAATGGATTTAGGATGGATGAATTGATTAAGGATAAAACTGTCATTAAATACACCTTTTATAAATACATTTATTAATTCATGAATAAATAATAGATTTGAAAAACTATCTGAAAAGGCAGTTTAAAAATGGGAAAGGAATACATACCTGGATTCCGTCTTCAATTTTCAGAAGTCTCTGTGACACTCTGGGCCTTCAGTGTTGGTAAAACCAGGCTAAACAATCCCAATTGGCCATGGGATGTAACAAGGTCTGAAATTAAGGAAGTGATTTATTACTTTTCCCATGGCATCCCTGGTCCTCCATAGAAGTGACATTCAAATAATACACAATAGAAACCACTTCTTTCCCTGCTTTGTCTTCAATGTTCAGGACACTCATAATGATCTGAAGGAGCAAAGTGAAGTCAGGACCAGTCATAATAGTTTGGTGGAAGAATCCCAACAAGCCCAGGAGTTATTGAAGGTGCCAGTCAGGTAAAAGACAAGGGACCAGTCATAAAAACTGATGACAAATATGTTTACAATTCACATGCACATAGCATACCATAGATCCATGCATATTGTGTGTTCCCTTTGGTCCCTAGCATGGCTGGACATGAAGAAGATGAGAAGGAACAGCAAAGGTGGAGTCGACTTTATACCCAGATCTCTCAAAAACTGACCACTTTGAAAAAAGTTCAGCAGGAGCATCAAACTTTGATCAGCAGCTCAGACGATGAAGGGACTCGAGAAAAGGTAGGAAAAAACAGAAAAATAAAAAGGCTGTTTCTGATCATTAGGTTGTTAAAAACAGGTTGAAATTAGATTTTTAAAAATGGATGAGTAGTGGAGGAGACATTGTGTGGATGAGAGGTGAAATGGGACCACGGTAGATGGAAGCAGAATTATCCATCACATCTGTTACCAGGGCAACAATAGGCTAAAGCTTCAGATTTTTTGCTTGTTTCATATGAGAGGGACCAACAGCAGAAACCTTGAACAATACATGATGATATTATTAATGTGGATGCTCTCATTAAAATATTGTAATGGTTCTAATATCAAAACAACTCCAAGTAAAAATGTCTTTGCCTTGAAATGAAAATGAATGAATGTAGTTGTGGTTTTAAGTCATTGCTCCCTGTCCAGTTATTCTCTCCATGCCTCCTCACTCAGTCCTCACACCCCTTCTTCTTTCCTTCAGCCACTGTGAAACTTAAACTACAATTATTTGGATTTTCTTAGGTTCCAGAAAAGGAGCCGATATCAACCGGATCTGCTTCTGCTGTTCTCCAGCGGACACACGAGTCCATCACCATGCTGAGACAAATAGTATGTGCAATAGAAAAAGAAGGAATCTCAGCACATGTTTGTTGTTAGTTAAAAAGACTCACAAACTGCTGACTCTTACATGTGATCAACTAACTGGGTCTCTGTGGTTTAACAAGCTCATCAAAAGGGCTTAAATTGAACCAGTCCTATAAAGTTTAGTGTTGACATGTAAAGGTATATGGACCAGAAACCAAAACTAAACCAGAATCATATGGATGATTCTTTAAAATAGAAAACTAGCTTTATACATGTAGCAATGGGTGGTAATGCAGCAATGGCACCCTGATCCATTGTAAGTATTTCCAATTTAAATAAAGCAAGATTCAAGATGTAACTAAAATCAGACCAGTGGAGAAAACGGTTTCTTTTACCCTGGACAATCCTGCACCGCGTGATCGTCGTGTGTTTGATATTTCATTTCCCAGAAGTCTGCAGATGGTTCTCATCCAGGTGTGAAGGAGGAGCTGTATGAGGCTGTATGGAGGGTCCTCCTCTGTCTGGACACTTGGACTGACCTTCTGTTGACCCCTGGTGGTACTGGTGAAGCTGACCCCCAGCTGAGGCTCCTGCAGCAGGAGGTTACTGACCATAAAAACACATATATAGCAAATATTTTGTAAAACTATATCTACTTTATTTATTAAACTCTCCTGTTTTTTTGCATTTCTGTCTAAATTCCTGTGTAGTGTGTATCGACTGAGTTGGTGACTCTGGCTGAGCTGTTGAATAAAGTGGAGTCAGAGACCAGGCCTGTACTTTCCAGAGAGGAACCAGATGCTTACCACTGTTTGACCTGCCTTCAGGACTGTCTCTGCACCGTCCAGCTGGTCTTCACCTCATCCAACAATCAGCTCAGTGAACAACTGGCCCTCAAAAACCAGCATCAGGTTTGAAATTCAGATTGATCTTTTCCAGAAGTGCATTGTGAATTCTCACAGTCTTAAGTCATCATCCATGAACCTTCTACTTAGAAAAGAAAAAACTCTACTCAGAACCCTACTCAGAAATAACTCATTCTCTCAGATAGTAAGCTTGCATATGTCTGCTGATGTATCATTCAAAGGTTAAATAGTAAGTTACCAAATAAAACTTTTAAAGGCTGAAATTTAGCTTTTGGACACATTTCATTATGCTCAGTAATGTTGCTGTAGAACTTTTCTGAAACTATTTGAATAATTTTAAATGGCAATGAAATAATTTGGATCCCATCCATTTCTAATCTATCAATTAAACACCAACATTGTCTGAACCAGTGGTTGAAAGTAGCAACATTAACTTACAGACATGAGCTACTTGTATACTGTATTTCCATTTAATGCCCCTTCTAGTTCACTGCCTTTCAGAGGTAAATAACTCATTAGTTTTCAGATTTAGAAAATATGATCCTTCACTATGAGATATTATCTTTTTATAATCTGTGTTTTTATGCTGTGTTCTTATTGTGCTTTTTACTTATATTTTTATGCTTCTTTCATTTTCTGTGAAGCACATCGAATGACCTTGTATAATGTGCTATACAAATGCCTTTGCCTTGCCTAATATAATGATTTTCTCTGCCAGCTACAGCATTACAAAATACTGCCTCCATGTTAATGCATTGGTTAAAATAATCCAGTAATGAATAATAATTTCAAGGTGACAAGAACATTTCTGCTGCACATACTACTTTTGGTACTTGAAAGTACATTTCGACTGTAACACTTTTACATTTATATTATGGTCTTGCTACTTTTAAAATGAGGGATCTGAATACTTTCTCCATCACTGGTCTGAACCAACACACATTATTTTTTCTGGCGTAGGAGTTATTCAACCAACTGTGTATTTTGGACGAGTCTGAAACTCGTCTGAGTCTGGAACTAAGTGACACCTTCCCAAGCCTGAAGGATGCTCCTAGTTTGGAGGTAACCACTACTACACACCTTAGTAAAAAGTTTGTTAAATATGTGTCTAAAGTGACTCTCAAAACACCACTAGGCTTTTATTATTAAACTATGATTTCAGATTTTAATGACACATGCAGAATGATGAATATAGCAACAATATTGTGGTGCTGAGTTATTTATTGACCTGATGTGGGTGCCATAATTAATTTTCAGCATTTCAGTTTCCCTTAGTTAAAAACAGATCAAATAATTCCCCCTAAAATTCTGTCTAGATCCTCATCCAGCAAGCTACTCTAGTTCTAATTACAGACTAATATCAATATATGGTTTAAAAATATATATTATAGCTATTCAAAGCATGATACAAGATATGTGTTTCCAAAGTGAATGGTATTCTCTGTGTCTCTCAGCAATGTGTCCTGGGCAGACATCTGAAGGAGAGTCCAGGGGAAAAAGCCAAGCTACAGAAAGCATCCAGCTCTTTGCTTCAGGGGATAACTCACCTCCTGGAACTGGGTGAAGAATGCATAAAAGAAAGGCAGATGGGCCAGGTTCACAACCGCGGCCAACTTCAAGCCGTTCTCTGCAGACACAAGGTATCTCACTGTGCTTTCAGCAAGTTCTCCAGCAGGCAGGCAAAGCCGAGGTTTAAGTTAGGCACTTTCCCAAGAGTGTGCACAAGCCTCTTGATGGTTTTCAAAGAGACAGCCATTGCTAAAACAACCTCAAACAGCTAATGATAAGACTTAACACTGAGATGTTTTAGACCTTAATCACATCCACAGTTCACTCTTGTTGCTCCTTCACTTCACTTCTGTCATAAATCTGGTCCTTTGTTGATCCAGAGGCTCCTGCAAGTCCTCGGGTCTCAGTTGGCTTTCGTGCAGCATCTATTCCGACGTGAGCCAGAGGTTCTCAAGTGTCAAGAGGATGAGCTCATACAGCTGGAAGTCAGGGCCAAAGCTTTGCAGCAACAGGCTCTGGAGAAGGAAGTGGCTTCTGAAAGGAGGCTGCAGGTTTGTCGTGCACATTTGCTTAAGGCCATAAGAATTCATACACACACAGATAAGAGGTTTCTTGTGGAATACTTGAAAAAATATTCTGCATTGAAAATAGATGTGTGGGTTTCTGTTAGGAGTGGACCCGTTGGGAGGATAATTGTGGTCGAGTGGGAAGGGTGCTGGATGAGTTTGAAGCCCTGATCAGCAGTGAGGAACCAGAAGGAGACGATGAGGAGGAGTGTGTATTACAGCACAGACTAGATGCCTGCCAGGTAAACCTGATCATATTGTTATTTTCTCATCAGCCATTTCCTTACCTGCTTTTCTTGCTTCCATTTCCTAACTTCATTTTACTCCAGTAGACATTTTTTATCTCTCAGGATTGTGTCTTGTTCATGTGTTCATCAACGTGCTGTTTTTCAGTTTTGCAAATGTGCAGAAATTGAAAGAAACATTTTGTGAAATGCTGTAAACAACAATCTGCTTCTGTTGCTGAATTCCTACATTTCCCAACATGCCTCTCAACAGCCCTCAGAGATCCTTCCTCCACTGCTGTATATATAGTATGTTTAGTTTCATCTGATAAAAAGCAACAGTCACACTTTTCTAAAATTCTGTTAGTTTGTTTGATCTGCCTCAGCTATGATGAGCTTAAAACCTCAATGTAGTAGCACTGCAAACATCTGTGTCATTGGTTTTGACTGGTTAGCCTCTTGAAAGAATAGAAACTAAATGAAATTAAGTGAACATGAAATAACAACATGCCATTAAATAGTACAATGCCAGTTACTAGTTTTGGTGTTTTTGGTGTGGATTTCGTCCTGGAAAAAATAAAAAGAACACTTGAGGTGCATTCAGAGTGATGAAGGCTACACTGAGGATACTGCTGGTGAGTGTTTTGGTTCGGTCGTCTGCTGTTGGCAGATTAATGGAGGCCTAGTCCTCCCTGTCATCTCCAGACACAATATAGGAGCAGCTTTTCTTCTTTAACACCACTCTTCCTCCTTTCTATTGTTTAGTGTTAATAGTTAGTCAGTTGGCATGAATTGGATTTGATGAGACACAGATTTATGTAGAGAGACGAAGAGAGCTGTTGCCACAGCAGTGGTTGAGTTAGGTGGCACAACTCAGTGATACTAAGGCAGGGTGATGATGTGGTTGTGATGTTTATTACTATGCAGCTTCTGTCTGAGTCTTTTCTTTTCTTTTCTCAGACTCATGCTCGTAAACACACCATCTTCTCCACAGTACATCACATTCACTCCATGCTCTCTTCAAATGTTAGTGTGGTAGATGCTTATTGAGTTGTAGTTTGGTGTAAGCTTAACATAAGCACTGCTTCCCCCTGTCACTCAGCAAACACTGGCCCAGTTGGATGAGAGCAGGGCTGCTTTAGGACTGCTCCTGGATCAGTGCAAGGTGGTGCAGACAGAGCCAGTGTTCAGTGCCTCTGTCAGCCAGGCAGGAGGTGCACTGGAGCTGCGATGGAGGAGCGCCTTCAGGCGGACAGAGCAAGAGAAACGACGCTGCAGAGACATCCAGGACGTCCAGGCCAGGTGGGATAGGCTCAGAAATACTGGCGTGTAACTTCTGTTAAAAACAAAACTGGATTGTTGTGCTGTAGAAGTCTTTATTATCCACATGAGGAAGCCAGACTGACAAATGTTGTTGTCTGGAACAACCATGTCAGTGATTTTTCATGGATACAAAATAAAAATATAATGCCAAAGACTTTCTTTATTCCAGGGCCAAAGCTCTTGGATATCCAGGACTGAATGTTATTTCACAACGTCTCAGGTCCTGTAATGTGTTATTTCAGATGTGCCACATGAAGACATATTGAGTCTTGTTTGCACACTTTACCTACTTTATTTACGCTATAGTGTTACCAGGAGGTGTCATGTCATTTGACATGACTGCACAGGTCAGTGTTAGTGTTTTTTTTTTATTCCATGAAGATCTGCAATGTCGAAAGTATATTTCAACAAAAATATGGATATATTGATAACATATGGTTTGACCTTACTACAGCCTGTTAGGATTTAATCTTGTCCACATACATCCCACAAGATTTGATCAGCAAATTTAAGTGAAACACAGACTTTGTTTGACATGAAACATGCCACCTGAAAAACATACATGTTTCCCATAATCTCATCCGTCGGAGATTCCTCAGTCTCAACACACTCTAATGTGGTTTTATCTGGTTTTACAGCCATAGCATCAGAACAAATGAAAACACATGCCACTCACCACCTACAGTCTAGTTTATTAGTATTTGACCCAAACCTCAGTGTTATTTCACTTTGTATGAAGGAGCCATCATGTTCTGCACCACTGGATGAGCGGTGTTTCTCTTTTCCTTCCCACAGATTCCAGACAGACTTTGCCTCGGTCAGTAATTGGCTGGTTGGTGCCGACAAACACCTGAAGACTTGGTCAGACCTGGCAGACGCCTCAGAACTGAACCAGGATCGTGTTCACACCAGTCTAATCCAGCTGCTGGTAAGGCTCTTGTATCTACTCATCACTTTTCCATATAACTAAGACATAAGGTTGTTGTCAACAAAGATTTTTAAGCTAGAAAACTGAGAAAAAAGGCAAAAAAATGTATGCACTTTTTATTTTTTAACCTCATTTGTGACTGTATCATTTTTAGTCTTCTTAAATTATTTTTATTCCTCCCTGATTGGGAATTTGTCTTTTTTTTTTTTTTTTGTCTTTATATTAAACTTTGTAACTTATTTTTGCAAAATGCTAAAGCTGTTATTATTCTGTGTGGTCAGTGTAGACAGAAGAAATGTTTTCTCAGCAGTATTTGCCATGAAGTCCAGATCAGAATTACAATGATACTGTCATAACAATAAAAATCTGCTGCTCAGCTGCTGACTGATATGACATAATGCAGCCTATAACCTGTGCACCTGTCATTAGCTTTAGCTGTAATGGGAGAAAAAGGTCACATCTACACAAACTCACCTTACTGATGGAAAATTGAGATGAAGTAACATCACAGAACTAAACGCACTGACACTAAAATTAAAACACATTCAGCATATTCATAACACATCCAATGGACGGCACTGAACTGCATCCTGACACCGTTTAACCTCTGTTCCCAAGGACTTCTCCATGGAGGTGGAAGCCATGTTGGTGCAGAGGGTGTCTGTTTCCAACGAGGCCACCCAGCTGCTCCACCTGAGGGAAGCTGATTGTCCCGGGCTGAGAGCTCAGATTGCCCAGCTGGAGGTCAGCTGGAGCCAGCTCACCTCACGTCTGTCCAAGATTCAAGACCAGCTACACCAGGTGGAGTATCTGCACTGACTTTTAAACACTAACACTAAATATAAGAGCTTAAATATACTGTAACTGCACTACAGCTGTAAGATAAATAATTATTATATTGTGGTATAATTATCTTAAATGAATGATAAAGTGGATCCAGATGATATTGAGCCTGCATCACATACCCCTCCAGGGGCATTGTCAGTGGTTCTGTTTTTCCAAGTTTCCTACACACGCCCCATAAACTCTGATTACAACTTTCCAGTTCTTCATGAATTAAAATGCCATGGTCCAAATTCCCTGGAAGTGCTGTTGTTTTTCAAAAATAATTAGGCATTGAGAAATGCCTTCTGGTAAAGGGAGTGCAGACTGCACTGCAACCCTGTTTTAAATCATTTTTGTGGTGATTGAGGATAGGGAGAGACTTATAAAGATGGAGAAGAACACTTTTAATTTTTCTTCTCCATTTATCACCAGTGAATGGAACCAGATATTCTGTGTAATTAAGGTGGTGCTGGCCAGGTTTGGCAGAGGGTTCGTTCTGATGTCTTAGACTTTGGCAATCACCTCAGGACAGGATGAAAAGATCTTTACTACCAAAGAAAGATCAAAAATCTGACTGTAACAAAACTGATGAATAAATGATTTTTTTAAAAACAGTAAAATTAGAAATGAAAAGTACAAGTAAACTCCATTTCTTCCCTGTTGTCTTGTGTCCATCAGCGGCTGCTGGCTGGATGGCCACCGGTGGAGCTGCTGTCTGAGCTGGAGGACTGGCTGAAAAAGCTGGAGGCTCGACTGAGCCAGGAGAAAGAAACAGCTCTCAAGGCCAAAGATGCTGCTCAGATGACTGAAGTCCTGCAACACTACAAGGTCCTTGTACCTCCGTTATTCACTCTTTCCTATTGAGCATTTCTCTCTCTTTTATCAGAGGCTCTGTTCCAGTGGTTATTTCAATTACACTTATATACACTTGTATAATTACATAATTACATGTTTTTTTTCACTTGGATGATTTCAAGGACCTCCTCTTCTATTTTTTTTGGTTGATTCATGAACCCTCATTAGTTAACATTCACACAGTTGCATTATGTGTGCAAAAAAAAGCAAGAAACATAGAAAATTGAAATTTAACTGCCATCTGGACACTTTATTTTGATATTAATGACTTCTATATATTTAATATTCTTTTTCAGGAGTTAAAAGCGGGTATGGTCAGCGGGCAGCTCCTCCTCGACTTCCTGTGTCAGTCTGGGCCTCAGGCAGTGGGAGCAGACGTCCAGGTTCTTCGGTCTGAACGTACCATGTTTGCAGAGACACTTGGTGCCCTTAGACTCAATTGGCTGCACCTCCAGAGGCAGCTGGGGAGCCAGGTCAGTGTCTCAGCTACAATCAAACACGACTACCTGAAGAATCTAAAATTAAATGAGCCAAGTATAACTTTCTGTGTATTTGCAGGCCTAATATTTTTTGTTACAAATAGATAGAACTAGCAGAGAAGTTGTACACAAACAGATATGGATTTGTTTTCTGCATTTTTGCAATGCTAACTGGCTAATGATTGAAATGTAGTGAAAGAGAGCAGGTCTTACAAAAGAGTTTGATGTGTCCCTATGGAGCCAAGTCAAAGACTCCAAAGTCTTTTCTGTTGATGTATTGTCATGGATTGCTCAAATGTGTTGTTTCAGCACAAATGTTGGCAGATGGTTTATATCGTAACTGGAACCCTTTCGTCAAACCATCAAAATAAATAGTTTTCTGCCTTGTTTATCTCTCCAAATGGACTGAGAAGAAATGTAATTTTCCAGTTCTGACTGTTATTTCTACACATGAATGAGCCATTGTTTGGCTTTCCCCCCTCAGATTTTTGGAGCTGAACAGATGCACCACACTTGTGCAACCAGAGAGAGGCGGTTACAGCATCTTCATGGTTGGATAGAGCAGCGGAATAAGCAGCTGAGTCAGTTTGAACGACCCACCAGTCAAACTCTGGCTCATAAGGCTCTGCTAGAGTGGGAGGTACAGTAACAGCAAGGAAGGAGGTATATGTTTGAATGTATTGTTTGTATGTGTTGTCATCAGATGTGAGACTTGCTCTGCTTTTTCTTCCAGGATTCTGTAGGCAGAGTGAAGGAGGTGGCTGCAGCTCTGCAGCAGTTGAAAGCAACACGAGTGCATGATGAAAAGGAAGAGGAGCATCCCTGTGATGTTGCTTTCTGGAACCAGGCAGAGAGCGTTAGTTGTGCCTGTGAGGATCTTAGTCAACAGGTAAAAAATAAATCTGCTGGTGTAGTCACAAACGGGGAAAAAATTTGTTCCCCATCAAGTGAATTGAAGCCCTACTTGTCTTGTTCATGAGTTATTAGCTGTAGATCCATTGCTAAACAGATTGCAGCCACAAACTACACCTGAAACACCTTAAACACCCAATTGTCTGATATAATGTACATTTATCTATAAAGAGAATTTCAGATAAACTTCACATATGGCTCCTTGATCACATTGTGAAAATCCCGAACAACCATGTTATTGTTTGTGGTTGTACATACAAATAAATTACATAGTATTATAGCTCTATTAATCAGTATATTTTTACATGAACAGTGACTTAAATGATGCTTGCAATGTTGAACCCACAGAGAATTATCACCTGACACTGAGAACTTTACTTTTCAGTTTCACTGTCACTGCTCTCACCTACTGTACCTTGTTTCCAGCTGCTGTAGTCAGCTGTTTTCTGTGGAAAAGCTCTGATTAACTCACCATCAAAGGCACACAGACAAAGTCAGCCACTAGCTGGTGAACGTAGCAGAACAGCTTGCCAAAGATCGAGTTATGTTTCTAACTGAAAAGGGGGAATATTTGACTTAAATTCTCCAGATCTGCAGAAATACAACTCTCAATTAAGGATAATATTTTTGTGTATCTGCTGTGTCTTTAAATCTACAACTGTGTGCTCACACTTTGGTCATATCAACTTCATAGGGCCTAATCTTTAATAAAGCAAACAGGAGAGAGGTTTCTTCCTGTAAATATGAAACCTGTTCCTTAAAGATATTGAATAAATGCTCTGGAAATCTGTATTAAACATCCTCATCCAGTTTCTCTCTGGTAATTTGCAGATGGAAGCTCTGAGACCAGCTCTACAACAGACCATCTCAGAGTGGAGTTGTTTTGACAGAGATCTGAGGGAGGTTAGTCTGCTCACCAGTAGGCTGCGCTGTGCTCTGCAGCATCAGCAAGCTCCTCTGTTTTCACTGAAGCAGGCAGAAGATCACATGGACCTTGTCCAGGTGAGCAAAAGCATTTACCATCACATCTTGTACAACATGTGTACATAAAGACTTTACAAGAATAAATAATCAAATCTGGTGTTTTATTACAATGGTCATCACATTAATTCAAATAAATGTTGCATCTTCAACAACTTCAGCAAGTTGATCCAAAATCTAAAAGGCTTGATGGCTTTTAAGCTACAAAAAAAAGACAAAATTGTTGTTTTGACACAGCCAGCTGTAAGTGTGTCAAGTTAAAAGTCCTTCCCGCAAGTTGAGACAGATTCAGTGAAGATGTGGGAGTATATGCACGTCAAGTTCTCAGTTCTTTTTAGTCCCTAAACATAGGTGTTGGGGAAGTAAATGCATCTGTGAAGAGGGAATATTAAAGAACGGTGTTTTTCATTGCACAGCAACTCCAGGCTGATGCTGGGAAAGGAGAAGAGCTTTTGGCAGCCGTGGAAAAATCATCCCAGAGTCTCGTTCAGACTCTTCAGGGTGGCGCAGCACAGGCTCTAGGTGACCAAGTGGAAGGAGAGCGAAAACGGTCAGTAGCATAGATTACAAATATGCAGTCAGTCAAAAATAAAGCCATCTTCATCCAGCGAAAACCACTCCAAATTTGGTGAATTAAACTCTCCTACTTTTAAGCCAATTAAAATCCATTTAGTTATCTGAAAAGACACAGCACTGAACACATGGCTGTTTCTTATCTCATGAAAAGTTGAAGGATTTTCACTTGACAGCAATGAAATATATGCTTTCTGACACTAACACACTGTTTGTATGGATTTTGAGACCAGTCAGACATTTATACAGATTGCAAATACTGTTAGTTAAATCATGTGATACAGCTTAACCAGACCCTTGTAGCCTCACTGTTTGCAGATAAACATTATAGAGTGCTAATGTATTGCTAATGTATTGCTGCCGTGTCAGGTGGAAGGACGTGGTGCAGGAGCTAAAGGACGAGCACCTGAAGACCAGAGAGACACTCTCCCTCTGGCAGGAGTACAGTCGTCTCTCTGGTAACTGCTCCCTTCACCTGCAACAACTGTGGCTTCAGTGGGAGGAGCTGACGAGTTCTTCACCGTCACCTGAACAGGACGCACACACCGTGGTTGACTCAGTGGGGGTGCGTTCAGGAGGCTTTTTAGCACAGGCTGAATAAGAAGTCTAGAATAAGTGTCTACAGCAAAATCCACTGATTGCTGCAATAAGGCAGCTGTGAAAAGAAAGTGGTCTAATGTAATGTTACGTTCTTGCTATAGCTTTGATTTCAGCACATGAGAGTTTAAAATCTGATGTGTATATATAATAATTTTTTACATGGAGACATGTATACAAATATTTTTGTTTTATTTAAGATCCTGAAAAAGTCAGAAAAATTTTCCACTGGTGATATGAAGATGATTAACATTTGCCACATCCTTGTACATTCATGTCTTCAACACCGGGCTCACAAACATCTAAGATTGATGTATTTAAGCAGATGAATCTGAATTAATTTCTGTTCTTGCTGAAGGTCACAGAAATTCCCTGCTTGACTCATCCTGTTCCTGGTGCTGATTCAGTCTCTCTGCATTACATTCACCATTTAATTAAATTATTTTTCTCGGTGACTGCTCTCCTTTTCTTGGAAAGGAACAGACAGCTTGCGCTTATTGGCTGAAACATCAGCAATGGCCAGTGCTGTTTGTGCACCTAATCTATTGTGCTTATGCTTAGTCAAGAGGCTGCATTATGTGCTGTTTTGTTCATTCATGCATATGAAACAAGTTTCCATTCATAGATTTTTTTCTATCTCTGCCCTTATCAAAAGTACACAGGAAGATGTGTTTTGGGGAAAGCTAAATCAAAACAAGATTTCCATTTTTCAAGAACAAAAATAGCAAAGTGAAACAGATGCATTGATGAAAACAGCTGGAAAGATGACAGGAAGCAGGAAATAGACCTATATGGATTAAAGAAAACAGTACTTCTCTATTGCTGTACTTATCATCTCATTCCTTTTATCAATATAATTCTAATTGATTATTTGTGATTTCACTTGTCTTTTCAAACCAGAAGCTGCAGGCTGTTGCTGAGGGCTTGCAAAGCAGTGTGGGAGACATGCTTGAGGCTTCAAAGCCTCTTATTGGACGACTAGAACCACCTGCCGCAAATTTAATCCAATCAGAGACCAGACTGCTGTCACGTGACGTCCTGCTGCTGTGCCAGGCGATGTCAGAGAAAAAGAAAAGTCTTCAGGTAAAAAAAAAAAAAAAAAGTCAAAATATCACCTGAATTTTTGCAGCAATAACATCAGAAATATTTGTTTTGACTACATAGCCAGTCTGTAAAATGTTTAACTAAACAGAGATTAGAGACGTCAAATCAATGTTATAGTTATATTTCTGTCTGTGCAGGATGATGTGGAGGAGCAGAAACAATTTCATACTCGTCTGCAGAGCCTTGAAAAGCAGACACAGAACATACGACATAAACTACAGGCTGGTACAAGTGACAAAGACTCTGTGAAGGTTGGTGCAAATCCCTGTTATTCCCATCAATGAGCTTCCCTGTAAGTGTTTAAATTCAAAGCACCTGGATCGTACAAGACCTCAAACCAAAAACGTGCTCTATGCTTAATATTTCCTGGATGTGCAGCAGGCTCTCCGGGAGCTCAGTGAGCTGTTTCCGTCACTGGTTGATGTCAGGGAGACGAGCAGCTATCTGACACTGAACAACCAGGAGAGGGAGAGACTGCACGTGCTCAGCAGGGAGTGGATTGAAAGCATGACTCACACATCTGACATGAACAGGTGACAAAGTTTAGATCCAAAACAAATAAAGTTCATAAAGGGTAGAGACGTGTGGTACGTTTTGTATGTCCGGCAATTGAAAAGGTTCACAAAACATTTTGCAACAAATGCAGAGCTGTAATCAATATTTCTTTGTGAAACATTTCACTTAATCTGGTTCATAAATTCATGTCAGCCTTTAAGATGGATGATGCACTTGACAGCTTGTCGCATCTAATTAAAGTAGTTTTGTCTCCACAAACATTTTTGTATGTAAAAGTCCTATGTTGTTTTCCAGAGAGCTGCAGGCTGAGCGTCAGTGTTCCCAGACCTTTCAGGAGAAATGTAAGAACCTGATGCTTATGAAGGAAAAACTTGTGGGGGAATCAACATCCAAAAAACCTCAAAGTCTCTCCTGTCTCCAAGAGATGCTGACTGTCCATCAGGTACAATGCATTTCTTTCATTTCAGCGACATTACTGAGATTCAGATTTCATGAACAGAAACCAGCCTCTAAATTGCGTCATTACTTATGTTACAATATTCTGTGGGATGAGAACTTGTGTCAGCCAGAAATGACATTGACAAATAGGCCAAATTACTCAAATTTAAAGTGACATTTTATCCTGTTAAAAGCAAAGTTATTCTCACTAGTTATAGAGCTAGGGTTGAATTCTTTGTGAATAAATTCTTTGTTAATGAAGCCTTTCCCTCCCCTACAGTACATGAACTCTGGATAAACAGCTTATCTGTGTACCACTCAGGTGACAAGCATGTTGACAAAGAAATATTTGGCAATTAAGGGGAAGCTAAATTATGACCTCATCAGCACAAATGATTGTCTCATATATTACTGTGGTTATAGTAGGACATCTGGCAGATCACTGATTCTCCCATCATGCTCTCTCTCCTGCTGTTATCACTTATTCCCACAGAGGCTTCAGGCTGACATAATAACTGGACACCAGCTTCTGCAGGGTCTTCTCTGTGATGCAGTCAAGTCCATGGAAAAAGAAACAGGAGAGAAAAGGTACATGTGACTTATGAAAAAGCCTTGGAAGTATAATATATAATAGAAGTATTTTAAATGTATAGTAACAAACTTTATAGAGTTTTCAGGTTGAGGATACTGATTAAGTCTGCATTTGCAGCAATGAGACAGTTTCCTCCTTTTAAGGTTTTACCCTTCAGCTGTATGCTGACAACAATGTGCAGTGTGTGAAGGTGTTTCCTGCCCTGGAACAGCTAGATTTCTCTTTCCTAGATGATTCCTTAAATCTTCTTAATCTTTTTTTTTTAGTGTTTGGAAAGCTCTTGAATTTTTACGGGCTCCAAAGGAAAGTTCCCTGTGCTCCCCCTGCTGAGACTGCTACTGAACATTTAAAGAGAGTCTTCAAATTCTGCTGATTTGGTGTTGTTATAGCAATTGCCCGTGAACGACCTATGACAGACTAATTTATGTTTCTCCTTTGCTACTTTATTAAATCTGCTGGGTTATGTGTCTGTTTTTTTGCAAAGAAAGTGGATGGGTGTCCGCACGTAGGCTGAACCTGTACAACATTGTTTTTCTCCAAATGGAACATAAGCTGCAGCTGTTGTGTTGTGTCTGTACAGGTCTGAGTTCATGACACAAGTGGCCAGTATGAGGGAGACCTGGTTCAGTGCTGTTGCTCTGGCCAGCCAGCGCAGGTCCTCTGTAAAAGAGCAGCTCAGACATCAGAGAATCTACCAACGCGGCTTGAAACGTCTGTGGAAGTTGCTGAGGGATGTTGACCCTCTGCTGCCTCCTGCTGGCCCTGCTCTGTGCACACTGCAGCAATTGCAGAGCTGCGCTGTTGATTACCAGGTTAGCACAGATGACAACAAGTGCTCTGTTTTTATTCATTGTTTCATTTTCTGAACTTTTCTGTCAATAAAAATTAAATCAAAGCAAAAATGCTGATTCAAATTATACCACATAAATGGTAGAAACACACACATACACAAAAACTGAAAGCGCTGCACAGTACGTCTTAAATATCCAAGTTCAGTCATTCACTGTGTGGTTGGTTCAGTGGGCAAGGAATTTTTTCAGGGAATTGGCTCAAAACTTGCAGCTTTTCCTTCTGTATGATCAAGAATTTTACCCACACACCTTTGAAACATTGAACAGGACTATTTCCAGTCCTTCACAGTTGAATTAATGATTTACTGACCAACTAAAAATTCAAGCCTCAGGCTTCATATTTGTGATGGAAGTAGCAGCAACACATATCCGACCAGTACCCTGCCTGTGTGTGACAGAGTTACAGTGCCTCTAATGCCTGTCTGCAGTTTTCAGTGTTTCCTACTGTGGGGAAACAGTGTTTGTGACTGATCTCATGTAATCTGGAATTGAATAGTGTGATCTGTGAACAAATCTGGATGAAAGGTTCTTTTAATTGGCGCCAGTGATTATGATAGTTTTCATAATCAAGACCACATTTCTTACAGTATAATCGCATTCATTTCCTGCAGTATAAACCCATTAATTTCTCTCTGTCACAAAAAGAACCTGAAACCTCATTCACGCTGGAGTAGAAGCCTTTGTCCTGTGGTGGCAGAAATTGGAAATAGAACATTTTAATGTTCTATTAATGTCTAATGCTACAAATCAAACATTTAATGTCAAGCCTCTTTCTCCATATTTGTCCAAGTGTGTTGAAGAGGCTCTGGGTCTGCACGCCACCGTCTACAACCAGACGCTGGAGGCTGGCAAACATCTGTGTGAAACCATGATGGAGTCTGAGTGTCAGGGTCGACTCCAGTCAGAGCTGCAGGCCGTCGAGGAGGCCTGGACACGAACCACCTCACTGCTGAAGAGGAGGAGAGACCTGGTTAATACAACTGTTCAGGTAACAGAGACATTTATTTTTTATACAGTGCAATCAGACAATTAATAAGAGCCCAATAAACCTAAAGTATTAAGCTTTACATGACCTATATACAGGACCTGATCCTACCCCAATACAAACACACAGGAGCTGGTGTGTTGCATTGAGCTACCGCCAAGAGGGATCAAAGAGCAGCTCAAATTTATCCCTGATCCACATCCAGACACAGCTTGTTGTCATTGTCTGTCCCTTTCATTCCATCACTCCAACTCTGCAGTGCTGATATGTTGTATAGTACAATAACCACGAACACTATAAATGGCAGGGCTCATATCTTAGTTGTATACTTGTGGCTTCCTTTAGCTCCAAGCTGTGCGTGATCACTGCTGTCCAGGTTTTAGCAGGTCTTTCCTGCTTCATGAGCTGTGTTAATTTCAGTACAACGTCTTAATGTTTTGCTGTCCAGAGAGGTCAGGGAAAGTTGTGTTAACCCCTTTGAGCTAAACAGGATCTACCCGGGGAAAGGAAAATCCCTCTGAGCCACACGGCAAAACTCACACAGAGAGAATAACTTTGTCATCAAGTATCTGAGGATTTTTAGGAAAACAAAACTGGTGGTGTTGGTTTTGTACCTGTTTTAAAATGTTAATTTATGAGTGCATGACTATACTATTTACTTTGATGTACTGGATGATTTTGATTTACTTTTAGAAGCATCTGATTCTCAAAGATGTGTGTTTATGAGAATAGTGATGGCATTAACGATTCTGCCTTTAATCAGATTTTTACAAAGATGTTTAGAAAGCACATTTCGTTTTTTTTTTTTTTTATTCCTTTTACTGCAAACAGAAGTCAACTGAATTTTTAATAGTAGAACTTTAAAGTTGGACATTACCTCTGTGTTGTTTGAAGCTGAGACATTTGTGCTTAACAAAGTAAATGACTGATCAGATTGTGTCAGATGTTTGTTAGACTTGGAGATCTCAGTGTGTGTGTTTGTTTGCTGCTGTGTATTTAGAAGTGGTCTCAGTGTCAGGACGGGGTAATCGGCATCATGTCTGACCTGGATGAGGTGAAGACCAGGATGAAGCAGCAGCTGCCTGAAAGACCAGAGAAGCTCATTCAGGTGATTAAAACATGGCTGGTGTGTTTGTGAGTCTGTTGAAAATACCTTTTAATGAGTAATACGTAGTGATTTTATTGTACTGATTGATTCATTAAGTTTAAAAATAAGATGTGATTTGCTGGGTTTCCTATCATCTTTCAACCTCACATCTTATTGAAGAAGTAGATAAATATTGTGCTTCTGTAGAAGATTTTCTAAAAACCTGCACAAAACTACCAGAGCTCCTTCAAGTCCTCACTTAAAAAATACTGTTGAGAATACTGAGGTCTCGTTCTTTATATTTATTCTAGGAATTTTGAGCTTCTAGCAACCGATAAATAAAAAAAAATAAATAAATGGTGGATATTTTTTCGGCAGATTCCAGTATTTTAGATTCAGTATCTTTTTAAACTTAACCACTTGTGGATTGAAAAAATAAAATAAAATAAAATGAAATAAAATAAAATAAAATAAAAGACACAGAATTTTCCCAGAAGAATTTTCTTCTAGTGTGGACGTGTGTATGGAACAGCAATTCATCACACACAATTGACTATATTCTGTGCTATATTTACTGTGTCCCTTTTTATACGACTGTCCAAATTCTGAATGTGTTCATTTTCTCCCTGAAAAATACCAAATTGTAACAAGAAAAGCAGTCTTCTCATGCTCTTTGCATCATATTAGATGCAAAAATTACTGTCAATGCACCTCTACACCACAGTGATAACTCAAAATTATGATGACTAGTAACTGTCTGAAATCTCCATTTACTGCTCATTATACCAGGAGCAGTGAATAAGGGTAATGAGGGAGTGATTTCAGACACTCATCACCTCACTTCATCTAAAATCTGAGCCATGGTCCCGACAGCTGACTGTCTTACTGTTTAGGACAGACTTTCTGCAGAAGCCTTCTAATTTCTGTCTAAAACATAAATCACCTCCAAGAATCCACACTTTTGTGTCTCCACTTTTTCAGAAAAACAGGCACTGAGGGTGACATGACCATGACACATGTTCACTAAATAGTTATCATTGTACAGTGTGTATGACATTAACACATAAAGTTGTTTATTCATCATAATAATAGCATCCATCAGTATGAATCTGTTGGAGGAGAAAACTAACCAGTCAGCCAGACTGAAAACTGGCTGAAGTTTCTCCACCCCTCAACTCCATCAGTGGCTACCCCCCATCCCACCAGAGTGCCTCTGAGTTTAGCCCCCCTTTCCCTTTATTTATATACCCCCATGCTTTCACTCCCCTCCCCCTTTCTACCCCTTCTACCCTCCCCCTGTCCCGTCCACAGCCCTTTAATCTGGATGGTCAGAGCAACACGAGCAAGAGAGAGGGAGAGAAGCGTGTACACACAGTTTGTATATGGCTGTCTGACCGCATGTTTAAGTGTGTGTGGGTGTGTGTTATGCAGGAGACAGAGCTCTCTCTGCAGCGTTTGGCCGGTGGATTGAGGGAACTGGACACCATGAAGACAGACCTGTCCCAGTACATCGCGGCTGGTGACTCGGCTCTGTTGGAGCAGCAGCTGGAACAACTCCACGGTCAGTGGGAAGAGCTGTGTATGAAGGTGAGAACAGACACACACACACACACAAACACTGTAAACTGAGCCTGAGAAAGTTGGAGATTGTAGATGGAGCAGGTGTAGAGGGAGGTATGTGAGAGAGGGAGAGAAGGAGGGAAACATTGCTACCAGCGGTTTCTTGGCAGTGACCAGCAGCACAAAGCCTGTGCACCACTGGGGCTGAGCACACACACACACACACACACACACACACACACACACACACACACACACACACACTCACACACTCATTTGTGTGAGAAAAGAGCCACCATGTGCAGGTTCATGGAGGGAAAACTAGAGCATCTTGCCCTCTTGTTAATATTTAAGCAACTTTCCACTGCTAAAGTTTTCTGAGCTTTTTTCTGCTTTTACCAGCAAACAAAAGAAACTGAAGCCCTTTGTAGTTTATTCAGATTTTTTTTTTTTACATACTTGCCTGACAGCTTTTTAAGGTTGTAATTAGCTCCCGACTCAGACTCACTGTGAAAGCTCTCCAACTCTCCAACAGAACAGGCTGTTAATTCTGTAACTGCATTATTGGTGAAAGTAGCTCCGCTCTATACACAAAGGCTCAAATTCCTACAGTTAAGTCTTTTGGCTTAAACATAAATGAACTCTTGTTCTTGAGAAAGCAACGGTTATGACATACTTGGGACGTTTCCTGCCGTTATTAAGGCTATGGGATCATTTGTTTTCATGCTAATTGGTTTGCCTGTCTGCTTCCACCTGCCTCCTGTCTTGGCAGGAGTCACAGATGCAGCAACATAAGCCAGGATGCCCAATCATTGGGTTTTCTTTTAATGTTTAGGGTTTTGTCTTCATTTCATGTACAACCATGGATAGCTGCTCATCCCAACCCCTCAGTTCTTCTTAAGTTTGTCCCAAAACAAACAATAAATTTCCTGAAAACCAGTGGAAAGACCTAGCAGAATACCAAATATAAAATAAAAATATAAGTAAAATCTCTGCTGGAAAGTAATTTCTGGAAATAAAGCACAGGCTAATTTCTGCTGTTTGATCACACCTGAGACTTTTTCATCCCTATTCATTCCTGACATGGCTGGGGGGCATGGATCTGCGCCACAGCAGCTTTTCCTCTGCATAGTTAACAGGTTGTAGGTGGGGGAAGCCGCTGGAATGGATCCGATGAGCAGATGGCCTGGCTGGTCTAAAGGGATTCAGAGGACAGGCTCTATTGTTCCTGGGGAAGCACAAAGTCCTCACAGGGTGACTGCAGCTCACAATGCTCCCTAAATTCTCCAGAGTCCAACAGGCCCAGCAGTGTTAGTACATTAAAACCAAAGCAGGGCTCATTTAAATCAAATAAATGCCACTGAGCAGTAAAATATAGCTGGTTCAAACATGCCCCATGGGCTGGTTAAGCCCTTTAACCTCAAAAAGATCATCAGCCCCCTCCTCAGCTATGTAATGGGGTGTTTTCATGGCATTAAGATGTCATTTGGACTTTGTTCATTTTATCAAATAGCCAGACTCTTGGGGATTTTTCTCAATTCAGTTAATTACTAATTTGGAATAAATGTTCCTGCTGCTGCTTCAGTGAAGTAAGAGAAAACACTTAGTATTCAGTCAGTTTTACAGTATTTATGCATTTCTGGATTATTCACACCAAAGCACCAAGATCAAGTCTACAAAAAGCTTTGTTGTGTATTAGATTTGGGCCACAGTGTTTCCTGGACACATACCAGGACGTATCATAATAAAATAACCCTCTTTCAGACTGGACTGACATCTGTCAAAATCTGTGGCACCACTGCTTTGAAGCTTTTGTTTCATGTTAAAGTGAAGACTTTCGCTCGCAGTTGTTCCCAGCAGGTCTGTAGTAAATTTGGCAAAGAAAGTACCTGACTCTTGTAACTGAGGCACATTTGTTGTGCTGTTGTAAAATTCCTCAGTTTAATGGTTTGTTTAAAAACTATAAATCATGTTTAGTGCTTTGTGTGGACAATGCACCAGATCCCTTGTTTGTCTTAAACTTGCATCAGAAATTATTAGTGTGAGAGTTAAACCAGTTTCCATGCATCTGTAAATGTAGCTGGATCAGAAAACTCACAAGTTTATTTCTATTAGAGCTCAGGGGGCAGCACAGGTGTCCAGCACAGGTGTCCAGCACAGTTGTCCTGCACAGGTGTCCTGCCAGCACTACAATTCAATACCTTTATTATCATTACACAAGTTACAGGTACAATGACATTAATTATTAAGGCTTTTCCATGATCCAGGTGGATTTAATTATATTTGATGATGCCGTAGAAAATAATGTTTAAAAATAAATGTAAAATAAAGTTTTAGTGTGCTGTCTATCAATGCAAACCCACCTGTGTCACAGAAGATCCTGCACCATCATCCATTAAAATCTACTACACCTTTCAGGTAACACAACCACCTGCCTTCTGATTGGACACAGCTTTGTGATTGAACCATCATTGTCCAATCAGATTCAGGTGTAAAAGCAGGGTCAAAATTCTACTTGTAGCTTCAGGCTGACACACTTGATTGGTGATTTTTACATGCAGTTTTCTGCTTTGTATCTGTTCACAGATGTTTACAAAACCACTTCTTCTTTGACATTTCTTATTCTTATTGACCCTAATTTGAGCCCATAGTTTTCGGAGTTTTGATACTTCACTCATATGTTTCAAACAGTTGTCTCGCTGACAGAAAGTGTGCAATAGTGTGCACAGTTGCCTAATGCCAGTTTGCCACCTTGACTCTGTCCTTACCAGGTATCCTTGCGCAGACAAGAAATCGCAGACCGCCTCAACGCCTGGACCATCTTCAACGACAAGAACAAAGAGTTCTGTGATTGGCTGACTCAGATGGAGAACAAGGTGTGCCACAGCGGAGATCTGAGCATCGAGGAAATGGTGGAGAAGCTGAAGAAGGTACAACATCTAGGAAATCTTAATATCTTCTTTTACAAATATAGAGGTTTACTAGGTTTTAATGTGACAGACTAAAAAACCAGGCTGTCATGTTGTGACATCGATCTGATATTTTGTCTCACAAATGATCTTAAGAGAGGATTGTTTTTGAGTATTTTCCTAAAACTGTTCGCACATTATACAACATAGCACTGGTTAGAGTGACATTACTTTTTGAGATTCATTATAGTGAAATGGAACTGAACCTTCAAATACCACTGCTGATCTAATCTCACTTGCATCCACAGTATAAAACTTTTACACAGGATACCTCTTGCACACTATCCCCATAATCCAGAGCATGGATAGCATGTCAGTGCATGATTAAAATCCATACATGAGCAACATGCATTATGTTGTATATAACAGATGGTGGCCTGGAATGGAATGGCTGTGTGGCCTTTGTTCACACACAACAGTTGTCCTTTCAGTGACTGAAAGCCTTTTGTACCTTCCTGTCTCATCATGAAGCTTCCTCATTTAGTAAACGAGATGATAATTGGTTTGAACATTGCAGGATCACTGTTTTGGTCTATTAGAGAAATGAGAAAATTAAAGGCTTGTGATAGTGGTTTACATTATTCAGAGCTGAAAATGGCACTTCCTTGTGACACCCGACTGCTCCAGGGCACAGGAACAGGTGTTTGGATGAATTGAATACTCTTTAACACTTAAAAGTTTTCTTTTTTAAACTTAATTCATGTTTTGCTGATCGTTTCAAGATGAAACAAATGAGATTAATTAAAAAAATGAAATGCTTATTTCTCATCCGTTTTGGCTAAATTAGTAAAACATGAGAATACACATGCATACTAAACAAGCAGTTTAGTTATGTAATGCTTCATTTAATGGATATTAAAAATGTCCACTACAGCCGAAGTTTATATCCACATTATACAGGGATTAAATCATTTTACATAATAACAATACTGTAAGAAAAACTCAGCATAATCTTATTATGCTGTGTCTCCACAGGACTGCATGGAAGAGATCAACTTGTTCAGTGAGAATAAGAGCCACCTGAAGCAGCTGGGAGAGCAGCTGCTGTTAGCCAGTGATGAGGCCAAGCAGACCCAAGTCCGCGGTTCGCTGCAGGAGGTCAACCAGCGCTGGCACAACCTCTTCCACCACATCGAAGCCAGGTGAGAGGAGCCACAGCTGTCACAGAAGCTGCACAGAGTGATTTGTTGACCCACTAACATGTATGTATGTGTGTGTATTTGCATCAATTTCCAAAACCCACAAAAGGACATCAAAACAATATTGGCAAATATTGAAAGTGTGAACCACAAGCTTGGGGATGTAATAGTGAAAGGCTGGTTAAATGAAAAATCAAACTGTGTGTGTGGATGATTATTGAGTTTTACTGAGTGTCCCACACACTAAATTCAGTTACTAAAGCCAGTTATTATCCCTCTGCACCAGCACCTTTCACAGCAAAGCCACTCTACATTAAAAAGCATAATTAAGGACTGATAGGCTTTAACCAGGAGCCTGTAATTAAACAATAGCTCTAGAGCCATCCACCTGCTGTTCTGTGGTCCTGCAGCTGTCAGGAATACATGGCTTCTAATGTACAGACTGAAGAGGTTAAACCCTTGTGATGATAAACAGCTACTGCCCCCGACCCCCACAGACAGATGGACAGTCCTGTGGAAGAGCAGGAGACATATCTCCTTGGCCCTGCAGATCCAACCTACCCCCACCACCACGAAAAAAAAACTGTGCTTAAGTCTCAGACAGTACCATATGTCCTCACGTCCGCACTGACAACCCCTCCCTTTTTATAGTCTGTCAAAGTAGGATGATGTGAGCAAGGGTGGGTGGGTTAGTATGGAAGGGGCGGGGTCTGTCGGCATGCATTAATTACTGATTGTCAAAGTGACGTCCCCTCAAAGACTCCACAAGCAGATTTCAGGGGTATTGGGGTCAATTTAGGCAACCAACAAAATTTACATCCACTCTTTATTCTCCTTTTTGCTCTGGTTTGGGCTCCACAGAGAAAAAAGAGAGTTGTTATCTTTGTCTTTTTGCTGTTTGGATCAGGACCACACAGCAGATTCATCTCAGCAACAGCTGCCTGCTCATTCTAGAAACAGGGCTGACTAAAGTTTCCTCTTTTACATTACACAGTTAATTGATTCAAGTTAAGATGAAAATAGCAAAGAGTGGAGCTTTAAATATCCTTCTTATTTATGTCTAGATGTCGACATAATAAACATACTCGGGAAAAGTGGACATTGTTTGCCTGAAAGTGGAAGCCCTTCATTTATGTTTACATTTTATACATATATAGATGGAAACTGCTGCATTAGAATGGGGTACATCCATACAAGCCATCGACTACAGTAACATAAAATATGTGTTCTGTACTGTACTGTATGTAGCCAGCTCATACTATTATAACTCAAAGCATGAAACTGAAAAAGCACATGTGCAGTAAAGAGCCACATAATTACAGTGGCAGGAGTAAATGTCAGTTGGAGTTAAGTCTGTGAATAACTTTGAGCCCCCCTGTGATCAGCTGCACTTTAACTTCATCCTCTTCATCCTCCAACCATTTTTCTTCTCTCCTCCTCCTGCTCTTTTCTGCTCCGTTTTCTCCTTCCACTCTGTTCTTGTCCTTTTCCTCAGCGAGGACCCCTGACTGGGTTTTGTGTCTTTGTTTGGCCTCCGCATGAAGCTGCTGGCCTTTGTTAGGCTGTCAGAGGTAGAGAGGGAGTGAAAAGGAGAGAGAGACAATTAAGCTGACTAAGATGGTTGTATCTGCAGAGTGGAAGACTGTGCTGGACAGAATTTACAGTGACTGTATTATGTCTTCATTACACGGCCATAAACATGAAGCCACATAAACTACACACACAAACTCCCACCGACTACATACTATACATTATCCCTGAACTTTGTCAAGGGGTCATTTGAATTTTCTTACTGTTGATGTTGACACACCACCTGAATTTTTATACAACAACATTTTTTTTTATCCTTTAATTTCAAAGAATGGTTTTTTTTTTTATTCCCTCTTTTTCATTTAATAAAAGGTGTCTCAAGACAAGCAGCCACATATGTAACTGAGTCTGCATAAATACAAACAGACAGAATCTGACTGAGTAGTCGACAACATATTTCTATATTTCAACAGTTTTCGATATTTGTTGCTACAGACCTGTGGTTTTCAGGTCTGAGACTAATCTCTGGAAAATGTTTGAAATTTTTGGGTTGTGCCTATGCAAATACCTGAGGACCAATATGTGACTTTTTTGATACCAAACCATGAAAAATAACAATATCCTCCTACACAATTCTCATTAGCCATGCTAACGGTGTGGCTCAGGTTGGTCTACCTCTTTGGTCCACTCTGAAGTATCAGAACAACTGGATGGATTGTCATGAAGTTTTGTGCAGATTTTCATGATCTCCACAGAATGAATCCTACTGACATTTGTACGCCTCTGACTTTTCCAGCAGCACCATCATAAGGTTTAAATTTGAATTTGCCTGCAAAACTAATGACATTTACATTACCCTCAGTTGTATTTTTTGTTAAGCATTAATTAGCAGTTGTTATAATGCTAACACGCTAAAAGAAGACAGCACATCTGGAAATTATTGTACCTGCTAAATATTGTGCATTGTCATCGTGATAGCTCAGCCTCACACAGCCTTCATTTCACAAAAGAAGTCAAATGTCTCACCTGTTCGATGTTGTCTAAACACAAACAGCCGTATAAAGCAATAATATATAAAGCAAAATTGAGTCTAAAAGGTACAAAAATCTGATTCAGTCAGAAGCTGTTTTTATAAAGCATATGATGCCAGCTCCTGGCTGAAACTCAAAACGACTCAAAAAAGAAAAAAAAACTCACCACTAACCATCGATATAACCTTTTCCAAGACTGTGCATGAACTTCAACTCCATTATAATTCTTCTCTGAAATCTCTGAAGAATCCAAAATGTCACAAACATCTCTACCTTTACAGGTCTAACACTTCTCATGAGAAGAGAACTAAAAGGGGCTCTCACTCATGCACACACTCACTTTTCTATAGTCGTCCCAATGTCTGGCATATGTTTGGACCCTTTCATGCATTCTTCAGCCTGCCACTTACACTCACAGCTGTTTTTGGTACTTATTATTTTGGTAGAGAGCATCTCCTCTCAGCCCTGACAGGCTCTGCTGGACCTCGACCGGACAGGAAGGATCAACTGGGGAAATTAACTCAAACTCCAGAATGGGGCACACTTTCAGAGGCTTTTAAGCCTCTGAAGAGAGCTTTTATTGTCCCGAGCGTTGCTATGACACCAGTCAGTGTGGCGTGGTGTGTGTGTGTGTGTGTGTGTGTGTGGGTGTGTGTGTGTGTTCACAAGGGGGTCAGTTGCCATGGAGACTTTGGAAGTTCTAGCGTAAGATACCTGAGAGAGTGAACAGCTAAAGTTTGTTTGTGTGTTTGTTTCTGTCTCTTTTTTCTTTCTTTCTGCCTGTTTCTTTGTTTTTTCTGTATTTTTTGTTTTTGTCTTCTTTTATCTTTGTTTTTTTCCCCGCATTTTGTCTTTTGTCCTTTTTTTATCTTTCATCAATTTGTCATTATTTTCTTTTGTCTGTATTTTCTTTCTTTCTTTCTTTCTTTCTTTCCTTCTGTTTTAATCTTTCCCTTTTTACCTGCTTTTCTTTTGAGTCTTATTTTTCCTGCTTTTCTTTGTTTTTCCTGTCAGTCTTTTCTTCTCCTCTCTCTTTTCTCTCTTCAATGTATTCCTTTTTTTAATTACAAAGAGAAGAGATGTCTTATACCATATTTAAGTACTATCTTTTTTCTTGATCTTGCTTCCCAACCTGAGGTTTGGGACCCCAAATGGGGTCATAAAATAAATCTGAGTGGTCACAAGTCAATTAACGATGTAGAAAAGCATTAAAAAAAAACAACTCTCGCCATTTTCTCAGATGTTCCTCTAACCTTTTTTTTGTGATTTATTGGATAGTTTTACCTCTTCACTAAAAGTATAATTGAATCCTTTTTTGGTTGAGTTCATTATTACTCAAAATGTGTAATTAATGTTGCAAATGATTACTGAATGTGAAATGAATCTGTTTATTCAACAGTCTGTGTGTGTGGATGTGTGTGTTTTGCAGGGTGAGGAAGCTGAAGGAGACACTGGTCACAGTACAGCAGCTGGATAAGAACATGAGTAACCTCCGCTCGTGGCTGTCCCGGATCGAGGCCGAGCTGTCCAGACCAATCACCTACAGCGTCTGTCACCACCAGGAGATCCAGAGGAGGCTGGCCGAGCAGCAGGTAGACAGACACACACCACACACAGCAGCCAGTGACACTGGTCGCTCGTCAACAAACACTTCATATCATGCTGTTCTCACACACACAGGCAATTTCACTTTGTGAGGTGTCATCCTTTCTTTTTTTTATTTCTGCCTTTGAAATTTATTTCTGAATATCTCTCCTTTTTGTTTTTCATTTTGCCTACGATATGTTTTTTTTTTCTTTCATTGGTATTTATGCTTTTTTTGTTTGTATTGTTGCGTTTTGTTTTCATATTTCTGTTCCCACTTTTTGTTTTTCCAGGTCTCTGTCACTCCCTCTCTTTGTCTCTGTTTATGTTTAATAATTTATAACCATCCTTTGTTTAATTTTGGGAGCGGTGGTCTCATGCAGTGGCACACTGTCCTCTGTCTGTGGGCTGATGTTTAATACATGATGTCTTTGGTGTGGACTGATGTGATGTCTGTCCATGTGTGTGTCCAGGAGCTGCAGAGAGACATTGAGCAGCATACAGAGGGTGTAGCGTCGGTGCTCAATCTGTGTGATGTTTTGCTGCGGGACGAAGATGCTGCTGGCGGCATTGAGGCGGAGAGCGACTCCCTGCAGGAAACCAGCCGCAGCCTGGACCAGCGCTGGAGGACCATCTGTGCCATGGCTCTGGACCGGAGGCTCAGGTAGGAGCTAAAACACACGTTCATGTATCAGTCAGATGAGCGCACACTCTAATCCTTGCAGACTTCCCTGAAGACAGAAGAACTTCACTACACTTCTGTGTCCTTTCTCTTTCCCTGTAACTTCTGCGTTACTATATATTATGATGTACATGAGCTGACTGGTTAATAAACATATTTCCATTTTCAGGAGTGCTTTTTTCACATCTGATGATGTCATGCTACAATCAACAATTTTAGTCCATTTTGATCAATTCTAATCTGATAAATCTTTCAGTGTTTCACATGTCATAATAGCCATGTTTTCAAGTCAAAGCAAAGTTTGAATGATCAGAAAAAGAAAGAAATTCACTCATCGCTAAGAACAGCATTCATCAGTGTCACAGAAAACCTCCACAGTGGAACTGTAACTCCAGTGCCATATCTCCTTGTAGGATCGAGGAGACGTGGACACTCTGGTGCAAGTTTCTCGATGACTACTCACGGTTTGAGGATTGGCTCAAGATGTCTGAGCGCACTGCTGCCAACCCCAACTCGGCTGGCGTCCTTTATACTGTTGCCAAAGAGGAGCTCAAGAAGTTTGAGGTCAGTTGTGAGGTAGACACAGGAAACAGGCCTGAAGTTGCTTTATTTTGTTTGTTTTATTTGTTTCTCAAAGTGAAATATTCTCATTGTTTTGTATTAAACTTTATTTAACTTAATTCATGACTCTTGACTTGACACATTATGGAGAAGTATGGAGAAACACTCTTTAAAGTGTTTGGAAATCAGGTTAAACTGCCAAATAAACACTGATATCAATGAGCAAATACAAAAAGTACATGTAAATTAAACTGTTAAAGTTACATTCCAGCTGTGACAAACATTATTTTGTAACTAATTAATTGCTGATTATTTTCTCATTTAATTTTTTTGTTTACAAAAGATCTGAAATAGAGAAAAAAAGATGCCCAGTACATTGTACCAGAGCAGAAGCTGACATTTAAATTGTTTTTTTTTTTTTGTCCATCAACAGTCAAAATCCAAAGGCGACCAGTGTATTTTCATAGAAAACCAGTCAATAGTCAAAATGTTCAAGCAATAAATAGTTTAATTTTTTTTTTTTTTTAAATGCATTAATAATCAATGGATTCTCAAATCGATCCTAAATATTTTTTTTTGTTGGAAAAGAAATCCTTTTACTAATCATTTCAGCTCTATTTGACATTATGAAAAGAACACACAACCAGAAAATAAACATGTAATGATATAAACCTTTGTGTGTTAGCAATGAGCTGTTAATTCATCCTGATTCCCTGCTTCCTGTCTAGGGTTTCCAAAGGCAGGTTCATGAGCGACTGACCCAGCTGGAACTAGTCAACAACCAGTACCGCCGTCTGGCCAGGGAGAACCGCACTGACCGGGCCAGCCAGCTCAAAGCCATGGTCCACGAGGGCAACCGACGCTGGGACACCCTGCACCGCAGAGTGGCGGCCATCCTCCGCAGGCTCAAGGTACGGTACAGGAGCTACAGAGTGATCTGACTGGCTGAGAGGAGAAAGAGTCGTCACCACTCACTCCTGTTTATTCTCCTCTAACACTTTTTGCACCTGTGTGTGCAAAAATCCCATCATGCATGTGACAGAGCAACAGTTTGCACATACAAAGACGTGTTTGTTTGTAGTGTTGCAAAAGTATCTTGCTTATTGATTGAAATTTACAAATTGGTCTTTTAAAGGACATTACAGAAGCTTTGTAAGGTTTGCTATTGCTACATAGCTAACATTAGCATTAACAGCAGTTAACCAGTCTAGAAAAAAGTTTGCATATTCAGCATCAAACTTATTCCTTTACTCGCCAAGAGCTGTCTGCAAGGGTTGAAAGCAACGCCAATGTAAACTCTTGCTTCTATCGCTTCTTTTCTTCTACTAAAGTTAGCTGCTAGCCAGCTAGGCCCACCCTATCTCATCACTTTATGATAACGACTCAATGTATCCTCCAATCTGCCCTGAAGATGTAGCACTGCTCTGAGGGCAAATTATAACCTCTCGTTGTATATAGACGATAATGGTTGAAACTCATGTCAAGTGACAATCACCACCACACACTCCTGGCAAAACAAAACACTTTCATTGGCAGAGAAAACTTAAAAAGAGCTCCTTTACTTTTCACAGTCTCTGCTTTGATCGTCAATCACTTTCCTCTTGTTTGATTTTAACTTTCCTGAAAGTTGCAGTCTGAAGCTGGACAGGGAACAGTACTCTACACCAGTTTGAGAACTTGAAAAAAAACTGCTTACTTTCTCAATTACATTGAAAAAAATGAATTAAAAATCTACCCACATTTCCTCTCTCTTCTATCCATTCTGTCTTCTCTTTCCTCTCAGTATTTTACCAGCCAGAGGGAGGAATTTGAAGGCACCAGGGAGAGCATGCTGGTGTGGCTGACCGAGCTGGACCTGCAGCTCACCAACGTGGAACACTTTTCAGAGAGCGACGTCCATCACAAGATACAGCAGCTTAATGTGAGGGCACAGACACTTGTTTGGTCATTGTGTGTGGAAAAAGCTCTCCTCGGTTCATTTTCAGTCTTTCTGAACAAACACACCTCTTTGCATTAATACATTTTAAGGTGGATTTATCTATTAAATTGTCTTGCAGCCATTAGAAGAAATGCGATGTTAGGACGTTTAAGGTACTGGCTTCAGTATTAAACTGCAGGTCATTTTTTTTCAAGGAAGGTTTCTCTACCCATTTACAAACACTACCAACAGTCACGTTTGGTTTTCTGAAATTCTGTCTCCGTTTATACAACCATCCAACCTTCTTCCTGCAGAGTTTCCAGAAGGAGATCACACTGAACACTGAGCGCATCGACGGGCTGATAGTGTTTGGAGAGACACTGATCCAGAAGAGCTCGCCGCAGGATGCAGCACTGATAGAGGACGAGCTGGAGGAGCTGCACACCTACTGCCAGGAGGTTTTCAGCAGACTGGTCCGCTTCCACCACCGCCTCAGCCAGCCCCCGGTCAGCTGGAGCCCCCACACACATTTTTATTATTTACATTTCATAAGTTTATTAAGTTTGAAGTACACTTCCTTTTACTATTCCAAGATTTCTTTGCAGACACAGGGAACTACAGATGTTAGTTTTGTAAAATGATTCCCCCTAAACACCATATTTAATATTCACACCTGGCTGAATACCTGTTATTTCTTTGCTTTAGATAATGAAGGAAGAACCTGAGCTCTCTAGCACCACCTTTTCCTTGGAGTCAAGCTTGGAGCTGATTGGCCGGCCATGGCTTGGGCGGAGCCAAGGAAGCCTCCCGGCCACACCCATTCACCTGCTGGCCTCTCCGCTGGAGCGCTCGGGGCGGGAGACACCGGTGAGTGTGGACTCGCTTCCTCTGGAGTGGGACCACACCGGAGACGTAGGAGGTTCATCAACGCATGAGGATGATGACGAGGAGGAAGAACATGATGAGGAGGGAACTTACTTTAGTGCGCTATCAGGTACATTTACAGTGTCTAATCTCACAGGAAAACATACAGATATATTTATTTATTTAAGGTTATAAAACTGAGGTGCTATTGTCACACTGACTGTTGCCTCAACAGACTCCTTCTCTCTCATTCACCTGTTAGATCACTCAACCTCTATTGTTTAGTGATGCTGTCAGCTTGTTTGCACACGTCTCTTACTCTTTTTTTTTTTTTTAAACAACAACATTTCAAAATTTCTTTTTAAGGTGAATAATAAAATATCTGCCCCTCATCCTATTGATACAAGTTGCACTCTGTAGTTTTTTGTCAGTGATGTTGTGCAGAGAAACAGTCATGGTTTCCTGTGTGTGATAATTCTTCAACTTGAACTTGACCTACTGTACAGGAACTAAAATCACATTCCTGGTTCCTCTGATTGAAATGCCATAAAGTTCTTGTTCATTTAAAAAAAAAAAAAAATTACAGAAGATCTGTTAAAATGAAACAACTTTGTCTGAGATTCAGGTTTAGTACTTAAAGAATCAATAACACAGAGACACAGTGCAACGCTTTGTAGTGTATTGTCGCATAATTGTGAAAGGAGACATGGATAAGCCAGGATCTGGAACAGTGGCCTAGGCAATAAATTTAGACCTAAGTTCCTCAGTCTGAAACGCAACTTTCTGACGCCCTAAAAAATGTTCTGAGATACTGGAAAAGGGCTCATATTTATATTTACTGCAGCCATATTGACACAAACGAGACAAACATCTGATTAAACAAGATTTTATAGTTTGAATATTTAATATTCATTTCACACATGTATACACACACACACACACACACACACACACACACACAAAACATCCATGCAACCACACACACACACACACACACACACACACACACACACACACCTCTAGTCTGACCCCTCTAACCTCCCAGAGCTGGAGTTGACTGAGAGCCAGGAGGATTTTGTCGAAGCCCCAGAAGCATTACTATCCTCCTCACTGGGTAGGAGCATCATCATCATCTTGACTCTGTATAATAAATCCACTCACTGCTCTTCATGGTGAAGTCAGTTTCCAGCAGACACCTTCCAGCAGCTCAAGTATCACTTGCACTTAGTTCCTCTTCGTGCTGCTGCACCCATACTTTGCTTCTTGTAGCTGTGGTTTGGAAAATCTTCCGGGGCCAAACAAACGTGTTCTATCCTTTTCTTTTCTTTTGTAGACACATTTTTGTTAACAGGTTTTCTTCCTTTTACGCACTCTGGGATCTGACATTTAAAAATTACACAAGCCTGGTCATGGCGAGGATATAAGATCAAAAACCTGTCAACTTCAAATCCCCGGTTGGATCTTTTGTTGCTTTATTAGGTTGCTCTGCAAAATAGGACTTTTAGTGCCCTGTAAATTTACATGACGCTGGTCTTATGTCAATAAAACATCAGAAGGCATTTGAGGGAAATCTGGCATATTCTTTTACTGCACAGAAGAACAGAAGTGAAGCCTTTTTACCAAGTCATTTTTACCAAAGTATCACAACATATCATCTTTAAAAGTTGTTTTTTCATTGTTTAAGGTCTGGTGTGAACTGGTTTTGAAGTTTCCAGCTGCTCTGCTGGGATCCTGGTGCTATCATCTCTCTCTTTCCTGCTGCTTGAACATGTAAAATATGGCATCCAGCAAACACCACTATACAGATAACAAGCTTTCCAATTTTCTGGGGCAGGTGATTCATGCTGGGCTGCATCATTACTTGGCTTGACTTGAGTAGCTGTGGATGAATTTCAGTCTGCACTGAAGTCAGGTTTCACAACTTGATAAATTGTTTCAGCACCTGCATGTTTTCCTTCATGGCATCAGAGGAGCTGATAACAGTGAATTACGACAAACTGACCGACTTTGATGATTTTATCCAGACAGTTAAAGATCCAAATACAGAGCATTAAGTAGAGTTGTTATCGTATCTAAAAGCTGCCACCAGGAATAATTAAGCCTGACCTGCATCTAATAATTTGTCCACCTGACCAAGTACTGACTTTTACAAATTCTGTTGGATGAAGGGCTGTAGCTGAGGGTGTTGTGCAGTATTTCCTGTGGTTTCACTCTGTGTGTTTGTGTCTCAGTTCCAAGCAGGTCTATGGTCGTACATGAGCCTCCAGAATGGGGGTCACCGGCAGACGCACAACCACAGCATCTCCAGCTGCTCTCAGAGGGCCACACTGCGGCTGCGCCCACCTTCACCAGCACGCCCATAAAGCAGGGCTATGTAAGTGGTTCAACCAACAACCAACTGCTGGAATATGAAAATCAATATCATAAAAACAGTGGCAGTCTTGTTGCTGCTCCACCTCTCTGTACTAACAGTGTGTGCGGTCTGTTCTCCAGCTGGGTCTTATGTCTCAGTGCAGCGGCAGCATCAAGGACATCAAACGAGTCTCGCTGATCCTGGAGGACGAGGAGCAGGTGAAGGAGCTCGGTCTGACGGGACTGAGCGCCTCAGACAAACAGTCAGGTGAGAGATGCTGTAAATGTAATGTGATTAAGGACTGTGATGGATCGCACAACTGAGATAAGTTTCAAGAGAGTGGCAATAGATTTGCAGATTTGCTGCATTAATTGAATAAAAATGGATAGAAATCAGTGGATGGAACAGAACAGAAAATGCAAACAAACACAGCAGCCCTTTTTTTTTTCGACACCCTCACTAAGGATGCAGCCTTATTAGGCAACAACACTTAAAAACAAACTCTTAAGCCAATAATATTAATGTATCACAAGTGATATAAAAGTGATTACAGTCCCCCACAACCTCTGAGTAAGAAGAGTCCAATTAAACTGAAATACTTCAACTCAGCACCTGATACCTTTTCATCTTGCACAACACGTAGTTCTCAGTTCTTCATCCATGGTCTCATACTGCACTGAAGCTTTAGTGATGTCCCTCACTGCCAAATGAGAAAATGTAAACGTGCCTGTGGTTAAACATTCACAGAGTTAATAGTTTATATTTTCCCTTTGTTGTCATGAGTTACTTAGTGGTGGCTCAAAGGGCTTTAATGCTAATCCATGAATATTAGCTCAGTCTACAGAGCCTGTGGACAGATGTTCCTGCAGCAAATGAAGCGTGTCGATAAAAATATTCAAACCACAGCACGGCATTCAAAAATAAACAATCCAATAGCAGAATCATGACGAGACTCTTGTAGCGTCTTGTGACAGTAAAACACAAGCTAATTCCCCTGTCAGGTAAAATGGAGAGTTCATCAGTCGATGTTTGTGCTTTTTCAGGTGTGATTGAACGCTGGGAGCTGCTCCAGGCTCAGTCCAGGAGCAATCAGCAGGCCGGCCCTCAGGAGCCCCAGCAGCTTGCGTCTGACCTTGACGACATCACCTCCTGGTTAGAAAATGTGATCCCAGAGGTGGACCGCCTCCAGCTGTCCAACCCAGCGGCGAGTATTGAGGACATGGAAGCCAGAGCCAAAGAGCTAAAGGTAAACCTTTATACCAAGTACATCAGATCTGGTGATAAGAATTCAGCTTCATTCATGGATATCCTCTCACAGGAGATGCAGAAGATGTTTACCCACTACAAGTCCATCATGCTGTCTGTCAACCTGAGAGCTCAGGAGGCCCCAGAACTACAGGAAAGACTGGCGGGTATGAACAGAGACTGGAGCAGAGCATGTACAGGCCTCCAGCAGTGGGACACCAGTCTGAGGAAGACTCTGATGCGCTGCCAGGTGAGTAGAAATTTCAAGTGTACAAGCTTCAATAAGTCTGCTGGTGCTCTGAATTAGGAATTTGAAAGATCTATTGCACTTACTATGATACTACAGTTTTTCTGTTTGTTTTCTAACTACACAGGTTGGAGTTTCCTTCATCTTAAATGGAGCTACCGTCTGAATTCCTTACTTATTTATTATTTATTACCCATAATTGTTATTCATTCAGTTCGCAGCCATTTTTAAATTACTTAAAACTGAATGTTTCTATTTGTTTGACCTGGTTTTCACTGGTTTGTATGGTGTTTACTGGATACGCTTCTGAATGCCTTCAGGATTAATAACTTATCTAAATGAATGAAATTGCACAATCCTGTGCAAAATTTTCAGGATTTCGAAGTAAACTCTCCACTGTAAGAATTGACCTTTAACCTTTCTCCATGCAGGAGTTTCATGAAACCCTCCACTCTCTGTTACTGTGGCTGGCCCACGCGGAGAGCAGACGCTACACAGTGGACATCAGTCACCCAGACACACCTGTCAGAGCCCTGCAACAACACCGCAACACGCTCACTGTAAGCTACAGTCCTGTGTTGTGGAGTCAGCTCCTTATACGATGGCGATGCTTATTGACTCACTATGTTTATTGTTTGTGGTCTGCAGGACCTGCAGGAGGAGCTGCGGGGCAGGCAGGCTCAGCAGGCCTCGCTCCAGGCTCTGTGGTGTCAGCTCCAGCCCGAGGACGGAGCTGAGGAGAGCAACGAGGCCCAGGAGAAGCTCCACGTCACGGGTAGCAAGCTGAAGTTGCTCCTGAGGGAGGTGGACCAAGACCTGAGCACCCTGCAACAGCGACTGGTAACAATCAATTTATTTAATGTCCAACAACTGCCCTGAAATTGTGGATGAAGTATTTTATGGATTTTTTAATTTTTATTTTGAATTACACTTCAATTTAAAACAATTTATTTTAATACAATGCACCAACCTCAGCAGTGCACAAGAGACACTTTTATTTTTTCTCATTTTCTCGTGAAGATTAAATTGAACTTCATGCGTAAAATTAAGTGCAGTGTCCCTTTAAAACTAAAAACTTTATTTTTGCTATTAAAATGTTTTAATTTTTTTTGGGCTGAACACCAGGTTCTGTATGTTGAAAGTGAACCACACTGATATTTCTTTATCATGACCTGTTTTACTTCAGGACTGTGAAACTGCATCAGACGACCAAGGCCGAGATGCCTCTGCAGATGCTTCTCAGGAGGCCGCACAGTCAAGGAAAGGCTCCTCAACTCAGAGGTACAAAGACAGACATCAATACTCTGCTCTTTTATTAACACAGGCCTGTCCATATTCTGTTTGTGATTAATGGATGAAAAGTTGCTTACAAAGAGTTTCCAGTTATGTACAGTGTTTGCTGATTCTTCTTATGACCTTATTTCATGTGTCCTGTGCGTCTTGCAGAGAGAGGAGGGACTTGTCCCCACCTCGGTCCTTCTTCTCCAGAGTCCTTCGCGCTGCCTTCCCCCTCCACCTCCTCCTCCTCCTCCTCCTGCTGCTCCCCTGTCTGATTCCCCTGTCAGAGAGCGAACCCAGCTGCACTGTGGCCAACAACTTCGCCCGGTCTTTCTACCCCATGTTACGTTACACCAACGGCCCCCCACCCACCTGATAATAATGTAATTATAGGGGGAAAAAAAGAGACAATTTGCATATTGTTGTTGTTTTGTTTTTTTGAGAATACACAATGAAAGACGTGCCACCTTTTCGTCAAACTGACAGACATGAACAAACTGCCTCACATAAGTCACACTAATGAACCTATTATCTCCCAAAGTCCCCAAAGTGTATTTTAATGTTTATTTTTAAAGATTTGAACATTGTATTTATTCCAGGAACAAAGACTTGCATTTTAATCAGGACAAACACCACATGAACAAAAATGTAGACATTTTAGTTTTATTGTAAAGATCTTGACACCGTCCCAGAAAATCAATCAGTATAGCCTCTCGAGAGCGCCCCCCGGAGGAGTCAGAACGTAGCAGTGCCAGCACAGAGACGTAGAGTAACAGGTAAGAACATTTAAATATCTTCCAGCTACTGTACCAGGGTCAGTGGGTGACAGGAAAGGCAGTAAATATATACACAGAGTTCACTGGAAAACAACCAAGGAAGAAGACAAACTCACAACATTTGACCCATTTGACTAAAAGCTTCAGTTGATGAAGGACAGCGGTGACTGCAGAAGGCTGCATTACTGGATTTTCACTGAACAAGCCATTGCTTTGCTTCTTTCAGATTTTCTTTTATTCAGAAAATTGTACATATAATCACTGAGTTCAGTCCTTTTGTCTTTTACATGTTTATATTCACATATCACTACGACCATGATTTGAACTGAACGTTATTTTAAGAACTGGTCATGTCTCATTTTGTCCACCGTTATCCTGCCTGTTAAACTGAACTCTACAAAAACAGTTATTTTTAAAATCAAAAGACACTAGTTAAATTTGAATGTATTCTATAAAAGGCCAACAGTACAAAATAATCGTTTTTATACACATGCTTGTATGGCCATAATTTTTTTTTTTTAGATGCTATTTGTCTTGCGTAGATTGTGAGCAGACATTTCCATGCCTCCTGGTGCACTGTTGAAACACTGTAGATTTAGCAGGATGATGTTTATGTACAGATTGTAATAATATAATGCATATTTATAACAGCAAAAAGTGGATTTATGCTTCTGATTTTCTGGTAGTAAACACTGATTGTCATAACTCCAGTTGCTCAAAGCATTTTTTTTTTTTTTTCATTTTACCAAAAGTCCCGATGACAAACAAATGAACATCTGGATATAAACTTTGGACAAAGTGCTTTAACAGAAAGATATGTACTTTGGTCAGTAAAGAGGCCTTTAAAAATATCAACCCAACCTAAAAATCTAAAAACAAACCATCTCCGTGACAACAGATACATTAGAGCAGAGCTCAGTTTTTAGTAGGTGAAATGTAATAAAATGCTCAGTTTCAAAATTGATTTACGATTTAACCTCTTACCAGACACCATTTTTGTGTACGAGCCCCAAAATATTGTACCCAATTTAAAAAGGTTCCTGTTATTTAACCGTCTAATTATAGTCATAACCCTGGTCTCACTGAAAGTAGATACTGAACCAAAGTTACAGAGGCACAAACATGGTAGAAATGTTTTTCTGCCTTTTTTTTTAGGCCTCTACTAGTACCTTTTTGTGTGGAAAACACTTTGAAGCAGGTATGAGATTCTTTTCTAGGAACATCCAGTACACAGTGATGATGATGGTATAAAGTGAAACCAGAGGAAAAGCACATGGGGACTGAAGTGGTACAGATCTGGCTTTAACCTTAAAGTGATTCTGATTGTCCAAACTGCATCACGACTGTGCACGAAATAGCTACTGTAGCAAGTCCTAGGATACAAAAATAAGTCTTTTCTCTTTCTTCAAGCAAAACTTCACAGTGCAGAGTTGTCTTAAGATCAACAGTGGTTATAATTCTTCACAGAAAACAAATAGGGTGTCTTTGACAGTAAAGCCAAGACTGAACAGTGACAATTAAATGATCTGGGGTTAGACAGTGTTGTGAAGAGCCCTCTCGTCGTCTCAACTTCAGATAGTTAATTTCTGTGGTTTCTGTAAAATTGGTTTCTGACAGGAGACATCAATGATAAAGGATAAAATATGTTGTTTAGCTAAAGTAGCTATGCGAGCTCTGTTTTCCAATCTTTCAACGGCCTCGCTATTTCTATCTTAAAAATATCTTTTAATCACAACAACAGCTACCACACTTTGGCCACAGGTATGTTGTCAAACATACTCTCATGGGAGCTGCAGTTGTTGAGTGCTAATTATTGCAAAAATCCTATTAACCTAAAATACACGGTGGCCACTTTATTGGGTACACCAGTTAAATCTAATGCAATCCAATACAACAGCTCCACCATACGTTTTACCTTTGCAAAGATAATGTTCAGGTTTGAGTGAAACCGTTTGCTGAGTTGTTTTTTAATGTTTAGCAGACAAACATGGGGTTTGTAAATGTTCGTAGAGGTGTCCCTAATTAAGTGGCCACAGTGTGAAAATGAACCAGCAACTTCAACAGCACTTTTAGAACAATACCTCTGTTGTCTCTCTGCATATACATCACCCGAAGTCATTTATTCCTACGCTACAACAGAGGCTGCTCACTTCTACAAACCTAACCCTGAACTCTGCACCGACTGAAACTGAAGAGTCGGAAACAAACCCAACCCTGTTAAGTTAACCCTTCAAGGGGAACTCCAGCAATTCTATGAAACATTCTTTCGAGGTGTTAGACCACTGACTAATCCACATGAGTAATATCTGAATGTAAGGGCAAAGGTCACTCCTCTAACGAAACCTCGCGACCGATTGTTGAAGAAAACCTGCCAGTTCACAGGTTAAGTTTACAAAGTAAAATGTCACAGTAACTTAGAATTAAAGTGACCTCGGTTTCTGTAGCCAAAAAAACTCAGTTTTCACTAAACCTGCTTTCTGGAACAGACTCCTAGGGGCACGGGAGGTTTATCACGACTGTAAAAAGCCATTGGTTATAACGTTTCAGCATCTATCTATCTGCTGTCCTGAAACTTACCATCTTGTGTCTCATTATCTGGTATATAATTCATCTCTAAGCCCAAGAGAATCATGGCAGTAACATAAGACTTGAACATTTGAGCAAGTCGTGGCACTCTGGCTTTTCAGTACGTGGTCGTAAGGCAGTGAATCCTTTCTGTCTACTAAAGCTTTAACTGAAGATTCGAGGAGCTCACCAGAAATAGTGCACAGTGTCAAAGCTTAGGATTCACAGATGACGGATCAGAGGAGCTGGCGCGCTGCAGCTCGTTCCAGTAAAACATCTCATCAGTCCTGTGAACCAGTTCTGTGCAAAGCAGTGAAAATTCATTGGATGTGAATTCTGATCAGGCTACTGGGGTTCACCTCCATCTCCAGTGCTGCTGGGAGTCCAGGTATTGGAGGGGCCGATTGCAGAGCTGGGGTCCCAAGCAGGAACCTCCTTCTGGTCTGCGGACTTCTCCTGGGGAGCCTGGTGAGGCAGACGGGAGCTGTGCATGATGTGGGCGTCCAACATCTCCAGCAACAAGTCGTACAAAGGCACCATGTTCTTCATTTTCATGCAGTGGAGGTGGTCCATGCCTTTGTTACTGCACAGTTGAGAAGAAAAGACAGAGAGTGAAGCTTAAGTGGTGGTTTTCTCTCACGTCTCCCACGCGAGCAGCAATATAATTCCTAAAAGTGAAGAACACTGTGTCGTCAGAAAATTCAACACATGAGGATCGCTCGATGTCCTGGGCTCGTTTTACCTGACGTGGCGGATGTGTGAGAGCAGCATGAGCAGGTGGGCGAGGCGGGTGTACTGCTGGCGAAAGGTGAGGCCGGTTTTGGCGATGGCCCACACCAGGGCGTCCGTCACAGCGTCCAGAAGACAAAGCAACTTGGAGCGACTCTGCGGCTCGTCGCTGCCCTCTGAGGAGCTGAGGCACATGTCTGGTAACACACGGAGACACAAACACTTCACACTTTGATGCACGGGAAAGATTTACTTTAATGTAAATGACATTTCCAGTGTGAATCCAGTTTTTCACATCTGACCACGTTAAATTAACACAACAGAAAAATGTTTCATGAATCATTCAGGGGAAATAAACTATTCAGATATGGTCTAAAATCAGGACTCATGGCTCTTTCCTACATGATGAGCTGCTTTAATAAAAACTATCAGTATAAATACAGATGTTCGTAGTCCTTGCTTTGCCCACCCATAGCAGCAACTAGGGCTTTTATGGACCGACCAAATTGGTTTGATGCTATTGAGGATCAAAAAATGGCCCATCTCTAGATACCTCAGGAGTAAATGAGTAAATCTCATTCAAGTCAGTGAGCCAATCAGCATGCAGCCTGCTTGGACGAAGATCTAACGATGCTGGTGATTGGCTGTTTATTTACAGCTAATGTGTATTGTAGTTTTCTTTTTGTTAAAATGGATTTAATATTGAAGTTAAGATATATATATCAGGACCAATAATGAAAATTTTATCAAGGACGCAGGTCCATTAATGGCCCCTAGATGCTCCAAATACAACTTCAGTCAGTACAAAAGAGCCTGAATCTCTCCTTAAAAATACAAGTCTTAACAGTTTTAGTCAAGCTCATTATTGTGTTTGTTTATGACACTGTAGGATGAAAAGTTAAACAGCTCTAACTTCTTCTGAATTCAACCGTTCACTTTTGTTACAAGGTTAAATTCAGATCGAGAGATTTCTCTTTGTTTTTTTTTTACATCCTGCTAAAACATTAATGTTCTAGCAGAGAATCACTGCATTGTAAGAGCTGGTGCAAAAACATGACCCCTGTTCCACTGTGAGGACGGAGGCAATTAAAAAGAAAACAGTCGCACATTTATAGCTCAGCAGAGAGGCTATGATCCTGTTCATCTTCAAACAGGTACTGCCTGTTACCCTGCTACTCATTCAGCAGAACCAATGAGAGCTGAGAGTCGACCTACACACCGTGTTCCCATTAGTGGTTTCACTGGGACGTCATTTAGCTGGTTCCCTTGCCAACCCAGTGCAGACTCACACCGGCTGGATTACATGCTGAGATACCAATCAAACACTCGGTGACTGTGGTTTCACATACTGGAGCATAACACACACACACACACACACACACACACACACACACACACACACACACACTCACTAGAGTTCAGGAGGATCATGGCCTTGAGGCAGACGTACTCCTCCCTCTGCAGCTTGAGCTCTCTCACTCTGGACGTTGCAGCTATGAGCATATCAAAGATCTCCACGAAGCCCTGGACACAGCTCCCCTCTTCCCTGCCGTACAAGGACACACACACACACCAGCAGTTCATTATCATGAACAACAACAACAACAACTCTTGACTGTTACATCACCAAAATGGGCAGAAATTAAAATGCTGCATTGATTCGACTCCCACTGAGGCGCCAGTGACACAGCGTTTATTTCACAGTGAGCATCGTTATGAAGAAGAGGACACAAGTTCATGTTATTCACCACCGTGTAACTGCAGGAGCACAGAGAGAAGAAGACTCCACTGGTGAAAGTTTACCCAAATACTGCACCTGAGCACAAGTCTGAGGTACTTCTACTTCTGCTACACAAGAGAAATATTGTTTTAATATTGAGTCTCTAAGATACAACGTCACGGTTAAAGATGAAACTTCGTAAACAGTCGTAACGTGACGCAGTTCAAATTTGTCCCACCTCGACCAACTACAACACTTAACATACTGATTATCTGTTAATCTATCAATAATAATGATCTGGTAATATCACCCAAACAGGAGCCAGGTACATAATAAGTGCTTTTGGTAACACTTTATTTTACAGGTCAATGTTTTCCTCACGTTTCCTACAGTGGACTGTGTAATTTCAGGCTGATTAAATGAGAGGGGCTTCAAGTAGTACACCACATCTAATTAATTAAAATTGATTGTAAGTAAATCAATAATAAATAAATAATTCAACAATAAATGAATAATGAACTAATATTTATTTGGGTTTAAATGAAACTTTTATTTCCAGGAACTTCCAGACTCATAAAGTAAAGAGTTCCTGTACTTTTACTTCTCATACGTAAAGTACAACCTGCTGTTAATACTTCTGCTCTTCACCTTGACGTTTCAATGCAACTTTTACTGACTCTTACTTGTGCAGGAGGATGTTTCTAGTGTAGTATCAAAACTGCTTTTACCAAAGTGCATGATCTGAATAATCTTTCCAGCGCTGGAAGACTCGTCCTCGCAGACATCATGCACTGCAGCATGCACAGCATTATTTCAAAGATATGATACCATGACAGGCGCCACCACAAAGGAAATGTCATCTCACTCAGGGCACTTTGTTCCAGTTCCTGAAGCAGCTCATCACTGTTTGTATCCAAATGTGAAAACATTACCAGCATGATACAAATCAGATCGCGGCGGGTCTGGGGCTGAATCTGCTGGATGATGACGACGAGCACAACCGATACTGGATATTTGAGGCCAATACTGAGATCCATATTTTAGAGTTTAGTAACAGATAACAAGCAATAAACAAGTTTGTTTGACAATAATTTAAATCGAATTATAAAAAACTGAGACCTAACCAGCATATATGTCTGCGATGAGCTAATACCAGCTGATATATGTGTATATGATACAGACGTACATCTGTGTTGAAGGTCCTAAAGGTTTGTTGACATTACAAAGTCAAAATCTAATTCATAAGGAAGGCTTTTAATGCAACACATGCTCAGAGAAAATGTCTCCTGATCAGTAGCACACAGACCCTAGATGAGAGTCTGTCTTAAAACCAAACAAGTTACAATATTTATTCTTGTATTCTGTTGAAATTGTAATTTTACTGGTGTCAAGTCCCTTTGTGGTGACAAGAAAAGAAGTTAGAGCAAGAAACTCAAGCAACGTGATGATCTTACAGGTTTTACAGAAGCCACTAGGTTGGTCTTATTTTTCTAGAATTATCCTTGAATCATGTGAGTGACATGATGTGAGATTTTGTGAGGTACCTGCTCAGGCTGAGGTCGGGGGAGAAGATGAGTTTCCCTGGATGGTCCACCGACCTCCACATCAATCCCATCATCAGCACCTCCAGCCAGCAGCACTCCAACAGGTGCACCTGGTCCAAGAGACTGAGTTCCACAAACCCTGAGGAGGCGACATGATCCAGTACTACATCACTCTGTGCTAGAAGACAGGAGATTTTTCTAATGTCACAGAAACTTGAATAACAAGTTTCTTTTAGTCTAATAAAATCCAAAAGGGAAATTAGTCTCACAAAACAAGTCGTAAACAACAGCAGCAACACAAAGGAACAGTCAGTCAGAAGAATAGACACTGAAAGATCATTAAAAATAACCAAAACCCTAAAATCTCACACAAAGTCCTTCTGTTCACTGTCGTCGTTGATAAATGTGAGCTCCCGCTCCATCCTGTGATTCACAAACCACCAACTCATGAAAAAACATCATGAGCAAGACACTGTAAATATCTGTAAAATCCTAAAGTGGATTAGACAGAGACTTTTATTGTGACGGGTACAGGTTAACACGTCCAGTGTTATGTTTCAAATGTTTCTATCTTTACACTTGTGTGTAAAAGTGCAGTAAGTTTATATGTTACATGAATACATTTATTCTAATATAGATTCACTCTCCTGTTTTGTTCTTGGTTTTAATGAAAAAATCGAAATGTTTACACAAACTGTTGATTTACCTCCTCTTTTCAGTACAGTACGGATTTCCTCATATCATATTTCTACATTTTGGACCTAAAGTTTGATTTATTTTCATGCATATATCTGATAATTAGATAATGTTGTGTGTGTTGGGACTTACAAGGTGACGATGCACTGTTAAAACCATGTCGATTAGCAGACGGCATTAAACAGGCGCAGCAAGCATTTTACCAGAGACCCTGTGCGTCAACTGCAGGAACGTTATGCAGGTGATTCGCAATAAAGTGCCTGAAGACAGTACGATGCTCCCTGAGTCATAATGTCTGTCTGAACCACGGCTGAAACTCATGTCATTCAGAGGTGGTCCGAATCAGTCAGCGTGTCTATTAAACACAGACACTCTCTCTATTTACAGATGTGTCACCGCTCATCGTCCACCTCCAGTTTCACAACAACCGCTTCTGAGTTTTACGGAGCGAGGCTCAGAGACATCGAAGTCATTAACTCAGCAGACTGAGTCGCTCTGCAGGAGCGCTCCACATCCAGGGACGTCATCCTGAGTGTCATTAAAACATTTCTTTAAATGAAAAATCGAAACGAGCAAAGTTAGCAGCTACTAGAAATGGAAAATCTAAATGTGAATAGAGTCAAAATCATGAGCAGCTCTACTCTCAATGACAGCAACAAACAGTCTGACATTTTAGGAATTATGCAAATGAAGGTGAAGCTAAGAGGCAAATACGTGTATTTCCCAAAACGTCAAACTATTCCTTTAAGATAATAATTTCAAAGACACAAAATCAAACTAAAAAGAACTTATGTGAGAGTGATCAGAACAGAAATGGAGAATAAACCAATAAAACCAACAAATAATGGAGGATTTTAGTTTAATATACCTGACGCTCGTTGCACCTGAATAACCACTTACTGCTGCTTATGTAAGTTGTCAATCTACTATATGAAAGGTCAAGTTATATGATTAAAATGGCCATAATCTGTATTTTTGTTAATGTGAACAAATCCCATAAAAAAAGACCAAAAATCCAGCATCTGAACTCATCAGCTTATGTATGACTGTACTGTAACGACTAATATTATTACTACCTATCTATTTGTTTATTTATTATAATAAAAAATGTATGAATAGAACATAAAAGAGGTCAGAAAACAAAGTTAAAAGAGCCTTTCAAGCTTTTTAAAGGACCCCTGAGAGCCCCGACACACACCTGGAATCTTCTTGGCCCAGCTGATCATGTGAACCAGCTCCTTATCGGCCAGGTTGGTGAGCGACATCATGACGTTGGCTTCGGTCAGAGGTCTGCTCATGTCCTTCATGAGGTAGATCTCCGGCGGCTCTGCCTCCATGATTCGCTCGATCAGCTGCTCTGAGGTCAGTGCAGGCCGCTGCGGCTCGTTTAACAAACCCTCCGCTGGTCCAGTCAAAGCCTTGGGTCTGTTAGCTCTGCTCTGTGACGACAGGCGGGTCAGCCGCCTCGTCTTGGGGCTCTTGTAGTTCCCCTGCTCCTTTCGCATACCTGACGCAAAGAAATCATCACCATTTACATTTACTCTCCCTTTGCTGCTTTCACTTCATTATCATTTCAAATTTTCTCAGGCTTCAAATAAATGGGGATCTTTTTTTATTTAAAAAGCTAAAATGAACATGTTGTGGGTCACTGCAAAAAGTCCATATTTAATTGGAGTAAACGTAAAGAAAAAAAAGAACCTGGTAAATATTTTATGTAGCTGTGTAAAGACAGGAAACATTATATAATCACAGGACCACCCTGTTGTCTGGTTTCTGGTTTGTTGGGGACAGAAAAAGAAAATGCAGAAACCTCAGATGGGAAGAGAAGAGTGAAACTGACACATATAAGAGAATAAAAGGACGCTAACCACACTTGGTCATGCCAACTTGACAACACTTGCGAAGGCGACACGCCTGGCAGCTCTTCCTGCGGTTCTTGTCTATAGTGCACTGATTGGTCGCTGGGCAGATGTAGTCATTGTTTCCTGAAACAAAGAAGATAAAAATAACGAAAGGCTAAATTGTGGACATTGCTGACACACAGCTTTGTAGATTGACTGTAATTTCTCGAGGGCTTAGCTCCGCCTCACTGTAACATAAGCACCTGCTGAAGGGCACAAGTTACCAGCCCAGCTTGTTGTGGGACCATTTCAAACCCCCGCTCCTTCTCACTGTGCTGCTAATACTGTGCACGAAGGCTTAGTCACAGTCCACATTGTGGGATCCAGCTGCAGTAAATGTCAGACCACAGCGTATCAAAACATTGCATTTAATATTCAAATGTGATTTAACTAGTAAGTGATGGGGCTGATGTGGATATGCATTAATGAATGAAACACACTGTTTCCCAGAGTTCACAGCACTTTGAACTTTGTACCAATTTTCATGGAAATCCATCCGACAGCTGACGACAAATATCGCTGATAACCAAAAACATCAACCTTATGGTGACTCTTGAGGAAAAGCCATTATGATCCATCATCTGGAAATTGAAACGCTGATGAGATTTCTTTAAAAGCTGGACCAAAAACTGGTGACAGTGTTGTCCAGAGTCTGACTGTTACACTCTAGTCTAAAAGACATCAGATGACACTTTAACTCAAGAACAGAACCTACTACAAACTTACAGGTCCCATATTTTATACCTTTCCTATCTTTTATTTGAAGTTTTGATATCTATAAGACAATATATTTGTGGTTTTATACGAACCAAAAACAACTTCTCCTCTCTCTGGAGCTTTAGCAACAACAGGTCAGTAAGCCAATCAGAAGAGAGGCTCAGAGCCCCTCTTCTGATTGGCTGAGTGTTTTCTGAGTGATCGAATAAAAACATCTAATAAAAATATAGCAAATCCTGCAACGTTGGATGGTGGGTCCAGGTGGGCGGGGCTTGGGGCATGACTGAGAGCAGTGACCGCTTTGTTGTGACATCGCAAAGTTACAGAATTCCTGACGACTCGTTTTAAGGCTCAGTTTCTGAGTAAGGGCTGTGTGCATTTCTCTGTGGACTGAGGCTTTGATACTTTCACAGTATTAAATTATTTAAATGAATCACCTCTGACACGTCAACACGTCCTCACTGATCTGGTACTGAATGGTTTTTGAGTCTCACCTTGGATGCTCCTCTTGAAGAAGGCCTTACAGCCCTCACATGACCAGACTCCATAGTGGTAGCCCGAGGCGTAGTCGTGGCACACAGCACAGTGGTGGAGGTCAGCCTTACTGCCCGATGACACCACGCCCTCCTCGCTCTCCTGGGAACGCCTCCTTGCGCTCTTGCTAACAGATAAGGAGAGTCATCACTTTGCCCCCAGACAGAGACACGTGGAATAAACTATATCTGTAAACTGTATCTGCCACCGCGCTACAGAAGCAGTTTAAGTCAGTGTGCAGCGTATTCCATCTAAATCCATCAGGACTGTTCAGTAGTGTAACAGCAGATTATTCTGTCTTACTGCAGAGCAGAGTGATTGTGTGCACATAACGAACCACAATTTCATTTTAATTCTTATTACTGACATCAAATGTGAAGTTATGATGAGACATTCTGAACAGACATGGTTATATTTTAAATAGTAAGACAGAATTTGGCTTTTAAAAATGTGACAGGGATTGGTGACAAAGGCAAGAATGAGTAGGGGATGAATCATATTAGATGTTAGGCAACAATTTTGATAATCAATTTGTCATTTATTAGCCAATAACATCAAACGTTTGCTGTTTCCTGCTCGTCACAAGTGAGGACTTACTGCTTTTCTCAGGTTTATATCTTAGTTATTTTTTAAATTTTTAATTTTTTCCAATATATTTTCACTATTTTCTGACGTTTTTTAAAGGAAACAATTATTCAATAATATTTTAAGCTAAAATAATCAGTAGTTGCAGCCCTGTAATTGTACCAAAGACACACATACACAAACAAGCTTATCAACAAACATAAATCAACAAACACACTGCCCTGCAGCGCCGCCCTAAAGACTCCAGACTAACTAATCAACAAACAAAAACATGTAAACAAACAGATCAACAAATGAATACATTTGATAAAAAAACAAAACAAAAACACAAACAGCCAAAGAAAGCAGCTCGGGTGATTGTTAAAACAGTGCATCAGAGTCGAGGAGTGATGCACCATCCTACCTGGTTGTTAGGACGCCGTCCCGTGGCTTCAGCTCCACCCATGGACTCTGGATTGGCTGGCTGTGCTGAGGTCGGGCCTGGGAGCGGTGCAGGGGTATGGGGGGCCCCATGTGGCTGTGGCTGGGCCAGAACAAGGAGGGGCTTAGCGACTGATGCACAGAGGGACAGTCTGAAATGCTGGCACCTGCATAACTGAAGATAGTTGGGCTGTAGAAAGGTATGGTGGTGAAGTCGTGGCCGAGGTCAGTGTAAGGGGAGGGGATGCAGATGGGCTGGCTGGTTTCTATTGACTGACCGGGAGAGGAGGAGCTGAGGATCGGGGAGAGGACACAGCTTCTAACTCGACTGGAGTCCACCTCCTGGAGCTGAAGGAGGTGCTGGTCCTTCTCTGGAGAGGTGGCGGCCATGGCAACTACAGACAGGCTCAGTATCACTAGATTTACTACATCATCAACAAAGAACATGAGCCAAGGACGGAGTGGTTTTTTTTCTGCTGGCGTGGAGTTCACTGTGGTAATGTCATCATCTACAAGTACTAGATAGTTGCAGCTCACATGGTCAATTCTCAGACTGATGGATGAGTCTCACTAATACCTGAGTCTGCTCTGTGACAGGTCAGCGTGGGGACAGATCACATAAACAGAAACCTGATCCTGAGTCTGGAGGAGAGATCGATCTCATGAAACAACCTCGACGGTAGTGAACACCGGACAGGGGTCTGTCTAATCCAGAGCAGGGGAGGTGATCAGCGCTCGTTCCCAGTCCAGCCATGAGTCTCGCATCATTAAGTGGCAGCTCATAGACGCAGTTAAAGACAAGTGGCAGGTCTTCACAGCTGGAAGACAAAGAGAAAAATACTGAAATACTGAGCGTGAACTGAAAAGCTTTTGTAAGCGAACACGACATCGAGTTTGTTCTGGAGCTGAATTAATTCGCTTCCTCTGTCTCTTCCTCTTTTTAATGCAATATTTCAGGTAGAACCACTTCCTCCCATGTTTGTTTTCAATGTTTCACTTCTCATAACAGCACCTGAACATTTGCTGAAGACGATCACCAGCCAGAAGCCTGGGAAAAAGCTAGTAAGAGACCCTTGAGTTGTGGATATTTTTAATCATAAAAATCTCAGGTGAAACTTTAGACAAATCTCATGTGATTTGACAAAATGTAAGCGATGACATATTTCGGTAAAGTGAGGGCTCTATATGCGAGTGTTGAAATTGTGACAACTAAGCCTGTAAAAAATACATTTAAAAAAGCGCTTAATCCCTAAAGAGGAAGTGTATCAAATGGTATTTTAATAATCAGATTTTACATGAAAATATCACCTCTTTAATATTCAAAATATAAATATTTTTACTTTTAACAAAACATTATTTCTTTTACATTTTTAGGACTTTTGGAGCTATAGCTACAAGTCTTTACTTAATTTTTCCTGAATTTTCTTTTCTTCATCAATTTTTTTAATAATAACAACAATAATAATAATAATAATAATAATAATAAAAGAATGGCTGAATAATAATTATAATAACTGTAATGGTAAAAACCTTTAGAAAAGCAGATTTTGTTGCCTGTAATATACAAGAGAATGATTATTTCTATTTGCGCATTTTTGAAAAATCTCTTTTCTTTATCATTTTTTATAGCACATCAAGTAAATTGCATTTCAAAAATTCATTTTTAAATAATAACAATAATAATAAGTAAAAAACTTCCAAAAAGTTGATTTTGTTGCCTGAGAATGACTATTTCTATCTTTCATGTATCATCAATGACGTGGATTAAAACTGATAAGTTTAGTAATAATATTAATTGTATTAATTTGGACACACAAGTCTAACACTGTATGTGAGTTAGAGCTGCTGAAAGTGAAAATCCAGGCTTTCAGCTGGATTTAAATATTATAACTGCAGGTGGAATTTCCCCTTTTTTTAGAGGCCTGCTGTGTCTGAAAATTGACAGGGGAGGAAATAGGAAATACTGTAGGATTTATACTGTATTATAGACAGCTGGTAGATCAATAACTGCAACACACACACACACACACACACACACACACACACACACACACACACACACACACACACACACACACACACACAGTACAGTCTAAGAACATGTTCTGGATGGCAGGACTCTGTCTTCAGTCGGACACAGTCTCTCTACCTTTCTGGCAGAGAGATCATTTCTGGAAGTCGTTACTTACTCAGAAGGGAGAAAGGCTCATTAATCTTTGCCAAATAGCTGAGGAAAGCTTTGGTTCGGCCAGCCAACAAAACTCAATGATCCGTAGGAGGAGCTGCAGTCCAGTGCTGTCAGTGTAAAATAGGCACTGTAGGAAACTGGCAATAATTTAATTGACAAAGCTGCAACTAGAACTGGTGACCATTAATATTTTTGGATGCTGTGAAAAGTCGTTTGTATTGTTAAACCTTGAATAACAGATCACCAGTGTGGACACTTTGCAAAGAAAAGAGGAAAATGCATTTATGGCCACAGCTTCACTGAAGAGATGTGGACACTTTATGAGCCGGTTCAAAGTTAAAGAGACAAAAGACGCACAGTGGCAGCATCACTTTACCCGATGGGGATCTTCTGACATCGCCTCAATTTTACACAATCTTTACAAAATTGTTATTATTGCAAGCTGAGAATAAAGACTGGTCACCATTTAGATAGAAAAATGATTTTCTAGTTTGTCCTTAGTTGACTGAGGAAAAGAAAGTGATGTTAAATGGAGCACATGGAGATAAAAACATACGTCAATCTGGGACAAACCCATAGAGAATCATCCTCAGACTGTCTCTGTGGAGCGATTTAGCATCTTCAACTCATCAGCATCACTTACAGCTGCAGGCAGCTGTTTTCAGAGCTGCACAGGTCCCACTGTGTTTACACTACCTGCTCGGACAGAGGCGCATTTAGCAGCTAAAGAGAAGGAGAGTGAAGACTGGATTCACAGTCATCAGGGGGATGAATGGGTGCTAATGTTGCTCCATATCTGCTGCAGCAGCTGCCTGCGTTAACCAGTCCACCAACTGGAAAAGAGGATAATGTGCCACCGCTGTGTTTACGGCTGCACCAAAGACCGTCAGTTGATGCTGTTTTTAAAATCTGAAGATGTTTCATTCCACTGGCAGCTCTGCAGCATGTGTGCAATGAACTGGGATTTCAAAAACAGATCTTAAACTACTGTATCTGAGCCCATCACAGATTTTAATGCTATTAATGATAACAGGGCAAAGGTTTCAGATTATTTATGCTTTTTAATGACATTTCCTTTGACAAACAATCTCTATCTGGCTGGTAACACTGAGTGTGGGCTGGCAGTGGGAGGATGGTATTACCTCTGTCATCTGTGGAGTGTATTAATTTTCTCATGGTATCTCCACTGATAAAAAGCCTGGTAAATCAAAGAGCGTGGGCTACTCTCTGAAGTTTAATTATGCTGCTCGCCAGCTCATCTGTTTCAGCTTAAATCATGGTGAATAACTGATGATAACAAAAAAAAAAAGCTACAGAGTCATAGGAACTTCAGCAATCAGAAATTAAATCACTGCCGCCGTCAACTCGTTCAGTTTCACCAAGTTTCCAGTGACCTTCTGTCTGTAGCCGATGAACGGACTCCCAAAGCAGATGAGTCACTTTAAGAGAGGAGACTGTCGGAAGATTTTGCTTCCATTTTGGGGTAAAAGCAGATGTGGAAGAGTTTTTGTTTCCTTTGAAGCTTTGACCTTGCCATCAAACCTCCTCACAGTCACACTCTGCAGCAGCTGGCAGCTCATTGTGGGAGAAAGCCTCCCAGATCCTCCACAACACTGAGAGAACGCACGAGATAGAAACCCAAGTTCTTTTATAGAAATAGTTTTAAAAGGCCAAGGTTCATTGTAAAGGCACTACAGCAGTTGGGAAATGTTACTCGAGGACCTCAGCAGTCAGTTCGAATGCCCCCTTTACTGCTTTACAGAGCTTCACACCGAACGCACAAGTTCAACCATTATTCTCAAAGAGCAGGGAGCTGCACAAGCCACAGCACCAAGCTCCAGGTTCTGCAGCAAAAAAAAAAAATCAATCAGACTGAACTTTGATGCCAAATACACCGACTTCCACAGCACGTGTCTGATTGGAGTCAGGACAGACGGCTGAAGTTATATCAGCGATGATATTACTGTTGAAAGTAAAAGGGGGAAAGTTGTGTGTATTTTTTCTGATTTCATATGTAGCTCTGGGTTAAAAAATGTTTTATCGCTAATCAGATCAGTAAATTGATATTATGATTATTCAATGTTTTCAATCCATCCCAGATTGTGCTTGCATGATTATATGCTGCTCTTTACCTTGCACTCTACCTCATGCAAACTCTTTGCACTTGTGCGTCAAAGACCGAACATGTAGCAACTTCAGAAACTGATGTTGACAGAGAGGCTTTGAAGTTTGAAGTCTGTGAGCTACACTTTTTAACTGATACATGAGTTGGAAAACTTAATTTTTTGCCTTTTTAGGCTGATTATTTAGACACAGCACACAATGTTTGGATAATCTTAGTGCCGGGAAAACACATCTACAAAACTCCAACCTCCTCCACTAATGAACTAATGAGCTGGCTTATTAAATCAATCTTTAATTAAATATATTTAAATGTCTGTTAAAGGTAGTTTAACCCCATCAGCTCACATGACTTCCACTGGAGTCAGAGGCAGCACGCTACGCTGCTAAGCTAGGCTAGTTAGCCTTTAGCCTACAATGTGTTACTTTTTCCCTCCATTGTGATTAGACTGAACTACAGCCTTATTCATGCATAACCAACCTAATTACTAAGAGCATTTCAATTGATGTTTCCATTGCAGGTAACAGGAAGAAGTGGGTAAATTAGCTAGTAGCTTTAGCTAGCCTGAATGCAGTAAATGCAGTTATATTTAAATGCTGTTCTTTTTTCCCCAAAATCACACATTTCTACATCATAATATAAAGACTGATGTTGAAAAATTTTGTGTCCTCCAATATGCAGTTACAGCGTTTTGGCATTTATTCACACGGCCTGCAAACATCCATGTTGATCACACACTTCTGCATGCACACACAACCCCCCCCACCGACATCCCCTAAATTATAAGCAAAGATCAAAGCCAAATAAAGCAAAATTTGAAGTGACAGAACTGTTCCCGGCCATTAGCCAGAACTGCATGCCTTACACAAAAGCTCAAGGCCGTGTCGTTTTCCCATCCCAAACCCTCACCGCCTCCCTAAAAATCAGACGGAAACAGATATGAAACCGCTGCGCGAGAAGAAGCCGTACCTTTCTAAATACAGCAAGGGAGTATGAGTGGGGATGTGGGTGCTGGTTAGTGCCAGAGAATGTGAAAAATCTCATTGAATTGTTTGCCCTGCTGCGAAAAAATACACACAATTTAATACAAGAAAGATATTCAGCTTTAGATTGACTTCAGTTTCTTTTCAAAGGCAAATTAAGAAGAGAAACACATTATTTGGAGCTCCCTGTTGTACCCATGTACAGTCTGAATGAATCCAACACAACATGCAGCCCTGCAATTAATCATTACTTTGTGAAGCTGCAGTTATTTTTACTCTGTGACCAACAGATTAATTAAACTAGTTTCAGAGGCTGCAGTTGGTGGTGCTGTTCTGTATTGCACTATTTTGAAAAGTATTCCTTATGTCTTCTCCACCCAAATTCACATCTAAACCTGTAACACAAACTAACTACAGTCTAAAACATTTCACCTCTCTGACACAGTCACAATGTCAACAAAAACTAAACTATTAAAACATGCTGCAACACAATAGCCAGTGAATTCAGTCCATAATAAATGTAATTCAACCTAATCTTTCTTCTCAGGAAAGGTTTCGATCTGGAAAATAGCTGGAAATCATTGTAATAAAAAAAACTGCAGTAATAGTGAGAGAGTGTGATTTACATTTTTATTCAGTTTTTAAAAAAGTGAACGTCTGTTGTGACGGACACTGGCTGTGACAAGTGGTCCTGAGGAGAAACTGAAAACACTACACGCAGTGAGAGTCAGCACCAAAACTCAACTCAATCTTGAAGGTGACAACTCTGAAAGTAAAATCCTGTCTTTGTAAACTTTGATTATGAGACGCACATTCTCTCTGTGGAAGTTCTGGTATTTTTTCCCCATTGTCATCCCATTCCCATTTCCCAGCTGGGGAACACAACTAATAGGAAAGCATGGATGCATGTTTTTTTTTTTGTTTTTTTTTTTTTATCTTGCAGTGACAGTGATGAAATCTTTAACTTCTCACCAACTAATTCTGCAAATCGAAAAGTTTACAACAAAAGAGCAAAGACGACTTTTATTAATTTCCTAATTTTCAGCACCACACAAACTCCACAACTTACACTAACAGAGAAAACAGCCTTTAAACAACTGACAAAATGCATCAAAGTGACTGAACTGCTGCAAGCAATGTTAAAAAAAAAAGGTGTCATGTCTCTTTTGCAATGACCAAAACGAGTTTAAATAAATGCAAAAATAAGATGATTACTCTGCAAAAGACTGGATCACAGCCTGAGCAGGAAAACGCTGTGATGATGTACCATCAGATGCACAGTTCAAACAAGCGGCAGAGGAAATTCTTCCTGTGAGCTTGTCTGAGCAGCAGCTGGCTGATAGCAGCCGCTTGTTTACACAGTGATAAGTGCTTTTTGAAGTAGGTTAGTGTTCACATTACACTTTTCTCAAACCACATTAGAATTAGACACAGAACAGACATGGGATCTTATAATGTTCCCAATGAACATGAGAGGTTAAGATGTAAAGATGTCTTGCAGGATAATTAAGTGCTGAGCTGCTGTGCACTGTACAGAAGATGTTTAAGGAAATAAACATTAATTTTTCCCATGAAACCCCTTGTCTCCTGGTGTCTCTTTGCAGACATCAATTTCATACTAAAGTCTTCAAGAAGCTGTTAAAAAAACGCTGGTTATATCTAGAAATGACCAACTTCAAATTCCACAGAGGCTCCTATAATAAACCCTCGACAAAAATCTCACGGTGTGGGTAAAGATTTCACGCTGGAGTTTAATCTGACACCTGTTAACCAGAGTGAACCCTGATCTTATTCCTGACCCACGCAGTTACAGGCCTTCCACTTGCTGCTTAGATATTTGACCCACAGACCCACAGTCAGTCAAGTCGCCTGCTTCAACACAAACACGGATATATGTTGGAGATATTCTTACCAGAGAGAGCAGCTGCAGAGAGAGTTGTCAGACTGACAGTGTGGACTCCCGCCGCCCAGACAAGTGCAGGCGGACCGCGGCGGTGCGAGCTGCAGAGAGGCCGAGCCCCGAGTAACTTCACCGACTCTCCGCCCGCAGGCAAATAAGCGACGCTGCTGCTGCCCCGCAGGCAAACGGAAGTGATGTCAAGCCAGACGCAATAAGATGCGCACAATCCTTCAAAATAAAACCCGCCCTTATGAATTCCTCATGGTCGGGTTTTGTTGACAATGGCGTCAACTTTAACATCATGAATGACAAAAGATGTAAACCTTTTTTTTTCTATGAAGATTATAATTCTGGTGTTTTGTCTTTATTTGAGATTATTTTGGTTAATAAAGAAAGTTTTAAAGGAGAATTAAAACTTTATGGTGTAAAATAAAATAAAATAAGACAACATGAGATAAGATTAAGTCTTAAGTCACCTTATCCTCATTTCAGCTTTTATATTCAAAATCAAGTGTCAGTGACATATATTTATTTTTTAAGTGGGACCATTCATCGCTGACAATCGCAAGACAACATGAAAAACATCAAGGCAACATGATGTCATCACATTTCTGAAATATAGAAACACAGAAGAGCAAAGCACAGCCTCACACTGAGGGCATGGATTTCAGAAAATATATGAGGTTCTATTGACTGGATGCGTTACAGCCGACAAATTTGAAGGTGTATTGCTTCCTCAAATCGCACCAGGTGAGATTCATCCAGGGCCAAATAAAATAAACTCAGATTGTCTTGTAGCTACATTCAGATCTGCAGACTGTTGTTTGTTAAAGGAACTGGTATCTCTTCAGACTGTAGAAAGAAGCCCATTACCTTGGATTCTAGGGGGCTGAAATGGGCAGTAATGAACTAAAATAAGATAAATAAATTGATGATTTATAGTTTATTGTAGCAGTGAAATGTCTACAAACATAAAATAATTAACTGTCTGTCTGTGCACCAGTGACTTTCTCAATGCCTGTGTTATCCAGCAATGCAGGTTTGACCTCAGAGGCACAGCGGACGTTTGACCTCTGCTTTCCTAATTAGCAAAGACTCCAGGGAGGATATTGCTAAAGACTCTGCTGCCAAGGCTACAAGCAGGTCACAAAGAGCAGCAAAAAAACAAACAAAGCCATACATACTTTATTTTTTGAACTCAGGTTCTCTGTCGCCTAATTCATCCTGAATAATATCAAACAAATGGCAATGGTAATGCAATATCACTTTACTAGTTTTAAGACTTAACTGACAGCTGACACATTTATTTATTTGTTTTGTTCCTCATTGTGTTATGAATAAAAGGTGACTTACTGAATAATATAATATGTTCACCAACTCGAAACCATCATCAGAGGCAACATTGCATTGGTTGGTCACCGCTGTCTTGCAAAAGCAGTAGATATTGAACAATCATGAACATACAGATGCAGTTAAGGCTTCAACTAATGATTAATATTTTTATTGTCGATAGAGAAAATCAAATCAAAAATCAAATCAGCAGATCAAAAACATTTGAGAAGCTAGAACCAGAAAATGTTTGCTGGTTTTGTCTTGTGGAGTTTTATTGCAAACGCAAAAGTGATATTCAGTGTTGACGTATTGAGTTCTGCATAAAACTTTTCCAAAGCAGTTTTGTTAACATTTGAAGTTGAGCTTTGTTTACATTGGTGTTTCTTCCTCGGTGCCTTTGTTAGCATATTGCTATGTTGTTAGCACTTTACTGCCACCAGCTGTTGAACAGCAGAATCTTGTGAAACCAACGGCACGGTCTGAATCATGGTGCCTGCACAGCACAAACAAATGGGGACCCACTTGCTCCACAGCACTACTGGTACAGTATAACCCAACCAGTACAGGATTTTAAGACCTCTGCTGACTGATGATGAATCAGCCAATACTCATTTTCTTCACACAATCCATAACATAAATAAACATATCATCAATGTACATGCAATGAGCCAATAATACATCAGCCTGGCCTATTTAACCGATAGTCAAAGACTTCACAAGGTATCTTAAACTTACATCATTAATAGGTTGCAAACAATGTAGCTGACTAATTTACTGTAAATCAACCAATAATTTCAGCACTAACTGCAACAACAACAAAACCAGTGTAAAATCATTGGAAAGCCTGTCAATAGGTAACAAACCTGAACATTGACCTTTGTGATTTGTACTATGGACTTATGTCAAGGTGCATGTGTGCACCTGAAAACAAATTGTCTTAGTGTACATCTGCTTTCTAAGACAAACACATTACATTCATTTGGCAGGAGCTCTTGTCCAAACGGACCGGAGACGCATTAACTGATGATTCTCCAACCCACTGAGATATCCACTTTGTGACAAACTGTCACTTTGCAACATGTGCCATCTCATTTTGCATCATCATGTCAATTTGGTTTTGCTGACTAGGCGCTGTGCTAATTGTACGGCTTAAATTGTTTATGTACTACCAGGTCCCTGCAAGCTTTGAAATCACAGGGAACACAGGTTCGGTCAGGTCAGCAAATCAGATGCAATATCACTGAAGACAAAATGATGCTCCCTGCTACAATTTAAGAAGTAAAATAGAACATAATTCAACATTTATTTGTGCCAGTACCTGAAATACTTTCTCCAGTTTCAATTCTCCCTCTACACCTGCTCTCCCAGGAGTCATGGGGACAGAGTGTGTGTGAGTGCGTGTGTGTCCAAAAGAGGCATTGTCGCCCTTGTAATTTTCTCTAAAGTAGAAGAAGAAGAAGGAAAAAAAAAAGCTTTTCCCAGTCATGGCCCACTGCCACACCTGCCGAGATAATCAGTGAGAATTATGATGTACTCATTTCTCGCCTCTCGAAATCCACTTTAGGTGATTACATTTTGCGGCTGTGCAGTCTATCAGTGCTTCAGAAGCTCATTTGACATTACCAGGTAATGGACCACAGTCTTTACATTCTGACCAAACCTAAATAAGTGCACCGCAGGTTACAAGGTGCAAATTGTGCCAGACTGAGACTTCTGCCATCTTTCTGTCATTTGGTTTATAGGGACCTGAAGGAGCAATTTGCCCTTAATATTGGGCTTTTAACCCTCAGTTGTCATGATGGAACATAACTAATGAACATTACTGAGATTTGGTCCCAGTCATTTTTCTAACCTTGCTACTTTGCTGTCAGTAGCCATCTACCTGTCAGTAGAAATTTTTCTCTTCTTTCATCCTCTGGATGTACGATCTCTGCTCAGCTCACTCCATGATGGCACTGCATGTGCTTTAGAGGGTCTCAGGCTATCAGCTTCTTTTATTTTCTAAGTCAGGGGCTTAAGAACAAACTTCACTCTGCCTGCTGATCTGGACCATCAGCTTCACATTGCTTGGTTTCCCATTAGTGTGCATACTGAGGGAAAGAGACATAAAAGTCAAAAACCTAACACAAGTTGAAACCCATTTTTTGTGGCAAAAACAGAAGAGTAGTTATGATTTGTGCTTTCTAGTCAAAGCCTGTTGGAAGTGCTTCATCACGACCCACTCCGGGTTTTCTCTTATTGCCTCGCTGGAGGTGTTGGAGAAAATGCGAGGGGAATGGCTTCTCAAGAAAAACAACGAACGGAATCATTTTAGCAAATGTCCCAAAATGATAGACATCTACATTCAAGGGACAAAGACATTTAAAGGTCATTGGAAGAACAGGCTACCTCTTCATCCTCAGGAGCAGAGGAGGAGGTGGGAGTGGTTAAATGGGTAAAAAATAAAAAACCCACGCTACAGATTCTGGGAAATGACGACTTGTACAAAACAACGTATATCAGGGCAAGATGTTTAAACCATATGAATAATCTCAACTACTTTTCTGAGTCAGAGCTGAACGTAAAGACTTTAAAAGTTGTTGCCTGGAAATGGCCATTATGGCTGAGGTAGCAAGGTACTTTGGGCCTATCCTTGGGCCACGTACTATACCAATTTCCTTCACCCAGTTTGATCTGAAGATACAATTGTTGCAGAGAGAAAAAGCGGGTAATTCGACCTTAGTGTTGATCACTATCCCAGATAGCAAAATGAAACTTAAGGTCCAGTATACATACAAGTGCCCAAGTCTGGCCCACACTCAGCATGATGGTCAGACACTACTTTGAGATCCGGACCAATTCTGGAGCACACAGAAAATCCTCTGGCCATCAGCCAACACCGGAGGACAACAGCTGGAATCTATGCACATGTGGAGGTTTATGGGTCAGACTTGGGCTGTGGGACCTTGGGGTGTACTGGGTCAGGAGTTTCATTTTGCTCTCTGGTATAGGGATTAACACCCAGATTGACTTGCCGTTTTTTTTTTTTCTCAGCGACGATTGTATCATTGGAACATTATTAGTTCAATTTAACCAGTTTATTCTCTTTTTTTTTGTTTATTTTTGTTGTTATTTATATACTTTTTGAATGATCTTTAAGCCTTAACCCTAAGTGAACCCAACTGAATCTTTTCATGTCTGTCCATAAAGGACCGAAAATATCCCTAAGGTTGCACAGCCTATAATAGCAGATGTAGTAATAGCACAACAGAAATTACTTAGATGCAAAGTAATGGTGACAATACTCGTAGTAAAACATCCCAACCTAGAAAGATGAAGGGAGGTAAAAGCTAGTTAAACAAATCTCAAAAAAAAAAAAAGTAAGGGTAGGCGGGTTGTTGCCCAACCATTCAACAGGTAGGCTTTCATGGTATTGTACAAAGAGGGTCAAGATACTTACAAACGAGAAGTTATTCTTTTGAGTGTGTATTTAATCTTCTTTGATTTCAAGAAACACATTTGTGTCTCTGATCCATCTTGTGAAGCCACATGGAGACTGTTGCTTCCAGCAGAGGAGAATAAGCTTCTAGCAGATACTGGTGTTCATTGCTGGCTGGTCACCCAACTTGTATTAGTCTGTACACTGCACCACCTGCCAGTCAGCTTTAAAGTTAGCAGGTTCAAGTTGTGCTTTCAATCTTGATGATGGAGATTTTCTGATCAGGGATTCTGCCTCTAACTGGCACCTATTGATGTGTTTACATTATAAACAGAGTATGATGGGCTGCTAGCATGACCTTTGCATGACAGTCTATGATGGACTACATTATAAACACTGGCAGTATATGAGGACAGATTTTTTTTAAGACAATGTTTTAGTGCGGAAACAGCTGGTACAGAGAAAGGAGAAGTCCTCCGTGCCCTGGGAGAGATGGACCCATCAGTAAGAGGAACACAGAAGGTTATGTCCCCTTCAAAACTCATAACCCCAAAGAGTTGCCCTCCGCTTCACCGCTGGCTACATCCGTTTATGGATAAACTGTTACATAAACTGTATGATAGCTTGTACATGCAACTAAAGCTGCCAAACATCTAAGGGCTGATCCGCTATTAAACGTCAAATTATCGCAAATATAAGCTCCAAACTTTGTGCAAAATTAACCTTTGGGGCCTTACAGCAACTCAACAGGCAAAAAAACTATATAAATCATCATCAACAAATACATCACTCAATGTTTTTTTAAATGATGGGCATCAAAACAAGGAATCAAAACTGCCTGACCCCCGGAGCTGCAGGGTCTTGTGAGGGTCAGAGGCTCATGTTGACCTCTGAAGGCACAGAACAGGACAGACATCACATGCTAGCAGCTTTATAGAAGTGAGAGTGGGAAGTTGTTGCTCTTATTGTGGCAACCTGGCACATGAGGTTACACTGAGGGCGCTCTGGGCAGCTTGTTTTCGGACGCTGACCAGTGTGGGAACCGGTTATTTGCTGTGATTTAATAATTGCATGGATGAAATGGGAAGTCTGAAATGATTCAGCTGGTTTTGGTAGAGTTATAGTTTTAGATACGATTATGTGTGGGCAGAGGATTAAAAATGCTTTCAGCCTTTTCCTTTGCTCTTGAGCTTTTTGGTTGAAAAAGTACTAAAAAAACAGCAGAACAGTTCCATTATGACCACAATTATCCACACCAAAGATAAGAGTTACAGGTTAGTATCTAATTTAGTTAAGTGTCTGTTCAGAGATTTTAGCTTAAATTGCCCCTTTTAAACTTTTCTGCAGACTACCTGTGCCTGCAGCCTTGTTCCTTAGACAGGGCCTTTTCTGGCTGTTCCAGTTCATGGTAAAGGCTGAAGATTATCAGGCCTTTTATTTTAAAGATGATTTTTAAATCATCTTTAAAATCACTTCTTTCAAAGATCAAAACAAAGATCATTATTTAGGCTTCAGCTTTTTATTCATTTATACTTGTATCTTGTAATTTATTGTAATTTAATGTAATTAATTTGATCAATTCACAATTCAGAACGATTTATTATAATTAATTTAATGTAATTATAATTAATGTACGTAATTGATGTAATTTAATTTTTTTGTCATTGTTTGACTTCTTTTGAATTAATATTATCACTATTAATAAACAACAAATTTTTGCCGATACATGATGTGTGGTTAGGAGGCAAAGGCAGCCATGAAATGATTATGCACATTGTGGAAGGATACAGAGAAGCAGTGAAGGAGGAAAACTTAATACTCCATAAACTAACAGAACAATAACGGATAAAGTGAGTTATGAGAGAAGAAGAAAGACAGGAAGAAGAGAGAGGAAAAATTCTTTTGATCAGGGTTGAGCTCTGACTGATTTATGTCTTCAGACTCACAGCAGGTTCATAGCTGAATCTATTAATTTATGAGTGGACTTAACAACACGTTTCAAAGGGTGAACACAATAAGTGATATTTCTTCTCTGTGAAGTAAGAAGCTAAGTGAAGATTCACTGTCAGAACTCTTAATATCATATTTTGTTTTGTTTTTTTTTAGCCTTTTAGCACTTTTTGTCTATGTTGGCTTCATCTGTTGGTGAGTAAACTCCATCTACTGATGATGATCATGTGATGCAGTCGAAAGCTCCAGCACAGATTCTTAACAGACCTTGAAGTAAGACTTCATATCAACTTCTGTTTAAGTGTGAACTTTGAACTCTAAACTTAACAAAATAAGCCTAACTTACCAGTGTTTTGGTCCATTCTGCAAATTTGCATTAAAATCAATAACCTGTAATAAATGAGTTTTTAATTAATGAATAGAAGAAAAGAGCAAGACTCATTACAGGCAGTTCAGATCAATAAATAGCCCCAGCCGCTGCTTTAAAAGCATATAAACATGTTCACTGCTGTGGTGATACAGCAGGAATGTGCTGTGGGATGATGAGTAAAATGCTGTTACTTCAATATATTCTCATTGAAAGACAACATTCATAACAATACTGATTTAACCTGGCAATTGGTCATGAGACAGAAACACTCCAACAAATATTTTAGAAAATCTGACAGCTCTGTTCATATCCTAAGATAAATACTGTGGGTATTCACAGCTGTGCTTACAAATAAAAGATGCACATCTCATTTGTGTACTGAAAAGGTACAAAGAAAACTATTCTCTAGTATTAAAAAACAAGCTCCAATATTAAAGATGACTCATTGCACCTGTAACAAATAACAACACATAGGTGCTGCAGGGGAGGAAATACAGGGTAGGCAAGGGTCACTTAACACAAATCATCCATATGTCACACCATAGTATATCCTCACACTTACACCTGTTTGGAATCCAGTCATGCAGATAACTGTCAAGGCTTATTATTATTATTATTATTATTTAACTAAAAGGTCTGTGCTCTTCTTTTGGATTAGACTAAATACTGTTACCACTAAGAGTACTGCGTGTGAAACAGGTAGCAGTACTAAAAGACAGTACTACCCAGATAGATGATTTTAGTGTTTCTGCATGTTTGTGCAACTGTGACCAAATTTTCTAAAAACTTGCCACACTGCTTTAACATAAAATCCTCTTCATGTTTTTGAGTAGATTGAGTTTTAGTGAAACTTTTCAGTGAAATATGCACTCAAACAGCTGGTTCTATCTCTCCTGTCTTTAAGAGGAATACAGTGGGCCTATAGCTGCTCTACAGCTAATTTGCAGCAGCAGCTTTGGTGGCTGCAGCAGCTTTGGTGGCTGCAGCAGCGTCGAGCAGACGGTGGGAACGGACTGGAGGGTACTTAGTGATTTAACAGATGAAATGACAAGGAAAGTAATAATAGAGGAAGAAAGTAGGAGACTGGCAGAAAAGAAAAGGCTGAAGAGTGTGTGTGAGACACTGTAGGTGTGTGTGTGTGTGTGAGAGAGAGAGAGAGTCGGTGCTTTGGACATTTTGCTGCTGGTTTCCAGTAACAGGCTGAAGAGGTTATTTATTGCTGGAGAGCGCTGTGCCTTGCATTCTCTCAATTAAATGAGCAATTATAACCATCAGGGATTTTAAAAATGACGCCAGAGAGCACAGACAATTATTCAAATCTGAATCTACTTTTTGTGCTTTTGTACTTTTGTATTATTTTTAAGATTATTCTAGTGTTAATGTGCAATGTACAGAGAATAAAAATGATGCCCTTTCATCTTTGTTTTGGTTTGTTTTTTGGTGTATTTTCAAGATTACAGCCACACAGAAGAAACCATTTTCATCCATCTCCAAACCAAAAAATTATAAAAGGAATTTCTAATTAAATCACATGACAAAATCAGGTTACTTAACCAACAAAGTCAGCTTGGTTCAAATCTGATTTATTTTAATCTAATACACAAGGCGCCTTCAGGATGCACAAAAGTCAAGTCATTTTGTGAAAAACCATTTAAAGGTTTGTTTGAGTTTCACTGTGAAAATGAATCAAACGATCCAGACTACTGAGGAGGACTGTGAGACCCAAGATGAGCTGTGATTCCATGATCTGTTGCTCCTCCACAGACTAAAAGCTTATTGGTCACAGTTTAATTTATACTTGATGGGTCACCAGCTTCAAGCACAGAGCGGACAATACAGTATATATTTAACTTTCTATTTTATCCAGGTGATGTCCAGATGGCAAAGTGTAATGTGGTCAACTTTGTGTTCCTAATGTCATTTTTACAGTTTAAAGCCACACTACTTCAGATTTTGACGCCATGTTCTCGTCTTATCAGCGTAAATAACAAATGACTCTACTGTCTCCACATTCCCACATTTCCTCATGTTATTTTATTAATAGATCATCATTTATGCTCTTTTTGTATGCATTTTACTTTTGCGATTGGATAAATGAACCAAGTCAATCTCCTGTTTTGTCCGTCTGAACTCATTCTCTGCGTGGTGAAGTCAAAGTGTCTCAAACTGGAAAAGCACTTTACCCCTAAAACCCACATCCAAAGAAATGGCAGAAAAATAAGCACCAACAAATATGCAATCAATGACGCCCTTTCACTTCATCCGGTGCACACGTCCTCTATCGACCAGGACCTTTTACCACCTCCTCGGTGTGAAGTGTGTTATGTGTGTGAGTGTGTAAATGTGCGTCACCTCCCTCAGTGCGACTGCCTGCCTGAAAAATCTTTTAGCTGTGATTTTGTGGCAAAATGTTAGTTTAAGAGTTTTTTTTGTGTGTGTCCACTCAGATCTGACATGGTTTTGATGTAGCTTTTGCTAACTGAATAAGTTCACTGTGAATGGTGTCCAGCATTACTATACACCTTTACATGCTCTTACTCTCACCGTTTATTTTTTCTTGTTGCATCCTGGAAACAGTTTAATGTTGACTTTTTGTCTTGTTGATGACATTTCTGTTCATCTAATTTTGCACAAGCTTGTGCTGCAAATTACTTAAAAGTTTTGCACTAAAATCAGCATAATAGACATTGGCATATTCAGAATTGTGTTTACACAAGATGATAAATCTGCTACTGGAGGCTTTAACAATGAGGCTTAAAAAAGACTAAAGAATATAAATAATAATAAATAAAAATACATATTAAATTATTAATGAAGATTGTAGTTTTAAAATCTCCCAATTTCCTTCCTTGTTTTAATGATTTAGATGGACAATCTACAATACCTGGACATCCATTAAGTTGTGGGTCTTTACTGTTATAATTACAATAGATACTTTCAAAATTCTAATAAACAAATGACTCATTGTGAGTGCGAGCTAATGGATATAACCTAGAAGCCCCCTGAAACACAGTGTATTTAAAAGTCAAATATCATTAAAATAATATATTTACAACCTAAAACCTGTATCGAGTAAATGTATCTGGTGAGTGGGCTCCATTATGTCTGTCTCTGTCTAGTCATAGAAAAAAACATCAGCTAATTTTCTTATTTTTCATTAATGTTTTGATCTTGTATTTGTTTCACTTCCTTTAAATATTGGTTCAGTCTCATGCATTAAGTTTACTGTCTATCCAGCAAAGCATATGGACGTAATTGTCCTGGAATCAAATGTTTTCATGACAACAATGCCCCCTAGTGGTCATTTCCCCAACTTACACTAAATAGACAGTTATTGTACTTTGCCTCATTGTTACACACCCACTATTATATTAAAGCCATTATAAGCTGCATTAAACAGTTTCACCAGTGCAGGTTTTTGAAGGCACACAAAGTTCTGTGCAGTTTTGTAACCGAACAAACACTGCAGCACATTTTTGTCAGCGTGGAGGAACGATTACACTGATGATTAATGATATTTCAGCCTGTGTGAGCATCTCTTTGTACCTTTTGAACTCCAAACGTCACAGTCCACTGTAACACATAACCAGGTTCCTTCTTAAGGCTTTCATACATTTCACTGTGGTGCGTCACTCTACACTTCATTTATTTGAATTTCACACTAAAACTTGAAAGGGAGAAAACTGCTGCTGTGCCAACTTCCTGTGAGATTAGCTCTTCAGTCTCATTAATGTTGAGAAACCTGCAGAATTGATGCAACCTGTGGTGACCAACTACCGAACTATGACACGTCAAATTAGTTTTTCTTCTGTCACACATGGACTAGACAAAAATAATTTCTAAAACCATAGAAACTGATGACTAGATGAAAACAAATGTTTAAGACCTTTAAAACAAAACTACACCATTAGAAAAGCTATTTGAATAAGAAATAAATGTCCCTCTGAGTGGCAGACATCTATTTTGTCCTACAAGGCGCACACACACACACACACACACACACTAGACGCTGATACAAAGGGAGGAGTTCAGTGAACTGTAAAAACACTAATGGGATCCCTGACAATATAATAAACTAACGAGGCTGATGGAAACGACAACTCTCTGTCACCAGACACCCTCACTCCTCTTCCCAAGATCATCCTCCTCCCCCCTCCGGACGCTCCCTGCTCACATCTGCTGCTGCTGCTGCTCTCTAATAAACAGAGTCGTCATTTTATCACTTACTCTAAAATATTCTGCCTGAGTTTTGTTTCTAAAGCAACAACTGAAACCAAACCCCCCTGCCGGGTTTGACACTTCATTTTTATCGCCTCACATTGAAGAAGCAGAATCCAAGAGAATATTAGGATTTTTGCAATATCAGTCAAATTCAAATAGCTTGTTATATCAATTAACATTGATTTAAAACTGAGCAAACCAGCAAATCCTCACATTTAAAAGGTTGGAATCACAACTAAATTTCAATTTTCAAAAAATAAATTTTTTGAATTGAAAAAAAATGCTTGAAATTATTAATCAGTTATTAAATCATTTGGCAATTATTTTACATTTGATAAACCAATCAATTAACTGACTTATCATGTTACCCCTACAATCAACTTATCCACTGAACGATCAGCTTTTCTATTGATGGTTTTGATGAGCCATAAAACCCCACACAGACCTCTGATGATTTGTCCTGTGCATTTGTCCCAGAGCACCCCTCATCATCATCATCATCATCATCATCATTTAAGCACTGCAAACATACAAAAGAAAACATAAGTTTGGTTTGGTTCCAATTACCTGCATCCAGTGGCTCAAAGACTGGTGGACTGTGAGTGCACGCACTGCACTTTATACCTGTCTGAGGCTTAAACTGCAGGTGCAAAAGAAAGCTCAAAAAACTTTGCTGAACATAATTCAGTGGGTCTACCTAATCTGCTTTTTATCTAATAAGTATACAGAAAGCTTTGCAACTCATAGTAAACAAGAAAAATCTCAACAAACACATTTTCTGGCAAACAATCCAGATGTTTGCTGATTGGCTAATGGCGCTGCTGGTTAACAGTTAACCTCTTTTCACGCTTGATTTCATGGTTAGTGCTAATTCACTAAGGAGGTGAGAAATGTGTGATGCTGGAGTCGCCTCCGTGGCTGCAGAAACATCACTGTTACATTGTGTTCGTGCGTCACTGACTGACTACTGCCACTGATTTATTACTGCGCCACAGAAAAGGCTTCTTTTGTGTCCCAGTATAAAAGCCAGGAATGTTTGGACGCTCCATTAATTAGGCAGTTTGTTGTGCTTTTGCATAGGGACATTGGTAATGATTAAGCAACCCTGTAGCCGCGCAGTATAAAGGCCTTTCTATTTCTAGTTTAGTTTAATTTGAGTGATGACTGTTTTCAAATATCACAGTTTGGAAACAGTACAAGTAAAAATCCAGCATTTACTTCACTCTAACAGCAACATTACCAGAGTCAGGTGAGTTCGTTTTAAATAAAGAACATGTTGCAGGATGTGACGTGACATATTAGGCAATATAATAATGACAGTTCCTAAGAGCAGCATGTAGCACAATGCACCTACAGAGACTAAGAGGCTGAAACTATTTAACTACAGCTGCCTGCAAAATCTACTTAAAGTACTGAAGGATCACAAGTAAAAACATTCATTATGATTTATATTATCATATAAATTATTACAGGATCATTATTAATATGCATAAGAGTCTAAACAACATTTTAATGTTGTAGCAGGTTGAAAGTGAGCTTCTCTAAACTACATTCTGTAATAAGTCCTTTGCTTGTCTGATAAGAGCAGTTTAACTAATTTCTCCAAACAGATGTCTCTGCTTTATCACGCTCCAGTTTTTTTGACCCTTGAACCCTGAAGAGAGAAGTTTATGTCGAGCCAAAGCAGAAGGCAACCCTTGCTAATCCCTGAAAATGAAAAGGCTGTGTAGAGGAACGTTGTAGGAGCCATAGTCCAACAGTAGGGGTCAGTATAAGCACATGTAGCCGCATCAAATAAAGTACTAGCTTAGTGCCAAGTGCATGTGCTATAAATGTAATCTAATGCCTCTTAACACACTCTCTGTTTTACACACTTGCACTTCCATCAGTACCGTGACTGTATGTTGACAGAGCTCTCTATGCTCACATTAGTGTTATGTCTACACAGCTGTCTCCTGCTCTCTCATCACCTGCTCGCCTTCATGTGCTTTGTGCTGGACAGTCATGGCTCGGCCGACACTGCTCAAAACTAGATGTGATAGTGCGCACATACACAAAACAAATGCATGAGAAAATGCATTAAAGTTTTAAAAACCCCTCGGAATTCAGCAACAAATAATACCTAAAACAAATATCTTGCTTAGTGGTTATTTATAATGTACTTGAATGGTATGACTGCATTTGTATGGTGCACACAGACAAGGACTCTTAACACCCCAGAGCCTTTATTACAGTGTATAAATATCATAGTTTCATCTTATTTACACACTCTCCCACTTGTAAACAACTATACCTGCAGTTGCCAGTTTATTAGGTACATCTAGCTAAAACTAGCTCAGTCTAATACCAATACCTTCAGTCATCCTGTGTTCATGAAGGTTAAACTTGCTGCTGCTTTCAGCTGTGTGATCATTTTGGAGGTTGTAGTGTATGGTGGTGTTGAGCTGTATTTCATCATACAGAGAGGTGTTTGTTATTTCGCCTTCCCTCACTGATATAAACAGGATGGACAAAATAATAGGAACCACAAACTGCAGCCTTGTCGAGTTAAATCAACACCTCTCTGAAACAGTTTCAACAAAAAATGAACCTTATAACCTTCGTGGAGGTAGAATTTATTGCAGTGCTGTTGTATGGGACAGCATTAGGTATACCTAATAAACTGGCAACTGTATGTCGGAGATGTCAGATGGATTGTTTGGCGGTAATGCTCAGTGATAACTGAGTCTTGAGCCAGCAACTGTTGGCAGTCTTACACCTAATACAAATGTCAAGTGATGTGGTTGCTGGCTTGAAATAAGTCCAAAAATGTTACATCAGCTTGTTAATTTATATAATATACAATTTGTATAAAATGTTATCAGTTCACTGTCTTTACAAGGCATATTAAACAAGACAGTTTTATTCCTAACAAGTTGACTCGTTGCTTTCTTAGAATTACAGACCTATATACAATAAGTGCTATGGTGAAACAGGCTAAAATGCCACAGGCGACGTTAAAGATTAAGCCTTCTCTTCTTTTCAGTTTGTATGGTGGTTTTCCTTTAAATACCAGTAACTAATCCATTGTGGGTGTGCATTTTTACCACCTGCAGGAGAGAATCCAACAGCCAAGATGCCTTTTTAACCACATTTATAAGGAGAGCTTACAAACCAAACTGATGAAGTTAAAGTCCCACATCAAGCACGCAACATTAGATTTCTTCACTGCAGCCCAAAACACAGATATTATCATATTCTAAAATGTTATCCCAAGCCACAGTTTAAAAATAAACCAATGCTTTTCTCCTCTGTGTGTGTGTGTGTGTGTGTGTGTGTGTGTGTGTGTGTGTGTGTGTGTGTGTGTGTGTGTGTGTGTGTGTGTGTGTGTGTGTGTGTGTGTGTGTGTGTGTGTGTGAGTAAATCCTTCCCTCCCTCCTTTGGCTATAAACTTACTGACCCTCTTTGCTGCAGCAGTAGTGCTCATCTCTGCATTGACTCCCTCTGTGGAGAAAATCAATAAGCTTGGGTCAAAACAGCCACTGAAGGAAGGAGTATTGGTAACACTATAAAACCATCAGCACAGGATTTACTGAAGATGCAACCATGCTCTGAGCACAAAGCATCAGGCTCAGTGTGATTTTACTTGTATCTATGTTTATATGTACACTGTAGTATGTCTTTTTTTGTGACCTTATTATCTTAATCCAAATGTTCCCGCGTACAAATGCTTATGTACTACAAGCTTTGTTTTGAGTCAAATCCTGATGTCTGTGAAAAGGTCCAGCAGTGTCCTGTGTGAAGCTCAGTCCACTCTGATCTGTCCCCATCATCCTCTTCTCAAGGAGTTTGTCGTCCTTCCTTTAGGCCACCAATACAGGAGGCTGAAAATAAACACACAGCATTTCAGACTCCTCTTTACTACTGTGGTCATTAAAAGACTGAATCTGCTTATTGACAAAAGTCAGTGTATGATCTATACGTTATTCCTGCTCCTAAACCAAATCACCTTTGAGATTAAAATAAAGTTTAAACTTGAAAATGATAATGATAATTACCATTTCAAATATTAAAAACAAGTAAAATGGTGAGAAACACTACAGAAAGAGGAGTTAATAATTTCAATATAGAGAATTTGAACACATTGACAGATGCTTGACACACAAACACACAGAAAACCTCTGATAGGCCAAATGTGAAGACATCAGCCTTTCTCCTTTCCACACGTCTCTCACCTCTCAGCACTCTCGGCCCTCGTCATCAATGTGCCGCCATGGAGTGTCTTTGGCTCCGCGCCTGCTGGTGTCCATGCCACGCTCATGCTCGTTATCAGGTGTCAGATGGGGGTTTGGTGTCACTGAAGCCCTGTCCATTTCCCTTCACACCCTGCTTTTTGAGCTTTATTACACGGACCGAAGCAGCACAGCAAAAGGCAGGCACTCATCGCTTTTCAGTCCAGGGGAAAGTGAAAACTGCGGCCTAGTTTTGGTCGTGAAGTCGAGCAAAAAAATCTGTTTGGACGATGGTGGGGGAGGACCAAAGAGCGGCTGCAATTTATTAATCATTTGCTCAGTCACGCAGAAAATTAAATGGCAACTATTCTGATAATCAATGATCATTTTAGTCATTCTCTGAGCCAAAACATTTTCTGGTTCCAGCTTCTCAAATGTCACAATTTGATGCTTTTCTTTGTCATACAGCACATCTGGTTTGCAGTGTTTGCAATTTTTTTGAAAAGTTCAAATTGAAATATCACAATCTCCAGACCTTTTGCTATGACATTTGAAATTCAGCTTAGGTGCCTCCCATTTCTCTTGATCATCACCTTGATTGGAGTCCACCTGTGGTAAATTCAGTTGATTGGACATGTCTACATCACTCATAGCTGACAATGCATATCAGAGCAAAAACGAAACCACAAGGAGGAAGGAACTGCCTGCAGAGCTCAGAGACTGGATTGTGTTGAGGCTAGCAAAACATTTCTGCTGCATTAAAGGAGCCAAAGAGCACAGTGGCTCCATAATTCTTAAATGGAAGAAGTTTGGAACGACCAGGACTCTTCCTAGAACCGGCAGCCCAGCCTTGATAAAGAGGTGATCAAAAACCCGATGGTCACTCTGGCTGAGCTCGAGAGCTCAGGTAGAAAGGGGATCCATCTCTACACAGGTGTCATTACAGAAAGTGTCAGAGGCAACACAGAGTTGGCATCATCCAACTTCAGTGTTGTTTGGAAAAGGTTGTAAAAGAAAATCTGGGTTTAACAAACCTGCTCCAAATCTAAACTACTGCTACAGATTCCCTCCAGTGGAGACTAGGGCTGCACAATTAATCAAAATAGAATTGAAACTGCAATATGGCAAAGTGCAAAATTTTATTATCATATCACAGGAGCTGAAAAAGAAAAGGAAAAAAAAATAAAAAATAAAAAATCACAAGAGCTGCAATTTTTTTGACAAAGGTAAAATTGTGTTGTAGTGCTACAGAGACGCCCCAGCCTATGAATCAAATTCTCCAGACACAGGCTTGTTTGGTCCCCAAAAAAAAAAATTTTCATTGCAACTGAAATTGTGACTCGTATCACAATATCTGCCAAAATAATCTCTTTTTTTTATTATATCGTTCAGCCCTAGTGGAAGCTAAAAAAAAAATGCAGTGATGTTGAGGCACCAGCTGTGCTAGCTAATGCTAGCAAACTTAGACTGAAAATGTCCCATCCTGAACTGTCTGCAGAGTTTGGAAAGTCCCGTTGCCAAGCGTGGGAATATAAGACATGAAAGCCAGAGGCTCAACAGCAGGATAAGGGAATGAAACAGTTCAGATGCAATGTTGTCTGCTCGACATTATTGGCAATTAGTGGCTGATAAGTGGACAGGAAAGGCAGCAGACAGTGTGTGAATGTCATTAGAGGGCTTGCTCTAACAGTATGAGGTTCAAGAGTTACAGGACCCTACACTTCATCAACAGACAACCAAAGGAAAAAGACGGCACAAAGACAAAGTTCAGTGTAAATTCATTTAGACAGAAATACGTAATTAGACTCTGATTTATATTTCAAGTGATCTCTGTTAAGTGTAATGTCAAAAAAATATATTAGGCATCACTGAGAACCAACTAAACCTCAGCACATTTCATACAGTCTATACAGTTCTTTACAGCAACTCAAAAGCCCAACAGAATATCATGAGCCAATTCATTTTCAGATACTGAAAGAATAACCGGTGATTTTTAAAGCTACACAAAAACCATTTTTGGGCATAAAAGTATATGACATATGAAATCAGAGGCAGAGCTTCTGGAGAATAAACAGAATAACCAGAATAGTATCTGTGATTTGACTGATGCAGCTCAAATGCATTCAATTTATCTGAGACATCTGTGGGTTTGTGGACAGACCCACTGTCAATCAGCTCATGACACAGTTATGAAAAATCTGGAAATTTCCTTTGCACTGTCAGCCAGACAAACACACAGTAAGTAGAGAAATATTAGACATAGCACAGTATGTTGACATTATTGTGTTTGAAATTCACAGAAGGAACAAGGAACTTTGGTCTAGAAACTGTACAGAAACCTGCCTGTGGAGGGTAACACAGCCCATATGGACTCAAGTTTAAACCTATGTTGCATACAGAACCATTTTTCTTGAACATATGAGTAAGTTTATTTGCATGTACAACTCTCGGACTCACTTATGACTTCTGATGGAGAAAGACTATAGGAATGCACTTTTGCAAGAATGAATCTGTGAATAACCATCAAATCACTTCCTCTGAGGCTCTGTCATGCAGTTTAACCCCACACCAATGTGTCTAATACGATATATAGATGACACGGTTCGTGGTCACATCGCCTGGAAGTTGCTTTTTCAGTGGTGATGATATCTTTGTTACTTTGTAGTTGTTCATCATTCTGGTGGGTATGATGAGTCACTTTCACTGGGAAGTGATGGACCTCTGAATGTAAAGATTAGAAGTTAAGGCCTTAGTGTTATAATTAGCAGTGGTGTAAAAAAACAAAACCATAATTTTACCTGTCAAAGAATATTTTAAATTACATTACAAAGTAGAAATACAGAAGTATTAACTTAAAGTATCACAAGCAACAGTACTCAGAATGCAGAATGGCCCATTTTACTGATTTATGTCATTAGATATATATTATATTATTATGTAATTATTTTATTATAGATGCATTTAATGTTGAATCCGGTTGGAGGAAATTGTAACTATTTTACAGGCATTTTAATCTATAATAACTGTATTTTATAAAATGATGACATATTTGCATATGATAATGTTAAATCTGTGAAATAAGTATAGCTGTTAACAAAAGAGCAATATTTCCAACTGAACGCAGTATTAAGTAGCATAAAAAAGTAAACATAACTCAACATTGTGCTAAAGTACAGTGCTGATAATAAGGAAAAAATTAGGAAGGAAAGTAGATGTTAGGCATTTAATGGAGCTCCTCTAGTTATTGTACTTGATGATATGACATCGCATTTCTGAATACTGAACAGTTTCAAATGGTGTAAATGTCAGGTTTGAAAATATCTAAACCCCAAAACCCTGATAAACCCACACGATTGATTCAGGCTGTGAATCTTGGTCATCGGGTGGAATTTTCTCCCTCCCTTTGATGTTTCTCCAAGGGTGACTATTTATACAGCCACCACTTGTTGTCTGGAAAGTGCAAGCCTCTGCCGCAGCGTAGATCCCCACTGTACACGAGCATATAAACACGGCCCGGGCTCACAGCGCTGCCCTCCTTATCGACAGGAACCCAAAGTTCCTCCAGTGGAAATGTCTTTGTTCCCCCTCGGCTGCCACACAATGAGCGCGACTCTCTGGAGTCGGCTGAAGGCACTGCAAGCGAAGACCTTCACTCATTCCACGCATAGCACGGCGAAGGCGCTGACCTTGGCAAGAGGCTGTTAAAATTGTTCTCCACTGAACACACATACGTACGTCACCTTGGCATATGAAAACACACTCTTGTATGTAGCAAAACACATTTCACTGATAGCTTAAAAACAAATGAGAATGAAAAAACACAAATTACTGCACTGAAGACAAGAGGTGCTTTTTCTATTCATCTACATATCTATCCAGAGTATGTATCACTCTGTCCCCCAACATCACATCCATCTACTGAACCTCAATCTACACTTCCATATTTTATCTACAGCTGTAACTAACAATTACTTTCATTGCTCACACTAAGTATTTTGTCCAATAATGGATTATTGTTTTTTTAACATGCCAGAAAATAGTGTCAAATTCCCAACAGCATGTATAAAAATTGATTCATTTAACTGAACAACAACATAAATCTCTAAGATATTTACTTTAATGGCATATATAACAAAGAAAAGCATTAATTCCCCAAATGTAGAGACTGCATACAGTGATTTTTTTTGGCATTTATGCTTAAAATTACATATTACAATAAATAAATAAATAAATAAATAAATATCAGTTACCTCAATATCTGCAGGGGATGCACCAATCCACTGATTTACACAATACATCATCAGATACATACATCATTTCTACCCATCTACCTATTTATCATATTTATCACGTCAGTATTGACAGTATTTATCTAATCTGCTGTGTCTATCCATTGATTGTACAGTATCCATGATCTATACCGATACCAATCGTATCTATCCATTGGAACAGTATTGGAAGTTGTGCAGAGCTGCAACAATTAGCAATTAATCAACTGGTCCCTTGACCAATGTGATCATCCAATGTTAGAATTTGACGTTGTGTTTTAATAAATTGTAATTTTTTTTTTTTGAGGGGCATTTTTCACTGTTTTCTGTTGTTTTAAAGACCAAACAATAAATCAATTATTCTAGAAAATACTCAGATTATTCAAATATGAAAATTATGATGAATTGAAGACGTACATCTATTCATTCATCTATTACACTGCACAGATCAACCATATAATGTTACTATCTACTCATTTGTCATCTTATTTATGACATCTACTCACTGATCCTGACTATATATCAACATCAGGACACAAGAACTGCAGCGTGACATGAGTGAGCACTGGTCTGACATCTATGACCCTCTGCCACGCACAAAGTGGAATAACTGCACAACAGACTCACCAACTCAGACTCTTGAGAATATAAACCAACCTACTTACAGTTTCGGCACAGAGGCACACCCAAACACACTCCCACACATGGATTCTCCCTAATGACTTGCCTCACGGCAGCAGTCAGTTGGAGCTCCACAGAGGATGAAATCCTGTTACAGCTGGCTTTTCATGATGCCTTTAACCGCATTACAATCCTCTCTCAAGTCTAGATCCAATTTCCCTATCAAACAAGGTAACACACACAGCCATGCTGTGACGAGGCCGCCTGCCTTTAATGTCGTCGAAAACAAAGTATGTTTTTCTTCTCTCAGTATCTCCAGTGGCTGGGCTCTCTGGGTAGATGGGAATGGGAACTCAGTCAGACAGACAGGGGAGGAAGGGGGGAGCAGTGATGGACTCTGGTGGTTTGCATGTGTGTTGTCCTCATGATAATAGGAAGACGAGGAAAATCCTCCTGAGTAAGGACATTTTGTCAGCCCTCATCTGTTCATTAGCTTGTTTAGGATTAAGAGTTGGGTTACGGGTAATAATAAGGAAGTAAATTAGAAATAAATTAGGTTAAGGGTTAAGGATAAGTCTGTAACGAAGGTTAGAGGAGAAAACACTTTAAAACACACAATCTTGCCTTAAAATATCAAATACACATTCATCTGACATTATCGGGAGGTTTCATTATCTGGTGTGTTTTTCTTGCTTTCACCCACATGAAACAATTAGTTTATTAATACACTGGTCTAATGACAGGAAACATCAATATATTTTACTTTTGATTAACAGTTTATAGCAATAGAGCATTTAGCATTTAGCTAAAGAACCAGATATTTCCCTCAGTAGTTGGTGAAAAGAGAATCAATATTGGACTTAAATTCACCAGGTGGTCCCACTGATGACACTAATGTTGGTCCATGTCTGCTAGATGAGGAAATAGGCAGCTGTTTGTGTTGCTAACACATTTGCCATTTCAACTTTATAAGGTCAAAATATGTTAATGTTGTATTTACAGCTTCTTAGGCTGCCCCCAAGTGATAAAAAAAAAAAAAAAAAAACATTTTGAATATTATATTGCCAATTATAGTTGTAGCCCTATTTATCTTTTAAAAATTAATTGATTAATTGCAAAAAAAATGTTGGCTGATTAAACAAACAATGAAAATAACTGTCGCAGATGTAATGCATTTAATTTCTCCATTTGTTTATTTTTTGGTTTGGAATAAAAAGTAAGACTGGGTATTTAGGATGAGCACTGGAGAATCAGCACAATCAGCTTTACTGACAGCCAGTGATCTTTAAGGGAAGGTGGGTCCACAGGAGGAGGTCACATTCCCTTCCCCCCCGGTCCAGCAGCAGAGAAACCGTCTGTCTGTTGTAAAGGCTGCTGCAGCATCGACGACATTTTCGTCTGGATAAAAGGCCCTCCTTATTAAGTCAGCTGTCACATCGGGCACCTTGCCAAGCGGCACATCCATCCACTTGCTATTCCCAGCTGTGCCCTTATTGCGCTACGCCAACTGCCGAAATCCTAGCATGACCTCAAACAACCTCGAGTAAGAGGTTTTTTTCTAGTCTCGTTATATTTTTCCACAATCTGATTTCCACTACGGCAGGTGTTCAAATAGCTTGGCTTGTCTGGGCTATGGGCGCCTAAAATCTGGACTAATCACTTTGAGGGAATAAGTCCAATTATTGTGCGTCCATGCTCGTCCAGTGGGTTTTTACATGAATGAATGACAATAGTTGCAACCAAATGTAACTTCAGATCTCTCAGAGTCTTAATGAATGAGAGGATCACCGGCCTTAAAGAATGCAATCAATTATCTTCACGTGGGACTCTCCGCGTAACTTTCAATTATCCTTTCATTAAGTCATTGTAATGGGATTGATTGAGTACAGATGGAGTTGACCTCTGATCAGCTATCTAAGGTCGCGCCTGTCAAGTGTCAAGTTGAGAGAATTGATTAAAGGATCAAATGGGTTTCTGATTAATTGATTTTTTTCTTCTGGAGAGTGTCCCTTTCACCACCCTTCCATCAACACAGTGAGGAGAGACATTTAATCAGTTTTCTGAGGCTGGTAACTTTAGTTTAAAGCAGCACAGTAACACGAGAGTTATGAGTACACCAGGCACAAATAACTGAAGCATGTGGGCTCTGTCTGACTGGAAATTTAGCTCGACAGAACTTTTTTAAAATCCCAAGAAAATTATTTGTTTCCTGAGCATTTAATTCTACGTAATATTAACAGGGAATATCTGTTATTATATAAAACTACCAGGTTGCTTAATGTTTATTTTTTTATGCTCATATAACACAAACAAAATAATGTGTAACACATCCTAATTATTTTATCTACAAACCAAATTATATATATGAATTTTAAAGTTAACAATTTTCATTATTCAACTGAATGACACTCAAAGATTTATTGGAAATGCATGCACACATGAAAGTTACGAGTCTTACCTCTGCCACAATACTCAGAGCTGCTCCCAGTTCTAGTGGATAACTGATGTTGAGGCAGTAGTATGTTGTACAAAGGCACTGCCAAAATTAGGAACACTGCCATTCACAAAGGTCTGGTCCACTCGAACCACAAAGTGTCCAGATTACAAATGAAATGCAAAAATTATCATTCCAAAATGATGATGATGATTTTTTTGCATATCCTTCAGCCCTACTGCAAAGTGATGTTCACAAATATTTCCAGAGTAGTAAATCAACCTTTGTATAAACCTATAAAAAAAAAACTAAAAAGTGTGTGCATGTGAAAGAATTGTGCATTTATAAGCTGAGAGCCAAGGAATTTCTTACACTGCAGTGATTAATTAAGGTAAAGTCCAACAGCAGCTGTGCATGAAGTTCCAGTTGCTAATAAAGTATAATTACACAACCTTCATCAATATATAATTCATTAATTTGAAAGCAATTTTGGAAATTGTATTTGAAAACATGCATCACTCCTTCCTAAAACTAGAAATTAGTGAGAAGCCTCAAATCGGGCCACAACACAAGGGGCACTGACTTTGTTCAGTATCTGTGGATGTTTATCCATTAAAAGATTGATTAGATGTCATAAGACAAAATAATAAAATGACAACAGACAACAGATGGCAGATTTGTTGATAATGAAAATAAGCGATTAGTTACTGCATTATATGACATTTTATACACCAAACAACTCATCAGCTAATCAAGGAACTGAATGGTAATGACAACAAATGTTAGTTGAATCCCTAATTTTATCCATGACAATGTGTTTGTTAACTGAACACTATAGGATCATGTGGTAATTCAGTGTAAAGGTAGTGCAGGAAGTTCAGGAATTATCTGTACCAATGAAATGAAATGCCCTTGAGCATGGCACCAAGCCCCTACACGCTGCAGTTCAGCTGCTCACTCCCAATGCAATAAAAAAATTCAGGGAAACTTATCTCTGCATTAAACTGCCAAACGTTTGTTTTTCATACTTTCTATTTCCTGGAATAAAGGCACTTTAAATGTTTTGAGATGTGAATCGGTGCTGTTTTGAGTTTCACTTTGTTTAACATGCTCAATCACTGTCTCTCCAGCATTATTCTCAAACACCGTCTGGCTCACCTGTACTTGACATGGCTCAAGGCAACGTATTTCTGCGACATGCCCGAACCGACCGAGGAATGTGTGATATTACAAAATCACTCATTCATTATTTCTTTATTCATTATGAACCAAGTGAGTCAAGGCTGAGTCACACAGAAGGAGTGCCAGTGTGGAAAGATCAGCTAAATGGCTGAACCTAACCCACATCAACAATGAATATTGTCAAAACTATCTCCACTCAAGGTCCACTTACTCACTTGTTCATCATCAGCAGAGGGCGTTTGTTAAATTGTGATGTAATTGCTGTTTTCTCTTCTATTGTGGTTCAAAAGTTGAGGTTTTTAGTACGTACTTGGCCTTAGAAACAGCAGTCGATAAAACAACAGGTCCATTTAGTAGCTTTCCTGGAGCTTTTGATCACAGGATCTTTAGTGGAAGGTGAACCTCAGGTTTTAAGCAAACGTCGTTAGGTTATGCAGTATGATCAAAAGCTCCAGAACTGTTACTAAATACTTTAAATTAATATAAATACTACAAATATCTATAACAAGGAAATAAGTGTACATCTATAACACTTAATGCATGTAATAAGACAGGACAGGAGTTCAGAAGTTTATATGTCACTATGATATAAAGAGTAAAACAAAATAAAGTATGTTGTCAGCAGAGAAAATGTAAATATGCAACCTTCTATCCAATGTGTGTCATGTTGATGTTTTAATTATGCCAGTATGAATTAGAGCTAAAAAATAATGAGTATGGGCTGTGTGCATGACAAGAGTCACGTTTACATCCTTAAAGCGGCGTTAATGAGGGCTGGTCAGCTGAAAATGTTTGGTGAACTACCGGATGTTGTACAGGAGAAGAGTTTTGTTGTGTATTGTTATTTTGACTGACTTACATCCCCAAAAACTAAAATACAGTATCTGAAGAAGACAGAAACCCAAACAATGACTAGGGGAAAATGAGCTGTGATCAAAAGTAATTACTGAAGTACAATTTTGGAGTGCTTGTATTTTTATTTCAGTATATCCATTTTATTCTACTTACAATACTTCTACTTCTATTGTGCTTTTCACTCAACTACATTTATCTGGCACTTAGCAGATTCTTATTATAAATACCAAATATAATCAGTTAACAATCTATGATTTATAATTAAGGATTAAACTACCCAGCAGTATATTAAGTAATTACAATTAGTGGCACCTATCTGCTGTAGCACTGCACACTAATGCATCCAGTTGTAATACAGTCTACTGAATATGATTCTCAAATGGGGTGTTGATATTAATAACACTAGATAAATCTACACCATGAAAGCATCACAATGCACAGACAACAGTCAAGAGAAAAATAAACTGGGTCTGTTGAGAAAATTATTTCACAAGTAATACAGTGCAGATGTAAGTGCTGCCCACAGGTAGCCACGTACATTAACCACAGCCAGGAGATGCCAAGACACAAGCAGCCCACAAACATGACTGAACAGAACCCAAACATCGACTTACAATATACATGTTGACACAAGCGGCGTGTACTCACAGCTGGTGAGGAGAAGCTGTTGTCCTCTGATCTCAGCAGAGAGCCAATCCTCTGGGAAGGAGTCAGGTAAGCTAGCTAGCAGCAAATGTAGCATCAGCACACTCACTTCCTCCACAAAGCCAGAGCCAACATGTCCGGATTGTTAGCGGGCTGTCTTCATCTTAAAATGCCACAGAAACATTAGCAGCAGTGGTGGCGAGGCAGGTTTTTACAGAAATACAGGTTAGAGACGACCGTGGGCAGAAAGGACAGCTGTTCGGGCAGTTTAAATAGTCCGCCATTTTTAAAAGGATGCGACACAGCAACTAAACTACGTCACATGAGAGATTTCCCGCTCTCAGAGGTCAAAGGTATTTAGATTCTTTATTTGCAGTAATTAAAACTACTTATACCACAAAATAAAAATACTCCATTACAAGTAAAAGACAGGTATTCAATGTCTTACCTATATAAAAGCAACAAAGCAGCAAAACGTAGCTTACTAAGTATCAAACGTACCCATATTCAAACGTTATAGGCTATATATAGGTTACATATAATTAATTTCCATATATGACATACATATATAAAGATATTAAATAAAAGCTCATATGTTAAAAAAGAAAGAAAAAAAAAAAAAATATATATATATATATATATATATATATATATATATATGTAATGAACCAGATTTATCCTTCACTTCCACATCACCACATGTCCATCACAGTCTGTTTGAAGGGATATAAGACTGAATTCGAGCCTCCACTTTGATCCAGACACAGGCTGACTGCAGCTTGTGCCTTAAGAAGTGAAATGTTCCACCACAGTGACCTTTGACCTTTGACCTTTATATATATATATATATATATATATATATATATATATATATATATATGTAATGAACCAGATTTATCCTTCACTTCCACATCACCACATGTCCATCACAGTCTGTTTGAAGAGATATAAGACTGAATTCGAGCCTCCACTTTGATCCAGACACAGGCTGACTGCAGCTTGTGCCTTAAGAAGTGAAATGTTCCACCACAGTGACCTTTGACCTTTGACCTTTATATTTATATATATATATATATATATATATATATATATATATATATGTGTGTGTGTGTATATATATATATACACACACACACACACATATATACATATATATATACATATACATATATATACATATAGACCTATATGAAACATATTGGAAATGACAATTTCATATATTTACATATGTCTTGTCCATACAAATATGTATGTTTACGTATGTGTGCTTAAATTGTATGATAAATAAATACATTCATCTCAAAGCCTGTCCGTATATGATGAATTTTTATATAGTCTGGGATGACCACTTGGAGGGGAAGGAAGACAAAACAAACACAAATATTCTAAAAAAATTCTCCAGATTTATTTTATACAATTATTTCACTGATACCACCTGATACGTTTACATGTAAGCTGCTCCTCCTGACTGAAACAAGCATTAAGCAACATCAGTCAGTCATCTTGTCTTCGTAGGTTCTCAGTTGTCCAGTTCATGGTGCTCCTAAGTGCTAGAGTCGAAGGCAGCTGGACTTCTTTTTAGTTTCTTGACGACGTTTCACCTCTGATCTGAAAGGCCTCTTCAGTTCGTCAGTTTTATTTCATCCTCTTGATTTGATATTTCATCTAATGAATTACAAGCCTGTGTTACTGTGAAATCCCTATGTTGTATGTTCTGTGTACCACCTTGACCAGAAGACTTCTGTACTGTAAAAAAAATCTATGTAAGGCCCTTTCCTATATGTTATATGTGACAAAAAGATACACTTTCAGAACCAGCTCTGTCCCCAGTTTCTGGGTCAGAGATTTGTGAGTTCACAGAGAACGCAGGTCTAGCTCTCCAATTCTACAGGTATTCAGCAGCTTTTCATTTTGTTGTACTGTACATACTGTAGCCTGCCTCGGAGTAGATGCTGAGGCTATTTCACACTCCCCAGTGTCACTCAGGCTGGGAGAGGTGCAAATTGACCTTGCATATCAATGTACATGGTGTTGGGTTGCACTGCACACTGTCACTTGAGCGTGTACAAACAGACATGCATGGAATATGTAGAAGCAAGCAGAGCAAGGAAAACTACATGATGAAATCTCAAAAAAAAAAAAAAAGCTCAGTCTCAAGAACACCATCTTTCCATCTGTCCATCTATGTATCTATGTCTATATCTACATATCTCTCTCTCTCTACATACATACATACATAGATAGATAGATAGATATTATAGACATAGGAGCTTGTACTTTTCCATCACCATCTGCTAAAGGCCAGATTCTCACCAGTTTCCCAAATGACCAACAAGTTCACATGTGCTGGTATCTCACTGCTGCATGGATATATGCGCAGGTGTGAGTATGTGTGCACAGGAGCTCCTGAGGTATGGAAATAGATGCAAATTCACACTTTGTTTACCCTCCGTTGCCCTTTGACCTTTCTCCATGCCCTGCAAAATCCAACATGTGTTCTGTATGACGTCCATGGCTGTGAAGTTACAGCAAGGGATGGAAACATAGCGCAGTCCACTAAAGGTGATAATTGTAGCTCTTTTAACATCATTGTGTCATTGTCACATTATTATTTGTGATATTTTGGTACAGTTACAGTAGAATATGTCATTGCAATATCTCCAAGGTATTGCAAAACCCCCATAAATATATTTTGGTGTTAATTAACTGGGCAGCAGAGAGGTCTCATACAAGCAAAAGAAGACTTCATTAAATATGGTATCTAATGATTGGCACATCTAGAGAACTCAAAGCCCCAGTAGACACAAAACAACATAATTAATTATTCACTTTTTTTTTAAGGCAAAATGATAAAAATTCACAGGTTCCAGCTTCTTAAATGTAATTTTTTTTCTATTGTTCCATGTTTTCTGCAGCTACTGTATATATGACATGTTTACATTTCTAGCTTCATTTCCTTTTTTTAATTATCATCACTGATTATCGTACAGGGTCGCCCCCCTGGCCCCTTTATTTTAATTAAAATTGACATATACTTTTCTGTATCCAGTTATGTTTCTCAATGTACGTGCCATGTTTACCCACAAATCATTTTACTGTCATCTCAATACATTTGTGTGTTTGGACACACACACACACACACACACACACTGAACAGTTGTCCCAGAAAAGCTGCTATGGCACCACAAGACACTCTGTTGCAATTCCCCCCACCCCAGCCATTCCCTCCCCTCTGCCAAGTTATTGCCCCCCCCTCCCACCTCCTGGTGCAGAGGGTACATGTGGGGGTTACTGCAGAAGCAAAACAGACCTGCAGTGCCAGCCAATAGTGCACAAACACACAGAGACACAGTCAGGGCACTGTGGCTTGTTTCCCTGCTTCAGTCAGCCCACAGTGCCAGCTGCAGCCCGCTGTCCACCAGCACGTGCCAGCTTGATATCCCGTATGGGCCATGTTTGGTGTGTGTGTGTGCGTGTGTGTGTTTAAAGGGACGAAGGGCTTAGCCTAAAATCCTGTCACCCAGCTGCCTCCACTGTCAGATGGTCCCAAAGACCCACATCAACAGATGTACAGAGCAGCCAGAGGGAGCAAGACAAAATACCATCTCACAGTCAGTCGCTTCTACTGCAGCCTGCCTGTGTGCACAGAAAGCACATGTGTGTATAAAAGAGCCCACAACCTTCTCCGCTTTATTACAGTCAGAGAGGTGAATCAGTCTCCACAATGCAGCTGAATGCCTTCGGCCATTTTGAGCTCTGTAGTAGTACTACGTGTTTACAAATGCGGCGTACTGAGATGTCCTTGGCTATTGCAAGGAGCCACTTTTGGAATCTGGTGTCAGTTTACTGATGCAGTCTGGGATCAGTGGGGGGTGTATTGATGCTGACAGGCACAAAGGAAACTTGGCATCACACTACTACTACTACTACTACTACTACTACTACTACTACTACTACCTTGTATCAACACTTGTCAATAGATAAATATTTTTATCCTGATCAGCAGAGAGAGTAAAGCAAAACCAAAAATCTAAAAAATGGTCAACTGAAATGACAGATGATGGGATTAGCAACAAAACTGGGTTGAATTCAAGTTAAGTCAAAAAAGGAGCAAAGCCTTTCAAGGGATTTTTTTTATTTTGTGCTGTATAAATAAAATTGACTTAACTGGATAAAATCAACTCTAGTTTCCAATTCACCTATTGTTGCATCAGGGGAAGAACAACCAGATTAAACCCATGAGGATGCAAGAGAAACAGCCAAGCTCCATGTAGCTAAATATTTAGATCAAATGTCAAACTGTTACTGTTGCTAATTTGTGATGTACAAGGATAGTGAAGTTCTCAGCTATCCTGTGACAACTTCTGAAAGGTTGAAACGCATGAAAGTCAAAACAAGCTATCGGCTAACACTGAACAGCTTAATCCAGAACTCCATCAGAGTAATGCACAACACATACAAGTGTCTACAGACCTGATGCACACCCCCACATGTTTGTTGAAGAACTCCTCCTGAAACCACAGGCACTGACATGCTGTTCTAACAACCTCCACTCTTCTAGGAAGGATTTCACCAAGATTTTGGAACATGGCTTTGGGGATTTGCTCCGTTTAGCCACACGGGCATTAGTGTGGTTGACCCCTAATGTGGGGACGATGCATAACCTGGCTCACAGTTGGCATTCCAGTTCATCCCAAAGGTGCTGGATGGGCTTGAGGTCAGGGCTCTGCACAGGCCAGACATGTTATTCCAAACCAAACTGTGGAGGCGGTTTCTTTATCAACCTGGCTTTATCCATTGGAGCACCGTCATGCTGAAACAGGAAAAGGCCTCAATCCATCAGTCAACACTTGAAATTATACAAATACACATGTAAGAACCACAAAAGGAACTGAGACAATTAGCATTGCAACAAAAACAAAACACAATATTCTGATACGAAATGTGATTATTTCCACCATATCCCTTAATAGGATCAAATGAGACAACAACAACGTGACCAAACCCTTCTTCAAATGATTTTGCAGTCATCCATATTTTAATATATCCATAAACATCATCAGCTCCCTTCCCCTCTCCTACCATGACTCCAGCACTTCCACAAAGCTGTGTAAGTCGATCCGGCCTTTCCGACAACGGTCGGTCCCATTAGCGCCAGCCATGAGCACCCATGGGAGTCAGGAGGAAAACTGTCCCACCCCACCCGCCCCCACTCCGCTCAGCATCATAACATTACTCATGAAACATTCACATCTTTATGTGGCCAGGGTGATCACGCCAGCCTCTCATTGGCGGAGGCTGGATCGGCCCAGAACAGGAGAGGAGGTTCTATTGGTGTGGTGGGAGCCAGACTGTTGGCAGGACGGTGAGGAGGCTGGTGAGGAAACGGGATCGATCGATCAGCCCACATAGATGAGGGCAAGGGCAAGTGCTGCAGGGTTTCAGAAGCCTGCTATTCTTGTGTAGATGACAACAGTTAGAGGTTGAAAATAAATCTCGATTTATCTGCATTTATGATCGTTTTAAAAAGTTTGTAGTCAGCAGAACTACCAAGTTTGCTATCGAGCTACTAAGCTAAACAGACCTAAATTCAGTGGGTTTTACAGCTTACTTTTCCACTTCGTGCTATGGTTTGCAGGTTTTATATGCAAAAGCTTTAAAATATCCGTCTCTGAGAGATCTGTCATCACCCCAGTGCTATGGAAGTGAGTGGAAATTTCTCTTTGTTGAGTCACTGAAAAATTACATCTAAAAATGTGTCCCATTGTCCATATTTTACCATTTAAACAGCAGTAAATAAGCATTAATTTACTTTTTTGGGATGTGTTAGCAAACAGTTGACTTTTTACACATCCAGCAGACATGGAGCAACATTAACATTCAGTTGGACTCATGTTTCTATTTTGATAACCCGAGAGAAACATCTGGCTCTTTAGCTCCTGAATAATAGTGGCTAATGTTGTTAGCGTCAAAGTTGGCAGACTGCCTGCTCTTTGATGTTGGGTCAATAGTGTAGTTAGTGAAGCAGAGCCTTTACCCAGAAAACATCTGCCTGGTGCTGGAAATAAGGGTCACGAGAGTTAATGGGAATGAATTAAACCAGATAAGCAGTGGGCTTTAAAAACCAAAATAATGAACTGAAAGGTGCTAAAACGCACCGTAGAACTCAGAAGTGTTGGGTGGGAATTCTCTGTGTGTTGTTCCCTACATCTGATCCATAGTATAAAAAAATTGGATAACTGCAGTCTTAAAGCATGGTGGCATGATATGTAATGGTCTAATTGTAACCAGATGATGGCACGTTTTCATTATACTAAATTTTGTTGTGTAATTTAACACTACAAAGCAATTACATTTGAATTTTCCCAGGCTGGAAATTGTGGTGAATGAATGGATCGACTTAGTAGACTGTTGTTGTTCATTACTGTAACCATGACAACAAAGGTCCTCTAATTTTAAGCATGTACTCATTTTAACTCACACCACAATCTTTTCCTAAACCTAACCAAACTGTGTCACAACCTTTGGTGACACCTATGGCGATAAGTGGTAACTGCAGAGCTCCAGACTGTGTCACCTATGTGCATGTTAATTAACATTACCGTGACAACGAAGATCCCGTACGCCTGCCTCTGGTATGCTCCAACAGATCTTGTCCAAGATGGTCAAGCAACCAAGCAACCTCGATGGTCGTTTAGGTTGAAGGACTTGTTGATTTTTATGTCAAGTTTGATCGTCTACATTACCATGACAACTGACCATAGTCCAGCTGCTGATGAAGGCCGTGTGATGTGGTCAAAAGCTCCAGCACAGATAGCCGGACCTTTAAGCAAACCAAATATTACAAGCGCGATCAAGATGTGTCAAAACTGCTTTAATAAATAACTGGGATGATTATTTAGAACAATTAAACATCCACTAAAAGAATGAAACTTTTTTGCTTTGTACAAAATTACCTTATGTCCCTTGGAGAATAAAATGTATACCATATGCATTATTCAGCTTTTAACACCAGCAGTGACGCATCTTTAATTCTTTATTTTGCTGTGTCCCATTTACAGAAAATACGATGGCGTTTTGAGACAATGACATGATATGAAAAGGGGTAAAACTCTGTCCTTTTGAAATGAGTTGGTAACTTAAAAAAAAAAAACAAAACAAAAAAACAACACACATTTGCATGGTCGCAAAAAAATTCTGCATCAGCAAATATTGTTCCCTTCATTAAAGCCTTTAAACCAAACATGAAGCTAATGCATGATGTCCACATTTGACCTACTGACATCCACATTCATGACACTCAAAAAGTCATGGTGGACGTTTTAGTTTTTTTTTTTAATCCTCCATCAGCGTTTTATTCCAGAGATCTCCATGATAGCAAAGTGAGACAAGGAGAGCACTTTACTAAGGCGAATAAAACACGCCACAATACACCACACAACGTTTTAAAGAGTTACTTTCCTTAATAGTGAAAACAAACCAACAACATAAAAAGATGACCATTGATTACACAAATAATGCATTACTCGTTACATTAAGGCACCTGAAACAAAAGGGTTTGTGATGGGTTTAGAAATGGTTTGAAGTGTTGCAGGGAAAAACTCTTTAAGGCTATAATATCAGCAGCTTTTTAACACTGCCTGTTGAAGGATTTTGAGCAAATCCTGATCCTGAACAACCAAAACCAGGGAACTAATGACGAGTGAACTGAAAATGAATCGAGTTTAAAACGGTAGGCGCTAAAAAAAATTTTCAGATACGGCTATCGCGCCCTCTAAAGGCAGACACTCAGAAACAAGTTGCACTTTGGCCACACCCCTATTTGTGATGTCACAAAAGGCTGTTCACCATTGGCTGTACAGGCAGAACACCCACTCTGAGGAGTAGCACTGATCAGTAGAGAGCAGTTGTTTCTTTTCGCTGTTTTACAAGATTATTCTGAAATACCAAGACCTTATGAATTAACTTCTACATTTTTTTTGTTACTGCAATTTAAGGTTTCCTCCAATAAAGAAAAATAAGTGCAAAAGAATTAGCATCAAAAAACAAAAAACCTACTGTTGACTAAGGCCAACAGATGTGATTAACTTTGCCAATCCAGTAACAGGACTGCAGCATCAAAGAAGCTGAAGTTTTTGTAATGTTGGACCATATATATCCAAAAAATTTTAATAATAGGAAAAGATTTGATTGGAAGAAGCAATTTTTTAACCTGATGATGGTTACTCTATGATAAGAGCATCATTATGTACCCAAAAAGCATCACTGATTTCCTCTGCGTAACTAAAAAGCACTAAAGAAATAGTCGTTGAGGACTCAAAACTGTTGACGTGACAGTTTGTCACAAAAACACAGGAAATGTGTCCCCATGACAAACCATTTATAAACCCTTCAGAAATTCCTTCATAGGTGGTACCTCACTGTAAAGGTTCTTAACTGTGGGACTCTGAATATGAAGTGTTATAAAACCTGCCTATTTCGACTGGCATAAATAAAAGGAATGGCATTGTAAAAAAAAATAAAAATAATATTAATCATAATAATAATAACAACAATAATAATAATAATAATAATAAAAATGTGTGACTTGTCTTTAAGTTACTTATTTCAAATATACACAGCGACTCCTTTAGTATTTACACATATGTACAGAGTATTCATTTCTGTTTTGATCAAATACCTTGTATGGCGTTGCTGTGAAATTGAACTCTCTAAATGTACACTTATATCCCTTTGAGATTTGAGAACAAGGAGGTCAAACTGGGCAGCGCGACTTGGAGCCTTGACACGACTCTTAGAAAGGCACTTGCTACCAACTCAAATACTGCAAAAAATCCTCAAACAGAGTTTTCAGCCAAGACAACTGAGAGACAGGAGAAAAAAAAATGGAAGGCCACATAGTAGGCACTGGGGTTTCTGTCCCCTCTCCCCTCCAGGCCAAATGTTTTGGTAAGGCTGGCGCATGACGGCCACAGGTGGATCGGTGGGCAAAGCCGGAAAGAGACAGAGCAAAGGGAAGGTTTCCTCTGTTGCTGTGGCTGCAACAGTCCATTTTCCTCAAAACCCTTGCTTTACTGTCCCTTTAATGTGTATTAGAGACACAGACACTGAACAGGAGCCCGCTGACAATTTAACAAAATCATAATCATCTGTAAACAAAAAAAAAATCTTTGTACAAGTCATTTTTTCTCCTTTTTGATGGTTCATCACTTCTTAAATGGTACAATTCCATAAACAAAAAATGCAGAGAGCTTCTTTTGCCTCCTGAAAAATTGTTACATTTCAGCTCCTTCTGTACATAATTAAAGAAAAATAAGTGAACAGAAGCAAAAAAGGATGTTCACTGTGCTCTAGCCTCCTGAATAAAAAAAAAAAAAAACTGCTTCAGGTGACAGTGACAAAAACATGAAAACAAAGAATGGCTTATGAAAACACAAAGCCTTTTTTTCTTTCCAAAAGTAGTCCCAAAATAATAGCAGCTGCCTTGCAGCTTCTTTCGCTTCCACATGGCGAGTTCTTTGTTTAAATTTCTTGTACACAGTGGTCTCTGAGGTCCTTTTGACCAGTCAAGACGGCACTGACATTTTTCCAGCGGTTGTCTTTGGGGCTGTAGCCTGGGGTCCGGTGGGGCGCTTTGAGGGGTGAACTGGAGCTGTGCAGGGTACAGATCACTCCCCCATTGGACTGCACTGCAGTCTTAGAGTACTTATAACCTGGCTGCTTTCCTGCCTCTGCTCCACCACACTCCTCCTCGAGCTCAAGCTCGCCTTCCGTCTCCTCCTCCTCCTCCCCCTCATCACACGTCCGATAGGAGGGACCCATGAGCTTTTTGCGCTCCTGCTCAGCCTCCCTGTTACTTTCTTTCAGCTGCTGCTGCTGCTGCTGCTGACGTCCCACGACGAGCCGGAGCGGCTCCCACTGGTTGTTCACATTGCCATCTGCGGCAGATCGTGCGTTCCTCTCACGTTCTTTTCTTCGTTTGCGCGTCCACCAAACGCACACAATGATGCAGAAGAGGCAGAGCAAGCAGAAGACCACACATAGTAAAGGCACCAGGTAATCTGTTGACATCAAGATGCACATGGAAGGAAATTAAAGACAACTACAGAGAAATCAGTGGATTAATCAGGAACTGAAAGGGGCCCATTACAAACCCTTGTGGGACAGCTTTGTTAATTATTACTCACCCACTGAGGGGGACGTGACCTGTGTTTCCACTTTGACCTCTGTGACTGCCAGCATTATAGTGCTGTTGTGCCGCCTTGACAAGGTGCCCTCTATGGCACTGGCTACCTTCTGGATCAGACTGTGGTCTGGAAGATCTTCTGGATGGAAAGACTGAGAACAGGAGAACAGTGAAGAGATGAGACACAACAGCCTGGAACAGGCATTAAACTAAATCATAACCTCTGCAATCAATGCATGACTTCAGTCCTCAAAGTATGCATGATAAGGTCATGTCTTAATAGCCCAAAGTCAAAACTAAAAAGAGACACAGAGAAGGGACTCACTGGGGGTTTAGAAAAAGTGAATAAATAAGTTGAATAAAGGAATGGGCTATTTGTGAAATAAGCTTATTTACCTCCTTGTATCTTGAGAATGAGAGTGAGAATAAGCCTATTTCCTAGAATTTCAAGCTATTCCTGTAACTTAATTTAGGACTGCAAAGCCACCAGTGACAAACTGTGTCTCTTTGACCCATACTTGTGGCAAAATGAAGTGGCCCAAGAGCAGCACTAGTTGTTTGGGTATCTGGGTCCCAACCAACTAAATCTGTGCCAGCCAAACTGGGAATAAGAACTAATGACCTCCAACGCTGTACTTCTTACTAAAATGGGTTGTTTTAATGGTAATGCACACACACAAGAGCACAGTGGACACTATAACCATCCAAGAAATGGACAATGTACAAACTCATTTGTCAGGAACAAAGTTTCACTTACTATTGCCACCTCTACAGCATCCTGATATGAATGAGAGAGGTCACAGAGCAGGAGAAGGGTGTGGTCTTTTGCCAGGCTTCGGATGTCAGGAAGATACCTCAGCTCATAGCAGACATTCTCCACCGTTGTTCCCTGCATATGCACAGAAACACATACTGATCAGCAACAACGCAACAGTGCTTCTGAAACAAGAGATATTATACATGAAGAAGTGACTCACTGGTGGTACTTTGTCTCTGTTGAAAACAAGTGTTATGCGGACACAGCTGTTGTCCAAATGCCCGCAGTTTGGCTGGCACTTGGTGGTTACTTGTGGAGGTGGGGGTCCAGCCATGGCGCAAACCCCCCACTGATGGCAAGGGGGGGAGAAGCAGGTGAGGTAGCTGTGCTTTAAGCACTCCCGTCCAGCCGGGCAGGACTGCCGTCTCTGCTCCTGGCCTGACGACTGGAGCAGGCAGGGACGGCGACCACACAGCACCTGGTGTCACAGGGTCAAAATATTCACCTTCGTGTAATCCCACAAAACTTTAATATTGCTATTACCCTGCATGTTACATCAACTTTACAACCAGCAAATATTCATTATTATCTAATTTGCTGTTGCAACAGAAGACAAAAACAATCAGAAACATTTACAAATGTTTTTCTGTCAATCGACTAATTGATGATTAATTCAGGTCCAATCACTACATCTCTAATCTCATTAATTATTGGCACAGAATAAAAGATTTTATCACTTTTATAATATCAGTGATTGTGATCTAATGAATATTTGTTTTGACATGCCTGAAATGCGACATGAAAATGTAGTTTATTAAATTTCTGCATGTTTTTTTTCATGAAATGCTCTAAAATAGACAAAAGGAAACTGAAATGATCTTATCATGTCACCCTTTGTACTTGCATCTCTGGCTCCACTTTGAAAAACAACACATCTAAGAGACAACTCAACCCACTGATTGCTTTGTTTTACTCTATCTGAGCACTGTTAGTCGTTGTTTTTCCTCATTTTGAGTAGGACATATTTAATGCCAGTGTGTTTAGAAAGGCCTTGTTACCTTTGTACAGTCCACTTTCCCGTTGATGCAGTGACAGTTGTTGCATTCTTCCTCCCAGCGGCTGCCGTGGGGAAACTGCAGCCCACCGTAGTGGCAACTCTTCCCAATACCTATGACTACACACACAGAAAGAGACATGTTATTATTATTGATGGAATGAACTGACTACAAACTTTGAGGAAATAAACTACAAGATGGAGTGAATTGATGAGAGTATGTCTTGAATGAGTAAAGCAGAGCTCAGAGATCTATTTACACTCTTGACAGCGGGTTCCTGTTCGACCAAGCGGGCAGATACATCGGAAACCGTTGATCTCATCGATGCACGTGGCTCCGTAGGCACAGGGTGAAGACTGGCATTCGTTAATGTCTGTGAGGGGAAGAGAGCATCAAGGTCAGCGCTGGATACCAGCTAACTTTCTTTGACCCTTCACAACCACATTGTGACATGGGAACTGCTCACAGAGCTGGTTGGTGAACTACTGGAGCTAGCAAGCTGGAGCATGCTAGCAAAAGTCCATCAAAATAGCCCTAGATGTAGTTTACAGTTTACAGATACAGTTTACATGGTGACATTAGTTAATTAGTGAGTATATGAGTGAGTGCTACAGCAAAGATGCTATGCTAGCTTCCTCAATGTTGCACTCTCTGGCTTTCAAGTTCCTCAAATGTCACTGAAGTTGAGCTCACACCTGCAAATCTTAAATAAAAAATAAAAATTTGCAGTGATGTCATTGGAGTGAACTGATTTTTTATGCTATCATGATTGGGAGTTAATGCTGTCTTGTGACCCCCATTACTGGTTGTGAAGGTTTATGAGATGTGAGCAGTTTCAAAAATTAATGTTCACTTTTCTTTTGAGTAGTCTTCTAGCATCCTGACGAGGTAAAACTTCATTGTATTTCACAAGAAAAAGGACAATGATTTTATTTGACGAAGCCACACAGGAATAAACCAAATCTGGTTTAGCAGTTGCGTTATTTCCTGTCATGACTCATTGTGTCCATCAACCAACGATTGCTCAAATTCATTTTGTGGTGCCCTTGGGGAAACAGCAGCTAGTCAAGATCAAAAACTTCCAGTTTGGGCAAAATAAAAATCACAGAACTGATTCTTACACAAGATTCATACAAGGTAAGTCGTGCACATGTTTAATTATCGACTTTTCTGTCTTTAGACCTGCTCTTTGAGAGACATGTGCTTCCCCACCAAAACCTTAAAGAATCCCGGCCATTGTCATCTGGATTTCACATGAACACGGTCTGGATGAGAATTCTCAAATTCAATCCTGACACCAAAGGTGAACGCCATCCGGCCGAAACAAAGGAGCAGAGAAGAAGAGTTTCAGGGTCACTGGGTAATTTGTCTTCAGTGGGTGTTTGTGTGACTGTGTGAGTATGGAGGAGGGACGACCTCTGACCCGTGAGGCGTTAAAGGACCAAGAAAAAGGGAGAGGGCGGCGTCCTGGTCTTGCATTTAGGTGTCTATGTGTCCATCTCCCACTCACCCCCACCCAGCTTTCCTCGGTTCCTTCCTCGCTCCATCTTTCCATCCTCTTAATCATACTAGGTGCCATAACTACGTTACGGTCTTGGTAAATGAAAATGTATGATATTTAAATGTGTGAGCTTTGCACATTTGCACTGCCTTAAAAAAGCATGTCATATGATTAAGTAACTTCACGTCACTACTCACTGATTCTGCAGTCTGGTCCAGCGAAACCAGGAGCACACTCACATCGAAACCAGTTGACACCGTCCACACAGATGCCGCCATTGTAACTGAGAAATGAAAGAAATTTTAAAAGAAACTGTTAGATGAGGCCGTACAAGAGCAACATCCTTTCCAGCTGCAACAAAGCCACAAGCGTTTTTTTGTGTGTGTGTGTGTATGTGGTGGGGGTGGTGGGGGTCACAAGGCTCAATTCAACTCATCAATACCAGCCTCCACCTTTCAGATGCTAATAGGCGTGTCCAGTCCCTCCCCTCCCCTCCTCTCATCATGCCTCTCTTCCAGTCCTCCTCAAAGCCCAGCTCGCCCCCCCCAGGTCGCATGGAAAGAATGGACATGTAGACCCCCCCCTGCACTCTACCCCCCCACCTGCATTCACCATAGGGTAGGTGGGACTCCCCCCAAAAACCTCTCTCCCCACCTCTCTCTGTCCTATTCAATATACGAGCCCCCTCCACTGAGAGATGCCCCTTTGAGGCTTGATTTAAGCACAACTTCCACTGCTTTTAGCGGCCCTTCACCCCTGAGGTCTGTGTGAAGTGTGGAGATGAGAGAGGCAGGGAGATAGATACTGGGGGTCAGAGGTGTGTGTGTGTGTGTGTGTGTGTGTGTGTGTGTGTGTCGGGGGGGCAGGAAACAGTACATACCATGGATGAGGGTTGCAGTCATTTGTATCTGTTGAAGAGAAGGAAAAAAAGACATGTTTAGTGAGATATTTATGTGACATTACATCATTTTTCTTCCATCTGTACATAAAATCCAAGAGAACATATTTACTATTTGGCTTTTCTTTTTGTCACGTTGTAGCTCATTTTCAGATATTCATACAGCACCAATGATCTGCTGTGACATTTACCACATTATATACATCGTATGCATTTTCTAAAATATGACAAAAAGACAGGTCTTCACTAACGTATCTTTATCATGTGGCATCTGCATAATATTGAATCATTTTGTACCATTGGTTCAGTTTTGCTGTTAATAAATTTAAGGAGGGGCAGGAAGTAATGGCTTCATGTTATTTATAATGGATCTTTATGACTGAATTTACTCCTACATGGGGATCACCACCAACTGTGGGCAGTTAAATCATGTTTAAAGCTCTTATATATATCACCTTCAGGATACATTATAAACCAAAATGAATCAAAACACAGTCACAAAACAGTAATTGCTAATCGTATGTCAATATTGACATTGTGTTCTGAAAACTGACAATGCAACAGAGTCTCAGGAGCCCACTCCTCAACGCTGTTACGTCACACTAAAAACAGGGTATGTCGGCCTTTAAATGCCTAATAAGTGCATTGTAGCTAAGAGCGTTGAGTTTTTTGTGTTAGTTACGTGCAAAAAGATGCAGAGAAACTCACTTTGGTCACAGGTGGGGCCTTCCCAGCCCTCCTTGCAGATGCAGGTGAAGGCGTCTCCTCCTCCCACGCAGGTTCCACCGTTGGAACAAGGACTGGAGGCGCATGTGCTGTTCTTGGCTGTGGAAAGAGAGAGCATGAGCCAAAGATCACAGAGGAGCAGCAGACTGTCAAAAAATCTAAATAGTGTACACAATAAATCTAATTTTTTCTGGTCTTACTTCAGCTTTAAGTTTGCGCAACAATTTTAATTAATGAACTCGAATAATGCCAAAGACATTAACACCTGTTTGAACCAGGCACTTTATTATTGTGAAAAACACAGTGTCATCTGTTTGAAAATTATTTATCATTTGATTGTTATTCTGTATGTACAGACACTGTACCAGTGAATGTTTGTTGAAAGCCCTTGACCTGAAATAATCTGAAATGATTAAAGAGCCAAATTCTGAACTGGATAGGGTGGTATTATTTTGGCTTTTAATGCAGCTTTAGCATCTATTAGCCTAAATACGCCTGGTCCCTGACCTCTCAAGCATCACTCATGTCTCTGATTTAAACAGGTCCAGTGATTAAAATAGATCTGGCTCATTGACGGCTATTTCAGAGAGCTGGAGAAACATCTGATGAATCAGAGCCTCTTTCTACACTGTTAGCGAGCTACCAAGCTGAACTTATGCAAAAATAGTGAAATAGAAATGTTGAAAAGTGTAGATGGGATGGATGGAGCTGTACAGTTTGTTGTAGGTCAGTTTGCAAACATATCAACCCCTAAATTGGCAAATTATTCATTTGACTGTCATGGAAAATGTAAATGTAAACACAGCTTTTGTGTCAACTGGAAATGACTCCAGTGGGACTGATTTATCACTTGCTATTGATGGGATCTGGGATTCTGGGACCTCTCCTTCCAAAAACATAACTGGAGTGAAACTGGTTGTAGTAGTTGTAGTTGTAATTCTTTCTACTCAGAATGATCTCATTTAAAGATATTGAGTATCTTCAGTTATAAACTCAGCAAATCCCAAAACAAAGCTGTGACATCATCAATCACCGGCTTCCTCCGACTTCAGTATACGTCACTCTGAAAGCTCACCTGTGTTGCAAGTGTTTCCTCCCCACCCAGGTGGACACGCACAGCGGAAGGCGTCCCCGTGGTCGTAACAGGTGCCTCCATTACTACAGGTGGTTGCGTCGCACTGGTTCTCGCCTGGCGGGGGAAAACACGCCAACACTGAGGTCACATTTTGTACAGACACCCTGACACCCTCCCGGTATGACAGATTATTAGCTGCATCAGTAAGAAAATTATGATTCTTGTGGTACAACATGTTGAAACCAGGCTTCAGTTGTCAAAACATACAAAGATGTATTGCGCGGTGGAGTTGGGGGCTGCTCCAAGATATGAACATAAACACACACATTAACACAGAGTCGACATAACTCACGGGAATGGCAGGTCTTGCCCTTCCAGTTGTCGGCACACTCGCAGTAGAAGTCATTCACCAGGTCGACACAGCGGCCGCCGTTCTTACAGGGGTTGTGTCTGCACTCGTTGACATCTGACAGCAAGGGAAGATTTATAGGATTCGATCTTTACTGCGAGGTCTTTTATTTAGCGCAAAGACACAGGCGCAGAGCAAAGTCTTTTTGTTTTTTTTTAATGCTGCAAAGACAGGGTCAGAGGAGGAGAATGAACTCACTGTGGCCGCACAGTCGACCCTCCCAGCCGTCAGGACAGAAGCACTGAAAGGAGTTCACTCCGTCGATGCAGGTCCCTCCGTTTCCACAGGGGTTGTTGATGCAGTCGTTAATATCTGAAAAAGTAAAGGGGGAAAGAGTAGATGAGATAAACAGACAAAACACTTTCTGCAGGATTGTGTTTGGTTTGAAGTCAAGAGTTAACATTAGGGTTGATGTCCACCCCTGGAAACAGCTCTTTGGGAGTAAAGGAATGAAGGAATGAAGTTTGATGCTGAACTCGAAATTTTTCTTCCAAACTAGTGAGTATACAGCTGTTAATGATAGCGCTAACTTTTAGCATTTTGCAGGTAAAAGACTGGCATTAGCTTCACATTTTTCGTTTCAGCTGTCGGTGTGAGGTGAAACCCTCAAAAAGTCTCCACTTACTCTCATGACAGTAGATGCCGCTGAAACCCGGATCGCAGACGCAGGTGAAGTTGCCCGCTGGCTGGCTGATGCAGCGTCCTCGCGGGCCACAGACATTTGAGGAGATGTGCCGCACTCCAGCCGAGTCGTTGGTCGCCACAGCAACAGTGCAGCTGTCAATCGCTGTGAGGAAATAAAGATATGGTTGAAATTCATTGCTTTTCTTCTAAAATAATATAAAAGTGTCCGTACTGTAACAGTGCATACAGCTCCAGTCACCTTGACATGGGGTGGTCTGGCAGTTCTCTTTGAGCCGTTCGCAGGTTTTTCCCTCGTAGCCTTCGGGACAGGCGCAGTAGAAGTCCTGGTAGATGCTGTGACACTTGGCCTCATTCTCACAAGGGTTCGGATCGCAGGCGTCTGAGGGGGACCAGCTAGGGATCTGTGGAAACCAACAAGAGCAGATATAAACTAGAGGCCACAGACAGTAGCTGTGTGAGGAGCTGTGTAGGCCACACTAACCAAACATCGCTTTACTAAAATTTTTTATTTTTTTGGTGATTAGCAAAACAATTAGGCAAGTGAACCCAAATAAGCATCGGAGAAAAGAGAGCTCAAGTCTGTGTAGGTGAGAGGCTTAGCTTGGCTCAAGCCACCGCTGCTGCTCAGAACAAATCGAAAGGTAAGTGCACGGGTGAAGTAAGCCTCAGAAACTTTCTCTAAGCTCATCAAGGGGATCCACGCTTTTGGTTTTACATCTCTGTCCTGCTTAATCTTGAAAGATTATTCTGAGAGAGAAGCCTGGCAGAAGAGAGGGAAAGAGAAAGTGAGCAGGCAAGAGAGCGATAAGCCATTGTGAGGGAAAACACTGACTCTGGTCCAACATCATGCAGAACAGCAGTGAGTATAATAAAGATAAATCATCTGTCATACCACCATGACACAGAGAGAACAGGGCTACAGGCCATGGTGACTTCTTTTGCCATTTCTACATGCTGCAACATAGAGGTTGGAGTGAAATTCTCTCACTTTATGTAAACAGAAGCCGACTGGGCATAAACTCTGGGTTGCACCCCTTTGCCATTTAAGGTGCTGAACAGGGGAGTTAGAGTAGGGCAACATGGTGGTGAAGTCTGTGGTCCCATACAGTTTATTTTACCCTAAGTGTCAAGGCCAGATACATTTTTTTCTTTACCATTTGCATGTGTGTGGTCAGGGGATCGTGTCTCAGGGCAAGAGTGTCTATAAATCCTCAGCACATTAATGTAACTGTTTGCACTGCTCAGTGCAGCAGAGACATGTCTCACTGCAGCAGGATGTGTTGGGAATTTAGTCGTGGTGGAGAAAACCACAAGCCAACGTCACAGAATGTAGGTCTGGATAACCACAAATAAATTCTGCAATAAAAAAGATGTAACATTAAAAAGGATGTAACTTGTCTTTCACAAAACAGATTTTGCAGGATATTTTAAACAAAAATGAATTATTAATCATAAATCAATGAGTAGGTCCTCACAACAGAGCTCACAATGAATATTGGAGATCTTTGTGATGCTTTGCTTTTTCATTCTGGTCCAAAGCAAGATGAGATTCAAGGTTCATTCTTAACCTTGGAAATAAGGAGTTGAGATCTCACAGTGGGGACCATTTAGTGGCTGTTCTAGAGCTTTTGGTTTTATCACATGGTCTTCATACTGCTACTGGAGTTTTGCTAACTTCATATGGAGCCATCAGGGACTGACAGAAGTCTTTAAAATGCTCAGGAAAAAATTTAAATGTGAGCATCTACAACTGCATGACAACTCACATTTACTGATGAAGATCATGTGACATAATCAAAGGCTCCAGAAGACTGTTATATATTATATAACAGTATAGCTATATTAAAATATAATATTACCCAGTGAAGATAAAAATGCATTACCATTATGTCAATTTTATTTTAGCTTAGTCTAGCATGTTAGCATGCTAACTTTTGCCGCTAAGCACAGCTGAGGCTCATATGAACAGCATTAGTTTTGCAGGTCATGTGTTCATCCACTGCTGGACAAAATCAGAATGGGGGACATAAATGTCTGATACAAATTTGACAGCATTACATCAAACAGTTGTCAAAAGAAGATCAGCCGACGACCGACTCCAAAATACAAATCAAATCTTTTATAAATTGGTCTTACATAATGACGACAAGCACATCTACTAAGAGAGTAAATGTTGTGGCTCTTTATGTGGCGCCTTCTTGGGCATTTCCACCAGGATCCAAATTGCCCTCATTTCTCCTCAAGACATTAATCAAATTGAGAACAGGCAGAGAATCATTACACAATCAAATTTTTATTGATCTAATCAGAGAAATATGATGCTGGAGGCGTCGGGGCTTTGGCACTGCATGGCAGGAATGTACACCGTGCCATGGCAGGCATCAGAGGTCTGTAGTATGCGGGCAGAAATCCAGCGTCACCTCATTCAAAGAGGCTCATATTTATAGTAGAGATGCTAAATCAGGATTGGCTCCTGACCAGCAATGTCCTCCATTCAGGGCCCAAGAGATGCAGTAGAGTGTCGGTTTCCTCACTGCTAACCTACTTTAGCTTCAAACACACACTTCAAATATAAAAGGCAGCACACTGGGACACTGATATGTAATGACTGTATGAAATAAAAATTTCGAATTACAACAGAAGTTTGCAATAAAAGCTGGGCTTGGCTTATTGGGTTGGGATCATACAGTATTACACAACATTTAGGCAATCATAGCAATGATTTGGCACATAGGGGAGTCTGCAGTGGACAGTTGGCACAGATCACAGTGTTGTAATGGCTACTGCAGTTTGTGCATTTGCATGGCATTACAAGTCACTTTGTGTGTATTTTCCAAAACACAAGTGGCTGCCAAGTAAGTATTAATATTCTTTTCCCCATATTATCATCACCACGGCCAAGTGGTTCAAGGCTTTCTTAAGTAGATTGTGTTACTGGCGTATTTTGCCACAGCAACTTATACCCATCAGTGACTGGCAAGGAAAATCTAGACAGCTGCTTTGGGGTGTTTATGCGAGCCTCTGTCCATGGGAACTTGCTCTGTTGCACAGTGTGCCCACTTAATTATATTTTCTTATCCATGCTCATGAGTGTCTCAAAAAATGTTTGCTGGTTAAGAGGGTTTGGTGAATCCCGCATTGAATCCTCAAAATGAGTAAACCTCAGAGAAAAAAAAAGTAAGAGAATTTTTGATATAAGAAAACAAGAATGTTTTTAAATGAGGCTTGTTGTATGTGCATCGATGCAAAGGTAAAACACAGGTAAAAACCTCAAAAAGAAAACTTCTTGCACAGCTGTCTGTGGCCACAAAAGTGTAAAGACGTTGCCAGTCGAGAAGGTGCTCAGATGTCTAACATGTCCTCACTTTAATCCCACGGACACCGCCAACTCGTACGCTCTCACCGCATCAACAACTGTTCAATGCTGGGACATGTGGAACATGAGACTCACCTCACACAGCTGTCCACCAAACTCTGGTGGGCATTCACACACGAAGCCGTCCAACACTGCGTGGCACTGGCCGCCGTTCTGGCATGGTCTGCTGTTGCATTTATTCCTCTGGGTCTCACAGTGAGTGCCCATGAAACCCGGAGGACACTGGCAGTGGTAACCCCTCGCACCTTCCTGTAGAGAAGAATAGAAAAAGAATAGAGAAAAATAGTCAAAAGGTGCAACTAACACCATGAATTCACCCAATTATATAGAAGCTGCGAATTAAATCCTCCATACCTTGCATGTTGCTCCATTCTGGCATTGACCATGGCAACCTTTGAGGTCTGAAGAGGACACAGACATTTAATTTTTCATCATTTAACATGTCAAAAAGTTTCCATATAGGAATTAATTCTTGGCCTACATTTCACCTCATCCATTATTTAGGTGAAATGTACAATGTGGGATTCAGTCAAAGTTTGGAAAAGAAATAACTAGTGAAGCCAAGAAAGTGCCCGATAGACCGTGAGGACTGTAACTGGGCATGCAGTGGTTCCAGAGGGAGGAATTGGGCATGCAAGTTCAATCATGATTGCAGAGCTGGAGCTTCAGTTTGCCAAGATGAGAAAGGAATGGGTTACCACATGTGGGGAAGTGACACTAAAATACAACTATGTTATGTGTCCAGGAAGTATGCTGAGGCAGTTAAAAGTAGCCAGGAGGAAGAGGACGCCAGCGGGAGGAAGGAGATTTAGAAGTGACTCTGAGGAGGAAATACTGACTGATGTCACACTTTTGTCCAGCCCATCCCCGAAAACAGTCGCAGTGATATCCGCCAATCAAATTTTTGCAAGATTTAGCGTTCACACAGGGGTTGTCTGCACACTCATTTGCATCTGTGAAGGCAGGAGGTAGAAGGAGACCCAGTCCATCAATTGAAACAAACCAAGAAAAGTACAGGGAGGAAGAAAAGAGACCAGAAGTTCAGCCACTGAACCCTCACCAACAGAAATATGAAAGAAATGGCACATTTGCAACTGAAAAATAGCCAATATCATAGTCAAAAATGTTTAAAATATATTAACCTGCAGTGGATAAACTGATGCACATGCTACCAAAAGCCACGTTTTTCTAAAACCTCATTTGGTTAAAAGTGACAGAAGCAAGTCTGTTTACTTCTATGAGTTTTTAACCTGCACTTCCCCAGTTTTTACACTTAACAGATGGTTTCTTTGTAATCGAGAGAACTGCTCAGCCTGATAGAAGCAGCTTCACAGCATCTTCTGAGGGTTTTTAAGGAGCAAATATGAGAAAATGACCCTGATGATGTCACAGTGATGTCATCAGGTTTATCTTGGCTTGAGCTTGGAGACAACAAATGCATAAAGTCAGAGCTACAGATTGAGAGATTAAAGTGTGAAAGTTCCTAAGAAAGAAGTTACCAAGAAAATAAGCTACTGGTTGCATTATGGGAAATGTAGGATCCAGATGTTTAGCTCCTGACACATATTGAGGACTAAATTTGAGGCCGCTGCAGCATCAATCGCATCCAATGAAGTCTGTCCAGTAAAGAATGACTCAATTTATTTTCTTACTCATATCAGAAATCCAACCAATGATTACATGATTTTTATTGTTTCTGATGAACTATTTAACCTATAAAATATTTGTGCTTATTTTGTTAAATCAACAGAACAAAATATTCATTTTACAATGAGATAAAAACAGAGATCGAAACAGAGATGTCTTCTCATGGAACCAGAGAATGTTTAGAATTTTTGATTGATAAATGATAATTAACAATTAATTGCTCATCAAAATTTTGTCTATGTGTAATCAATCATAAATGCAGGTGCATATTTGCTGCAAATTTCAGAGTAGAGCTACACATCAAATTGAAAATTATTTTCTCTGTGACCATTTTTATCACAGGTATTTTGTTGATACCAAACCACAACAGTGTCTATAAAGTGTCAGGTAACTCATCCTTAAAAGCCTCAGAAACAACAGCTGACATGAGAAAAACACTTGTTTTCGTCTGTGTGATGCAGATGAGATGAGCACAAACAGCAGAGTCGCAGTCACGAACAGTCCCCCACAGGGAGTCCTGCTGTGCTCACTCACACACCTGCCCTCTCTCTGAAACCCAACACCCCACACACCCGCACCGATCGCCAGGTAAGACAGGAGGCCAATAGCTGCCTGTAAACTGAGATCTGAGCTGGTAAGACGACACTGAACTCTTGGGATCTCTTTCTGATCTCCCCCCAAACACAACCCCCCCCCCCCAACTTTGTTTACCAGTCGTAATCCATTTCCTGGCTTCAGGCCGGTCACGTCCGCCTGCTGGGATGGACGCAATATAGAAACTAGTGCCACCGCCAGCGCCAAACAAACAGCCGGATATAAACACACTCGTAGCTCATAAAGTCATTGAGAAAGAAAAAAAAACTGCTCTGAGCTGTGGGCAGCTGCTGGCTCGTTCAGGATATTGACCTCTTGTACTCAGCAACACTGTTGCTGAGTACAAGAGGTCATTTATTTGTTTCAGGTAATGGAAAATAATGGGAAAAAAATGTCCATGAGTGCACTTCTTCATAATCAAATGAAGGGTTGTTCACCATAAAACAGACATGCTAAAAACAAAAATACTATTTGTGTGTGTCTCCGTGTATATACCAAGATTAAAAACTCACCTATCTGGCAGGTCTTTCCTTCCCACTGTGGGGGGCACACACACTCGAAGCCATCCTCCCGGTCGATACAGGTTCCACCCCGAGCACATGGACTGGACGCACACTCGTCCAAATCTGAGAAAACACAAGCACACACACACACACACACACACACACACACACACACACACACACACACACACACACACACACACTTCATCTCATGAACTTTATGGACATGTACACAATGATACAGAACAGATGGTGAGAAAGAGTCAGTTCAGATATATATATATATATATATATATATATATATATATATATATATATACACTGAGATATATTCAGGAGGAAAGGGAGGAAGAGAGACATGGAGGTGTGTATGAAGAAGAAAGAGGGAGGATGATTGAAAGCAGTGCAGCGACTCACTGTTGGCACAGGTCAGACCCTCCCAACCTGGAGGACACTGGCACTCGAACCCTGTGGGAACCTCGTGGCACGTACCACCGTTGGCGCAGGGATTGGACACACAGGCGTGTTCGGCTGAAGGAGAGATGGGGGGGGCGTGGTCACAGAATGAAAACGTCTTCCATCACATTCTGCATGTATGCCCTTTCATCATTTTTGATATGTTACATAAACTGCAAACTTTGTTATGATATTTTTGTCATAACACTAGTACTTTTTCATATCAGGCACGTGGACTGTTATTTATTTATTTTCCTGCAAGCTCCAAATGACCTCAAACCTTTAAAGACGTGTAATAGTGCAAGCTCTAGTGTGAGTTCTCGCTCACCTATCTCACAGGTCTTGCCAGAGTAGCCTTGTGGACATGCGCAGTAGTACTCATCCGGCTCGGTGTTCATGCAGGTTCCTCCGTTGACACAAGGCTGGTGGCGTCCGCAGTAATTCAGATCTGGAGGAGACCAGGAGAAAGATGCATTTAGGAATGCTAAGACACTAACACAGTGATCAAACTCTAGGATATACCCCTACATCTGTGTATCATCATCCTAAATATGCAGCTTTTTCTGCCCTACTTCAAATACTGTGATTACTTGTGTAACACAGTATGTTATTGATGTCTGCCTCTATATATCTGTCTGTACACAATGCCTCAGCCTTGTGACAGTGTGGTACTGAGAACAAATTCTTCCATTTCTAGTCAAATATGTGGAGTGTGTCAAGTTGCAGACACTGAAATATAAAGACAGAAAACTGTTTCGCTCTGTAGCCAGACAGTTTACCGTCACCCTGTACAATAATTCAAGACCAAGACTGAAGAATGAACACTGCTATTTTGCTGTATAATCATTTTTTGAAGTGCTGTCAGTTGTTCCTTGGGATAAGAAATAAAGATAAATCCAGCTGTATACGCTTTAAAAACCTTTGGAGCTGCACCACTAATTGGATCGACCCTGTGAGACAGCTCTTTGCTCCTTTCACCATTTATCCAGCGGGTGTTGGGAGTTCCCTGGAAGCTTGTCGGAGTCTTCACTCGGTGTAGAAGACCAGCTGTCAGCCCTGACAGGAGGCAGAGGGTGTTTTCTTGACCACTCTGCTGCAATGCATTATGGTCAAGGTATTTACAGGATACAGCCAGGTGGTCTCACTTTCAGTTATTATTCAACTATGAGGAATTTGTCCCGTTATTTCTACAAATGAGCTAAGAAACGCCTCGCCCTCTTCATTACCTGCTGTTTTTTTCCACGCCATGCACAAAGTAAGCTCAACTAAACCCTATTTGATCCCTGCACACCATCCCTTAGGCTAAAGGCCAGGTCACCCTAAAGGCTGGTAAATAAATGAGCAGGGATCTGTCTCCACTCGGGATCTTAGGACCCGTTCTCATCCCCTGAAGAGCCCTCGGTGACGAAGGGATGTGGGGGGATCGAGTGTCCCTGCTGCTGCTCGGATCACGCAGGCAGTAAAACTATCCAGCTGCTGTTTCTTCTTCTTCTTCTCAGGGGGAGAATGAGGAGTAAAGACTATTCAGGTGGAGGTAGAAACTGGAACATACTCTTACTGGTATATATTAATGAATCCTGTCTTTGATGTATACTTTTTTTTTTTTTTTTACATTATTCCTGTGAAATACACATTTACTGTGAGTGTTTAATCCATTTTTTTGTGACATTCATACTAAAATCATGTCTGCAAAGACATTTTTCAATACTTTTCTCAATGAACTGATAAATTGTTCAGTCTATAAAAAGCCAAACGTTATGGAAAATGCCAACAGAGACTAGTGACCACTTAAAATTGCTTTCTTTGTCAGATCATTTGTCAAAAACCCAGCAGTTATTCAGTTATTTCAGTTATTATCACTTCAGAGAAAGAAAAGTATCCATTTCTCACAACTGAGAAGCTGCAAAGAGGAAAACTTTATCATTTTTGCTGAAAAATGACAATGAATTTATAATTGATCAATGTCCTGTCAATAGACTATTCTGCCTTTGAGTTACAGGGCAAGATAAAAGCACAAACCTTTAAACAGAATATGCACTTTAATGTGGCAGATTTGGATTTGAGTTTAAATTAAGTTCAAACTGTTTAACATATTATCAAACTGCTCAACAACAGAGAAACGCCTGCTTCTAGAGCCACAAACGCTAATGACAGCATGAGCAGCATTACTATTACAGCTTTTTGCACGGTGATATATTGCCTCTTCAAAACTTATTTCTCTCAAATCTCTGCTCTGAGCAGCTTTCTCACTCATGACTCATCAAATACAGGCAACTGTAGCTGGAGGGGACGTGCAGGATGAAAGTGAGGAGGACTGTGCCAGCGTCTTGTGTGGGAGGTGATGAAATAAAAAAAAATAAAATAAATAAAAAAACGTTTTCCATACCTTTATCGCACAGCAGCCCACCCCAGTTCCTCTCACACTTGCACTGCCAGGGGAGGTTGCAGGTCCCGTGGACGCATCCAGGATAGAGCACACATTCATCACAGAACTGGCCCTGCCAGCCGTAGTTACACCTGTCAAACACAGACGGCAAAAAACAACCATAAATCATTTTCCCTCTTCTAATCCCTTTACCTGCCGGCTGACTTCTTTCTCTTACAGTAATACTCAGCGACAGATAGATGGATGTACATGTGATGACAGTCTGACATTATTGTGTTCATATTCTGCAAAAGAAAATGTTTAAAGGTCTCTATTAAATAAGCTTTAAAAGGAGTGGTTCACTGTTTTTCAACACAGGATGTATTAAAATATTTTAATTTGCCTTTATGCACAGTCTCCTCATCACAGTAGCTTTACAATCTGCAGCAGCAGACGACAAACTAGGCATCAACATGGTTCCAAAGGGCAGCTGTGTAGGCCTTAAAAGGCATGACAACTCTAAAACACAAATTAAAAAGGTGGGATGTGTTCTACTAGAAAGAAAAAAAAAAAAAAAGTCTTGCACAAGTTTCTGCTACTGGTGAAGATGTAAACAAGAGGTTCATAAAACTTGCCAGGAGGTGTCTTTTTAATCAGCAAAACACAAACAATCCTGTGGTTTTCTTGTTTTCTGAAAGCAGATCATCGCGGTTCTTTTGAAGGTCTAAATAGCTTTGTTCGAGCCCGCCCATTCCGTGTTCGTAGCTTTCACGCAGAACAGCGCGGTGGAATAACGGCGCAACATTCCCGCCTTGAACAGGCTCTATAAAAGGGGGCTTTAGTGGAGGGTGACATTCCAGGGCAGGAGGGGTTAAGAATACTTCCAGTGGCTTCCGTGCTTGGGTTAGAGTCTGGGGCTTGAGGTGGAGGAGAGGGAGGAAGAGGAGGAGGAGGAGGAGGAAGGGTGACTACCAGGGTGGCACAGTGGCTCTGAGTGCAAGTGGCTGGAGACGACTGTGTGTTTACAGTGTGTACGTGCACACGCCTGCAGCTTCATGACAGCACCCGGCTATTCCAAGGCTCGCGGTGTCGTCGAGCCAGCTGTCTTGTCAATTGACTGCTATTTTGAGGCCTCCTGCAGACGGCACCGCTGCCTCTCTGAGAGACGAGAGCCTTCAGACATCTCTGCCATTCTCAGGCCGGAGGGTGGAGGGCTCAGCGGGGAATACTTGTCATGCTTCTCCCACTGTATATGATTAGCTTCAGAGGGTCTGACAGCACTGTAGTGAAAACACTAACAGAACTTTGGAGAGGAAACCCTGTTAGTGCCTTTTAAAAAGAATCAAAAGAGCCATTCTGCGGTTGAAATGTTGGCCATATTGATATCATGGTGACTCATTAAGCCCTTACGTGTAGAGGCACGACGCTTCTTTTGTCTCGGATTCCAGTGTCAAAGGTGCAAAATGTTCAGAGCGGTGAAAAATGCCTTACACTGCTTACCCAAGTGATCCCAAGCTTCAGACAAATATGCAAGAACAAGTCTAATGTTTGCTAATAAAAACCCTTAATGCAGAATCCCAACAACAGGCACGTACCAGCTTTTGTGCTTTGTAAAAAGCCAGCGGCGAACGGGGCTCAGCCCATAAAACTGTGAGGAAATAAAGGGAATGAAAGGAGATGGGAAGGGATTTAACGCCAGCTTTCTGTGACCTGAGGCGTCATTAAATTCATGCCGCTGCAGGAAGAGTCTTCACTGCTGCTCCTCTATGTCGCTTTTCCTGTTGACTGGAACCTGACATTTCACAAAAATAAGGAGCTTCCCTCTGTTCCCTGTCTGCTAACTGGAATAAGGATGTAGCCTGCTGATCGAGGCAGACACACAGACACAAACAAAAAAAATGTGGAATAGTTTCCTAAAACTGGTCATCCCCTGCTATTCCCTGGCCCTGAGTCAAAACCTTTTTCCTAATAACGGGAGGTGAGTGTCTCTTTGCATCCGGCAGGTGGGAGTGGGAGAGATTGTGTGTGTGTGTGTGTGTGTGTGTGTGTGTGTGTGTGTGTGGGGGGGGGGGGGGGGGGGGGGGGGGGGGGTTTACAAATGATGACGGGATGTACGACATCCTGAAAACGTACAGCAATGGGGCCATTCCACGTCACTTTATCTTAACTCTGGTTTCCACTTTGGGAAATGTACATAACACGGTGGGATATTCATTTCCTCTCCTGCCCCCTGCCCTTCAAGGAGGACTGCAATGCGGATGGCGAGGGGATATGACAATTCCCAGCACGTTTACAGTGGTCAAATTCACAGGCCGACAACTCTCCTTTCTTTTCTGTCCGAGCTGATGAGATGCTTGGTATTCTGTGGAGGATTTTGGGAGGCTAAAAATACAAGAAGGCAGGCGCGGCATTGCCCTTTTCTTCTGAACCGAGGTGGAGATGCCCACCAGGGAAGGAAAGGCTGACACAAAAACACAACAGGCTCCGACAAGTGAAGGTGCCTCCGTTTTGGCTTCGGAAATCCATCTTCCTTGCACGAGTTTAGGTCGAAAAACACCACTGCAGTTGCATTTTAGACTTTCTTCCATTACATCTGAACACAAGACAGCGTGTTTGCCAAGATAAAAGCAGCGCATTAAATAAGATAAGCCAATAATTCCTGCAGAAAAAAAAAGTCTGAACAGTCACATTTCTCTGTAAGAAAGGGTCAAATATTATGTATCTTATACCTGCAATCCCCTGGGACAGAGCAGCTGCCATGTAACAGGTTGCAGCCTTGCTTGCAGATTGCTGAAAGACGAAGAGAAACAATTTAAAGGTGTTATTTAAATTCCACCGGGAGACGTTTATCGTTACATTTCTTTCTCACGAAAACATATTGTTAAAGTGGAGGAGTGTGGAAGGCTGGGAGGAGGAGAAGCTTGTTTGTTTGCCATCTTTTCTAACAAGTGCAACAAGACGTGAGAATTCATGGCACCCTGACCAAGGTTGGGAGGGAGGGGGGGGGCAAGGAGGGGACAACTTTATAGCCTGCATGTACAACACTAAACCCCCCACCACCACCGTCTTAAAAGCCACCCACCCCCTCTGCACTCCCCCTCCTCTTTTCACCCTTCGTCTTCTAAGGTCAGTTGGGTGATTTATGGAGGGCCCCCCACTCTCTCCAACACCACCCACAAGCACCCATGACCCCACGCTGCTGCATGTTCACGTTAGCACCAAGCTTTTTAATGGGACTTGGACAATGACTAAGGCTCAATTAACTTACTTGCAGCAAATAATCTGATCCTTTTGCACACTACAGGTTTAAAAATAGAGCTGCAAATAATCTTCTAATTAGATAGTCTACTGATGCTTTTTAAATTAACTGCATAATCTTGTAGATATCTTTAAAATATCAAGAAGATTTATAAATGCCCATCACAAGTTCCCAGAGCTCGAGGTGACATATTTTGAATCATCAGTCAAATGAACCATTACCAAAAAAAAGGAAAAGGAGCAAATATTCACATTTGAAAAGACAGAATCAGCAAATATTTTGACAGTTTTGCTTAGTAAATAAAGATTAACCAAAACTGACTTAAGATTTCCAATGAATGACTATCAATAAACAAAATCTTTTCAGAATTTGCGAAGAAACTGATATAGCAACATAGGAATAATTCTTTGCCATTCTAATTTGCAGCTGAAAAGTACTCGATATACGCACAATTAACTTTGTCTTTTCACTGGGGTTGTTTGGTTAATTATGTCAGTAATAGCCTACACCACAGCTTCGTTAAGAGAAAAACGTCGAGCGATTAATCCGCAGACTATTTTCTCAATTAACCATTTATCATTTTGTTTGTCAGCTCACCTATCCGGCAGTCTGGGCCCATCCAGCCATCCAGACACACCTGAGCCCCTGAGGGCTCACAGCGATAGTGTCCGAAGTAGTCGTCACGGGGAACGCACAGCTTATTGCACTTGTTGCCGTAGTAGTTTTCATCACACCGCACCCGGATACGGTACTTGAGGCGAGCCACCGGGCCGTCATGCAGGATGTTCTGCCAGTGGTCGCCGGGGTTGATCATGCCGGTGTGGATGCTGCGCTCGATCAGCAGCTCCTCCTCATCTGAAACAGAGACGAGATCGAGACAAATCAGTTGTGTCAAGTTGTGAATATTTTGGTCCGATTTCTTCTGCACCTTGACACCTGCACACTGAAGAATTAAAAAACACTGTGCATATAGTGAAGGAGAAAACTAAGCCTAGGTACCATTAAGTTTAGGAGACTATTTTCTTATCCAAATCAAGGGTCTGAGGACAGAAGGTTTGTAAAGTCCCTTGAGGAATATTTGTGATGCATGATAAATGAAACTGACTTGACCACGATGACTTGTTTATTTACTAAATTGTCTTCCTGCATCTCCAATGGGGGCAGGATCAAACGCATTTTCAAAACTGACCATTCAAATCCAATAAACCTATGTTGAGACACAACAGTTCAAGTTTACCTAGAGGCAAAAGCCCTTCTTCAGTGCAGTTTGCTGTTGCAGGATCACTAAAGGACAGTATATATAATGCTTTTTTGCAGTCTGCATTCTGTGAAAAGCTACATTCTAATAGTTTGGGTTATGGCCGGCTTGGGAAAGTATCTGTTTCTGCTGAGATGTGGGTTTCTGGTTGGAGTTCCCTGCAGCCTGAGAAATTAAGGGAATACTGGTAAGTTTACCTGCACACCAGAAGATCACTTCACACATCTAATTAGAGAGCCAGGATCTGAAGTAGCAATTAAAAAAATCCCGCAGAGTTTCAGTGTCAGACCTTCATCAGGCATCATAAAGGTCACAGTGTGCTGGTTTTTTTTAAATTGCTTCTTCATTTTCCAGCAATGACAACTGTATAACTGAATACTGGGAGATAAACGTGATAAAAGAGAGAATAAAGAATTCTTCCTAAACTTGATTTACTCTGGCTGTAGTTTCATAAAGAAATAGTTTGAATACAACAATTAAAAAACAGAGCAGCAACAACATACTAGAGACCATCTTGTAATGGGAACACACCGGCCGTGACGCCACATCAACATGTTGACGTTACTACATTATCACATGAGCACTCAGTGCTCATTGGTTGGACCATTTTCACCTTCATTTTGATCACAACTACACAACTGTAAACTTTCTGTCCACAGTCAGACAGACATATAAACACCTGCCACAGTGCTTCAAACCACCACAGCGGTGGTTCCTGCCACAGAAGGCGTATAATGACGCACAAACACACACAGTCTCACAAGGTGAAAACAAATCACAACCATGTCAAACGAGACTGTTTTCAGCTAAAAAGCTCTAAAATCCCACTGTACACTTTCTGCTCAGCAGCAAACAGCAGAGAGGCACAGTTAGAGAGCAGCTGGTGAACACAGTGGAGCATTCAGGAGCTGGTGGAGACCAAAAACAGAGCTAAAAGAGAGTGAATACTGAACTTATGTTTGACAGATGGATGCAGACATGATTCCAAATGAAAGCTTACGTTGTGTTGTAACTGCTGGATGAGTACACAACCAACTGTTTACTCACAAGGTCACCATTTTATCTTATAAAGTGATGAAATGTCAATGCTGTGATGACAACTTGTTATTAAAATATGTAAAATAGAACAGTTACTGCAGGTGTAATGAGTGTTAACTTTTGCTATTTACCAGTTTAATTGATCTGGATGGGTGAAACAATTTAACAAAGAAAAATAAACACGATCACTTAAAGAACATGACACTGTAAGTTAACATTCACCTATCTCAGTAACAATCTCTGTTTGGCTTCACAACCCACAAAGCCCCCCTGCAGCCACTGTACTCAGTAAGGTTAAATTATGTAGTTATCTGAAACACCATCTCCTTCACGCTGCTGTAAAGTCTCCCCTTCACAAGAAAAAGCAGTGCATTGTTATTCAGCAGACAGACGCTTTGATATCACATTGTGTGTGTGTGTGTGGAAAGTACCCGCTGAATTTTAAGTATGCAATTGAAATTCATTGTCTGCAAATTGATCTATTTTCTGGTGATGGCACACATTACGAGCGCCTCTGAGCTCTCTGTGCGTGCACTGTCATGTCGGGAGGATGCTATCATTTAGCCTCTCGCACACCAACACTTGCATTAAACACCGTTTGCCACTGTGGGGCTCGCTGCAGCGCCAGCTCACAGAAAGAAAGCAATCTTTATCACAGTGGGATCGAAGCTGGCAAACAATCTCTGTGGAAATAGGGGGTCTGTGATTTCCTTTTTCTCCATGGCTTTGGACTGCAATGCACCATGGACATTTTGAAGTGAGCAAGCAGGAACACACACACACACACACACACACACACACACACACACACACACACACCTTCCTCTGCTGGGGACTGACACAATGTCAGACAGAATTAAGCAACAATAACAGAAATAACCCCCGGCAGTTGCCAGATAGAGAACAATGGGCTCCGGGCCCAAGCCGGGCTCTGCTACCTCGGTGTCTAAACACTGAGCCCGGCCACCGAGTCCACTCCACTTCCTGCTCGATAAACACAAGGAAAACAGCCGGCTGCCTTTCCTGAGGACACAGGGGGAAGGGAAGAGAGGCACACCGGAGGACATGACGCTGGAGGTGAGGAATCTCACTGACAGACCAGCTCACTGGTCGACTCTTACGTAGGACAAGACATGAGGCTGCTGCTGACTCAGGCCCAAGAACAGGCGCCAGTGTCAGATACACAACGTCATGTATTTCAACGTTTTATTTCACTTATATCTCTTGATGCACAAAAGAAAACCTAAATTCCCAATTCACATACTTGGTGTTTCACTTTATTTCCTCAAATTCACTTATTCTTCCTCATTAACAAAGTTAAACATGAAAATCAGGAATGGCCAGAAAGACAATTGAGACAGGATCAAATGTATTTTCAAAACTGACCATACTAATCAAATAAACTTATTTGAAGAGACACCAGTTAAAACATACTGTATCTAAAAAACACGTAACAGATTGCTGTGCATTACAAGAATGGCTGCCTGGAAGAAGGGCAGGAAACAGCCTGAAGAAGCTAGATGTCTACCTCCACCTTCAGTCCTGCACTTCACCACTCATTATCCAGGGCATCAGACCTCTACAGGGAGCAACTTTAAAATGGTTCTAATGGTTCTTTCTAAAATTTATCTAAGAATGAAAAAGCTCATGCTCAACATTTAAAACATGTAGATGCAGCAAGATCTGTACCTTTAGGTTGGTGTTTAACCAAGGGAGACTAGTGGCCGTCCAGCTTTCAGTGCTACTGCATAGGATGGATGTTGTCTACATAACTATGAAATAAAAATACCATGTCTGTTGATAATGTGACTGAGGGGGAGGATAAAATGCCACAACTCACAGCTCCACAGACAGCAGCATCTACAGCCTTGCCCCAGCAGCAGCTCTATCACTGAACAGAATACTAAACCTATACTAACACCAGCACAGCTATAATGCACTAAAGAGCAAAAATCCTAGAGCTTAGCATCTATTTGAATATGTCTCTCCTGACACCTGGACGGCATGGAACTCATTAGGCTCATTATAATGTAATGTAACATGGCACTAAAAACATAGTCAGCAGCCTGTCGTGACTAAATCAATATAACTAATGGCAGAAACATCTAATTTTATAATGGCATTGATACAGAAACTGGATTTAAAAGTACATTGGTACAGATCCAGAATTAGTCCAACTTTGTAACTGAACTTAGAAAAGCAATAAACAGGACTTCTAATACATTACCTCAAGGCACTTTATAGGGTAAGGTCAAGACCTTACAGTATTATAGAGAGAAACCCAACAGTTCCCACAATTAGCAGCACTTAGCGACAGTGGAGAGGAAAAACCTCCTTTTGACAGGAAGAACCCTCCAACAGAACCAGACTCAGGGTGGGCGGCTGCCTCCCAAACCCAAAGTGGGAACTAGTTCCACAGGAGAGGAAACCTGATAGCTGAATGTTCTGCCTCCCATCAAACTCTTAGACACTCTTTGATTGATTTCATTGGTAAGAAAGGGCACAGAAAGACAACTCTAACAATAGGTACGCTCTTGAAAAGGCTTTTAAATTCAAATCGTCTCCATCATGAACTGTGAAAACCCAGCCCTGATTTCTACTAATGAAACGTTTGTGTTGTGATGCATCAAATAAGAATTAACGTAATGAGCGTGATCTGCCCGACACACACCTGCCCTGCCAGGCAAAGGTTTACAGCCACTACTGTGGCTCACTGTGACCTTTCAGAAGTTTGCCAATACGAGCAGATTCCCCGGTCATCATCCTCCATAGAGGTTGAAAGGAGCATTTGTTCCAGACGTTTGTGTTTCTTGAACCCGTGACATTAAGGTTGAAGTCAGCTGATGCCTGTGGCCTCACAGCAGGCTCAATTCAGCTTTTAAAAAAACCACGAAACACAGAGCACAACAAACTTGCTTCGAAAAGGCCAGTTTTATCCAATTACAGCATCTTGGCATTACACTGAAAAAGCTTTGCTCTTAACTCAATGAACTGAATCTGTTTTGAAGAGCTGAAAATGTGTCTCTTGTGCCCTGCGTCTTTACACCCAAAATCACATCTTTTTTTCTTCTTTACAGCCATTTGGCCGAGACTTAAGTGCCTCTAGCTGGCAGGAAATCAACTGGACGAGTAACTTACAGTATATCAAGCAGAAACATCAGAACTAATTACTGTAGATGTGCACAATTACTGGAGAAACAGGAGACTACACAAGGCGTGCAACAGTCTAATCAAAAGAGCTATGATGTCAAAATCTATTTCTTCTCCATTGTCTGAATGCACAAGTGGAAATGCGTTTGATGTTATGGACAAAACAGGATGTAATGACCTCATCTAAATAACGACACAAGTTTGGATTAGAGGACAGACAGTATGGCACAGCGTACAAACACGTTCATGCTCATGCTTGCATGCACAGAAAGGTATTTGAGACGCCTAATGAAAAATGCCACCGTCCCCACAGATCAAAGCTACATCCACACACACACAGACATTTTAGGCCTCAATGGATCCTCTTCCTCCCAGACAGAGCTACTGCTCAGACGGGAAAAAGGGGCTGTACAGGAGTCCACCCAGCGGACATCGCCGAAGGAAAACAGGATACAGCTGGTCAGCACTCAGAAGAACCAAGGCTTGCATTCTATAGAGCAGGGTACCGTACAACCTATACTCTCAACCTGCTACCTATGGTGTTAACGCAAAAATTTCCATTTACAATACAAAATATTAAGAAACAAGACGTGTCCACTCTTCTGATCAGGAAGGCTCATGATCCAGAATGACTAATCATTTAATATTTCTTTTAGATTAAAATAATAAAATCAGAAATGACCATCATAGTCGGCTACATTCCAAATAAAGCACTTATTTCTTTACATTCTTACTGCAAAAATCCTATAGGCCTAGGATGATATTGACTTATTGATCAATGTGTGTCACCTGACAAGTAACAAGAGTCTGAAGTAGAGAAATGCCACAGATCTGTGTGAGTTATGTCTGCATATCTTGGTCACAATACTTAAAAATCCAAATATTTGTTGATGAATAATGTCCGATTTTTTACTGCTAACCTACTCGACTTCTCGTTGCAGGTTATGGAAGTTAAAGCATTGTGTGAAGTTTAGACTTACTGCTGCGTGTGCCGTTGTCCCAGTCCCAGGCCTCTACAATCAACGTGTATGTCCGCTGAAAAACAAAGACAGTAGAAAAAGAAAACGTCAAGAGAGTCAGGACAAAAATACATTATGGACAAAACTTTTCACTCAGGTTCACACTGAGAGGCTGGAGAGTTTGTTTTCAACCACATCCCAATGCTGCTGTCCACAGGCTGATTTCATTTGGCTGTGGTCTGCAACGACTGTATCAATATGCACACAACAATCGCCCTCTTTAGGCATCGAAAATCAATGATCTCAAGTTGCATATGATGTGAATATATGGTATGCAGGATAAAAACTTCATATTCACTACAAGTCTTAACACCTGTTGTACAATCAGACCCTTTATACTTTAAGTTAATTTTTCTATCAGTGAGCTCTGTAACTAGTCTCAGCCCAGAAACTCAAAAGGTATTTTGAAGATTTCTCTAGTTTTTTGTAAACACAAGCAAATTCCACTACAACTTTTCCAAATTTATCACATCTCAAATCATTACCGACAACTACAAGGTCTCTGTGTCAACTCTCAGCTACAAATCTGTGAGAAGTAATTTGTTAACAATCACAATGCGTTTGTAACAGACAGGTGATTGTTTTTTTGCCAAAGTCAAGCAACTCTTCTGCAAGTATCAGCACACACACACACACACACGCACACACACACACACGAGATGCAAAAATCAATTTCATTGCTACTACAGGGTCTCGTAGTCTTGTAACTTGGCCCCATGACCTGGAAGTGTGCTTCAGTTACACTGGCAATGAAACCCAAGCATTCAGAGGTAAGAGAGAACAATACAGTGAAGACGCCAGGAGAAGCAGTGGGACCAAGATTTGGAGAGGAAAGGATGCAAGGGAACCTGCATGTGTGCACCTCTCAGTATGAGCCAAATGAAAAATGATTTCATAATGTTTATCCCTCTGTTGTGCGTTAAGCTGAGCAGATACTGTGCGTTTTTATTTATCTTGTGCAATTTGTTAACTCACACTAAACGTTTTAAGCAGCTTCACTGCGCGGCCAGCACCGGCGACATTTTTGCTTACGCTGTACACATGAGTCAGTGTGTCTGCTCACACTGAAAGTAAGCAGGGAAACCCCCGATCTGTTTTGACCACTAAAGTTTATTCACACAGGATGATGGCTTCCTCGGACATGTTGACAAGAGGAGAGAGAAGCAGCATTCCTCTTTAAAGTTCTACTGAAAATCTAATTTAAGACTCAAGAGGTGCCCATGGTTCGGTCTGTTCTCCAGCAAAGTTCAGTTTTATATCACAATATTAGAAAATAAATCAAAGCCTCTGCAGAATTGCTGTCCATTAAGAAGATCACTCTGCCAACTGAACTCTGTCTGGCTTTGTCCTTGGTTGTCAGACAGTGAAGTAAATCGGTAGCTAAGGGGATTATCTGGTTTCACACCAAGTTATGCTTTACTGTTGACCAGAGTAACAGAAGCAGTGCAGGGATAAATGTGTATTACTTTGTGATGAATTCATTAGGAAATTGTCCAACAACAAGGCTGATTATCTATTCATACTTTAAAGGCACTTGTAAAGAAAAACTGCTGAACACTTGCTATTTCTAGTCAGATGTGAGGATTTGTTGTTTTTTGTTTTTTTTTTTATACAATTTTCAACTGAATACATTTGGTTTTGGACTCTTGTTTGAAGACGTCAACATTGAGCTATGGTTAAATGCTATTAGGGCAGAGACCAATGATGTGTTTTATGATTAATCTACCAATTATTTTCTCAATTAATCAAATGTTTTGTCTGCAATATGTAAGACAAAGTTGAAGTGAAATGTGTCATTCTATTTGACAAACATTTAATTTTCAATCATATACGACATACCAAAGTATCAAATAGCAACAAATGTTGGCATTCTTGGCTAGGAAAATTGCTCAAAAGATTATCAAAATCATTGCTGGTTAATTTGCTCTGAAAAGACTGATCAATTAATCAATTGTTTTAGCTCTATGGGCTTTGCTATTGCTATTTTCGGTATGAAATAATCATTGGTTGCAGCCCTAGCTTCACCTAGGATCCCCTCTCCTACTGCACCATCATGACTCCAAATGCAACACTTTTTTATTTTGTAATAAGCATTTGAATGCAACAAAATTATATGTTGTTAATTGACATACACATTTAATTGGCTCTTTCTTTAACTTGAGCTTTTTTGCACAGCTGTCCCCAGTCTGAGTAAACATGAACACACACACACGCACACACGGACGGAAAGTAACCAAACTAACCAGCATCACAGGAGTAATCTAGCTGGTGTGCTGCACACTGCTAGGCAACCAGCTGACCTAAATAGCATTCATTACGTCACCACTAGTGACAGTTGTAGTAGCCACAGTGTGACTGCTGTGACCTCTACTGTAAAGTCATTGATAGGACGTTGGTGTGGGAGGGTGTTGGGGAGACAAAAAAAAAAAAAAAAAAAGCATTAGGCAAGTATTTGAGGGAGTTGTGGTTGCTTGAATGAGGTGAGAGAGAGAAATCACAGCAAGGGGGGGATTGGAAAATGTGTGTGTGTCTGTGTTGTTGATCTGGGGGACCAACAAGCTGGTAGGCTGGTTGCTGCTGGGCTGTGGGATTAAGTAGGCTTGTCTGGCTGTGGGTGGTGGCGGGAGGAAGGGGAGGGGAGTGTTATTGTGGAAGACCACGGGTGACAAGAGAAGGGGATGGAAGATGACGGGATAGGGGTGAGCTAAAGGGCTTGGGTCAGAGTTTGGACAACGGGTGGTACGGACGTATGAGACTGTAGCTGCTGGCGAGACATGAGAGGCCAAAAGGATGGCTGGGGTAAAAGAAAAACTTAGGTTAGCCGAGAGGGGTAAGGTAGAGAAGAGTCTGGGGGTTTAGGCGGAGGCAGGCAGTCCTCGGGTGATGCTCGTGCTGCTGTTTCCCAGAAGCTCTGCCAGCCTGTCCACATGCAGACGCACAACAGATGCGGCCTCAAAGATGGATTATTTGACATGAACGTGGATCAGCCCACGATATGTAGCTCGGCTTCTGACCTTTCCACCCATCACCCCTCCCCCCACCACAAAAGGGTGGGCTGGCTGCCCCAGTCTGAGCATGTGGGTGGGTGGGTGTGTGCGTATGCCAATGCATACAAGAGGAACTACGAGTGGCAATGCATGCATTAGTGACTGCAGAACTTGATCTTAGATGATGATGCTTGCCTGTATCGAGAGATTCCGAGACTAACCAAGAGTTGCAGACAAATCTCAACAAAAACCAAATTAAGAACAGGTGGCCAGATTGTGACCTGCACCTTTTGGGTTTACCCAAAAGCCAGGCTTGCTTGCATGCCTACATGTTGTAAATGTTTGGTTAAACAGTCCCCTGAGTCATTGTGTGTTGGGCTACAGCAAAGCCACGGACTAGTCTGGTTTCCCACAGACCATCCCAGCCTGTGATTAGCTGGATTAAGTGACAGCTGCCCAAATGGTTGGAACAAGATAGATGGATGGGCAGGGGGGGATAAAGGGGAGGGAGTGGGGGAGGGAAGGGGGAAAGGCTACTGAACAAAGACCCTTGTCCCAACACCGTAACTCACCCCCATCCCAATCAAAACCATTGTCCATGAAGAGACACAGTCAGCACAAGGACAATTACTGTCAGCATGTGTGCTACTGAGCTAGGGTAGGACAGTTACATGGCTGAAGTCAAAAGAAAAGCAGACAGTGGTTCTCGTAGGAGTCCTACCTGTGCTACAACTACAACCTAACTTTATTAACCTGCCCCTTTTCTCAACGCAGAACACACAAGACAACAACATTTCACAATGTGAGATACTTCACCAGAGACTACGAAGAATCCTCCGTCAGTCAAATCTCCAAAACCCAACCTGGCCCTTCCCCTAATGGATTAGAGGATTTACTAAGAGAAATCCTAGTTTTCAAGTCAAGAAGGGAGGCATGGTGAAAAAAAAATGGATGTTTATGTGTCTTGCACTGAGTGACTGTGTCTGCTTGAAATGACGTAATACTCAAGTGCCATCTTTGCATCACATGGCAGAAAATGCACCAAAGCTCATCTCTTTTATTGAGTTCAGGTAGAGTCGATTCAGTCATCACAAAAAGGCCATTCTTGTGAGGGTGAAGGATGTGATGGTGGTGATGTCTGGGGAGAGCCACAGGTGTAGGTTCCCACGCCAGATGAGGGTTGGATGAGTGAGTGGAAGGTGGCCATTGAAATGAAAAGCGACGGGAGACAGGGAGAGGTGGCAGTGAGAAGTGGAAGCCAGGGCAGGTTGGGGGTCACTAAGCATGGGATCTGCACGCTTCTTTTTCAAAAGAGGGGTCATCCCTCTGCATGTGGGGTGATGTGCGCGTTTGCATTCGAAGAATACTAGGAATGTGAGATCCAGGCCTGGTGTGTAATCCCATGCGAGATCCCAGCCTGGCAACAATCTGCCATCAATGGAGGGGTGCATCTGCATTGACGAACTGAGGTTTGATTGACTCATTTCTGGCTCTTGGGAATACTCAAATGTTGACTGAGTTTTGGGAATTATTCCTAGTAGCTGTTTTTTGATGCCTTTCATAAAATAACTATAAAACTCACAGATGAGTACTCTGTGAGCAACCTTGAGCTATTTGTTTCCCACGTTGTTGAGAGGTGACCTGAACGTCCACCTCCCTGTTCCCAGCTCCTCCGCGGGGATCTCCACTGACATCTCCTGATTTATTGCCTTCTGATGGGACATGAGGTCATCACGATTCATCCAGTGGCCAGTAATCACTGCATGTAATCTTCATTAATCTGTGATGTCAATCCCAGCTTTTGGTTTTACTAGGGCTGAGTCTACGCTATTCCAGCAAGGGCATCAAGCTGTGCTGTCTCTGCTGAAAAGAAAGGGCCACCGGGCACAAAAGCATCCAACTTCTTCAGACACTGATCTTAAATTACTGGTTAAAATATGGATGAATAACAGCAGCACTCTATCAGTCCTAATGGGGATTAATGAGAATGAGAATGACAGATAGTCCAATAAAATTAATTAGTTAATCAACTCTGAAATGCCCAGTAGCATCTTTTATTCGAATTAGCCATTAAGACTAAATGGAAGTGAAATAATCTGTTATCATTAACTCCCAATGATACTGAGGGTCATTAATGCATGGGACCAGGAACAGGTTGAGTGTCAAAAGCCCAGACATTCTCAAAGAGCTCAACTGAGCAGAGAGATTTCCAATGGCAGAGAAACTTGGAGGGGTTTAGGGTCTGAGGGAGTAACTTCTTCCAGTCAGGGCTAAAAAGTAAAAAAAGTAGAGGTGAACTGAACCAGCTTCCCAAAACCTCAGCCAGGGGAGTGGGCTCCGACGTAAACCTCTCATGGTCTAGCTCTTCAATCTGTTCAGAGGCGAAGATCAAAGACCTCCAGTGGCAAAATCCTTGCAAATGTGGTGATGACGTTGGCAGACAGAGAAGTACAAGTTGGACGGGTTTTGACCCTTTCTGTCACCCGTACTGAACACTGCTATACTTTGGATTCCAGTAGACGAAACTGTAGCTCAACAATATTTAATATGTAGAATCAAACTCTCAAAATGTGTAACATATAAAACAATATTCAGTCTTATTCATAAATGTCACATTTTCCTTCACTTCTGGCTGAAAGCTGGAACCTTATCTGAGCAGTATTTCAACCAGTGATGCCAAACACTGCAACAGGAGCAGTTTTAGAGTTGTATGTTGGTGCTATTTGACATAAAAGAAACTTATTCTTTTATAACACTGGGCTTCAGGCTTAAGTTTCACCTCATGATCATGGTAAAAAGTCCCGTCCACACATCCGGGACTGTGTGATAAATGCTGAAAACAGGTTTTCTAGTTAACATCACCATGCCAGTGACATTTCTTAGGGTTGGAACTAACAGTTATTCTCAATATCAATCAATCTGCCCATTATTTTTCTCACATTGTTCGTACTATGAGACAAAGGCAAAAAATAAATGCCCATCATAATTTCCCAAAGCCCAAGCTGACAAATCAAAGTGTCCTGTCTTCTTCAACCAACATTTTTGAGAATTGTAGGAACTATTTAATTATTTTAAAAAAAGGTCACATTTGACAAGCTTGAACTAATGATTATTTGGCATTTTTGCTTGACAAATTAAGTCATAATTGTTGCTGATTAATGTTCTATGGATTTACCACACAATTAACCATGCTGTTCTCTTCAGCTCTGAAGTAAGACAAGGCCTCCTCCAGCCAGTGTGCCTGACTCTTTCCCCAAACAAACACCAAGAACAGTGGCTCACAGGTATGCACCAAACTAAACACATGCATCCTATTTAGAGCAGTGGCCTTCACCATGTTACTGAACCTCTGCAGACAAGTTAAGCATCACTGACCTGTGACTCAAGCCATCGCAAGACAATCTTCATTTACACTACTTCAACTACATGTGTGGTTGCGGAGGCAGGTTACAGACAGTCATATCTCTGCTGGGAAGAGAAGGAGAGGGCTGCACACAAGCTGCTTGCCAGAGTTGTGTGCCAAGAGATGTCGCACTGAAGGCAAGGCATTTGGCTGGCTGGTGTGTACCGGCTGTGCGCACACACACACACACACACACACACACACACACACACACACACACACACGGCCCATTGAGCATGCTGCTACTATGCCAACAGGGTCATTACCCATGCACTTCCAATTCAACAAACCCCTCCCCCTCCTGGTGCTAATTAACCAGCATGATCCAAGACGATGCAACACGTAAAACAAACACCAACACATGCACATTTGCATAGAAGAACTAAATGACTTCACATGCAAAACGCAGATATGTCAGAGTAGACATCCTGGAGTTTACTGTCAAACACTTGAAAACAGAACTGAAGCCACATGGTGGTTACAAACCAAACACTAAACTGAGCTCAATTTCTTGCACAATTAGACAAGATTAAATAGAAAGTATTTATTTATGCATTTTATCTGAGAAATACTTGTCTGACAAGGCTGGCAGACAATATCTCGTGTTTATACCTTCATCATCAGGTTTGCCAGGAAGCATGTGACAAGAGATTTAAAAGGTTTCAAACACAGTCGGGTTACACCTCAGTTCTCGTGGACTCTCAGATATTTGTCAATGACTTCCTCGGGTGTTAATTTGCCTTAAGAAGCCCGAGAGCGATTACGGCAATAGACATGCTTCACAAACATTAACAGGCTAATTCCTGATCCAAAGCAACAGGGCGCCTGACTGGAGAGCAATACAGCACCGCCTCTAGCTGAGCCCCATTATCATTTCAAACAGGTTCAACAGTACAGTGACAATTTAACTGCCCATGTAATGACATGCTTTAATTACCCCCACAAGGAGCCTCCAGCACCTGCACACCATTCATTTAACAAGAGGCAGGGGACGCAGTGGGCCACAGCAACAAAAACCAATGACTGCAGAGCGACAATGTAGATGTGGACAGTTACAGACCCACAACTCACAGCTACACACATTTGTCTGGCTCATCTGTGTGTTTACACAACACGTGTAGTTATTCCTGAGATGTAGGTGCCAGCTTAGAGCTACATTGAGAAAACTTCCTTTGTTTCAGGCTGATGAGGCTAGAGCTGAAATCATTTCTTCCATAAATGAGAAAACATTAGCGGCATTATTTTTTTCCATCAACCAATCTCCTGTTGTGTTGCAAAGTAATCAAGCAGATTCCCTACCAACAATTTGTTTTAGAGGCTGCCTCAGTTTTACACTTAAAAAAAGCACATGTCTGGGTTCACCAGTGGGATTCAAGGCGCCAACACAATGCTTCGCTGTCCCCAGGTTGAGTCTGGGGACCTGTGTTGCATATCTTTCCCCACATCTCTCTCCCCTGTCATTTCCTTTCATCTCTCTATTGTCAACTATATTATACAAGGCCGATATGCCCCAAAAAAATACTTGACAAAATGTTCCCGACACACTTGACTCTGGGATGACAAAAGAAAAAGAAATTGGCATCAGAATCATTCTGGCCTCAGATACCGCAGAGATAAACACATGGAGCTTTCACACGTCGCCTGAGTTAAGACTCAGGAGAGGCAGCTCAAGCAGGTGTCTTTATAATGCTTATGAGTACACCCACAGGAATACCTGCAACATCATAACACGCTTACTGTTCTTGCTACCACGGATGAGACACGCTGTCCTCGTCAAAACACAGAACAGAATCTTCTTATTATCAACATCATGGGCAGATTCAGGTTGTTTGCCTCACTATTGTGTAAAAGCAGGAGCATGTTAACCACTTTTACTTGGTCTTCACATCGTTGGGTTGACTGCTGTCTGCTGAGCATAAAGCACCACAAAGCACAATCAGCAGCATCTGCAGTCGACAACATCTGAACTACTAGAGCTGACAATTGAGTAAAATTAATGTTGGACATTTATCACGCAAAAGCGACAAGCTGCCAGCCATTCTGATGCCGGCATGGCCGCCAGACTTGTGGTGCTAACTGCCTACCTCACAGCATCTTTACCTAAGGTCCTCACAATCCTGTAGTTACAGGAAACTAAAGCAGAAACTGCACCTATGTGCCAAAAGCTACACACACACACAAAAAAAAAATCTTATACCAACAAGCAAACTACACCCAACTCAGACCACGCAAAGGTCTCCATGACACCCATAACAAATTTAAATGTTGGTTTAAACATTCGAAATTGACGCCACTCAGTCCAAGACGGGCTCCTCACTGTGCAGTGGTTTGTTTAAACTGTGGTTTGCAGTGAGGCACCAACCTGAACAAGAATGATGAGTGTATTTTCATACACTGTGGCTACAGGATGCATCTCATCCACTTTATTTTTCAGGTGAGGACTTGTTGGTAGCATGCAGGTGCACATGAGGGAGGTCAGCATAGCTCCATTGAAATGAGCAATACACGAGTATTTTAGTCAAAAACATTCAGACATTAACTTCGATTATCAACAGAATAAAGAAAATACTTTTTGGATATTACATCAGGGTTGTCTATGTGTTGTGTTGCAGAGATATCTACTCAAGTGAGCATGCTAACCAGCTAGCACTGGCCTGTCCGGACTTGTAATACCACTTAGTACCTCAAGAGGCAGTAGCGAGTCACTGTAGCTTCCACTCTGCCCTCAGTCCAACATGACAGGATGAAGAGAAGGAAGGAAAGTATTGAGGGACCAAAGAGCGCAATTCCTCGTTTCTTAAGATAAGGGTGGACACTAGCTTTCCGTTAATCTGCTTCCCCCTGATTTGTTTGAAGTATGAAATGAACAGTTGGCCATTTCTTATGCTTTGCCCATTTAAAACCAGACACTTGCACATAATGATTGTTGTGTTGTAACAGGCCCAAGAGGGTGGTGTGATCCAACAAGCACCATCATCACTACCTTTCAGTCACATTGACTGTCGCCACAGAAGGGTTAGCTGACAGCTAACAAGAGATTAAGAAAGCCAGATTCTGCAACAGCTGACTTTGTGCACATCTCATCTTCAAGCAACTGTTGAGTTAAATGAACTTTGAGATTCAGCTCAGCAAGTTAACTAGGTAAGGAGGACAGTACCCAGGGGAAACTGGTGCATTTTGGCCCAGACAGAAATATGCCCAAAATTAGCTGAAAAGTCACTGAAATTACTAACTCTAAATCTACCCAGCTGAACATTCATGAACACTGAAACTGCTCCAAGCAAATACCAAGACACTTTCTCAACAAAATAGCTGATTCATTGACCCACAGCCCGCCCCCCCCCCACAAAAAAAAAAAAAAAAAAAAAAAAAAAAAAAAAATCAAAATTATTGCTCTAATAAAAACAGGTCACGAAACAAATCACCTCCCTGAGGCGATGAGTAAGAAAACAGCCTTTAAATAACGATGGCCCCTAAAAGCTGTTATGTCCCGCTTGTACACGCTGTGCCTGATGTGAAATTACAGAATGAACAAAACAAAATGTTCTCTGAGGAAATCCCTGTTTCCTCCTCGCTGACACCTCAACACAGATCCATTTAATATTGAGAATATAGTCTGAGTCTGATGGTGATGACAGAGTTCAGTCTTCACGGGTTTCCACAGGGCAGCTGTCCAGATAACACAGTTAACACTACACTGCATCTTTGTTAATGAGCAAAGCAACGACACAGACGTCTGTCAGACTTGTAAACTCTGGCAACAGGCAACGGTAAGTTAGACAAAAACATGCAGTGACTGAAGGGGAAGGGCATCAGGGGCATGGGGTTAAAGTGATGATGATCATCTTCTTACTACTTGTTCTTTGACATAATACAATAAATAAACTGGTTCATTTAACAGCTCATTGGTTTTAATGAGGCTTATGCAAAAAAAGCATTATTAATGTTCTCAGTCTGGGGCTACACATGAAGACATGCTGCCAAATAACTGTGAGGTCTGGGTGAAACTGTGTCACTAAATTTGTCAAGTTAATAACTGTGACTTTTAGTACTTTTCATTACCTTTATGTTACGGATGCTGCAAGCAATACTTAATAAAGTGTGTAAATCAGAAATCACAGTGATATCCGAAGCCAAAATGTCATCAACTGTGCCAGACTGTAAATAAGTCCAATAAGGCAGCATGCAATAAAAAGGTTAAGACATTGAGCTATCACAACCACTCACAATTATTAATATAATATGATAAATATATTTTTAAGATGAAATTAAAGGGATTAATATGGATATCTATTATAGAATGATTCAGGTAAAATTGACAGATTTAACACTGCTTTTCCATTCAAGCAGTTTTGTCGCTGCCACAAATGAGGTAATGAGGCTTTGACGTTACTATGACTACACACAAGTCCCCACAGTTAACTGATAAACTAGTTGCAGGATCCCTCTCACATTTTGCTTAAGTGGGGCAGTAAAAACTCAAAAACAACACAAATGGCTGCAAGGCAGGTCCTGCTCCTTCAAACTGGGCTGCATCTATTGTGTGCAGGATGGCGATAGGAGGGGAGGAGAATAGAAAACTCTAAAACCTCATGACATTTCAAGGTTAGCGTTTCATCTCCTGATGCATTAATAACTACAATTCTTCAAAGTACAGTACTTGGCAACTTCTGTGCTGGATATTCACCTACTGTGGGCATAGACACCTCTCCTCAGACTGCAGAATGATTTTTGACCTCCCCGACTGTCCTTCCAAATGTTGTGGAAGGTGAAAAGCTCTGTGCTGCAGGACTCTAAGAATCACACTGATGTACCGATCTCAGCTCTAAGAAACCAGAATACTATTACTAATACTAATATTACTATTTCCTTCCAACACCGCAGACTGACACTGCATCAATATTGTGTACTTTATTATTTTGACAATAAGAATTCCCCAAGGTGGATGCACTTTTCCAAGCTGACATCACTGGAGAGAGGGATGCTAACTTGTTGTCTGATACATAGAACAGGATATGTTAGGATTTTACTACACAGCAAACCCTCTTTGCAGCACATAAAGAGACAAGGCAGTGAAACTGTGCACTTACATCCTTGTGCATGTACAACTGCAGCCTTGAAATACAAATATCAGGCCTTATGCGCCACTTTCAGAAAAAGAGAAGAGAGAAAAAAATAAATAAATAAAAAAAGCTGCCATTTCACCTTGGGAGTTCAGGCTGGGTGGCTAATTGCATAATCAATACAGAGCTGAGCTGAATCACAGGTGAGACCCAGGTTGAGTGGCTTTCCATGCAGCAGCCATGTGACCAAAAGAGGAAGGATTGGGGGGAGGGAGCCACAAAGAGGAAAGATAATTGTTTACTGGAGGCCTATGAAGCCGTCTCCTAGCAACAGCTCCGACAAGCTCCGTATCAGGTGTGGCTAACCATGGCAGCCTCTGTTAGCCTTTGGGTCTGTAAGTGCCTGTGTGTGTGTGTCCAAAATATAGCTCCTGCTTTAACCGCAGAGGCGACAGCACAGCGTACATGCACAGTATCGAGTCAAAGTGTGTGAGTGAGCCACCACTAAAGCCTCTGTTCTTCTTCCCTCCAATGCTAACCACTACATTGTATCTGTTAGTGTCCCGATCCTGATTTCTCCCCCTCACATGTAGCTCAGATCTTGTTTTCTCATCAGCACGAACTGCAAGCGTTAGCATGGAAGACAACCAGAAACAACAGTGGAAAGAAATGAAGACAGCTGACTTGAGTGGCATTTGTGAAAATTTCCCAAATTCAGTAAAATCCCAAGGGCTACATACACCTACAAAAAAAACAGCTTAAAAGAAAAACATGCTGTAGGTAGCCTCTTGTTAATGTTTGCAGATTTTTCCGTGTTGAGACTGAAGGAGGATTTAATCCTGGCATACATACATACAGGTATCCAAACAGAAAAATACAATGTCAAGATACAGCTCTGGATTTCATTTCTATATTCATGCTGCATCACTGCCAGCATAGAAGTGCTGAGCTGGTGAGACTGGTGCACATTTTCAGCTACTCCAAAATTGAGCACATTCAAATGCCTGCCTGTAGAAATCTATACAGACCCAAAAGGCCATTGAGCCCTTTTCAGAACATTTTGTCCCATTTCAATGCAGATGACTATTTAGAATTAGTCATCATATGCCAGTAACTGAGCCTCCCTCTTTGATAAAGGGTTGGGAGTAAAGGGGTCAGTATGCTTCTAACTGCTTCTAAGTGTTTGATTGCCAAACAGCGTCTGACACCACAAACCTCCATACATTTCCGACAGTGCAACTGGGGAATGTAACCGTCATGTCTGTGACTTTTTGAAACTTGCTTTTTAACTTCTCTCTCTACCTCTCTTGTGATTCTTCACACAAATACTTATGGCATTTTGTGAACAGAACGGTATAGTCAAATGCATTAATGCTTTGAGGATATAGTATTTGAAAGTGTGACAATACATGATTCATTGCGTTGAGACAGAGGTATCAGGGAGGAAGTGTGATGACTATGACTGAGGAGGCTGAACCTGCCTCCGTGTGTGGCAACTACAAACACTTTTGCTTACAGGCGTGGTCAAACAATACATCATACGAACAAGTTCATTTTGAGCATACTGAACCCCTAATGTACATCTCGTCCAATCGTGATTGGATTCTGATCCATTAACGTTGTTCAAGATGCTACGTAGCGATAATGCACAAAGTGAGAGAATGAGGTAAGAAAGCATTTGCTGCATCACAACATCATCTGTTGCTTGGAGCATAAATGCACTGAAGACAGAAAAGATAATGACACACGTTTGTGAAAGTGAAAGGTCAGACTCGACCTTCCCTGAAAGGCTTAATCCTGCTTTTCCTTCACTTCTTGCACAAAAGACATGCACGTCAGTGCTTGACAGTTGCATGATAGCAACACTGTGTGTATTTAACGAACACGTGGCCAACGCAGCGAGCCAAAACCATTCAAATAGTTTGAGTTTGTTCCAGGAAAAACAATTTTCAGCAGGTCTGTGCAGATTAACAAGTTGTTTAAACTTTTGAGATGATCAGCTTTGTGATACTGACTAAACGCCAAAGGAGTGTTTGAGCTGCAGACGACACAAACCAATTTGGTGCAGACACTTTATCCCTTTATCATTGATAGACTCCAGAGGCGGGGTGTTTATCTTTACAGGAGTATATGTGTTAGACTTGCCATCACTGTCCATTAAAATTCTGATATGAAATCTTCAACTGCTCGAGCTTCCAAAGCGACAATTAAGCTTCTTGATGCGGTTGGTCATCTACAGGTCTGGATAACGACATGCATCCATTTACTAGCTGAGTGAGAACGGACGTCTGATACATATCCAAGTTGAGAGCAGATACAGTTACAGGCAGGCTCACATCAAACGGACGTCCGGCTGATGTAGCTGGGGGGCAGAGAGGGCAAGAGAGAGGCAGAGAAATTCCACCGGCAATTTCATTAGTGATCAAATGGAAGTGAGACGTGTCTCTCTCTCTCTCTCTCCTCCCTCTGTCTCCTAAAGTGCACACACAGCATGGGCCAACCAAATGGAAACTCAATCAAATAGGCCAAATGAGGTCTTAACTTGGTCAGCTGGTTGCCAGATTGCCATTAATATTTGACGTCCATACTTGTCCATGTGCTCCAGTAAAAACAGCATGATAACTTTAATCTAAATACTGTTTCCTAAAGTGTCTGTCAGTATTTTTGTAATCATAAAAAATTAAATGACAATGTGGAAAAAATGTCACGGTCTAAAAAACCTACAGAGAATTAATACACACTGTCTGGCCCACAACTTTACTGTATTGGTCCACTCTCACCACTCTCATAGCTTTGTTTTTGGCCACAGCAGGTGGCCATTTTTAGTCGAAAAGCTCCGATAACCCACTGTACCCCACCTCCACCAAACAGCAGACAGACAGCTGGTGAACACAGCGGAGCATTTAGCAACTCAGGAGTCAAATAACAGGAGTTGGTAGAGACTTAAAACAGAGCTAAAAGAGTTCATATTGGTCTTACATTCACCACGTGACTCCAAACAAATGACAGTGTTGATAATATTGCCACATAATGAAAATGTTTGCCAACAACGTTGCCACATCAACTTGAAAGTACTTACTCTTGCTGCTCACAAGTGGCCAGAAGAATCACTTATTGCAGTTAGAGAAGGTTCTGGTTTATCTTGGCCACGCTAACGCTAAAAACTAATCTACTAAACATTGTAATGTTAGCATGTTAGCATGGTGATGTTAACTTTAAGATAAAGATTGCTAGCATGGCTCTAGACTGTTAGTTTTGTTCCACTTTAGCGAGAGCCAGGCTAGCTGTTCCTCCCGGTTTATGCTAAGATAGGCTAACAACGTCCCAGCTCCAGCTCTGTACGCAACTCACAGAAAGGACAATGGATTCATTCCCTAAAATGTTGAACTGAAACCTAAAAAAAAGTAGAAAAAAAACATGGGGGGGAAAAAGAAAATTCAAAAGTCTATTTCTTTCATCAGAACAGTCTACAGACTCAATTAAGTATATTAATACCATATTGCATTTTCACTGCAAAACAAACCCCCCCCCAGCTACAAAAGTTTGGATTATAATATCGATGACAACTCAATAATAGACTAAAAACCTGCAAGGAGAGAAAAGGAGCAGCAGTGAACATTTACTGTAAATTCAGGACTGGAGAGAAAAACAGTAGGCTGAGCTCAGAGGTGGCAGCAGCATCAGTAGTCGGTCTCTTTACTGGCACGCTGGCAAGACTAAGCCTGGAAGACTTCCAGAGAATGGATAAGCATCATGCAATCTGAGTAAAATCGGCCATTAGCGACTGCATCACACTGGTGTGATAATAACTAGACTGAGAAGAGGCAATGATGCCTCTGTCTCTTCATAGAAGCAGCACCCATTCCCAGAAATGCACAGACGATACTCATTGTTACAGGCTGAGATGAAAAGTGCTCTTTGAGAATTGGCTTAAGTGCCAATTCACAAAATTAAAGGCATCAAAGGTAGTTTCATAATTCAGGATTTCAAGGTCAATTAGAAAATCACTGCGTCTATTTTTATAGGAAATTGTTCAATATGAACTGCACTGATGCTGGAAAAACACATTTTAACACGCTGGCAGTTTTAACCATTTCAGTGAAAGTAAGTCTCTGACTTGTGAGTGAAATGAGATATGTCTTCAATGTCCAACCTGACTAACGTGTACACACTTGTACAGCCAAGATGCCACGCATGCCACAATCATGTCAGCTTTTTCAGGAGAATGATACCAGCAGATTACATGACTCTGGACATGATTGTGTAGCAAATGCATCGGCCCAGCTCAGAAAAAGGCTTTTTTTTTCTATTCCCAATGACATATCACATATTAAGAGATGCAAAAAAAAGGTCATATGTTAGAATAATTCCTACATGACTTTCATTTTCGTTTTGTTTCAGATGCTGGGATGGGGATGACAGAAGAGCCCAGCCCTCACTGGTTTCCATGGGGCTTAAAATGGGCAGTTGGCCAGATGACACAGCCAATAGTACACTGCATCTTTGTTTCTTCAGTGAGGAAAGCGACAACGCCACAGCCAGTGACCCCGCAGGCTTGTTGTGACATCTGGCACTGGAATAGTGCACCGTTATCAGCCTGGGCCACTTAACAGAAAGACAACACACCAGAATAGCCCTCTTCACCTCTGCCTCGAGGTGTCAGTCAGTGCTTCAAATAAGAGACTCCCAGTGCTTCATACAGTAAGTGATGGTGAGTGTTCGATGTGTGATGTTTTATAAACACATAGCTTCAAAAACATACAGGGTTGGCCGCAGAAAATTGGTTTGCACAGGTGGGAAATGTCGACCCCCCAACCATGTTCCCACCTGATGGTCTTAACAATAGCCCCACTCATTAAATATATGGCCTTTATGGTGTGAAATCGCACCTGAAGCTTAAAAACGTTAGCAAACGTGGCTGTTAATTGACTGAAGCAATACACAGCTGCGGGAAACCGTGAAATCGTTAAATACACAAAGACAAAAACCTGAATCAATCGTGATGCCTTCAACACAGAAGACCACAAGAACATATGTCCTTGCTTTCAGTAGCTCACAGTACCAGCACAGGGAGCTGCTCATTACCAGGACCTACCTTATGGAGACCTTCCCTTTTATGGAAATCAAGGTTTATTAAATTTCAGCAGAAGTTAGTTATGATCGTCAAACACTTTTACCGCTCCATTAAAGCAGCTCAAGGTTTCCAGGGCAGCATGCAGCTAATCATTTTCTGCTTTTATGTTTGTTTTTTAGATAAATCATTAATTGTTTGGTTTATAAAATGCCCAGATATAGAGAAAAATCCTATTGCACATTCTAGGAATCCATCATGTTCAAATGCCTTATGATTTGTCTGACCTATAATCAAATACCAGAAGAAGGAAACAAAAAAACATTTGCTTACACAAATGACTGATCATCTAATCTAGCGCTGCAAATATTTCAAAGTATTTCATTCTCATTGAAACTGCTGATTATTTTCTTGGTGATCTGAGGAATCACGTTCAAGAAAACTCATGATTTTTAACATCTCACAGTCAAAATTTCCTGAACCCGACGAAGGGTCTTTTTTTGTTCAACCAACAGTCCAGAACCCAAAAGTTCAAAAGCCTGCACGACTAAAAAACTGGGACTACTCAAAAATGACAAACAGTTTATCAGTCATCAAGTTTGCAGTTGCACATTACTTTTTCTGTCCATCAACTAATCATTTCAGTTCTACTTCAAAATAAAACGCATATATTTGGGTCGGTACAGCCACGATTCATATTAAAGTCCAGTTCTTTCAACCCCCTCCACTTCATTAGATATCAAATCAAAAACGTGTAGCATTATTTCAACATTACATCAGACTGTTGAAGGCAATTTACAAAAGGTTCCTTCAAATTCATTAGAACAAAAGCTGAATTTCATCAAAACTACAAGTGCATCCCTCTCAAACTAGTGTGTTTAGTGCTACAGTACAAGTACTTTGCATATTTTTCCTGCCTGCACACCTTATTTACAAGCCTAATCCATCAGCTATCACTCATCTGCAGTCAGACCAGCTTAATTGCCCTGGAGGGGCCACCAGGGGCCACCTGGCACCCACAGCAGGAGAGGAAGCTGTGGGGTACTGAGGGGGAGGCCGAGAGGTGTCAAAACCAGCTACCAGTGCACACCCAACCGCTGCCCCGAGGCATCATTTGCTTCAGCTCAACACATATTTCACACTCACAGAATAATGTCGCTCATTCATCATTATAATAGACAATTAATTGGAGCATTCATCCAACAACCAGGCTGTGCCTGCAAATATAGCACATGCCATTCCTGCACGTCACACCAGACTCCTGTGAAAAGTTGGCATTTTAATTTTGCCGTCAGAGACTTTTTGAACATTCACACTTATTTCCACATTAAATAAACTTTTACATCTGCTTTGTCTGCTATTGCCCACAATCATCCACCCAAACTGGCAGCAGCGAGCAATGTAGACCAGTCCCAAGAGCTCAAGTCTTAATAAACCAAATTCCACTTGATCGACTGTATCGTGATAAAACTGTCCTCATGAATCAGCAAAATGTCATGTTCGAAAGTGAACACGTCTGGCATAACCGTTTCTCCATACGAGAAGTAACAGAGCTCCCCCTCCAGGGTCTACATATCAAAGCATTTCCCCCAGTCTAATTACCCTATCATGGCTCTGGCAGGTGCAAGCTGGCGGATTGGAACAAAGCCAGCCCTCATATATCAGAGCAACTTTAAAAGATGACCCAGATGACACCGAGAACCACTGAAGCTGCAATCGGATCCTTGGGAAGCACGCAATCGTTTAGCCGTGATGTGTGTTAATTCTCATAAGGACAGGATGCTTCTAGGAACCCTTATTTAATGAGGTCTATCTTCTCGGCAAAGGCACTTGCACGTGACCCAAGGCCTGAACCAAGTCATGAAGGAGTTGTGGTGAATTTGGCACCAGTTTGCTCCATCAAGCTGCACTTTGTACAGAGCTGCTGCAATCAGTCAATTAGTTGATAAGTCCCTCTAAAGAAGATAAACCTGCACTATTTTGCTAATCGATTAATCATTTTTCAAGCAAAAATGCAAACAAATTTCATAATGTCCAGGTTCTGGAATGAATTTGGTACTTTTGATACTTTTCTTTTACAGTAAATTGATTATCTTTGGACTGTTGGTCACGCAAAACAGGACAATAGAAAATCAGCTTAAATCTTAAGAAGAGATGAAGTCTCATTAACCTTATTTTGAAAGGGTGAACTTTTATCCACATCAGTGCTGCTGTAGAGTATTGGATGCAACCAGAATGGATGAGAGGCTCCTCACCATTCATTCATGGCTGTATAACATGCCCCCCCCCTGGTTTGTATACACCTGCACCAAAGGTGGACATTAAAATGCTCAAAAAAAATCACACTCACCGGCCACGCAAACTGGAAGGGGATCAAAATGTTGCCGGCATCGTCGATTTTATTCTGGTTACTCTTCGTGCTCTTAAAAGAAAACATATTTCCACCGAGAACTTGCGTAGATCCAGCTCCAAACGTGCAGGGGCCGGTGGTGGTGACCTCCATCTGGTACTCCTTCAGGCACACTCTGAAGTAAGTGTCGCACTCGTCTCTGCTGCAGCGCTGGTCCTGGGAGCTCCTGGAGCCGTCGCAGCACTCCCCGTCCGCCAGCTCGCCGTTCACATTCTCCACGGAGATCAGCTGCAGCTCGAAATAGCCGGTTGACTGGGACACCTCGAAACAACATGTTAGAAAGGACCGAAATTACACACAGGCTCCTATAAACAAGCCGCTGCATGATTTTCTTGTCTTTTCTTTTTTTTTTTAGGCTACTTAGATTGGTGCGTAAAGGTGGACCAGCGGCCAAACAGTGCCCGACTCTCAATTAAAACCAGTATCAAGCTCATGATGATGGGATGGATGTGGCCAAATAATGTGTTGTATCATGAATGGAGCAGCCGACACTTTGAAGGCTGGGTGTTTTTTTTAATTTCAGGTTATGGGAGCAAATTAAACGCTGCAGAAGCCAATTGATCCAATGCAACTTACAACTTGTTTGGTTCAGGCCTAATCCCCCACCCCCCCCCCCACCCCAAAAAAAGAAAAGAAACAAGCAGGGCTCAGCATTGTGACCAAAATGGAGAGTAAGCCTGTATCAATACCTCAGACTTCAATCTTGTCATGGTAACCTGATCACATGCTCCACAACTGACGGCTGCGTAATTCAATTATCGATCAATGTGATGCGAACATGCAGCGCCGGAGAGCCAACGCATCTGCCCACGCCCACCAACTTTTCACACTGGTCATTTTAAACATTGCATTTATTTATGTGGAGGAGAATTTTAAAAAAATAAATAAAAAAATTTTTAAAAAATGATTAAAAATTACAGGCTTCTTACCTCCGTCCATAACGTCAACAGCAGGCACACTATTGGGAAGCAATTCCTAATCCTGGTGCGATTCCACATGCCTCCGATTAATTAGAGTGACATGTGGGGGGGGGGCGGGGGGGTGAAGCGATAAGACAAGACAAACAGCCGCGGACCCGGCGACTAGTTCCTCCTCTCCTGACATGCAAAAATAAAATATTCACATGCGTGTTTTCTCCGCCGTCTGCGTCCAGATTTCACCGAGGCATTACATGTGTGTGTGTGTGTGTGTGTGTGTGAGAGAGAGAGAGAGAGGGAGAGAGAGAGAGAGAGAGAGAGGGAGAGAGAGGCAGGCGGATTGCAGCGCAGCGACGGTCCACGCACAGGAGGATCCCTCCGTCAAATCTCTCCACACAGCAACTGAGATGTTCCGTGGCCACAGCCTGAGGAGAGGATGTCTGCTTTGATTGGCAGCTACGCAAACCACTTACAAATTGGCCTGCGGGCAGTCTCTGAGCCAACCGGATTAAGGGGCGGACAATAGTATAATAACCCCCCCCCATCAACCCTCCTCCCCCTCCTCCTCCTTCACCTCCTCCTCCTCCTCACCACCCTCTTCCTCCTCCCCAGAAAACTTGAATTATACAGGGTTTTCTATTGAGCTTCACTTGGACACTACAGAGTGCAAACAAAGACAGGGGTCGACTTTAATTAAACCCAGCCAAGATATTATAATTCTAGTGCTGCTGTTTAAAATTTTAATTTAAATTCAGTCTCTGTTTGGCTTAAAAGACAAAGTTTTCTCTCTGACATAAGTTGTCAAATAAGTCAAAAATATTTAAATATGATTTGTCAACAAAACTTTATTAACCGGTCCTGCAGGTGCAGTACATTTCTGTGGTTAAAGTGGACTGAGTGCTGGTGGCTGACATGTGGTTTGATAATGACAGTATAATCATACTTCACATTAAATTAACAGTAGGTTGGTTCTGAATGTCTCTCGGTGTGTTTTATTTGAATTTTTCATCATTAATCTTTTTTTATGGTGATGATGTTTACAAACTGCAAGAATTACTTTGGGCTCATTTGTGATTCCATGATGAGAGATGAATGCCAATTTATTTCACCCTGTTTGCAGTCACCTGCCTCTGCAGCATTAATGGCCATTAAAAAAGTAAAACTGCCCCCAACGACGCAGCACGTTTTCATCGGCAGGCCCAGACCCCCCTCAGCTCAACCCCATCCATTGCTGTAGATTAGAGCTCCCTCTACTGTCTGCACCAGTCAACCTGGTGCTCTGGTCTCAAACCTGGCAGAGAGAGGAAAAGAAAATTCAGCTAATGCCATTCATTTCTGCATCTGTTAGACATTACATTGATCTTGCTGTGTTTGTATTTCTCACTTAATACATTTATTTTATATTCTTGGGGTAAAATATAACGTTTTCCTCAGCAGACATTAGATATATTGTGTTTAGTTTCAGTTTCCTATCTGCTCCTGCACCAACCTCATCTCCCAGGCTCCCCTCGTCCTCTCTGATACACAACACGCAGCGCATCTATATTAAAGCGTTGCTGTTGTCAGTGCAGCTTCAGCTGACCCCAGCTCATCTCCACACACATGCACAACAAGATGTCCACCTGCTGTGGATTGGCTACCCCAGCAACAAGTGCCTTTATTTGTACTGTACATGATCAGGTGACCTGATCCTTGCTGACAGATGGCCAATCATTACTGCGGCTGTGCCCATTTGTGTTTGCATGTCTTAGCTCTCGTGTGGTCTGTGTTAAATATGTGATGACTGGTTATTGAAGCATGCTGCAGTGCATTTGATTGTTATTTCTTTGTCCAAAAGGAAATTGGTTTCCTCTCATTTCCATGTGGTGGAAGGATCACAGTGGAGACAGTTGAAGTTCAACTGTGTTAGGTAATCCATGACAGTGACAAGCTTCCTAACTCATGCAAGCTCACAGTTGATTAGTGCAGTGTTTGGTAATAAAGCAATGGCTTCCTGAAGGGGACACACTCAGAAACTGAGACCACTCGTTGCACCCTTAGTATCCTTGTATCTAATGTTGGTCCACTCACATTTTTACAGCTGTTCCAGAGCCTGATGAGCTATTGTGCCAAAATGTTTTGCCATTTGCTGACTAAATATTACTTGACTGTGACCGCATAAATAAATGAACACTAGCCAGATCTTAACACGTAGAGCATAGATCATAGAGCCAATGCAGCAGTTTGGAGACCAGTCTATGAATTAATTGCTGTGACCTACAGTAACAATATAATATTGTAAGTTGTTGTGAGCCATGTCGCCCTCATAAAAAAAGCTTTCTCCATCTATTTATAACAGCTTTTCATTGCAAGTAATATTAAGTGCAGAAATAAGAGATTGTTTTGAGGTCACTAAAGGAAAAACCCACTTTTTTCTTTTTACAACCAGTCTTAAAGTTGTATTTTTGGTTAAGTTATATAAACAGTATATTAGTCAAACATTGCACTTATTAATGCTCCAATAAATCAGTGACAGCACAATATAATTCCAGTCTATTAGGGCCAAAACTATGGCAACACGACTAAGTTTTTCTTTGACATCCCTGCTGAGGTGTAGGAGAAGTTGAACATGCTACTAGGAGGTACCTCACTTGCGGCGTGACAAGCACACCAAGAGAGAGAGAAGCTGCCAATCAAAGTGTGTGTGACAGCAGCACCCAACCCACCCCCACCACCCCCCTCATCCTCTCTCCATGTCTCTGTCTCCTTCTCGTCAGGCAACTGCCAGCCCGTCAGATAGGCCTTGAAGGAGGCGGCTGATAGCCTGAGCCGCTGCAGCCGCTTTGACTGGAACATTTCACACGCTGTCACAAGTACATGTGAGTGCCTTAAGTTGGATCACACCTTGTAAAGGGTCTCAGGTGGTGAAGGAACAATGTGTAAGAGTATATATATATGTGTGTGTGTGTGTGTGTGTGTGTGTGTGTGTGTGTGTGTGTGTGTGTGTGTGTGTGTGGTTTTGAGCCAGACTAGCAGCAGTGCCTCCAGGAATAGCAATGTTGGTCAGTTGGTCAGTTTCACAACTTTGGTCCGGACTGAAATATCTCAACAACTTCTGGATGGATTGGGATGAAGTGTAACCACATTCATGGTGCCCAGAGGATGAAGCCTACTGACTTTGGTGATCCTGTGACTTCTCTTCTCGGACCATCATGAAGCTCAGTTTTGTGGTGAAAATTGCCCTGAAAATTGATACACAGCAAATTCCTGTCTCCCTCAGAGGAAATTAATGTTTGTGATCCCTCAGCTCTTCATCTAACACCATCATCAAATCAGTATTTTTATCATTCCAGCACTTCGTTTATGGACAAATATCCTAAAACATTCCCATCAGCCTCAGCTATGCTTTGCATTTAGTGCTAATTAGCAAATGTTTGCATGCTAACGGGTTAAACTAAGATGGTGAACATTGCACCTGCTGAACGTCAGCTTGTTAGCATTGTCATTGAGAGCATGTTAGCATGCTGATGTTAGCCTCACAGAGATGCTAACATGGCTGTAGACCCTGCTCTGGTCTGTCTTGCACACAGGCTGCCTGATAATCTTTTTTCTGTGCTGAATCTATATTTTAAGGAATATATTTTTAAATTTCCATGCCCATAAAATTGAAAGCCTCAGTGTTTTCACGTCAAGGTGGAATTACCTCTGTAGAAGCATTATGGACCATAATGGTTCACTAATATGAGCCTCTCCATTGAAACCGTGACTTATGAAATTTGTTAAGCCTCTCTTTAAGCCTGAGTGATGCACCAGAGGAACCTGGAGACATTTTGCATCTATATATGAAATGAATCAACGTAAACCTACATAATCTATGCAGCTAAAGAAAATATGTAAAATGATCACAATTGATATTGTAATTTTTAAATTTTAGACATTTTTATGAAGCTCTGCTATTTCACATTAGCCATGGATGGTATCTAACATGCCATAAAAGACTAATATTAATCTAATATCTCCTGAATGCATTGTCTACCAAAGTGCCTCGGGTGGTGTGTGCCTACCTTGTCTTCCTGTTTGCATACACCCCATGCATGTGTGTGTGAGGCACAGAGAGAGGAGTGTGTGTGCAGGAGGAGAAGGGATTATGAGTGGGAGCGCTGTGGGGGGTTTGCAAGCCTCCAGGGGGGAGGTGAAGTGGATTTCTTCTCTCATCCATTTTTCATGGCTTTTCTCCTTTCAGATCTCCAGGCTCTGTACATACGGCTGACGGGTCGACTCCCTTTTATCTTTAAGCATCTTTTGGGGGACGCAGCGTGTGTGTGTCTGGTGGCGTTTGGTGGGGTGGGGGGTGGGGGTGGGGGGGTTGACAGTGACGGCATGGGTCAAGGTTGAGACACACGGTTTTTCATCAAGCTCTAATGACTACCTCACCACACTGGCTACCAGGATGATACTCATTTGCTGGTGTCTTCTGGGTTTTAATTGTGTCCTCCTCTAATGGTTAAACCACAGGATACTGAATTCTGAATATTTAGTGGCGTTTTCCGCAGTGCAGATGGAAGGATGAATGTGATGAAGCCTCATCTCAAAGCAATATTATGGACGTCTGTCCTCATGGACCATGTATAAACAATACTGTTTAATAGCAGTTTATTTCCCTTGTGGATTAATTTAAAACACACATGTCTTTTAGAAGGGGCTTTGAATAATTAATGACCGCGATCGGTGACCTCTAGGGTTCAGCATCATTGACCAACTTGACTTGTTTCCTGACCTGGAGTTTCTTAGAGAAGAAGTTACTCAGTGCAAAGCTTCAACAGAGATGAGCTAATGATGATCATCATGTAAAATACTGGAATAATAATACTGCTTTGTCCTTTTTTGATGTTGAACTTTGCAGTCTTTTTCATAGGTTATATCCCAACAATGGTGAAATGCCATCTAGTTGTGAAAATGACAACCATCCACCTAATGTTTTCAGATTATTTTTGAAAAGCAAGAAAAGCTCCAACAACAGATACACAACAAAATTTTCAACATATTTTTTGGGGGGTTTACTGTAGATTCAAAAAGAGGCTCTGATACTATGGAAAAGGAAATGTGGGGCGTGAAAATGAAATAAATGGCTAGAAGTCATAGTAAATTTGCCCTTGAGCAAGGCACCACTTGAAGAGCTAAGTGTCCCAGCAGAAGAGAAAGTAGCACATGAAGCACTACATCATTTGAATACCAAGCATGTCAAATGCTCGAGTTCCTGTATCAAAAACACAACCTCATGAGTTCCTTTTGAAGACATTTTTAACGTAGCTAACCCTGTCGGAGTGATTTTACCTGCCTTCTCCTACAAACACACCAGATAAAATTGCAGTTTATCGAAAAACAAACATTATAAATACCAGGTTTACCAGCTGGAATTAGAATAAGGTCGTCCAGGTTTTCAGTAAATGAAACCTGGATCCTCTGTGTCCGCAGTTACTCAGGTTTTCTCCCTCAGTTCTCTTAGTTGACTGAGCTATCAAGTGTGTGTAAAAGGGTATTCCTGCTGCGATAAGATGAGACTTGCAGTCACCCCTGACACCAAAGCGTACCTCTCTCATACCCTTATGTTCTGCTCTGCTGATAGCGCTGCATGCATTTGTGTTTTCTCATGCGGAGAGCTCGGATTTCATACAGTACGTGCCAGTCTGTGTGTGACATGTCGCTGTTGAGAGGACAGGGAAAGTGACGGGCATTTCAAAACTATCTGGAAATGCACAGTTTGGTTTTTGTAACACTGAGCTAACAGGGAAACATTCACCCCAACCGACACACACCAACACACACACACACACTTTTGAGAATGGCTGACAATGGAAACCACAGTTATAATGTTAACCAGTTGGACAAGTTAATGACACGTCTTGCTTTTCTTGTTCATAGTTTGTAACTGATTTTGTAGTGGCAGTCCCCATTTAACCTTTTAGATACTGAGACGCCTGACAACAAAATAAATGGTTCAGGACATATTTTCTTCTTGTGCATGTTCTCTGGGATGGCCTGGCAACACTGAATACTCACTGTTTACACTGTGTTGTCACAAACTCAGTGATTATCTCCAACGCTGAACATGAGTTTGAGCAGGAAGAAGCTGCAAGGGCTGCATCCTAAAGCCCTTTGAACCTAAATTATTTTCATTTGCTTCCTTCTATCACAAATGCAGGTCTGTAAAGATGAGATATGATGCCCACATTACCTAAATGCTGCTTGTCTCACTATAAATCACTGATTAAAAGATATGATTAAAGATGATATGTGGTATGTTTTTAAGATTCCTTTCCTGTCAGTGTTAACATAACATAGCAGATAATACTTTCCTGTTTGCCTCTTTCCACATATGGAGAAACCTAAACCTAAACCTTCCAATCCATCCCTGCATGCACACTGCAGGACCTCGTAAATATACACTGCTGATAAGGACTCGCGAGGTTAAAAAAAAATAGAGCAGCAAAATCTTTACGGCCAGCTCAATATTAGCCCTTTAAAACAGAAACAGGTTGTGGGTAATCAGCTGGTTCCTATCTAGGACTGTTTATCAGTTTGAACCAGTCCCTCCTCTGCTCTTCCTCAAAGCACAATGCCATGCTAATCCAAGGTTATGACCCAACGGCTCAAGAGTTGAGGGCATAAGAGCAGAACATCTTGTAGTAATTTCAAGTGTAGGTTTCGTGTAGAAAGTAGAAAAAAGATATGATGGATCACCTGATCTGATCAGGAGATTTAGTTGTGTTTACTGATGCCCCCAACCTCGGGGGCAGTTATAGGATAGATCTACCAGACAGTGAGATGACTTTTGTTTGAACCCTCGCTTTTTAGCCATGCTAACAGCTGGTTGGATGGCAAATTCAGTCTGTCAATCTGTTGGATGGATAGCCTGGAAATCTTTCACAGACATTCATGGTTCCCTGAGGATGAATCCACGCAGATGTTATGGTCACCTGAGTTTTCTGTTGCGCCAGTATGAGGTAGATTTTTTTGGATTTTAGTCACATGATTGATAATGGATGGATTGCCATGAGAATTGGTGCCTTGACAAACTGACTTTTCATCTAGCGTCACCAGCGGGTCAAAGTTTTCACTTAACTATTGAAGGCACCGGCACAATATTTTGTGCAGACATTCGTGGTTCCCAGATGACGAATCCTACTGAATTTGGTCATCGCCTGACTTTTCCTCTGGAGCCACCATGAGGTTCACATTTGTGGCTTTGACTGTTTCTTGACAACCATTGAACTCATAAACTATGATGAATTCTCAACACAGTCAAAACTAACTTTAGTTTTAGCATCAACATCTTGTCAAAATCTCATTTTGGCCAATTTTTACAGGCCACCCATGGGTGCCCCTAAGGGCGCACAGCATGCCACCAGTGACCCACATCAAATCAACAAGACACTTATAAAACAACAAAATCCACAGTTTATTTAACACAAATATATACAAATAACCAGACACCAAATCAAGACTACAGAAAAACATAATGACACAAATAATTTGGTTTGTGACTAATTACCTGCAATACTAATGTAATGTATGTACAGTCTTAGTTTGTAGCATGGCGGTCTCGTTTTAAAAAGAAAGCTGATTACACCTTGTTTGAATGACTACAACAGTCAAAATGGTTGTGTGATACTGCACACATGTCAGCCGGGAAATCTATTTTAAATATCGGAGAGAAAAGCATTTGGCCTGCAATCAAACTGCTAAGTGCCCAACAGTAGAAATGTGCTCTAGTATTGTCTACAAAACACATTTGTGATAAAGATAAAAAAGAAAACAAGGTTGACAAAGGTTAAAAAGCACATGTTGTTACCAAATGCATGTGGTCTCATTTGCATACAGATGGAGAGTGTGTCAGAGAGTGCTGGAATCACACTGGCTTTGTGCACCTCAGAGCGTCCTCTTAACTGCAGTGGTGGCTCTTGTGTTTCCTTCAAAGAGCAGGTTTTAGCTCCCACCTGTGAATGGACTGCATTCAGAAAAGAGGGATGGTAATTCGTCTGCTGTGGTAGCACACACATATCCAGATGGTCTCTGGAGAACAGAGACATCCCATGTGTCCAGTTACAACATGAAAGCAGCAGGGACGCAGTTTAAGTAGCCATCCGTCCACCCATTCCCACCACCTTTCTAAAGATGCATGGGTGGTGGCAGCGGGAGGATGTATTTACTAAACTGTTGGGCATTCGCACAATCTCTGTAGATAAATTTGATCAGTAGTAAAAGAGCTACTCATTGCTACCACCTCGGCCTTCTCTCTAGTGATGGACATATCATCATCAGTCTAAGAGTTTGGTTCAGAGTGAAGCATCACAACAACGAGCGGATGGACTGCCGTGAATGTCGGGACAGATACGCTAACTGTAAGTGTCTTTAAATGCTGACATTAAAGCTGCAGCATAAATATATTTTCATATTAACAATGAGAAGAAAAAAGAGAATTGTCGCCTAACTCAGCAGGTCCACAGAGCATTTAAGTGTCTTTAAACTTTAATGTTCACCACCTGCTCCCATCCAAAGTACACACTACCAGAGCTAGCATCAGCCAGTGGGTGAACGCACTAATGGAGCGTTTAGCGGCCAAAGAGCCAAATATTTATCTTGGAGTTGGAGTGAAATTGATCCTAACATGTGAGTCAATATTGGACCAGGCAGACAAAAACATGACTGCAGATGAATGCTGCTCCATTTGTGCTGCATGTGTGATTTCGCAACTGCTTGTTAACATGTTCACCAGAAATACGTCTTTACTATATTAGAAGGCTGCGCGGGTTTTTACGTCATCTTAGCTAGGTTTCGTCCTCATACATAAAATGCTCTAAAGCTGCCGTAGCTGTAATCTCTGCTGTGTAAAAACCCAGGCGTTTGGGTTTCACTTCAGCTCTCTACAGGGAGAAAAACTCCTTTGATTTAGGTAACGACGATACATGTCCTTGATCTATTGCACCATCCTTCATTTTGTGCCCAATTAGTGAGATGACTCTAAGAATACAAACGTTATCTCTCGATACAACAGCTTTATGGTATGTAATAAATCACTAGTGGCCCTGAGAGTCTGTAATATGCTTTTTTCATATTTTCAGATGTACTTTGTTGGCCTTGTTAATGGTCTGAATTTGAAAAAAAGTGTTTTTTCCGAGAAGAGGAGAATAATATATATCCCTCTTCATTTAATTATTTTCCTAAGTAGTTTTAGGGTTGAAATCTCAACACTTAATTAAGACAGTTTACTATTGGAAACAACCCCTAATATTCATATAAATGTACAATTTCACATGTTTTGAGCTGATACCGTGCTTCTCCTACACCTTAGCTGCCTTCATTACATCTTGATTCCAGCCATAAGCCACCAATGTATTCCTGTTTAAACCCCCCCACCCCCAGCAACAGCAGCAAGAAGTAGAGGCCAGTGGAGGATTCAAAGGCAGAGCTGGACCACTTCTCTTTCCACCTTAATGTTATCAAGGTTAAGAGCTGCACAGGAATATGAAATAAAGTCCTGTATAATATCTAGTCTGATGTGCGTGCAGTGCACTGCTTGCAGGGAAATGTGTTGTGATATTCAAGTGTGAGGGAGTGCGAGCGTGACCTTCTGCCATTTTGTTCCCAGGCAACATGCTTTTAAGATGAGTGTGTGTGTGTGGTGTTGGCATTTGAAAAAAGAAAGGATTTAAACTGAAAGTGATGAACAAAGAGTCCCACTTAGCAAACAGGCCAACTGATACTGAGCAAATTATTGGATATTTTAAAAATGACTTCCTGACTCTATGCATAGAGTTCTAAGAGTTGTAAGGTCTTTTTGTCTTTGTGACTCTATCAGAAAGAAAATGTTCTTCCTGTTCCCTTACATCCGCGCACACACACACACACACACACACTTCTGCTGAATCACCTCAGATAAAATCATCTCCACAAGTACAACAGCTTTTATTTTTCCACTCACTAAATGTGAGAACCCTGCTTTCATTGCTGGGAAACCTTATCAAGATGCCCATCAAGATTAGGTTTGGCTTATCTCCACAAAGGGATTCTTTGCATAAATGTGTCGTCCCATTTCCTGATCTACATCTAGTTTTGTCTTATCAGGATACGTTTGTTCAAGAGAGGTGATGTATATCAATAGGCTGCATAAAGGCTGCTGACAGATTCATGTGGGCTGCACGGGAAGTGCTGCAGATTTCAGGTTAATCTCAGACAACTTGCTGATGTCTATTCTTTCAGTTTCCTATGGAAGTAAAGGAAACTGTAACATATTACTTTGAGCCTCACCAGTTAGCATTCATAAACAGAAACTATGATACAGTACGGTACATTAATAAACACTTATATCTGCTCACCACTACACTACAGTCTGTATTAAATGCATGTAAATGCTAAATAGGAGGAATTTAAGTAGTGAGAGTTGCTAAATTTGGATATACCTGTAAATGAAAGCCAAATGTAATGCTTTAAAACACGACTCATATGATTATATATATATATATAATGCATATATATATGTATATATATGCATTACGTGAGAAAGTGGATAAGAGAAAAAATATTGATATAAATTCCAACAGTGTTTCTAAAAACACATACAGTACAATGAAAAAATGAATTTCTCATTTTTGTGCCATTAACTTTATTTTGTAGAGCAGTGTTTCTCCGAGGACCCCCAGGGGTCCTTGAGGGGGTTCCTGGAGGTCCCAGTTAATAGGGGGAATAATCTATTTTCACTATAATTCCATCCATAAGTAACACAATGCCAGGATGTATGACTATTTTGGTTTTAAACACTTCCTGTCATAAATCATCTAAGATTAAAAATCTCAAATGCGGGTACCTGAAATAAGAATGTAAAACATTTACACTACACTTACAATGCATTTAGTAAACATCATTATAGGCTTACAAAGGTTGCATGGACAGTCCTGTATCTTACTCCAGTTTAGTATTTCATAACAGTGAGGAATGAGGACAAATCAACTTCTCCAACAAAACAGGTTCCACTGTGTAGCAGCCAACCTGTCTAAATGTGTGATAAACAGACACTTCCTTCCCTTTTGTGCCATATCTCATCAGTGCTTTCATCTGGTTTTTCATATCTTTCCTGAAAGACAATTTAACCCTACTTTATTTTTGACAGCTGACCCATAAATTGGTGCAAATAAAAAATAAATCGCATTAACAGTAAACGTGACAATAACTGCAAGACAAAAAAAAGATATTTTGGCATGAAACCCATTTTATTTCAACTTAATGCAGTTTAATCCAAGACAGTTAGTGCACATGCAAAGTACCATATTTAAATATATACTGTATGTATGTACCAAGTCTCATGTTTTAAAAGTTAGATATTTCAACAGTTAGGTAATAAATTAACAAAATCCAAACATTACTGAAAACACTGCCCACAGTTATACACTTCTAATAAAGCTTAAAATACATGATGAATTCATAAAACTGCAATGATCGTGTTTGTACTTTTTTTTTCCAGAAAATATTTTTTTAAAAACACAAATTCAGTGTAAGACACCAGAAACAAAAAGAAAATCACAATTGGACAAGTTTCTTTACGTCTTTACTGTGAGAAAATTCATATTAATTCTTTCACTTAAAGGTATTATGTGTAGGATTTTCACCAAATATTACACTACCTAATAGAATAATATATGCTGTACGCTTCATAGTCAGTCTAAGCTGCTTCATAGCAGCAAATTTGATTGTTGCTTCTGAATATTCAGCTACCAGTCTGCAAATAAAGAAGCAAAAGTGAGCGGACTTCATCAAAAAATCAAAAGTGCTTTCTCCAGGATTCATGAGCAAATCAAGAATCACTAAATGCTTATTTTTAAAAAAAAGGAATATTGAATAGATCACCAGAATAATACATCATCTTTAATTAGAGAATACTACACATAGCACCTTTAAAAAACTGACATTTTCATGATAAACTGCAGCTCAGCTCATGATCACTGATAACACAGTAAGAAATTGTCAAACAGTGCACAAACCATTAACGTAAGAAAACAAAAAACAATCACAGTTGAAGAAGCAACTACAGCATAGCCATGGGGGGAAGGGGGGGGGGGGGTACATCTATAAAAATCTAGTACTGATGGATTGAGTTTTCTGTCACCAAGAACCACTGAGTGTTGACATTTCTGACATGTGGCTGAGAATTTGATATGTCAGCGCCTTAGAAGCAAGCAAACGCACATAAAGTATCATATCGTCATGTGCCTGAGTGATGGAGGTAGAAATGTCCAGTGCTATGCTAATGGTTAATATCCAGCATAGGCAGGAATGAATTATACAACCATTTATTTACCTCACATATCAGTCTTGATGTGTATTCAACAGAAGTAGCATATGGCTTACCGGTGGCACAGTCTGCAACTTCAATCTAAACTGTCAAAAGTGCATTTAGTTTTGTCGCAGAGGAAAAAGTTTGGCTTGTTGCGGTGGGAGACTTAAAAAAAGAAGTTCAACATTTTGAGAAATGGGCTTCTTCACTCTCTAGATGAGAGGATCGCTACCACTCTTGCTGTTTAGCTTAGCTTAGCATTAAGACTGGAAACAAGGGGGGCAGAGAACAGTTAGCTAACTGCTAACAGCTAACACCTTAACACATTGTATCTTGTTTGTTTAATCCGTACAAAAACTGAAATGTAAAAACAACTATTTTCCTCTTTATGAGGGTTATAAAAGTTTTGTTTTTTGTTTTGTTTTTTTTACTTTTTTTGACTTTTTACATTACAGAGAGAGAGAGACAGAGGGTATAACATGCCATAGGGGTCCCCTGGCTGGGAATCCATTTACTGTATATTTACTGTACAGACATGAGCGAGGCATCAATCTGATCATCTAACTCTTATATAAAACGTGAATAACCTAAATGCAAATTTCTGCATTATTCAAAATGTTGAATTTTTTCCTTTAAGTTCTCCAAGAGCACTGCTGATCGCCAGTATTAATGACTTTTACACAGCTCCCATTAAACTGAATTCAACACTATGAGTGGAAGTTTGGCTTTAAACTGAAATGTTGGTATTTCATGCAGAAAAACAGACAGAAATTTTAAACTGAATAAGATGAAGACGTAACCAGCCACTTTTAAACAGCTTATAAAACTAATAAAAAATGCTTGAGTACAAAATAGACTGCAGGTCTGATAAAGTAGATCAACTCGTGAATCGTGACTCCACAGGCTGAACAAAAATAAAATACAGGCCTGCCATGATTTAAGTTTCCTCCATATATCTAACCACCTATATAAAGAACCTGGCGGAACCAGCTGAACCTGAAGTGCTGCCACACCAGTTGTGTTTCTTTTGGCAACTGAATTCTCTGCAACAATCGAGCTTCAGTCCCAACAATAGATGTTAGACTGGATGTCTCTGTTGTTTTCAGTCTGTCGATCATTAATGCTACTGTGCTTCTTTTGTAATGTCCACTAAATGCACTTGACTTTCAGATAATAGTTGGAGGGAAGCTGCGGAGAAATATGCACCGACACAGCCCACAGTGACAAGCCGACGTGAACTGCAACACGGCCTCGCATTTCTGAGACGGCTTCCCTCCTAGTTCTATCCAAAAGAGAAGTCATGTGGCAGCTCTCCACGTCTGACAGGCACATAAAGTTACAGACTGGCCTTCAAAGTTAAAATGGCTTTTGTTTGTCACATTTTAGGTCAAGCCAAATCAGAAGCAGATGGCCTCATTTCAGCAAAACTGACTGTTTTTAATACACAATACCAAGGGTTGTTTTGTTTCCGTCGACTTTGCAATGATTCTGGCTAACCCCTGCAGAATCTGTCAAAACGTGGGCAACGAATCATTTTCTGAAGAGTCAGACCGAGACAAAAAGCTTCCACAATGGGTTCATCTCATACCAGACGAGAACTAGACGATGGAAAACTGTGAGCACCATTGGAAATCTTTCAGTGAGGTTCTCCTTTACACTACCGAGATCCACATGGACCTTGTTCACCTGAAGACTAAAGAAAAGATTGTCACATGGAAGAGGGTGGAGGAAATAAGGAGAATAAAGGAAAGAGGTCTGATGAGGATAAGGTGCCAAATAAATAACTTTCTGAAAACTACAAAAAAAAAACAACCTTTAAATATACTATAGTGGCTCGTTATCATGATGTGGTGTGTAGTTAAAAAAATACTGAATAAATGTTGTATGACAACCCTGTTAGTTTAACTTCCATTGGTCATTTCATGATTTTCCAAAGGTGCTTTCCACATTTTTCCAAAGTGTCCTGATGTTAAACTTGGTAAAGTCAATACATCCTGTAGTTTGAATCTAAATTTACGATTGATACCAACAACACGAGGAGAATCTGATGTGATGTTGGACATCTATTATGGGTCATGTCTGGGCACCTCATTGCTCCTGAGAGAATATGAATCAATTCAGCAAAGAAATGAACATAAAATCATTAATAAAAATAATTCAAGCAGTTCCAGCAAACTAGACAATCCTACATCAAGAAATGATCTTCAGTGATTGGGAGTAGGGTGAGTTAAATATGGCTTAAGGGTTATGTGCATATAGTCCTACACAGTTTGGGCAGAAACTACTCGTCAGATATTTGACTCAGTGTGTGAAACCAAACATATTTAATTTGGTTCATTTAAATTCTTTTTTGACTCTTGTTTATTTGTGCAGATGAGAGCAATGCATTTAGAGCTCAAGTGGCACCAGAAAACTGCGCTGAGATGCCTGAAAATGATGCTCAGGCCTCTTCAGAGAGACCTGCTGTGAGATTCAGTCGGGACAAAGACATACACCAAACCAACGAAAGAAAATGAACCAAAAACAAAAAGGTTTTATGGGTAAAAGAGGACAAATTGATTGTCAGCTGTTTCTCAGGCTCAAAAAGCAGAAAAGAACAAATGAATCTAGGACTGATTCTTATATTAACTACAGTATTTCTTAGTTAGGAAAGTAAATGTAATCTGGGCAAAGAAAAAAAAAACCTGACAATAAATATCAGTCAATATCGGGACTAGAATTTGATTTTGTTTAATAAGACATATGTATGTTTATTTTAACACTTTTTAATATTTTAAGGTGTTATCAACATTGCACTTAAAATTCTTACAAATAATAATCATTATCATACAGCATTTGTTTCATAGCTAAGTTCATCAAACCATCAAGTTATTCAGGCAGGTTAGTCTTCATCAACTTACAGCTCAGTGCTTTGTGTTTTCCAACTTCCAAACTCTGCTGGTGCACCAAGAAGAGCTGAACTCTGATTCGACTCATTATCCAGCTGTAGTAACGTATAAATAACAGGATGGGTTTTTTTTATAGTGAGCAGTATTTTTCTAAAAACACTAGGCTTTGCTTCAGTACTTGCATGTTTCTAACAAAACAACAAGGTGGGGTGGGGGTGGGGTGGGGGGGTGGGGTGGGGGGGTTGGGGTGGTTCTGTCTAGTCACATATTACATAATAAATGAAGTACCAGCCCTTTTTTGAATGAAGGAAAAAAACTAACATATACTTTTGTAAGAAGAGTAAGAACTTTGTTGCCTATAAGCTGCAAGTAATTTTGAAATATAATACTATAATTACATGCTGGTCATCATCATATTCAGAGATTCTCCCTGAATATGACCAAAGGTTTGATGATTTGGACCTGAGATTTTGGCAAACTGCTGTTGGGATTAACTTTGTGTTTTACACTGGGCCTCCCGAATGAATTATGATTAAAGGCAATCTGTTAGATGGTTGAACTCCTTCCTAAACCTGCAATGTGTTCAGAATGCAACCTTAACATGCCAGGGATAAAATTATCTCCCTAGAAATTTCTTACTTGTAAGGAAAATGATTTTTATAAAAACCTTTAAAGACTTACTGTATTTCCAGTTTGTCTTTATCTCAGAAAAAAAAATATGCAGGAGAGGGTAAAAAGAAATTCCTCTAAAACTTGAAAAACTAAGTAAAAACATATCTCCATGTCAAAAGGATTTCAGGTCGTTCACTGACATTTTACAGACAAAACATCTGGTTCTGAAAAACACACCGTAACCCACTGCAGCTTTTTGAATCCCTAACTTAGCGTGAGGAAGCCATTTGAAGTGGATTTCAGTGTGTTATGTCTTCTGCTAACCTAGTGTAGTATGCTTCAAATCAAAACAGGATTGTGCTTGAGTACAATGACACACTGAAAACAGAAATTAGGCCCTCGGTGCAGAGGTAGGTGTATGCTTTTTTTTTTTTTCTTCTGTGCAGTGAACAAAGTCTGCTAATATGTCGACTGGTTTGACTTCATGAAGGATTTCCAACAGAGTGGGAGTTGAGTTCAGAGACACTGAGTGATTGTTTAGCCCGGGGTACTGTGTGATAAGTATTGCTTAAAGGCTGTGGATCGGAGAAATTAATTGAGGCATGCCTGAACAATTGGTGGTTAAAACACACCTTACACCTCCGTCATTACAAGGCCCCACAATTGACTAGCATAGTTTTTGCATTACTGGATCATGGCTTAAAGGAATACTCCACTGTTTTTTTGGATTACCTCTAGTAAACATTTGCTGAAAGTAGCCACTGTTCATCTGCTGTGTATTGTTATTTGTTATATCAGATGCAATATTCTTCTTCTCAGGCAAGAAGATGTGTTCGCATGAATATCACTCCAATGCTAGCACGCTAAAATGGTAGCAAACCGGCTAGGATAGGGGTCGTGGCTTAATGCTGAGTTCATGTCATAAGGGGTTGATGGTAGAGAAAGGAATTATTTCCATGTTTGGAAATATTTTGATGACATCAAGATTGTTATACAACGACAGAGTTGGCTGTGTGAGAATTAAAAATACTGTGGGCTGGAAATATAAGACCAGATCCGTCCAAAACTTTGTATATTTGGCTGGTGTGAGGCATATTTGTTTGGTTTTCAGGACAAAAAAGTTTAATTACAAGTTGGAGTCTTAAAATAACGATAACTCAGACGTGACATGAATGCAGCATAAAACACAGGAATGGTTAAAACAAGTCTGAGGAATGGTGAATGTTTTTTTTCCTTTTTTTTCACAGCCAGTAACATAAACCAGTGGAGCATTCCTTTAATCAAGGGCAGGCAAATGAAATCAGTGATATCCAGCCATTTATAACAGATGGCACAGTAAATGGAACAAAGTGCCAGCGGCAACCAGCTATGGCAAGTTTGTCTTTTGGAAAAATATTAAGACCACATAAAATTGAAAAAGGTAAACAGGACAAAACTTAAAGATACCTGCTGGCAACAAGACAAGGGGCCCACCCTTCATCATGTACCAATAAGCAAAAAGGCAACACAGGATGAAGAGCCAGAGGGGGAAGAGAGGATGTGCTGGGCCAGTGTTTGATTTAATTTGGAATAAATGGTAGAAAGCGGGTTGGTTAATACTAGTTACACATTAGTGGAGATCTTGTACTTGGGAGACATGTTATTATGGAACCAGATGAAGCTAAAAATGACGCCCATGGTTTTTTGTATACGCTCGTTGTAGGCGAACGTCATGGCCTCGTGCAGCGGGACTTTGACCACCTCGATAAGCTCTCCCTCCCGGGGCTCACCTCCGCCTGCGCTCACGCAGTTGTCATCAGACACCTCAGCGTAAAACATGGTCTGCTTGGCACCCGTTACTCCTACACCCGACCTGGTGGAAAAAACATGGAAAAAAATAAAAGGGTTGATTTCTATATTTCCAGTATTTTAAGATTCTACATAGGGCTGAATTTTATTTAATAAACCCCTGTTGATAAGATAATTCAGTGTCAATACAAAAATGATCCTCTTTTTTTGTGCTTTTACAGGGATGTGTGTTTTTTTCCACTTCAAATAAAATATGTCAGTCTTCTTAAATGCAGTGTCTTCTCAGTTTTTCAGAGTATCCATTAATTTAGTATTATACAGTCACTGAGCACTTCATAAGGAACACCTGTACGCCTGCTTACTCGTGCAATTATCCACTCAGCCAATCATGTGACTGACTGGATAATTGCATGGTGCGATGAATCTGGATTTCTGCAGAGGCAGATGGTAGGGTCACTGTAATTTGGTCTGTTAATACCAATCAATCATGGTTTGAATGCCTCAGCTTATCTGAGTATTGTTCAGTGTACTTCAGTACTTCATAAAGGTGCATCTGACAAATCTACAGAAATGATGAGATGCAGTTACGTCAACATGGAAAGTTTCCAACATCTTGTGGAATCCAGGCCAAGAAGAACTCAAGCGGAAGACAAAAGGGGAGAATTACCTAGTATTAGTATGGTGTTCCTAATAAAGTGCTCTGTGAGTGTATTTCCATAAACTTGTCTTGCCAGTTAATGCAGAGACACAGAAGACATTTAGTAAGCTGACATGTACAGTCTGCCTCTTGAGTTCCTCTTGAACTAAAGCAGCCAGAGAAAACTTTGCCCAAATACAAAAGTTCAGTGCCAGCTTTCAGTGTTTTACAGTTTTCAATACAACAGTTCCATTTTCTTGTCATGTTTTGTAGGTTGTTGCAGATCTTTAAATTGCTGCTCACATTTCAGATATATTCTGTTTTTCAAATAGGTCCGGTGTTGTGTTCACTGATGGCTGCTTTCAATGGCAGGAGACACAGCTCAGAGTAGCCAGGATTAAGAACACTGATGTTGTTTTTCCTACATAGCTAGATTCATGAAAGGTGTGGATGAGCTTTATAAGTTGTTGAAATTTGACCCTCAGAAATAAAAACTTTGGCTGCCCCTGCTGAGGAAACCACAACCACAGCCTCCAAGTCAGCTACGACAGATGTCTCTCACCGCAGTTTGGTCTGTACTCAAAAAGTTCGATAAGATGATGATCAAAATGATTAGATCTGAACAACTGATCTGTCCTGTCTAGTTTATCAATCTGCTCCCTCGTCCAGTAGATAAACAGCTGGGGTTTGGCTGCCAGACACCACATTATTCTGTCACTTTCATATCTACTTTCACTGAAAATACTTGTCAGAGACACATTCAGATATGAAAGGCAACATATACCAACACCAGTATTAGCTGTTAGAGTTTCTTTGCCATTTAAACCAAACTGTATCTCTCTGCTGCAGAGATTTGTGACCTTGGATTGCCTGCAATTAGAGAAGAGCTTCACCGCACAGTCTGCCTCTGTCAAACACACCCTCATAGGGGTCCTGAGGGTTAAGACGATACCTATCTCTTTAATAGAAGCAGCCCACACATAACAATGGCCATAGACGACACCAACACAGCTGGAGGAGGTGCACGAGTCAAATCAAAAGCACAGTTATGAGAGCCATCAGTCAAAGCTGTCCAGGTGCTGCCGTCTAATGTGGGACTTTCCATCTCCTGACACTTTCAGCTGCTGCGTCTCACTGTAGCTTGTTAATAATATACTCACAAAGATGGATGGTTGGCCTAACGCGTCTTTTCATCTCACACACTTTTACTTTATCATTTTTGAACCTCCTCCAAAAAAACTGTCAGCCTCTGACTTTAGGGTATATCTTTAAATCATGATCTGTTGCCCACTGAAGTATTTTGAGTCATCAAAATGCATGTTTCCCTCTGGTTAGATCATGTGCCATCGAAGGCAGCCAAATCTGATGCAATACCTTAAATTCAACTTTATAGTATCACAATCTCAGGACTTTTCCTATTCCTGTTGAATATTACTAAAAATGTCACTCAGCCAGTTCTTTTTGACCAATGGAAGAGCAGGAAGTGGGTGATCTCAAGTGCACAAACCAACACACACACCTTCTTGCAAGCTTGACGATGTCTAACCATGCGATGCATTGGTTCCCCCAGCAGCATTTTTATAAGCTGCAGTTACCGCAGCTATTACAGCAGCTATTTTTCTGGCTCTAGCACAGGAACATGATGGTGTCATTATTAGTCTATAAAGCCCTGATTAGCTCTGTTGTCAGACAACAATGAGCATACCACCAAACTCCGCTGCACTGCTGGGAAGAAGCTGGAGATGGGGCTCGCAGCTCAGACGTGATGAACCAGCCTGTGTCCTGAGAGTAGTGGTCAACAGTGGAGAACTGGATTGGACTGGATGGTGCCGCAGAAGTGGCTTAATAAACCGACAACATTTGGAATCCATCAGAGATGAAACAACAAACCTTTTCGCAGCCACCTTTCAAACATACAGGGGTGAGTGTTTGTCGCTTAACAGATTTGGTTGTAGGATCATTTTAAAGTTCCTGTATTTAACTATTTTCATTTGCTTTATTTTACGTTTTGATTTCCATGAGAAGATATATTTGTGGTTTCACATACCAAAAACCATCTCAGCGTAGTTTCACATCTCCTCTCTAGGCCTTCTCTCACAGCATCTCACTTTATACAATATGGGACCTTTGAGACTTTTGAAACATGTTTTAATGTTTCCTTTTGAATTTCACACCAATAAGAAAGAAACTAAGCTGCAAATGTAGGTTGTTTCTGAGTGAACATAGCTCAAAGAGGATCAGAAATTATATATTACATGGGAATTATACAAAATAGGACAACAGGAAATCAATTATTTAGGGACATGAAATCCAGAGAGTTTAACTAAAGCAGATATCCAAAGACAATGAAAAGCATCGTCAGAAAAATTCTTCCCTGAGACCTCTGTTAAGTTAACCTGCTAACCTGTAAGAAGTAATCCTCTTCAGCTTAGAGGCAGGCACATCGTAGCCACACTCCTCCAGCACCTCCTGCCGGGCGATCTCCTCCAGGGAGAGGTCGGGTTTGTCCACCAGCCCGGCACAGAGCTCGTAGGTGACCCCCGCTGACGCTGGGGGCCACTGAGAAGAGCTCTCCCCCTCTGAGGCCGACTGGCCCTCCTGAGACTCAGGGGCTGCGGCTTCGGCGGCGCCCTCCTCGGTTTTCTCAGCAGACTGAGGCAGCTGCGACTTGGTCTTTTGCCACTCATTCATGTATACAGCTGGTGGCGGGAAAGAGAGAATATACTGTTATAACTGGGTGGAAGAAAGAAAATATTTTCATTACTATAACATTTGTTTAATCCACATCATCAGAAACATGCTTAATGATGATTATTATATAGAATAACTTAAAGGACTTACAGAGGCTGAATATCGAAAGTTTTACAAATATCTGATTATTTCTTCACTCATTTTGGCAAATACTGACAGATACAGATACTATTAAATTCATTGATTTACCACTATGTACTGTACAGTTTCCTCCAGTGGCATTTAGCTATTATATTTTTACTGTGACGCTTAGTGCTGAGAGAGATATTTAAATGTATGTAAATTACATCGACTCAAATGTAGAATACATGTAACATCCATTTTGGTCTCCTGTCTTTATCAATAAGCTTAATTTGTTCTTTCCAGTCAAGCTAGACACAAACTTTGTCCATTCATTGTCAAACACATTTTACTCACACATTTTAAGCAAATGTTAAGCACATGCAATACAATCATTCAGATATCAGATGAGTATACTATCAGTACGAGGTAGTATCAGGGCTTCCAGCAGCATTTTACAGTGGAGGTGTCCTGCCTCACCTGAAATAAAGAGCGCCTCTGCTAACACCAGAAATGTTGGACTTAGCATTTATGCAAATCAGTTTCCTGGGGGAAATAACCCCTGATGTTTCTATGCATTTATTTTCTGATTCAGTAAGCTGACCAGTATATTGCACACTCCCTGTTTCAAAATGAATGCCATTCTTGGCTGTAGACAAACTGATTTCTTTCAGATAAAGGACAGTTTTTTTCCCCCTGTAAAGCAATGAGAGAGGAGAGGGAAAAAAATATATCAGTGCCCAGACTTCCTTGAATTTAGCACAGTGTGGTGTGGAACAGTCCCTAGCGACTTCTAACAAAGGAGGTTAGGCTGCTTTGTAACGGGGCCTCTTGCAGTCTATTTATGAGTCTGCATTGTTACTAAGATCCAGTTGAATAAACAGGGATTGTAATGTGCTGCTTTTTTAGTGAAAGTGCCCACAGGATATATAACAATCTAGATCTGGTGACAAGAAGAAAATGGATAAACTGTACTATACAGTACCGATGGTCTGCTGCTTTGTGTGGTGCAAACCTACCTGGACGAAACTGCTTGACGAGGACAAAACAGTGTGAGGTGGTGTTGAAGATCAGCACTGATACACTGAGGAAAAGAGAAACAAGTCAACGTTAAATAAACATCATGGTCAGACAACTTTTTCCTAAAATATATCTTGACTAAATGATCTATGACTGGGGTGGTAATCTCTCCCGGCATATCTGAGACTTTAGCATCAAGCGGGCAGTAATTCATGGCTGGATCACCTTTTAAATAATTCCTTCTGATGCAATCATCAGTGAACAGAAAGAACTGAGCAGGAAGTGGGAGTTTCCGGATTATAACAAGTGTATGTTTGGGGAACATCCAGCATTTTAGGACAGTGGATGCACATGTATCTCTTAAGATTAAAAAAAGAAATTATAAGGAATGCAATTATTAGGATGAATGTCACTGGGGCCTAAATGCAGGAAGGTTCTGGACATGTTAAACTACTAATTATATTACAAGCTAAATTAATTCTCATCCAATCACAATACAATGCTCCACCTAGTTTATCTTTCCTTGGACAATTCTTATTGGACAGTGACTACAAGGGCAGCTACAGTCTAAAAAAGGAAGTGTACATGGTTATGTTTATACTACACCGGGTGTCTGCACACGAAGCCATGTTCATGTTCTCACAGTGAGCACAAAAAGTTCAGAGGGTCATACATTTTGGGCTGAAGTGAACGTAACACTCATATGATGAAATAGACGTCACACGGACCTTCGTGTCCACACTGATGTGGAAACTTGAATCTGGGTTTAAAATGTGGCTTCAAATGTATGAAATTAAAACACGAGAAAGAGCAAAGTCCTACTGAAAAAGAAATGAAACTTTTGCCGAAACAATCAAAGGCAACAGACTTAGTGCATGACCCTTACACTGCATCATGCATCAGGACTCACCACTATCCTATTTCCCAGCAACCCTCCAGGAAAGCATCATTTGTATTGCTTTTGCTTTCAGGACAGGTACATCCCAGTTAGCACACCCTGACAACAAGTGTGTGCATGGTGGGTCTGCTGCGTGCTATGGTCGTTGGCCCTTAAAACTAAAACCTCTTGGGTTTTTGACAACTACATGTTAAGAAAAAGTCACGCATTACGGTATGTGATAACTGAAATCTCTCAAAACATGTGAATGACTAAGCACTAAAGCAAAACTATAACCCTTTGCAAAACTTAGACTATTTCAAAATAAGAGGACCATATCATTCCAGCCTGAAATGATGAGTCTCAATGAGCAGGATGTGGAGATGAACTAAGAAGGAGGGTCACTGTGACATGTTTCTCCACTGGCACCCAGTGAATTGTATACACACAGGTGGTTCACTTCTGTGTGTGTGTGTTTGTGTTTGTGTTTGTGTGTGTGTGTCTGTGTGTGTGTGTCTGTCTCTGCCAGTGGAGACTTGAGGCCTGGGGTCTGCGTTGGGAAAGCGGATGTGTCTGAGGCGGCAGGAAGCCCTGCCCTGTCTTTCCCATGGTGAGAAGGAACCAGGAGATTGCTACTACAGCTCGACTCTAGCTGCAGCGCCAGGGGCACTGATTTAATATCAGTTTGCCATACATATATATATATATATCAAATCAAACAGTATGCAAGAAGGTCAGCTGACCTGGTTTGTCCTTGCAAAAAGAATTTCTGGTGACTGCTTTCTGTCTGCAGTTAAAGCCTGACTTCCTCTATTTTCACTTGTTCAACCCGTTTCAGGTGTCATTTAACCTTCACTTAAAAATTTCTGTTTCACCTACTGAAAATAAATGTAATTCATTTAGCTGAGCAATTAATTTTAGATAATGCCGAAGTCATAACACTGCTGCTTGACCTTGCCAACCTCATTCTTTACAAATAAATTTGCTGTGCCAACAGTTGCTTGCAATGTGAATAGTATGGGTCCGTTCTGACTCAGCTGATTGAAACGCTTCTGGTCCTTTTTAAAGAATGTGACAACAAAGTAATTACCGGTATTTGAAGCCCATTTACCGATGGTGGACTGAGGGGTAGGGGGTGGGCAAGTGTGCGTCGTCATCCCCTGTTTGTAAACGTCATTGTGTTCAGACTACAAGGACGCAGACCACAGAAGTGTGTCTATGGAGACATGATACCACCGTCTTGTAGTGTGGCCTTTTAGGAAAGGTGTAAGCAACTGTAGAAACTGCAGAACACCACATCATACAAAGTTTGTTTCATGTATACTGAGGCCCAACCAGCTACAGAAACCTACTAAAAAAGCCAATTTTCCATCCTCTGGCCATCAGGGTTTAATAAATCATCACTTATGACGCCATTACTTAAGTCTTAGCTTTTGTGCACAGATTACGCTGACACTTCCAAAGAGAATTGTTCATAAAATGTTGATTTCTTTCTCCTTAAATCTTTTGAAGGTGTCTAACAAATATTCAAGCAATGAGAAATCATGTACAATGTACTTGGCTTTCAACAGCTCCAACAGAAAGAGCATAACCACTGTAGAGCACACTGTAGAGTATGGATAAGGTAATGTGGTAGATTTAGCCCAAAAGTGGGCCACACAAGCCTGAGGCATGAGAGCTGTCCCTTGAGGTCTAGGTTTTGTAGTGCTTTTCCACACCATTACTGATGTTCTGCAGCTTCCTGCTGAAAAAAAAAAGTTCTAATGGTTAAACCAAGAAGCAGGCTAAACGGATGCTCAGGACTTTTCATGCACCGTTAAGCTTTCTCTGCCCGGATGGTGGCGGGAGAAACTGGGTTAAGACATATGAGGAGCAGGACTAAGGTGCGTACTGATTCCAACATGAAGCTCATCAGAACAGACTGCTGTAGAGAGGAATAAATTTGGTATAATCCATCTTCAACACCAGAGCTGAGGCAACGACTCAACCAACAAATCCACAGACAAACTCGCTTTTAGGTCTTGTGACTTTAACTAAATGTGGTGTATTCGTCTACACTGCTTGTCAAAAATTACCATCTGGTTTTCATATGAGTTAAGAACACCCTAAGAAGCATTTCAATCTAATTTTTTCCACCATTTCATTCAGTGTTACTGACTAGTTTTGAATTTCTTTTTCAGGTCTTCATCCTAGGGTTGCAACTGACAATTATTTTCATCATTGATTAATCCGCCTCCAATCTCTAATCTGATTCATCACTCCCTTTATCATGTAGTCTATAAATGTTTAAAAAAAATGGTGAAAAATGCCAGGTACAGCATCGGTCTGCTCGCTCTGTCCAACTAACAGTTAAAAACTCAAAGGTATTCAGTTTACTTTACTAAGGAAAAGCAGCAAATCTCACATTTGAGAAGATAAAACCAAATTCATTTTTCTGGCATTTTTTTCTTGACAAATTAATGAAACGAAAAATGATCAAAATGGTTGATAATAAATCAAGTAATCAACTAATACTTTCAGCTCTAGTTCATTCTGCTCATAATTCTCCATAGTTACAAGCAAAACATATTTTTAGTTTCTTTCTTGCTAGAACCCAATTAACTGAGGATAGATGCATCTTATTTCCTTTCATCATCTCTGAGATTTCCTGGAAACTACTGGTGACCACCGGTGGAAAATTAAACTAATTGCGTGATACAAATTGATCTAAACTCATCCCAAACAAGAAACACATAATGAAGTGTTTCCTCCATTTGTATTAGCTGGAGATAGTGAGTGAACAAAGACACATGAGCAGGGATACAAAAAGACCACAAAATATGCCAATGACTTGATCTTTCTGGCCATAGTCCCTTAAATTTCTTGCACTGACAAAAACTGTGACTGTCATTAAAAGTCACTTCTAGTAATAAACAAGTAACGCTGTATAAACACTCCCATAAACACATAGGTGCCAAAATAACAAGGGAATGGGAATTTGCTGATGGACTACATGTCTTTTTGTAAATTTTGAAAAAGCTTGTGTCCTGCTAGACGTCTTGGAGACTCTGCATTGGTGGCAGTTAGTGAAGCAAGTTCCTGATGGGTATTTTGCCTTGTTACAAATCCAACTTCAGGGATGGTATCTCAAGGCATAGCCGAGAACTGATCAGTGCCCAATACACAGACTTCAAGATTTAATCTCGGCAATTTTTAGCAGTGATGCAGTTCTGTTGGCTTCATCCAGCTGAGACCTTTAGTGCAAACCCAGGCGACTGTGGGGCAGGACCTCCTTATCAAAGCCCATCATTCATGTGATGGAAAACAGGGGATTACCCCTTCCCAGTCCCCTTGGGAGGAATTTAGTGCCCTAAATAAAGACTTAAAGTATGTTCGGATGAAGACTGAGTGGTAAAGCCAACGTTATGCCGGACTGTCATGGTGAAGAGGAAGCTGAGCCTGCAGCTCCCAATTCACCAATCTACCCTCCAGCCTTTACTCATGACCAAGAGTTCTCAGTAGTAACAGAATAAATTTGATTGCAAATAAACTGATCTGGGAACATGTCATTAGAGCTGCAGGACATGATTGAGGAGAAGGACATCTAGGCCACCTTGCTCATAATGTTATCACTGGACTGACAGCCAGATAAGTGGTGGGAAATCAAAGGATTGATGAATGGTGTCAAAGTAATGGTGACCATCTGAATGGCCATCTTGAAGAACCACTAAATCTTAATGTTCAGCCTTGTCAACTGGATGTTCCAGTTGTCCAGAAGAATTTATCAAATAGCAGGAAGTTGGTAGAGTAATAAACAAATTGTTGAAGGATGTTTGTGATACCTGTAGCCAAATTACTGTTGTTCAACTATGAGTCTTCATTCCACAAGGAACCAGTTTCAAAACCTACAAAGAAGCAGTTCACAAAAAAACTGATCTTTGCAAAAATTTCAAGCAAAGAATAATCTTCATTTAGACGTTTAGAATTAAATGAAGTCTGTGCTCTTTGCTAAGATTTGTCTTTCACATTTCTTACTGGTGCACCGGAAAAGTACAGAGCAGTGATGCCTGCTGAGAAGAAAATGTTACGCACACTTTAACAAAAATGCAAAACAGCCATGCATCCATTCCATACACGCTTCTGGGGGGAATAACACTTTGGCAGAATTTCCACCTGAGGAATAGCTGGATGTTCCCATGGGCTGTTTTCTTTTTACTGCATTTGTCTCAGTGGTACTATTTTTTTCTCGGGGACCTCTTTTTGGGGTCAGGGGTGGAGGAAAGAGGGTTTAAATGGCCTGAGATATACCTCAGGGGATCATGGTACATTGAGCAGAACAGAGAGGAGGAACCAAGGCTTTGACACGAATGTGTGATATTTCTCTTACAGTGTCCCCTGTGAAGCTCAGACATTTACAGCTGTTTCCGCATAGAATAACAGGGCACTAGATCCCAAGAAAACAAGGTATGTTTGGGTTCACCTCTCAGTGTAGGACAGATGAGGTATAAAAATACGGATGGAATAAAGGATTTGTCACAATGCCCAGACAACATGAAAATATTGCTTTACCATTACATTTATATATTTTATGCTGCACCCAACAGACAGACACAGTACTTCTCTTGAAAGTTGGACCCCAGTTGGTTTGCAAAAATATCCAAAGGCAAAGGATGGAGAGAAGCAATAAGATTTAGAGCTACAGAGAGAGTATGGGTCAGGATTGGTGCAAATCAAGCTCCTTAGCTCTCAGATCACCACACTCATCCTCATCCGCTGATCCCTGAGAGCCAGATCAGATTCAGATTCTTTAGAGACAAGCTCTTCAGATTGCAATATTTCTCCTGACATGATCAGCATGCTGATGTGTTTACATTTCACAGCTCTTTCATTGGCGGACTTCCACATCAGTGTTTCTAGCCCAGTCTGAATATCTGGTTTTTATTTGTTAGGCCTTTTTGAATCAGAAAACGGTTTTGACAGTATTTGTGTGTGTTTATATGTGAACACAGAGAGAGTGGATAGGAGCACTGCCTCCATCCAGCAGGAGTGAACAAAATGTATTTTACCTGTCATGAGTTCGCATGAAGTCCCAGGATTTCTTTGTGCCGTTCTGTGAAGGAATAACACAAAATAAACAGCATGAATGCACACAATTAAGACTATTTCCACCCCCTCAAGACTGCGGTTAGACGCTATTTAGGAGGAATAAGATGCACTCAGTGTACCACAACGCCTTGCTCCTCTTTGTTGCACATTACCTATATGGCAGCATGTCAAATCAAATGTAATTTATTTATTATGATTACCGTAAAGGCAACAGCTTCCCCCAGAACAGATGCTTGCTTGGGCACGCTAAAGGAATATCACAAACCACACCTTACGAAAACATCTGCAGATGCAAAGAGAAAGAAAAGCTCCAAGCCTGCATCGGATGACTTTCTTAAACTTTACCAACAAGCACATGAAGAATAAATTCCAATTCTAGTGTTTAGAAAACTGTCAAACATTACTTGCAATATGTGCAGGGAGAGATTCTTGGTGACTAAATGCCGAAACACGTCCTGTAATTATTCAGCTTGAGTGACAGAAGTTGTTGCAACTAAGTGTTTTTGTGCCCTGTGGTCACAACATCACAACAACAAGATGTGGAGCTGAACACCCCTCTAGTAAATTTCCAGCAGCACAAGTGCAATCAAGCTGCCAACACAGGCGTGTACATCTCTGGCATCCTGAGATCTTAAATATGTGGGCAGTGGCACACACATTGTCTGAAGTGCTGGCTCATCACTTGGCGGGAAGTCATGTAAACACGCCGATAGTCTGGTTCATTTTCATTCATACCAGGTGAAGCGAGAACAGGTACCTGCAGTTCAGGTAGCCAAACTTCATCACACAGTCTTCATCATTTCATTTCACTCACGGATCAGACTTATTCCTGCACTTCCTGTCGCCTGTTCTTGGTTTGTCGGACCACTGTCATTAGGAAGGGAATGCACTTATATAGCACTTTAGTCTTATCCAGCACTCGAAGTGCTTTACAATGGAAGCCAAATTCACCCATTCACACATACAGCGTTTTTTTCCCCACACATATACCACTTCTACCATTAGCCGGGGATCAAACCACCGGCCTTCTGATTAGTGGATGACCCATTCAATGCTCCTGAGTCACAGCCACCCTCATTGGTGGGCTCAGGAGGCTCAAGAGTATCCCACAAACCTTGCTTCGTTAGCATGCTAACTTAGTTAGCATGACCCACAGAGTCACAATGATCACATTTAAGGGAAATACACCAGGTTGTCATATATAGAGATTTTCCTTTAACAGTAATTGGTTGATCATCGCAACATTACTTATCCAAAGGACAGGTCCAGTGGCTGAAAATACTCCACAACAAAGACACTATTTGTTCCTGTTTGAGCAGCATTTGTTAAAAACAACAGTCCCAGTGTGTTTTTGGAAATTATCTACCATTTGTGAGCCAATAGCAGTAGATGTTTTTGTGACCTGTTTTTAAAGATTTACACTCTGAGGGCCACGGGACGGGGCAGTCGGAGACGAAAACAAAATCCCATTCAATACAATTTGACTTTCACTTTTTATTGTTCACATCAAATCATTACAGATGCGTGAATTAAACTGAATCATTAGCTTAGCACATACGCCTGTCTCCATATTACATGCTTTATAAATATGGTAAAGTTGGCCTACATTTTCTATGCCTGAGGAAATATGGCCTTGATTCAAATTTAGGCTACATCTCTGTCTCCACCCACGAGCTCTGTCAGACACAGGGAAGACAGCTCAACAAGAAAAGGCTTATTTCACCTACAATAGATGTGCCTTCTTGTGTGCAAGTGCGTTTCAGTACCACCCAAGAAATGGGAGGAGGTGAACTGGCAAGCTAATTGCACTGATAGAATCAAACATAATAGATCTACTGTTGTAGCAACAGGATCTGAGTTAGGATGTGCCACTGTGCCAAAGATGTACTTAGAGCTCCAATGAACCACGTTTTGATTTCTATGCAAAGGGAATAAAATACTTACATGTAGTTTTAAGTAAGACAGGCTGACTGTGCAGGAGTTTGTGTCCATTTGTCCAAGATTTTTTGATGTGTGCCAACATTTTTCTTCCTTTGTCAAACATAACTAAAAAAAAAAAAAATCTAAAATGAATTATGATAACATGTTATAAATGTGGTGGTTTAATACTGTAATGTGAAATACTGCATGTTGTGGATAACATCTGTACAATATCATGCAACCAAATGCCACAATTTATGGCCTCAAAGTGGAGTTTCATCAACAACTCTCTGACACAACCTCATCAAAAAAGATAATTATCAATTAACTTTTTTGATTTTGATTAAATGACAATGCTTTTTTGGCTGATGAAATGTCAGAAAACAAAGAAATCAATTCCTGTAGCCCTGGGTGTTGTCTCTGAAGTACTGGTTTTGTTAGACTGACAGTCTAAAACTAAATTGTGCTAAATTTACATTATTTACACAAAATATAGAAACTGAGCTAAATCCTCACAAATGTCTTAAAAATTACTTGATTATCAAAATTGCTAGCAGGTAATTTTCAATAATTTCAGCATAACTATACTTAACCTTCAAATTGTGGTATTTATAGCAGGGCTGTAGCCTTTTGTTCATCCCCTTTCATTTTTAAGATAGACCTATAACCAGCTCCTTTTAACAACAGATTATCATGCTCTCCACATGAATCACTGAATCGTTAAGTGGCATTTTCGACTGAATATTATAATTAGCACTAAAATTACAGAGATGATAATAGTATAATAGAGTCACAAGTGCATCTAAGGAGAATGCCTGAAGACAGCACTGCAATGCTTTGTCTAATTTATAGACAAAACCTTATCTCAAGCCACAGGAACTTCCACTAATTCCCTCTTTCTATTCAGTTTCTGTTGAAGTTTGGGTACAGATAATGAGGACTCCTGTAAATCATAACAACCAACAGTCAAACGACCTAACAGGTCACAACCACAGGGCCTCAATGTGAAGCCAAGCTAGCATAATGCTGCTCATGCATCATTAACTATCATGTTGTGGTGTGAAATGAGAGCATGAAGCCAGCGTTTGTGTTGGTTTAGTTTATGGTATTAGTATGGTGTCATCTTTAAGTTGTCTAAAAGCTACAGACGGGAGACAAATAAAAGGAAAAACCTGAACATAGCATCCATCCTTAGAGCACATGGGGTCACTGATGATGAGAAAATGATGTGAATGCCACACCAAGGCCTTCACAGTCACCAGATCTCAACCCAGCTGAACATCTATGGGGGATTTTGGACCGACGTGTTAGACAGCGCTTTCCACCACCACCAGCAAAACATCCCTCTGTTAGAGTTAAGAGACTTGTGGAATCCCATCATCTTACTGAGCGACTTTATGTTGGTTTTTCCTTTAATTCATCCCCCGTCTGTGCGTCAGGCTTAGGCAGGAATTTGCATACTGAGCTGAGAAAACACTCTTGAATGCAAACAATGGACTTGAATCATAGTAAATATTTTCCATCAATAATAGTGAACAATATACCAATATGGCAATTTTCATTTCAGTGAGCCATGTGCTATAACACAACTGATTTGCTCATGTTAAATAAACTATAACAGTAAAAGATTGGCATCCGCACATGCCATGTTAAATTTAAATTACTGTATGCAGTGGTTAGAGGTGCAACAATTCATCAATTACAAAACCAGTTTGATAATCAATTGATCACTTTAGTCATCAAACAAAAGAGGTTAAACATTCACTGGTTCCAGCTTCTCAAATGTGAAGATCTGTTGCTTTTCTTTGTCATATATGACAGCAAACTGAATATATTTAGGTTTTAAACATTTAATGGGAAAAAAAAACAATATTATAATATTAATGATAATGAGCATTTTTCACTATTTTCTGACATTTTATAGATGGGAAGAAAAATATGGAAAGAAAATATAAATGCAAATTAGATAAAAACAAATAAAACACGCATTCTTTCTTGATTTATTGATACATTATGAATTGAAATTCATCAAAAAAACAACAAAACAATTTAAAGTATGCAGCCCAAACACATTCTGTGATATATAACGTGTTTGTAAGTGAGGACATTTAATTTACAAAGACAATAAATTTTGTCTAGCAGATTTTATTTAAATAAACCAACACTGCAGGTTCATGCTCCATGAAACCACACGCTTATGATCTCACAAGCTGTAAAAGTGATGAAGACAGATGCGATACCTGCCAACCCTTAGCAAAGCATTCACATCAACACTCCTCGCTGTGCAGTCGTGTCATGAACGACGCTCTGGCTGCGCCGCAGACAGTCACCTGGTGGAACTGCTCCCACAAAATCCTGTCATGTCAACAAAAGTGTGCAAGTGTCTTACACGCACATCATTCCTGCGTGAGGCCAAGCCAGCCGCACCCGTCTCACTTTTCATCGATGAAAGCAAAATGAGCGCAAGGGCGTGTGTGTGATAAATGACTTGTCATTACTGAGGCGGGGATGCACTTCTCGTGTCTTGATGCTCTGTAAGGAGTGGTTACTGAATAATGTATGAGGAAGAGCATTTTGTCTGTCAATGAATAGATTTTTACATCGCAAAATCTTCCACTTAAAAGTTATCACTTTATAATGATAATGATTGTGATGCTGCATTGAATTCTACACTGCTGGTAGAAAAGCTAGGCTACATTACAGTCATTCAATGGGATACTATGGGAACACTGTCTGACATAGGTGTTCAACTGGGCTGAGATCTGGTGACTGTGAATGTGATTTAACATAATTTTCCTTCTCATCAAACCATTTCATGACCCCATGTGCTCTATGGATGGGCTCATTTGTCTATACAATCATGTAGCCATGAAAATAAATCTTTTGGGACAGCAATGGAGCAGTATCTTTCAGTTTTGGGACATTCTATCCCCTCTGTTGTTGTCATCCTTTAAGTAATTGTTTTAATAAATGTCTGGTAGTGACAAAGTTGCTTTATGTAGAATAAAGTGAAAAAAAGACGGCGCACAAATATCCAGAAACAGATTTATGGTTTGTGGTTCTGAAATGTTAAAGTACAGAGTAACTGAGGATCACAGTCGCAGACCAAGCTGATACTTTCAGACTTATCCACTCTTTCTCAAAAAAAGCTCCACTTTTTAGTGTGAAGGAACAGGTAGGCTTATAACCTTTTTCCACCATAATTAGCAGGTATAAGCGGGTTTTTTTAAACGTGGGTGAACCTGCTAATAAAAGCCCCTTTTCCACTGCCAGTCATCACATGCACTTAGAGCGCACACACAGATGCAGGGGAGAGAGAGTGAGCTGCTAGCCGCCGTGCAAACTGGGTAAGCAGATCTGTCACATCTCATCCCCCAGGTTGGTGCTCCTGTAAAAGTGTGAGATGCTGCGTTTGGTGATAGCGTGTTTTTAAAACTTATTTAGAAGCTGCGCTCACTTTTTCATCCCCCTGTGCAGAGTGGCTGCGGTGTTCCTGGTTTAACAGGTGACAGGTCTGTCTACAGTGACTGTGCTCTGAAAGACTTTACTGCAGGAAAAGGGGCGAGAATTAGCGGGTTCACCAGGGTGTTGTGTTTACATCAATGCCGACTGGAGCTGGAGCTGATAAATACCCCTGTCTACTGCAGAGTCATTTGACCCGAGTGTGAATGCCGATTGTACCCTTTTCCATTGCAGACAAAAGACCAATGTTAGCAGGTCTTAGTGGGTTTTTTGACCAGTGGAAAAGGGGCTTTAGTGAGGTCCAAAGGCCAAAACTGAGAGAACAAGATTCTCAAAGTTGGCCCCCATTAGATGTAGTTTGAGATCGCTTTACAGCACGGACAGGAGAAGTGCACTGTCCTTCCAGCGTACATAGGAGCCACAGCTTTCAGACCTTTGTGGTGGTTATAGAAGTTGGTTGAAGGTGTGAAAAAAAAAAAGGAAAGAGAAAAGAAAGTCATCCAGAGTGACTCAAGGGAGGAGAAACACGTTGTCCCCTCAAAAGAACATTGCAGGGTAAAGAAAACATTTTGAAAAAAAACAAAAAACAGCACCACCAATAAAACAGTATGAATGTGTCACCACACACACACACACACACACACACACACACACACACACACACACACACACACACACACACACACACACACACACACACACACACACCTCTTCCCTCTCTAGTGTCCTGTCACCACTCACAGATGGTGAGGCTCTCCTCATTACTCGGGCCACTTGCTGAGAGAAGGGGGGCGGGTACAGCCTGAATGGCCCAGGGGAGATGGGGAAAATCATGGCCGACATGGATTACGACAGAGAGATTAGCCCATGGGGAGAGGGAGAGAGACATAGACAGAGACAGAAAGAGAGAGAGAGAGAGGAAGGGAAGCAGGAACGGGCTACACAGGACCTTGAAATTAATGTGGTCCCTCTGGCTTTGGGCATCAGAAATGCTCCTGTGTGAATGGCTATTGTAGGACGGGATGTATGGTCTTGATCTTTTAGGTACTTAAAGTCTAATAACCATCACACACACACACACCTCCTGTGCTGACTACACTATAAAGCCGGCAGCTGCAGCAGGAAGAAAAAAAAATAAAAAATCAACTACCTCCTCAAACACAATAGGACTCTTTGATTCTCAACGTGCGCTCTCCAGTTTTTTTTGGTTTTTTTTTTGGATGTAGCTCCACTCCGTGTCTTCTCACAGGCCTCAACAAAGACAAAGACACGAGTATCATCCACGCAGAACAGCCACTGAACTAATGATCAGCCAGGTCTGAAAAATGACAATGACAAAAAGCATCTGCAGCTGCATTAAACCGACAGAGCTGAATTACAGGATCTGCAGCATTAAAAGTGCCTTGTTAGCGGGACCTGTGTATAAATGCCACAGTCAAGGACACACTCTTCAGGCACACACCCACATGACTGTGTCCTCCAGTGAAATCCACAGAAAGCACCAAAACCTCAAATCAAATAAAGTCAGTTTACATGTTAGTGTCCTTCCAATCAGACCTGACTCCTCGGAGGAGGAACTGTCCACAGCCTATTTCTGTTTAAACACAAAATGGTGCAGTCAGTAGCATTGATGCAAGGTCATTATTTCAAACACATGCATGTTGCAATTCATCACAATATATTAGAGCTGATATGAAGCTGAAAGAGTCAATTTATCGATGAAGATTTGGATCATAGATCATTTATCTGTCATCAGTCAAGAGCTGCAGTGTTTACTCCATTTATTAGTTCGTGGATAGACAAAGAAAATGAATCAGCAACTGTTTTGATGATTGATTAATAGGTTCAGTAATTTTTCAAGCAAAAATGTCAAAAATTTGATGGTTGAAGGATCACAAATATGAGACTTTGCTGCTTTTCTTGACCTTATATTATAGTTAATATTAGGAGAGTGTGGGAAAACGGGATTCACTGTTTTCTGGAGTGGGTCTCGAACTCTCTCACCTCGTAAATCTGACACAAATTAGACCACGGACCCCCATTTGATAAGATTTTGTTCCAGGGTCCCTCAACTGATAAGATTTTTTGCTTTTAGATGTCTTATTACAGAAAGTGTTTGAAACCCATGACCAAAATTGTCATGCATTCTGTCATTGTGTTTCTCACACAGGAGCCTCTGCGGGTCCCCGGACCTCATTTTGAAAACCAAAACCAAGAAAATGATCGGTAGATTTTCCACATTGTGGACTATAACTAACTAATTAACTAACTAACTAAATGATTAGGTGCCAGTAGCTGGTACCGGGCTCAAGTTAGTATCACAATATTACTAATATGACTTTTGCAATTTCTATATATATCATTATAAGGGAAACTAATTCAAAAAAAGGAACTTCATTTTGTTCATTTTAAATCGCAATTTGCTTTGTTTTTTGTAAAATAAGATACAGTTAATTACCTGAAAGTTAATAAATGATCAAACTGAAGTGTCACTACGCCTTAAATCTTCTCTCCACCTACAGAACGTCCACACACTCATACACACAAGAGTCATTTTACTGCCAATAAATAACTATTCATGTGGGAAAATGAGAGTCGTAATAACAGATCTCTTATTCATTGAGAGAGTGAGGGGCTACTGATCGTAAGCTACACGAGATACATAATTACAGATGAATAATTCAAATCATTATAATGAATAAATGGAAGGCAATTATCCTGCTCTAAGTACCAACCTGTGATTCAACTCAAGCACCAGGCAACAGAGATAAGAGGGGTTTCCCAGAGTCAACAAGGGACAATCACCTGCTTTGTAGAGCGAGGCGAGGGAGAGAAGACAAAACGACAACACACACCAATGATGAAGAGAGCCTCTTACACGTGACATCTACTTTTAGAGCGTGTTTGAGTAGATTTCGGTTAGTAACCAGCGGCTGAGCTGCAGATGTACTCGTGAACATAAAAAGGTTTGGGGAAGAGATGCTCCCTCAGTGTGACTGAAAAGCCTTTGTGGGGAGCCCCTGAACAAACCCCTCCTGAGCAGCGGAGGAGAGATGACGAGGATGAAAGGGAGGGCAGGATGGAGAGGGAGTCCACCATCATCTCCTTTGTTGTCCATCTGCTGTCTTAACCCGTTCCGCCATTCTCCTGACAAGCTTAACTCCCCCTCACTCGTCACAGGTGTGAGTCTTGGTACTTAGGTTTTATCATTAAATTGAAGGCAACACTACAAAAGAGCATCTTCTATCTTCATAGATGTACACCAGTTGCAATTTCTCTACGTTTTCTCACTTTAAAACAAACACTGCTAGAAGCAAACTTAGAAGCAAAAATAACAACATGAATCTGACTTCATGCACTTTCTGATTTCTGAGAGTGAGTTTCATCACGACGATTCCTTTGTGCTACTGTCACTCCTCAGATTTTACAAAACAGGAGCCAACTCTATAACCCAGGAACAGAGAAACTGTACAAATATTTTGAAACCTAAAAATAGTTTCGTCCTGGACTGCTGCCTATGTTTGGGTAAGGCAACATTTCTCACTCTGCTTGAGACCATCAGGACACACTGTCATCACACTTTGCTTTCTTTTAGTTCAAAGACACATTTTACATGACAAACCTATTAAAAAAATCAGACAAACTAACCAAGGTTATATCAACTTAGGCTGATGCTTTAGGGTTATAATTTCATACCTTTCCATTTCCAATATACAACTAAAAATACTGAGTATTTACTGCGAAACACTGGGGCAGTTACTATGAAATGTGTCAACTTTTGAACTCTTTCCATAAATGCAAAGTTAAGAAGATTTCCGTCATAGAAGATCCGCTCTGCCCGCTCTGTTTGACATCATGACCTGGATAAGCAGCCAAAACTGGACAGATGAATGAGGATGGATGGATGGATGGATGGATGGATGGATAGATAGTGGCTAGACCTGCACACAGAAGCCCTCTACAAAACACTAAATATGCTGGCATGGTTCAACACCGAGCCAAGATACCTTGAGACGATATAAATTTGTCAATTTGTCAATATACACAACATTAACCCTAGTGACATGTACATTAATATACATACATTCTGTATGCAGTTATGAATATATTAAAATACACTTACAATGATCACCAACACCTCTTAATACACATGAATACAAAAAAGCAAATAATACTAGGGATGCTCTGATCTAAATGGTTCTCTCATGGCACCAATACAGATGTTGACTTTTCCCCAAAATTGAAGTATTTTTACCTCATTGTGTTGACCTCACTGGAATCATATTTATGTGAGCTATCATGAGGCCATAAATTGCTGTGGCACTAAAATCTGAGTGACCGTGACTAAATGAATGTAACTGGTAGCAGAAACGGTTCATTCAGTCCAAAATCCAAACATATTAAGTTTACTATTGTTGGTGCCAAAGAAAAACATGAAATCCTAATATTAGGGAAGTTGGAACCAACCAACCAATATTTGACATTTTTGCCTAAAAAATAAAACTAAAAAGGATCATGCAATCATTAATAGTTGCTGATTCAACTTCTGTTGATCAACTAATTGCTGCAGCTCTACTCTGTCGCCATAAACAGTCTGAGGTCTGAGGAGGACTGTGAGACATGGAGACTTGCTTAAATCTATACTTTAAAATAATTTGTGTTCATGTAGCAGTCTGCACCTGTCATGAACTGTATACATATTTCCCTGCAGCTTGTCTTATTATATCCTGGGCTTGTACTTTAATTATAGTGTGGTAAACAGGTATGTTGTGTAGTTTTACTCTATAAATTCTACAATGATCCTCACATAAATTAGCAATTTAGCTCAATGTAAACCTGGAGTGTAAAAGACCTCTGACCTGCAGACCTCATACCAACCAGACTGCATTCACAAAAAGGTCAATTTAAGAGTTGACATTAGCCACTTTCAACAAAGGGAAAACATCTTTCCTTGGCACATAACACTGCTAACCCGTGTTACCCACACCCCCTCACACTAATGTAAAGCATGTGCTAACGTTAACGTGATGCTCAACCAAAGAAAAAAAAAAAAAACCTCTGCAGCAAGCTACCGTTAGCAATGTTAGCTTCTAGCTGCCTCTTAGCCGCCTCAGGTTCACGGCAAACACAGTGGCAGCGGTAAAACCACTGAGTATGAAAACACAGCGAATACAGCGGTTGTGTCGCTGGGGTTTAAAGTAATGACAATTGTTGCTGTCAACGTCTGTGTTTAAGGTCATAATTCATTCATGTTGTGCTAGGCTGCTAGCATAATGAATGGGAGGGGGTTGGGCTAGCCTACAGCATCCAACAGCCTCTATCAACCTCTATAAGACAGAGATAACTCACCTGGTTATAGTGAACCCTGAACGGTTTCAGATAGTCGGACTCTGTGCACGGAACGACTTCAATGTTGTTAATCTCCTCCATAGTTTAGCTGGGTTGGTGGCTCAGCGATGGTTGTCTGTCACCGCACACTCACTGACAGTGAAGGAATGTCTACGGAAGCCGGGAGAGGACATGAGACTCGAACTGTGAGGATGGAGAGAGTGGAAATGAGCAATCCGGAGGATGAGAGCTCATTACTCACCGGGAATACGGATTCAAGCACGTTTGGAAGAACAGCGCCTGCAGACTTCTTTTTTTTTTTTTTTTTTTTTTTGATGTAGAAATATTATTGTTAAACATCTTTTGAGAACAAATTTTCTTCACCCCTTTCATTTGTTTATTCCTTCCTTTTTTTCTCTTGCATCCTGACAATGCATATGCATGCTGAAAGGTGGCTAATAAAGTGAATGCAATGTGTGGGATTCTTTGGTTCCTCCATCATCAAACACCAGAGACACAAACTATAACACGGTTGTGTACAGTTTTATGTTCACCCATCCATTATGCATACCTGTGTATCCTGTACAGAGGAGGCTGGACTCAGCTCACACTGGCTTAAACAATCACAAAAATGTGGGCAGACTCAGATGACAACCAAGAAATAAAGACAAAGACAAACCCTGGTGTAATGGGTGCAGCATCACACCATTGTGTTTTGGTGTTTTTGACATGATTGGCCCAAGGGAAGCACCAGTAGTAGGTCAAACAAAGGTGACGTAATTATTACTAATTGTCCTAGAGGAGGAGTGGATTATTCATCAAGGGCATAATGTTGAGTGGGTTTTTTTTGTGTGTGTGACTATTTGTAAAAAGAAGCCATAAAATAATTTTAATCTGCACTTTTGCACCTTTTAGTGAATCCATATGAATAAAATTTCTTGTTCATATCTTTAAGTTTAAGATTTACATCTGCATTGGTTGTGTTTCTGAACTTAAATACTATAGAGTCTTACTAGCTCTTTTGTGGCATTTTTCCTGGTCTTTATGGCCATTGTCAGGATATTGAGAGTGTGAGATGCAGTTAAAAATCTCCAGAAAAAGTTAGTTACTAAGAATTCATTTTTCAAAGTACTACGTCCAAAGTCAGGAATGAACTTTCCTCTCATGAGATCAGCAGGTTCAGATAACATGAAACAAATAGTTTGACATTTTCAGGTAATTTGCTTCCAAACTTTCTTGACAGGAGTTAGATGAGGAGATTGATATCACTCTCATTTTTACACTTTGGCTTTCTACAGATTTGACAGGCAGGATGAGGGGCCTGAGAGGTCAGGAGGCTCCTGGGCCAGAACCTCTGTTTGAGGATTTGTTAATATTTCTTGTGAATCATAAAGGTCAATTAAAAGACAGAATCACCCTTAATTGATACAAAATGACTACAAAGTGACACAAAACATCTACAAAGAGACTCAAAACAACCAAAAAGAGATGCAAAGGACCACTGAGACACACAAAACAACTAAAAAGAGACATTTTTTTTCAGATTACCAAAAAAGAAATTTATAAAATGACCAAAAAAATACTAAAAGCACCAAAGAGAGACTTAAAATGACTATAACAAGACTCAAAATGAGCATAAAGACCAAAACAACTACTATCACCACCATTTGTAGTCATTTTGTGCCTCTTTCAGTCAGGGAGGGGGGAGGGACCTTTTACCTATATGTGCCCAGGAGCCCATTTTCTATTAATCCATCCACGTGAGATATAACACATTAATTAACAAGCTGCTGAAAAGCTGCTTTTGCTTCAATAAGCTAATTTCACAAAATGTAGAACTATTCCTTTGACGGCTAAGTTGTAGGAACTTGGTTGCTGTGTAGTGCCATCGAATTGTTGTGGGACTCTTTAGTTCACAGGCTGCACCTTTAAAACCTCTACACAGCTTCATATTCATCGCCGCATGATAAGAGGCCCAGCATCCTCACGATGCTGCTGAGTAATGAATAAGAGATTGGTGTGGCAGCTCTTTCTCACCAACCCAGCCTCGAAGGGTGAGGTTGCATGATGTCACCGTCTCACATCAATAACAGCCTTATAATGGAAAACAATCTGCAGAGCTCCAATCTCGATGGAGCTGACTTCCTCCAACAAATGAGCACCAGTCCGCCGCCCACTACACAAGGACAGGACGTAACACTTTTGCGAGCTGATTTACATCTAAATAAATACAGGCCTAGACGAAACAATGTGTAGACCCAAAAGAGGAACCGGCGTCTCTCTTCTGGGCACGTCCAATTTATATTGCCCAATCCGGCCAAGCTGCAGTGCACGATAAGACGGGAGGGACTGCTGAGTTGAAGTACTGTACAGGAGTCACTCTGCTCTGGTTTACTGCCATTCTCAGAAACGTGGACACAAAGAAACTATAGCAGAAGAACGAGGGAATAAAATGACACTACAGAATAAAGACGTGCATGGATACATGTAGTTGGAAATAAAGCAAAAAGAGAAAGGAAGAAAACAGAGACAATGCACAGGAAATCAGCATCACTGCGCTTCCACCCCGTCTTCTGTACAATGACATTCTTAGTTTTCTGTCCTCTCTGAGTGCCATTAATGGAATAATACTTAGAATTTAAAAAATGACAGGAGGTTTCAAACAGAAGAAAGAAGCGATTCATTCCTCAGGATACTTCCTTATGAAAGGCAGAAATACAAGAAGTACAGGAAAGAAAGTGAGATGCAGCTTTAAGCTGCAGTGAACATCAGAGGGGATTATCTGTTCCTGTTAATAAGTACATATCTGACAAGCCTGCACCTCCACACCTTCACATGATGCAAATGGTGCATAGAACCATATAACTAAAATTACAGGGTAAAATAAGGCAACATTTACGGTATGTTACTGGCTGCAAGAGGACTGCATCATTCCTGCGTGATGACAATTGTTCCATTGTCTTGTACGAACTGCATGAAAACAGCCTCTGTATGGTTCATATGTCACTTCTTTGTGTACTTAGTAAACATAGAAACTGGAAACTGCATTTTTTTCTATATGGTGAACTTTCCTTACCCTGGATCCTCCACAGGGCCTCACCCACAAAAAGGCCTCCAAAAATCTTATCAGCTCCTCAGCCGGGTCCTGGGGTGCCCATAACGTGTTGATCCCATCCTTCCATGAACATGCGAGTGCAAGGTCCTGGCAGTCATGACCAATTACTGTCTGCAGGCGGCTGACGCAGGCCAGACATCCCTGAGCTTAGTGCAACGCCGAACCTGGAGCCTCCTGAAACTGCCAAATCCTCTCTTCCTGTCTGTCCATGTGGTTCGTCCTGCTCATGTCTTTTTATGTCTCTTTTTTAACTTATGTCCTCGTCCTGTTTGTCCGTCTCACTTTCATGTTTTTACTTCATGAAATCATAACTTTTGCGGTCATTTACCACAGTTTAATACTTTTTAACGTGTTGGTTTACAGCGAATCATATAAACTACTTGTCTTTAATATCTGTTCTCTGGCTTTAATAACATGAATAAGCAGCAGTTTCATTCAAAATCAAAATTCATAATTCAAATCAATGGAGAATATTTTTTTTTGGATCAGAAACCCATTCATTGTTTTGTGTGAAGATGTTCATATATTTATAAAATAATGATATTGGTTCTTAAAATATAGACGTGGCCAGGTTGATTGGAGACTTATGGGGTTTTTTGTGCTTCTAAAACTTTTTAGATCATAACATGAACCACAGCAGCCCAAAGAACCATTTGTTGTTGTGGAAACTTGGAATTAACCCGTATTTTAAAAGGAAAAACTCAGTGGTCTATCCATAGCATAGTTTATCAGTCAGGGTCAAGCAGGGATTTGGGACAGGACCTCTGGGAATGCACTTAGCCAAGGTGGCTGCTGCACCTCTGTTAGCAGGCACAGGGTGTGGGTCAAGATGGCCGGTATCCTTCCCGTCCAGCAGTCTGGACGTTTAGCCGCCACTGGCCTCGTCCAGGAGACGCTCCCAAATCCTCCCACGTGAGGCTGGATTTCAAAATAGCGCCATGTGTCAAAAGGGCTCTCAATATCTCAGCACAGAAATCTGTATGTTGTGTGGTTGAGGTGTGTGAGGTGTTGATAGAGGATCCATGGTGAAGACATGATGGTGACAGGACTGGGGTTAAGTTCCAGATAAACTGATCAGGCATAAGGTTTTATTTCAGACTTGAGGCTTGAACTTGAGTTTGATTTAAAGCTGCACTAAACAATACTTTTATATCAACAATGGATTAAATGACCCTGTGTTGAACCCACAGAGAATGGTCATCACCCTACAGGTCTCCTCAGCTCTGTGGAGCTTTTTGAGTATTTGGTTTTGCCCCTCACAACTTAACTGTCATGGTTTAGTGTCACCAAACAGCAGACAGACACAGTTAGAAGCATAGCTGGTGAACACAGTGGAGCATTCAGCAGCCAAAGCACCAGAAATATACGCAACCAATGCAGAGGTGAAAAGACATTTATCAGGTGGTCAGAAACACTGCTCCAGATAACGATAATGTGGCTCCCAGGTGCACCATAGTCAACTTCACAAAGTGATGATAGGTCACTGTTAGGTTTAAAGGAGCTATTCGTAAGTTTTGCTTATGCTACATAGCCAGCATTAGCATCCCAGCCCATCTTGTCACTTTCCAAAAGTGACTCACTGTATCATCTAATGTGCCCTAAAGACATAGCGCTGCTCAGAGGGAGTACTAAAACCTCTTGTATTTTTAAGACAACGATGGCCAAGGCTCTTGTCAAGGGAAAACTTACAATTAGCCCCTTTGGAGAATGTTGCGCTTCCCCCAAGTGGCCAAACAATGTATTTGTGCAGGTTTCAGTCACAAAAATGCGACTCCAGTTATCTATGAATTGACTTATTCACTGTAGACTTGAGTGATCTGAGTTGAGACTGAAAGCTAAAATATTCAAGTCCCCAGTTTTGTGCTGGTATAGTGACATGATGGCTATGAATGGTTACACACCTTCTGAACTGAAGCATATGCATTGAAATGACTTGTAAAAAACAAAACAATACCATAGCTTTGAAAGAAAAAAATATCCAAATGTTGAGTCATCTAATGGTCAGGCTGCAGAAACCGTTCAACTCATTAGAATTTGGTTGTGAAAACTTGTGGCTTGCACCATGTCTTAAAACAGCTGTGCAGTTTTATTTGCAGCACTCTATATCAACTTTATATTCATTAAATGCTTATTAGCTACAGATACAGTAAAACAATACAGCCAGGTGTATGTGTGGCACATCAGTGCCTCTCCTCCGAGCAGGGCCTTAAATAAGTGAATCCGATCCATGTTGAACCGTCTCATGAAGAGAAAATCCCTCCTCCTTTGCTACTCTCAAGGCCATTGTAATGGAAAACCTCGTCTGTCAGGCCCGTATATTTTTAGGAAAAGCTATTATTGTTCTGTTCCCTTGTTGCTTGCGTGCCCCAGGATGTGTTCCCCCGAACAAGGTCAGAATTCCTGTTTTGTCATCATTATTCTACCAGAGAATAGGCACCTCACCCGCAGTGCTCTCTGTTCGCTGGGGTTCCTGCTACTTGTTTGTCTTCCATGGATACAAATAGACCTCAAATGGCATTCAGCTGAAGCTAAGTAAAGCGATTGTGGCAGATAATAGTAAGATTCAGTCAAACTCAGCTGGAAGTTGAACTGAAGTCATTTGCTATAGAGGGACCAAGCTTTGAGGAGATAAAAAAAATTTAAATACACTTAATTAATCCCTGAATTCTCTCAAGTCTCATGTTAACAAGGACATAAATCCAGATTTTATAAGTCAATCAACCACAGGAACTTGGTTGGAATTTATTTTTGGTTGGAATTTATTTTTTTTAAATCACATTTAACTGTTTGGTTATATTTTCTCTGCTAGGGTGTAAAGTGTTCCCTGCACTGTCAGGCATGTAAAAAGCGAATCTCTTTTATTTTGATATAATTAGGTATAGCTGCCGAAAACCATTAACATTTTAATATACTTAAAATCTCAGACTCAGACTTAGGAAATCCTATACATATAATGTGTGAGGCTTTTTTTTAAACTGATATTCAAATTCTGATGCCCTCTGACACATGTCACGCATTAATGTGTGCAAAGATATTATTTTTCAGCTTTTTGATGACATACATAAAGTAAATGTTCATATCTTGACACTGACATTATCCTTCCAGTTTAATTAAGTGTGTTTTATTGTGCCATATTTCATTTCTTTAAAAGGAATTTTCTACAGGCTTTGAGCACTAGGTCTCCATAGAGCAAAACAGAGATGAAGGGAACATGTAAGTTCTTTTGTGTTTTCCTGCTAATGAGATGTAATATGTCCCCACAGAAGTTTAAAAAAAAAAACAACCTCTGGATTGGATGGTTTCTGAGGCTGCTGGGACCACTGAAGCTTGATAACATGGGACAGCTGCTGCGGCTCCTCTGCCCCCTGCTGAGAGAGAGCCTATTTTAACAAGCCAGACCTATTGTCTTTTCCCAAGAATGACCAGAGAATGTGGCAACTCCTTGGGTCAGTCTTGTGTGTGTGTGTGTGTGTGTGTGTGTGAGCTGGTGATTAGGGCGAGGGGTGGGATGTGGCTGTGTCCTTGTCATTCGCATCACTATGGGAGCACATGCCATCAGAGCTAATTACCTGCCTGGAAGGACCAATTAAGACGCCTTCTAATGCCCCCTAACAAGATAACCTCCGCTCTATAGAAGGCCTACAGTGGTGCAGGATGAGTGGGAAGTGGGGAGCGGGGAGTGGGGAAGGTCAGATGGTCACAAGAGCATGATGGTGACATGAACAGTGACATTTGAAGTCATCTGTGTAAAGGCAGGACTCCCTACGTCTCCGTTTCAGACACACAGTTTATTTGGGAGCCGTGGTCACATGCTATTAGTTTTCCCTCCTCTAAAAATGTAATCCTGGAATGAATAATGGAGTGAAGGGAAAGAGCTGAGAGCGTGGAGAAATACTATGCTAAGTCAACAGATGGCTTAAAAAGACCTCAAAAAAATAAACAAGAAGAAGAAAAAAACTACCCTTAGTTTTGTGTGAAGTTAATTGATACTTCAGTCCCTGCCTTTGTCTTGGCATATCTGTGTGTCCTAACCACACATGGTCAGACCTCCATTTCATTTCTACATTTCTACAGAAAAATGAATACTAGAAAACTAGAAATTTCCAGGTAACTGTTATATATAACAGACTATATTGTATTATTGTATTATTATTATTTTGTATCACCATAACCTACATTATCAATGGTCTTAACTCTTCCAGGACCCACCTCTCACAGCTTACTTGTGCATTAACTCTACATATTTTCCCAAAGCTTTTATCTGTTGCATTGCTCGACCTATTATTAGGGCATGCATTGTTTTGTGGGGTCACAGCTGTTGTGGTTGATAACATGTATATTATATATATTTAAGAACACTTACATAATGTCTTTATTTTGATCCAAATCAACAACATAACTGGAGTAGAATCAAAGAGTACCAGGGGACTACACTGTTTCATTCTTCTTCTCAGACTGTACCTTTTATTGACAGTATTATGTGTTGTGAACGTACAGTAATGCCTTAAGAATAGAAACATTGTGTTTTGGCTTCAATACAACCCCTCCCTCAGGACTTGCAGCAAAGTCCAACACTGTTCAAACTGTGCTGCCGTTATCTTTTTCTAACTGTATGAGTGAAGCTGTCGCAGCTGGACCCCGGCATTACAGTTCGATAGTTACGATAAGACTCATGAACAAACATGGCTACCGAGGCCAAAGGAAGGGAAGGACAATGGAGGAGAATTACTGCAGAATGAAGGTGTTGGCAGTCTGTTGGTGCAGTTATAGCAGTGGTGGCTGGTTTACTGCAAATGATCTCAGTGTTGAACTCTGACCTTCTTTAAAATGGGATTGTGAACAAAACTCTGCTGGTGAGTGTCTGCACATCCAGATGAAAACCATCAGTATTATGGTCTTAAAAGCCCTGGCAACAACATTTTATTCTTAACTAACTGCACTATGGAGCATTGACATCCCACAATTTCTGTAGTGAGAGCCTTTGGCACCTCAACTGCACATCCAGCCAAACAAGGGGGATCCCAGAATGGAGCCTTGGGGGACCCCACATGATACTATGGATTATTATTATCATTACTATCGTGGGGACCCATTATTTAGGTTTCTACTGAATATTAAAACTTAGTTTATTAATTGTGTTTAATGCTGAATGCTGCAGGTCCTGTTATGGACAATACATTTAACCTTTTGGGACCATGTACAGTACCTGTTCTTACTTTTACTTGTGGTCCCTTTGATATTTGATATTTATAAATAAATATAATTGCTGGTTTAAAATGCTGACTTTTTATACTCTTTCATACTCTAATGGAAACTGGTCCTTCCTGCTAGAATACAGTGCACATGCTCCTCATTTCCCTTTTCTTTCTTTCTTGGATAAAGTAGTCGTGTGTCTGGCAGGTGGTTGTGTTTTTACTTTAATACAAATGGACGCCAATCTAGTTTGCCATCTTCTAAAACCAATTCTCTGTCCCTCCTTGCTGATGTCGATGAACGACACTGATGAGGTTACTAAGGTGAAATATGGCCCCCGGATCTGGGGATAAACAAATTATAACCTGGTTGCCCGAGGCCAAATGTTCCACTTTACAGAATTATGCCTTTGGTTTGGTGACAATGTGTTGCCACCTAATTTCATCTAAATCTCAATTAACTGTTGAATTTGTCAGTCAGAGAGGAAAACAGTACATCGGTGTAAGTGATGATGCCTTTATGATCTTAACTTTACTGAGCCAAATATGATTAAACACAAAGCTAAATATAAAACTAACCAGTATATACTAATTAAACTCTGATGTATTTTAAGGCGGAACTTGTCGCTTTTTGCAGAGAGTAAGGCAAAAAGCTTTTTGATTTTGATTAATTTGGATTCACCCTTTCAATATACTTTTTGTCGTGATCCCAAAAGATTGATTTTAAGAAATCAGATTTGACACAGTATCTGTGATTATTTATATATATTGATTTCAGTTTGATGCAATGATTGACATTTGTATTTATGTTTGATTTATCATTAAACATAGTATTTAGTATTTACTGTTGTTTTTAAATTTGTATTTGTATTCACTGCATTAGTTATATTAGTGTTTAGTGTGCAGATGGAAATGATTCTACTACCTAAGTCTGGTATAATACATCTGTTCTCTTTGTATGTGAATAATTTTTTGTATAATTTATATAATTCAAATACATTTGATGCAACTAATTCAGGTTTCAGTTTCATGGGGAAAGATAAAGGTTTGTAGATTTTTGGCCACACTAGCAGCGTGGCTGCACGGGGAACGGCTAATTGGTCCAATATTTTCTTTCAAGTAGTTCAATCAAAGTTGAATCCATTTTCCGTCCAATGTGGCAAAATGCTAGTCTCCCATTTTATACCCAGTATTTTCTATTGAGGCTGAAATTGCCCTGAAATTACAGTGATTGCAGATGGAGATAACTACAGCTATTATCATCATAACACATCATTTGAGTTTACGGCTTACCTGGTGTAGGCGTAATTTGTGAAGAGCATTTTCTATGTTTAAGCAACAAGAAAAATCCTGTTGTCAGAAGAAAGTAGAAACATATATTTAGCAAAAACAAAACAAAAACAGTGTTCCAGGAATTACATTTTACCTATAAACAGGTAATGGCATTAAGATTGAGCTTCTTCTCACCAGCCATGACTCATCTACATACCAAACTATTTACAGAGAATAAGAAGAGTTAGAAATTCAATCACAAACAGAAAATGAAACCATCAATTTGAATTTACTATAAACTACAGGGGAAAAAAATCTAATTCCTATTTGTATTGTATTATGAGCTAATGAATGGATGAGTTTCACACGTGTAAGTAATGAAAAATCCTTCAGTGGATCGATTGAAATGAAATTGAGTTGACCTTCTGGCTGAGGTCAGCAGACCCAAATGCCGCTTCAGTCAAACTTAACCCCTGCCTGGACACCCCCATGTGTCCTCTATCTGGTTTGACAGCAGCCGTTGTTCCCTGGGGAGGGAGGCAGGGAGGGGGGGAGGAACTTGTCTCCCTTGATGGCTCACTCGAGGGTGATGGTTTGGAAAGTCCACTTTGACCCTTGACGTCAGTCCTTCAGGAGTGGACAGTTATGCCCCCCCCCCCCTCCCCACACACACACACACACCCTGTCAGAGGCTCTTTGACCTTTCAAATGACCCCTGGACACTGTCCATGTCAGTCATGTCTTGGCTGTTGCAGTGTGGCTCTGGACACAGCAAAAATATGAAAAATGTCTAAATGTCCCTCTTCCTTTGCAGCTAAATAATCCTAACTTTACACCAGGTTCAACAAAAGAAACCTGGAGCCTGCACAGAGGTGTCTTTGTTTGATCCAGTCATGCAGCTACTCTCTGGTTGTTGATGGGGGGAATAAATCGTGCTGGTACTTGAACAAAGATTGAAGGATTACTAGGCCGTCTGTGTTCTGAGAAAAATCTCTATGTCTTAAAATGTATGAAACATTGTTAGAAACTCTATTGAAAATCAGAAATGGAAGCACTTTAAAACTATATCCTACATAAACTCTGATAATGCAGTGGTTCCTGAATGCCTGGGGTTCTGGCCTCTTAAAGGTCCCCAGATGAATCTGAGGGGGTCAAAAATTTTAAAAAAGAAATCAATATTTATTTCATAAAATTGTTTTTTTTTTTTTCAAATTATCTCTATTTTTTGCATTTTTCTTATGAAGTACTAGGGACTGAGGAAATTCATTTCCATTGAAGATTCAATGGAAATCAATCTTTAATGGAAATAATCTGAGAAGTAAAACTCTTTGGTTCAACTGCGCACAACTCGTACCCACACTGAGGCCACACACCTGTGACGAGGGGGAGTAAATAGACATGCTTTGTTTTCAGGTGTCACAAGCAAGAAGGTTGGGAACCACTACTTCACCTGACAGCACCAAACTCTTTTGGTGATTTTTTTTTTTTTTTTTTTTTGAAAATTAGCTGAATCCTTAAAGATCCTCTAAAATTCATAATTTTAAAGGTCAGCATTGTGATGTCAACTTAACATGTGGATAGTTTTCACTCTGGGTTATACAGCGGCATCGGAATCAATTATATATTTCACAAGTTCGTAGCGCCATCTGATGTCAAAGCACAGTACAAGAGAACAAACTGACGCTGAAGATACATTTTGGTCTGATCCTTTAAATGTCTGTGTGAGTGGGGATGGAGATGCAAAGCTCAACAGAAAAACCCATGTTTCAGGTTTGACTTTAATCATACTCTATGCTTTTGTTGCATCACAAGTCACTGTGGACCTGGCTGCAGTATCAGATGTAGAATTTGTGTCCCTTTGCAGAGAATATACTTAGCGTGAGTGCAATAAATTTACCAAAAACATCATGAGCGCCTATCAAGTCGATAGGTCAGTGGAGGCCACATTAGTCTTTAAGCTTATTGTAGTCTAATGTTGAGGGATTTCATCAACTGATCTCAACACTGACAGATCTGTATTTAGATTTCACATTCAACGGATTGATCTTCATTCTTGATGATTCATTATTAAAACAGTTACAAACGTATACATGTTTATTAATCATATTTATTAATCACCAAAAGTAACACAAAAAGAAAACAGAACCCCACCTACTAAAAAAAAAAACCTTCTGAGACAACAGTTTTTTCATGGAATCCTGAGTAAATACATTTTTACATTTCTTGTTTTCTGATGACTAAAGTACAAAGCTATTCTTAAAAGTGTGAAAGAGATTAAAGAAGCTGATTTACAATGAAGAAAATAAAGTAAAATATATTTACATATGTTCAGTTCTGCACAAAGCTACAATAACGTGAGATATACAACCTTCTGTTGTATATCCACAGATATATGCATGCATGCGTCTGCAAGCAAAACAAGATACTGGTTCTGTAAATTCAGTCTATGTTCACCATCTGGAGGTGACTCTGGAAACTGCACAGGACAAACTGCACAACCTGCACCACTGACCAATGAAAGACAACTGTATATGATATTTTTAATGGCAATCATGATCACTAAATATAAATTAAGCCAAATTTTCCATTTTGATAATATAGCTAAAGCAACTATATGCAATACCAGAACTATAGCTGAAAATTATGTGATTTGCTGTATTGTAGAAATTTAACTATTTGACTTTTCACATGTTATGTTGCACATGAAATTTCAAGTCTTTCGTTTTTCAACTATCTACATTGTACAACAGATTTTGGTTGTACAGCAAGTGGAATCAAAATTTGATATTGGACGTATTTTTGTTTCAGAGCAGTAGATTATCATGAATTTTTTTTACAATCTTCGTCAAGAGGTTCCTGGTCGGACTGAACGATGCCACGATATCTTCAATCTGTTTGATCCTGCAAATATAATAAAATATCAAATATTATTCTTTGTTGTTTTGTTCTGTCTGTCCCTTCAAGAAATGTAATGTAGCTTTAACATTATTATCAACAAAGTCTTTATGCTGGCACAACACATGGCTTTAAGTTAGTGTTAAAGTTGCATGCACTTCCACCTGGATGTTAAGAGAGTAAAAGTTCAGCAGTTTTAGTGAATTTATTAGTTCATATCTGAGTCTTACTCACCCAGAGCTTCCGATCATGTTTTTAAAGCTCTCTACTTGAAGGACACAGAGGTGGTTGATCAGACTGACAGAGAAGACCACCTCAAACTTAGAACATTTCTTGAGACTGCTGAAGACAATGTGCACTCTAGAAGAAGAAAACAGGATATTACACACTGATTGTGATAACATGAACATTTATGTGATTTTGAGCAAATGTTTAAAGTTATTAATGCCAGGTTTGGGCTTAAGCTTTGTCAAAATTGGCAAATAAGTTATCTTGGTGCTTTAAATCAAAATGCACCAGATGATATCACAGTTTCAAATCCTCATCCTTAACAAAGGCTAAATAAATTACAGTTATCTTAAAAAAAAAGTTGCACCTTTAAAAAGTGCTAAATATTGCAGGCAAGTCATCTTTCAAGAGGATAAAGTCTTACAGTGTGTCGACACAGCTGATGTCCAGGATGTCAAGCCTTAGACCTCCCCACATTTTCAGCAGACGCAGCTCCTCTCCCAGCAGACGACAGCGGCTCACCACCAGGCCAACGTCATGAAGCAGCTGCATACAACAGGAGACAGAAGTCGTCAGAGGAAAGATCCTCTAACTTAACTGTTCGATGTTACTTCCACCATGGCAAAAAGCACAAGAAAAGTGAAAATGATCAAATTTAAGTCATGAATTGTGGCCGTTAGTATCCTCAGTGTAAAATACAATATCTGTTGTGGGGCAACAAATTCACAACTTTAGCAAGACTGGCCATAAATAGAGCATTTTCATAGCGAGTGTATGTAAAATAACAAAAGACAACACTGGGTCTTAGTTGTGCTTACCTTTGGGACATGTCTACTTGTTGGGTACTTCTCCACCCACGAGGTTTCACTCTCAATGTACTGAGAGAGAAGTTTGTGAACAAGGCGGGCATGGCACTGCGACTTCTCATCTGGTCGAAATAAAAAAATGTTACAAAATTATTTCCACAAATGACCAGTTAAAGCTACGTCCTCCATACTTAAAGTGCTAGTGGAAATTAAATGTATCATCATCATGAAGGGGCAGGGCCACTAATTAACTACCAAAGATTTAATTAATATTAATAAGGCATGGAAGACAATCAGAAAGCAAACGACAACTTATGACATATTATATGTTGCATTGTTTTTTTTTCTCACCATCAAGTTGGAGATTGAAGGTGATGTGAGATATTTTCCTCTCAGACTGATTATCTGCATCTGTTCCTTCAAAAACAATAAAAAGAAAACAATACTTTTAAAACAAACATTTTTGTAAAAAAATATTTGCTTTGAATGAAAACACAAATAGTTTGGGTGGTAAGCAATAGTTTTAATGACAAACTGTGTCCTGATAAAAATGCTGATTATATTTTCTTTCTTTTTAAGCCTTCTTTTTTTGGATGAACATGAATTTAAAATGTTAAATTACATTAAATCAATATTAATGCTCTCCACTATGTAGCATTATCTGCTGTTAAAAAACAATTTGGGGCTCATTCACTCTCTAAAATAAAAATAAAAAATCTCACCTTTGTATTTTTCATACACCAACTTTAGATGCATGGTGTCATGGAGGAATGTGTAGACTGTGCAGTTGTCCTTCTTTTCTCCAAGCTTCCACTCATTCACCCTGAGGTAAGAAATGTACACAAGGTATTAACTTGACTATATTTGTGTACAAACACCTAAAGTAAAGCTGATAAAAAGAATTTAGTGAAATAAACTAAGGGTCTCATTAATGACCAAGTGAGGAGAGTAAAAAAAAACCAAAAAAAAAACCAAAACAAAACAAAACATATTTTGAAAGCAAGGCATGTCCCTAAACATATGAAAATAATGAAACCTACACATGCAGCATGGTGACATGGCTCTCGAGGTTCCTTGTTTCAGCTTTCAGCCTCTTGAGTTTATTTAAATTATGGCTCTTCTGCAACCCCAGTTCAGACATTTGTCTGTGGCAAGAACAAAGAGAAGAATAAGACACAATTTACATTCCTGTCCAACTTCACATGAAAAAGATCCTTATCAATATTCTCAACTCACCTTTCATTATGATCCAAAGCTTCAGTGACCGTCTTCATTTCTGTTGAAAAAACCAAACAAACATACAAAACAAAAAACCCTCAACGACCGGTTCAAGTTTGCAAAAAAATAAAACAAATAATAGAAATGACAATAATCAGCCCAAGTTACCTTCCTGGTGTGATTTCAGACTTGGTTTGTCGTCAAAGCCTTTTTCTTCAACTGCAGCAAGTTCTAAATGGAGGACAAAACAGATGAGGTGTTACAGCTGTTTCACCTACTGCTCCGTCTCTTTATTTGTGAAACTGTATTCTCTTACAGTAGTAAGAGAATACAGGTATAAGAGAATATACCTCAGAAAATAAAATAAAATAATTAAACAAGTAAATTTACTGTAGGAAAATCCCTCTCTGGTTATGGGCTGAAACAGATAAGGAAGCATGATAAACCTTTCCCACAGTGGTCATACCTGTTTCTAATTCACAAATACAATCATCCAGACTTTTTATCATTTCATCTGCTTCGTTAATTGTTCCTCTCAACTTTTGTTGCTCCTCCTGAAAAGAAGAAAAACTACAATTAACTTCCATTTACAAAAATCTCCCCATGTTGTAATTCTGCATTTGTGTGACAACTCTTACCAGATTAGCCTGCACAAGATTCGCGTACAGGACCTCCTTCATTTCATGTGACTGAGCTTTGCTCATCTTTCTGAAGATGTTATTTCTCTCTTTTAGTTTTGCACCAAAAGATTTGAGCTGTGGATTCAAAGAAATAGTGAGGGTTAGATATAAGATAATACCATTTCTATTGCTACATCTACACACAGCACACAAAAAAATGGCAGTTAAAGTGCCATCCATCAATACCTCTTTCTCTGAGGAGTTTCTCATCTCCTTCCACAAAGGTCTATTAACAATCTTCAGAGGTTGGTCTAGGTCCCGCATTCGCACCTTCAACCTGTGGACAAAGCAGACCTGTGTTACAGCTTCAGTTGTTACTTTATTCTGTGATTTCTGGCACTCTGCTAAAAAAGTGATGCTTTTGGGATTACAAAACTGTGAATAAGGAATTCCCTGATAAATTATGGCAATCCCCTACTAAGAGTTTTCTAAACGGCATTCATATTTGTACAATCTGAAGCGTACATACCCCTCCACCTTTTCTGTGAGGTTCAAGACATTTGTCTCATACACCATCTGTTTAGGACGGCTGATGTGCCTGTCTTTCAGTAAATCCATTGGTGTGTGATCTGTGTCTGACAAAAGCTGCAAAAACAAAGTAAAACGTCACATCACTACATTCAACTGTTTTTAAAATAAAAATAATCTTGTGAAATGAATAAAGATGAACCTACTCTGCCAGGAAGCACACTTTGCCGAGGATTATGGATGACAAAGTCTATGTTGAAGAGTTTAAAGAACTCTAACACTGTAATGGTGCCATCATCCAATCTCTGTAATCAAAACATTGAGTTAAATAACCAGCCTTAAGGAGTTAAAATTTCACTGAATATTTTTGTAAAATATGCCAGCAACATACCTTTTGTACATCACTTGCATAATCTTCAAGCTGAGATTCAAACAGGCTTTGTTTCAAAGCTGAAAACCAAGGAAATAAACTTCACAAACAGTACAAATAATTGTATCAAAAAAAGAAACAAACAAAAAAAAACCCATAAATATACCAACAAAAAAAGAAAGAATAAGAACTTACTTGACTCAAACGCAGCTTCACATCTGATGCTGGTTGTGTGACTACTGCTGGAGCAATCAGTAGTGTACGTAGTCATGTTTGGAGCTGTGCTGATGTTCCCATCCACAAAATGAGACTGTAATTCCTTTCAAAACAAATATACAAACAAAAAAAAAAAAAAATGCAACAACACAGGAGAAGAATGTGAATAAAATGAATAAAAAAACTATACAATAGAAATTGTAATGTAACTTACATTAATTCTCAAATAACAGATAATAAAAGCCAAACCTTAAATATTAAATATGCTACCACAACCACATCTACGTGCCTACTTGACCACCATCGGTTACTGTTTATTAAACCCAAGACTTCATTCAGATGTTTCAAATTAAAAGAAGACAAGGAACGAGCTTGATTATGCCTTTTGGATCACTGAAAGGCTTTAAATATGACACGTTAGTGTGTTTCACTGACAGAAAGTTTTGCTTGAGAAATGGCAAAAAGGAAATAACTGTAAATAATCAGTGAATACAAACAGTGGCAGAAATAATGTGACTGTGAAATGTACATCAAACTGAATTTATCAATTCAACAAAAATGAGGTTTTGACTTTGCATTAATAGCAAATAAAAACAGGTAAATATATAAGTAAAACTAGGCCAATTAGAAATGAAGGTATTTGTTTTCCAAATTAATTTTCTGTGCAGTTAATAAAAAGTTAAGTAAATATACAAGAAAATTAAACAGAAGCTACATAAAGGCACCAGTCATTATTTGAGAATTAACAACGCACTAATTTGACTTACCATTTCAATGACATCAGTGGCCTTCTCAGTGGATGCTTTCATTCTCTTCTCATTCTCCATATTAATTTCGTCTTTTGGCAAAGGTCTCTTTTTTCCATGGACATCACTAATAAAGTCTTCTTCAAACACATCTTCCTCTAAAAGCTCATCGACGTTGAACTCCTGGGAATGACTCATTTTTTCAGTGACTTTCTGGGGACTCCTTGCGTCCAGTGTTTCTGACACATCTTCATAGCTTTCAAGCTCTTCATCATAAATATCACTCACATCATTGTCAGAGTTACTCATTTGATTAGTAATATTGATAGTTATTGTCTTTGTATGCTCTCCCACAGAATTCACCTTCTTTGGATCATCTGGTTTGCTTCTCCGGGGGAGTTTCGGCTTAAAGCCTCCCACTGAGAGTCTGGACATAAGCTGTTTAGTCTTCAAGTTGAAAGGAGTAGCAGTAGTTGGGGCTTCTTCAGCTTGCTCAGGACACTGAGCCTGTGTATTATCTTGACTATTTACCAAATCCATTTCAAGTTCAGGCTCCTGGACAGGCGGGGATTTTATTTCATCGTTTGAGGTTTTGTCCAAGTCGTGGTCCAACTGAGCCAAAGGTGCTGTGCAGCTTTCCACAGCCATAGTATCAGGAGCAGTATTTATCATGTGGCTCAAACGCCTCACTTTTGACTGGAGATCAGCTAAACTCATTCGCCTAGACTTCCGTGAATGTAACATATCAACATCTTGGTCATTAGCACTGGGAGAACCTTCCATCTTCTGCGATATCGAAGAAGTATAATTTCTTGGTTTGGGTTCTTTCCTGGTCGCAATTTCATTTGAGTCAGAAGAATCTGGACAGTTTGTGTTTTCCACACCGTTAGGGTTGGATGAACCCAGTGCTTCATTGCTCCGTTGTGAAGTTGCCTCTGTTTGCTTCAAATGGTCAGAATTGGGATATGACTCTTGAGGGAGTTCTTCTGTGCAAGTTTGTCCCAAAATGTGGCCTGTTTGAGCTTCAGTCATATCCATGCTCACATTGTTTTCTGGACAGTCTGTCATGGCCTCATATTGGGGCTTCTCCACGGTAGCTGGAACAAAACCTGGAGCCACATTTTCAGCATCCATATCAGGGTTCTGCGTTTGAAGCTGGCCAAGGCAGCCATCTGTATCAACACCTTCCGAAGAGGATGGTGCAGCAGGAGTAGCTGCTTTGGTAATCACGGGATTAGTCCAGGGGCCACTCATCTTAGCCAGAGAGTTTTTAAATCCTGGATCCAGACTGTGTGCTGATGAGGATCTGTTTTTTTCTCTCTTCTTCACTGTTAAAGGTAAATCTGTGTTTCCGCGGGTGGATAAGATGTTTGATTCTTGGCATTGAAGAACTGAATCTGATACTGAGTTGCTGTCGATATTTACAGTGAGGCACTGGGTCATATCCATAGCTGCATCATTTGAATTGAACCTGGCTGTTTTCTCACCACAAGTAGGTAAAAAGTCCAAATTTTGGTGTGACTCTGGTCCCAGATGACTTGCAATGTTGACAGTGTGACTGCGCGTCACATCCATAGCTGCATCATTCGCAGTGAACCTCACTGTTTTCTCTCCAGATGTAGGTAGAGGGTCAACATTTTGGTGTGATGGCAATTCAAAGTCAGTGGCAATGTTGACAGTGTGGCTGCGTGTCACATCCATAGCTGCATCAATCGCAGTGAACCTCACCGTTTTTTCTCCAGAAATAGGTAAAAATTCCATATTTTGGTGTGATTGCAGTCCCAAGTGACTTGTAATGTTTACAGTGTGACTTCGTGTCACATCCATGGCCGCGTCACTTGCAGTGAACCTCACCGTTTTCTCTCCACAACTAGGTAGCTGGTCAAGATTTTGGTGTGATGGCAGTTGGAACTCAGAGGCAATGTTTACAGTATGGCTTTTTGTCACATCCATACAGGCATTATCTGCAGTGAACCTCACCGTCTTCTCTCCACATGCAGGTAAAAAGTCCAAATTTAGGTGGGACTGTGGTTTGAAATGAGTGGCAATGTTGACCGTGTGACTTTGTGTCACATCCATAGCTGCATCATCTGCAGAGAACCTCACAGTTTTCTCTCTGCAGTCATCTTCAGCATCAAACTTGACCTGAGGGAGACAGTCAGCGTTATTATTTAATTACTATAATATTTTTACTACTCCAGTGCCACAATCCATTACAAAAAAAAAAAACTTGGAAGATTTAAAGCTGGTTTAACATATTTTTGGGAGCAGCAGAACAAGCTGAGAAGACAACACAGACATTGTCATCTTATAAAATTGTTAAGATAAACGTGTTGGCCAACAAACGTATATATGCACATTCAATAAACATGTCAACATAAGCATTCATTTGGAGTCAGGTTTCTTTACCCACGGTGGATAAATAAATACCAGCAACTATCAGAATGTTCAAGCTTACCTGCATCTTTGTCTTTAAAGAAGTCTTCAGTGACTTCTCCATACCTAAATGTGGACATGACATCAAAGTGAATTGAAATCTCTCGTGGTTCATTTATTACAATCCCTGCTGACTTTTATATAAAAGTAAAAAATTACATGAAACAAAACATCATGCCTTAATACATTATTTTTTTACTTTAAAATCTATATTATAATTCACATTCTCAAAATATGTTATTTAGTTCAAATTTTACATTTTTGATTCATATTCTTATTCTCAAAAGTCAAATTTTGGATTGGTTATAATTCTGCAGTTTTTTGTCTACAGTCCATCTAATTCAAAACAATCTGGAAGATTTGTTTGTTCCATACCTTTACAATTAGATGATCTGGGTACTTCAGTGCTCTGCAATTGTGAAGTCATCTCCATTTTCTTCAAATTGCCATACACATCTTGTGTGGGAAAAAGACACTGCAGAGGATCATTTGTATCTGTGATTCCTAAAATCTTGCCTGTTTGGGCCTCAGTCATATCCATGCTTACGTCATCTTCGGGACAGACTGTACCCACATTGGATGAGTCTCCAATGTTAGAGGATGATGCAGCTGTCGGTGTCATTCTTGCAAACACAGGATCAATGCTAAGGTCACTTGGTTTTGAGAGACTTGTAAGAAAGGTATTAAATCCTCGTTCTAAATTGTGTGCTGATGAAGATCCGTCTCTGGATGGACCATATTTCTCACTTTCTTGTTTCTTCACAGGGCAAACTGAATCTGACACTAGGTTACTGTCTATATTAACAGTGAGGCACTTGGTCATATCCATAGCTGCATCATTTGCATTGAACCTCACAGTTTTCTCTCTGCAAAAAGGTGAAAAGCCCAGGTTTTGGTGCGACTGCAATTTGAAACCAGTGGCAATGTTGACTGTGTGACTTCGTGTCACATCCATACAGGCATCATCTGCAGAAAACCTCACTGTTTTCTCTCTGTAGTCATCTTCAGTGTCAAACTTGTCCTGGTGATGAAAAAAAATGACTTTAAGCGATTTAAAACTTCATTCATCATTATCACTTCAAAGGCACACTAAAAACAAAGTATGTTACCTTTTTGATACTGCTTAACTCGAGAAATCTGTTTATTTCAGGATCTATGTATCAATACTGTGTGTAACAACACACTACAACCCAAATACAGCGATAAGAATTTAGCTTCAATTGCAAGTATTCAGTGCAAGTAAGCTGTGTAATAATTCATTCTGCAATCTTGCATAAATAATTGAAGTAAGTGAATAGTTAAGCCCACCTGATGTCTTTGCACCTTTGGTTTTAAAGATGGCCTCAGTGAGCTTTCCAAACCTAATGTGGAAATAGGGAGTTAAAAAATAATTAATAAATTAATAAAAAAATATATTATGGCACTTCAGAAGTCTGATCTTTGTCCTGAAGATGTTATAAAATACAGGTTCAAAAAGCCATAGATCATAATTTACATTACCGACATAACCATCATGTTTAGAGCAAATGTCACAGTTTTGGTCTGTGATCTCAATATAAACCAGCAGCTTTATGGTTTCCATACCTGTATAGTCAGATGATCCCAGTGCTTCACTGCTCCTCTGTCCTGACGTCATCTCTTCTTTCTTCAGACTTCCACTGTCGGGGTACATGTCTTGTGTGGGTAGAAGAAACTGAAAAGGATCATCTGAAGCGGTGATTCCTATAATGCGGCCCGTTTGAGCTTCAGTCATATCCATGCTCACGTCACTTTCAGGACAGACTGCACCTCCAACAGATTCTCCGACAGTCTGGCTTGTATGTAGCGACCAATTATCTTTAACTACGTCAGCCATTGATGTTTTAAGCTGGGACAGGGAGCTGTTTGTGTTGATGGACGCTGCAGTAGGTGGCACCATTCTTTCAATGAAAGGATTAACACTGGGGTCACTTGGTTTAGACAGACTTGGAAGGAAGTTCTTAGATCCAGTATCCAAACCATCTGCTGACATTTTCTGAGGAGCCAATGGACCATGGGCAATGTTAACTGTGTGACTCTGAGTCATGTCCATAAACTCATCGTCCGCAGTGAACATTATGGTTTTCTCTTTGCATTCATCTCTTGCATCAAAGTTGACCTGATGAAGAAAAGGCACTTTGTTACCACATACTCAACCACACTCAATTTTCCAAACCTGAGCATATGATTTGACACACATGTTGATCTTTTTATATATGGTCAGTTTCAGTGGATGTCAGTGAAGTATGAAGGATTATCTTCAGACAGCAAAATCAACTAATTATGAATCTCACCTTGTGTCTTGGATGAGAAACATGTAAAGAAGGACTCTTCAAGGATGTCATATCTAAAAATAGAAATTTCAATGTAACAGGATTAGAGCTGCAACAACACGACATTTATCTACATTATATTGGGCTTTTGAAAATTATAAGAGACGGTTTCCACTATTTTCTAATATTTTATTAATATTAAACCAATTAGTCAGTTAATCAATAAGAAAAAACCTGCAGATTAATCAATGATGAAAATAATCATTAGTTGCAGCTCTGAACAAGATGCTAATTTAATTAACTTTAATAAACACAGAAATGTTAATTTTACAACATACCACTAATCCATCCACTCCCTTCTTCAGTGATCACCTTTCGGACCCTTTAAACAAGAAAACAAAAAAAAAAAAACTGTCACTTTTTCACATTAAAACTTTGAACTTTGGTCTGGTCAGAATTTAAATCAAAGATACCTACATTTTTATTTAATTGATAAACCAAGTGAGAGTGTCAGTTAACATACCTATTCTCAGTTGTTGCTACTGCTGCGAAAAAAAGTTTGGACAAACATTAAAAACAGAGCTCTTAAGATAATATATATTAGAGATAGAAAAGCTGGACATTTATACCAGCCAAAAAGAAAAAAAAGTTCTGAAATTCGGGCTTTCTGATGCAGTATCAAGACAAGGCAAGATGTTTTTAGCCCATTACTCAGTAATTTAATTGACAGAAACTTCAGTACCTTTGGGTTCAGAATATCCCAGCTTTTTACTGCTCTGCTGCTGTTGGGTCTTCATCACCTCTGTTGTTTGTGATACTTTTTTGTCAGAGTGGGCGTACATGTCTTGTGTGGGGAAAAGACACTGAAAAGGATCATCAGCATCGGTGAATCCCAGAATGCGGCCAGTCTGAGCTTCAGTCATATCCATGCTAACATCCACTTCTGGACAGAGTGCACTTCCATAAGATGATTCCCCAGTCTTCCTCGATGTATTTAGAGACTTCTTCATCATAGCTGAAACTGAGGTTGGCATCTGATTCTCTTTGTCCACATCAGCCTTTTGTGTTTTACTATGGGCAAGAGAGCTGTTTATCTCAGCAGTGGCTAAAGAGGAGGGACCACTAGGTTTAGAGAGACTTGCAAGGAAGTTTTCAAATCCTGGATCCAAACTAGGTACTGATGAGGACATGTTTCTCTTCTCAACACTTAAATCCATGTTTCTGCCAGTGGGTAGTGATACTGACACATTTGTCATGTTTAAAGTACGACTTAGGGTCATATCCATGGATGCATCATCAGCAGTAAACATCACTGTTTTTTCTCCACCAGTGGGTAAAATGTCATAGTTTTGGAGGGAAATATCTGCAATACCTGCATCACTGGCAATGTTTATAGTGTGACTGTGGGTCATGTCCATGAACGCATCATCTGTGGAAAACATCACCGTTTTCTCACCAAGGTCTTCTGCAGTACCAAAGCAGACCTGGTAAAGTTAAGTTAATTTGTGTTAATGAATGGTCATTAAATATAAACATTTTCCATGAAAAACCATTATAATGATATAATAAATATGACTATAACAAAGCAATTAACCATTTACTGGCTGAAAGCATCATTATAGAGTGACTTCAAGCTCACCTTATCCTGCTGTTGAGAAGCATGTAGAGGAGCATTCAAAAGCGTTGCCATTCCTAAACGTGGAGACTTGAATTCAATAATAGCAAGTAACAAATTATCTAAGCATTTACTTACTGTTTTAAGTAAAGAACAAAAAGAAAAAACTAACAAAAAAAAGAATATCCCTACCCATGATCTGTTGAGTCCCATCTTCAGTGACCACCACCTGGACCCTTATGTTATAAATATACATTAATGTTGTTAGGACAAATTTCAACTTATCATCTGAAATACAGCTGAACAGAGCTTGAAAGGATCAAGTCACCTTACCTATTCTGTGAGGCTGCCGCTGCTGTGGAATAACAGGACAAATATTACAAAGGTACTTAAATTTAAAAAAATAAATAAATAAATAAAATGTGTTTATAAATATTACATTACATACTTGCTGTCATTAACTCTTGTAAAGGACTTCGGGCAGGAGAGGCATTTTTCACATCCCTGTAAAGACAAAGTATTGATTAGGATGAAATACTAGTTTATTTGTATATGAAGAATGAAATGAATTTGGTTCAACAGGTTTCTTACTTTGAAAACAGAAGAACATCATTGGCAGGGGCAAAACTGACTCTTCTTGAATTCCTTTTTTCCACAGGTTTGGCACATTCCACCTTAATTAAAGTAAAGAGAAGAAGAGAAGAGAAGAAGATTTAATATGCTAAAAGATACTTAAATACATATATTATGGTTGGTCATCAGGTAGAAATCTCAAATCAAGCAATCCATTTACCACATTTTCCTGTTGCTCTGGGTCAGGGAATCTGGCTGATTTCCGTGGTGCTTTTAAAATCTGTGGGAAAGAATCATTGCATATGGTTCAGATTTATTTACAGCCAAAGTATAAATATTTGAAAAATGCTTATCTGTTTTTTTTGAGCACTGACAGAGGAAATGCGCCGCTTGGAGAATCCAGTGCCTTCACTGTAACACAAAACATGGAACACAGTTAGCTCTAGTGCACATGCATTTTAAGTGAATCCAGTCATATTACAATGTTAATGCAATGGCCTTGAGGTAATGTGTAGACAGTACACATAACTTCTTTCTGTCAGCAACATAATTTTTACTCACTCATTCTTTGCAGGTTCCTGGGGCTCCATCTTCAACTGTGAACATATGAAAACAAGGTTTTATTCCACTAAATCGGAACATCAGTCACATATGATTAAATTTACACTTATCAGACATGGCCTCTTTCGTGACATACAGTCCTGTGCTTATGTTTTAGGCACTTTAGATGTTTAGATTATTATCCATCATTCAATACCATCAGGAAAGCATCTGATCAGTACCCTAATCATTCCGCAGTGAGCCCAAACAAAAGGCCAGAGTTATAGAGAACTATCTTCAGAGACAACAATAACAACATAAACAACATTGCCAAGTCAGTCTTGGATCACTGAGAGATCATACATCCACAATGAACTGTGGCAAGTTCCTCAAGATGATTGGAACAGCCTACCTACCAAGAACCCTGAAAAACTGTGTGCAAGTGTACAGAGGGGAATTTAAGCTGTTTTAAAGTTGCACAGTCCTCTATATGCAAGACTTGACTGAACTTCCATTGGCAAATTAATGACAAAAATCATGTTTTTTAGTGAGTCATTTAACAATAACTGGCAAGTTTGGTTAGTGCGGAAAAGAAAATTCCCTCTATGGCACGATGATATTACCTAGTGTGTTTATCAGTTTTATGATTGTGCCTCAATTATGGGACTGACATGCCTCTCACTAATGTTGCAACTTTTAACTTTATCATCAGGATTATCAATCTGTAAGGAAACGTGTTTGCACAATAGATGCTGGGATCAGAGCTGAAATGGTCCGTGCCCAATAAGTGGGCGAGACATATGGATTTCCCCCTTGTCAACAAACGCCAACTATCCCACCACAAAACTCACTTTCCTAAAATCGGTAACGAGTTCTTCGTTCAATAGAGAAAACAATCTAAACATCTCTATCAAGAATAAAACTCTGATTTAAAGTGCGCTTATTTAGTTAACGCTAACGTTCGTGTTAGCTTACCATTCACAACATGAACAAGAAAACAACGGAACACCAAAGGATCATTACAGGACATACCTTGTAGTTGTTACGAGGTAATCCCTCGAGTTTTACAAGGGATACGGCTCTGGTAATACTTGTTAACTAATTTAAAATACTTTTCATGCCGCTTATTTTTAGCTGGGTCGGTGTGCGAGCCTGAACACTGGAGCTAACGTCAACGAGCGTCGATGCTAACGTCCAGAGTTTTGAATTTAGCCGCCTCCACGCATGCGCAGTGCAGTGTAACCCTTGGATGCCGTATTTTCCGTCTTTTCAGGAGAATAATCTCGACAAACAATGCTTATGAAATTATACATAAGTTTTGCAAATTAAAAAAATACATTAATTTGACGAACCAGGTATAGTAAATGTACTTTATTTATACAGGAAGTGACGTTAATAGACCGGAATTGACCACAGAGGGCGGGACGTTTTTAAATTTTGTGCGGTTTGGCGTTGACTGTTGACAAATCTCATATTTAACGTATTCACAAAGGTAAGCATTGATGTTGTGTTATTGAACCATATCGCAAATATTAGTATCTTTTTGGTTATATTGAACGTTTAACCTACACTTAAGCCATTACAACTAGAGCTTGTTATGTTACTTTTTTGTGCTCCTGTACTGAATAAGGGAATGGCACCAAACTCCATTCAAAATCTGTCAATTTTTATGATCCGCGTAACAAGCAAATATATAGGCTTTGACAACCCATGGCTCAACTATTGAATCTTTAGAATATATATAAGCAGAACTTGTTTTAAAATAGCCTAACTAGTTAAATTATAATTAAACAACTGGTTCGGTAAAGATGATACAATACTAAAATCTTAAGTTACTTAAACACATTATTTTTCAATACAGGTGGCCTTGTTATTGCTGGCATCGTGGAAAAATGTCTTCAAAAATTCCTAGAGGTGAGCAGACATATTTAGAAGTTTTTTTGCACAATGTACGCCATCAAATTAATGTGTATTTTAATTATAATAAAGTCAAATAAAGTTGATGCCTGATAAACAGTCTTATTTGTTTTCCAGGTATGCAGTTACCTGCAGAAACAAAGAAGACGGGTCATAAATTTGAATCCAAAGATGCAGCAACTGTATCTGCAACAGCAAATGCTGCTCAGAAATCAGATGGAATCCTCAAAGCTCAAAAAGAAAATGTACCGCGGTAAGAAAAAAGCTATGACATATATGACTGGCATAGAAATTCACTCACAAATCCACAGGTTTTAATGCCAATCTATGTCACATACTGCACTGCATATTCTTATAGATGTAGTGCTACTTAATAGGCTAATAAACATCACCCATAGCTTTATTTTTTTACACAAAAGATATTGCAAAACTTAAGACGTCACACAGCTCAAAACGAGAAGAAGGAGAGAAGAAGAGAAATAAGAAAATAAGCTGAAATAGTAGAGAGAGACAGACTTTGACAATATATAGTTTACAGTAAGGTTCATAGGGCTGGCTAATTGTCCCCCACTCTTGAAACACTTCCATCTAGCAGAGTTCACCTATGACCAGACAGTAGTCACAAACGCAGCACATGAACATGTTGCCACTTGTCTACAAAATTCAAGAGGAAATGCCCAATTTTCAACTTACATGACAGTGAAATGACAAATCTAAGCTTTGAGCCTTTCTCCAGAACAGCCAGGGGGTTGAGTACAAAAACTTAGAGTGAAATAGATCTTCACAACCTTCCATCTTCTCCAGTCTCTCTGATATTCTTTGATGTAAATCTTCAAAAACTTACGCCTGATACCTGCTGGGCTTCACAACTATTTAGTTAAAAATTTTCACTTTTGTCTTGCAGAAAAAATGTTGCTTCTAAAGTTCACAAAGGGTAAGTTGTGCATTACACTGCATATCCAGACCATGCAGTGGGTTTGAGGCCTTTTTTTCCACAACTTTATGTTACACCGTTCCATAGGGTCTCCACCAGGTATGGGCAACAGGCAGAGCTGAAAGAACAAAATCAGCATTTGATGACTGCCAATGAGGAGCTGCAGAAGAATCTCACAGAGACACAGGTACAGGAAGTACTTGCAGGATTGTAGTAAAATGAGTACTTGTGCTATTTAAAACCGGTAGTATTAAATGCTAAGTTATACTATTAAATCTGCTTTACTAAAGTCCTTGTTCTGTTGCAGCAAAGGGTAGCTGAGTTGGAGCTGCAGTTCAGTGACCTTGAAAAGGAGAATACAGAGGTACAGAAACAGCTGAAGGACTGCCATGTTCTCCTAGTCGCAGCAAAAATAGACCCAGGTGACTAAATATCCATTGTTTCCGAAGGTGTTTTTATCAGCCCAGTTTTAAGTGGTTGCTTGATAGATATTAACATAAAATCTCTTTCATTCTTAGTTTTAGGAGAAAGGGTTGGAGAAGCTGCACAGCAAAATGAAGATCAAAGGAAAGAAGCTATGGTGTATATATACTTTATTTCACTATGCTTGTGTGATGATATATATATATATATTTACAGTCATGTTTTATTTGTTATATGCCTTATTAAACTACAGTTTAGTACATTTGAATCCAACTGCCACAAAATAACTTCAAATGGGAATATAGACAAAATTAGACACATGCAGTTATTCATTTGTTCCATACTTCATAACCCCACCAGTCCCAAGGAAGACAGAAGTTGCCTATTTCAAAATTTTTCAAATCTACAATACACACAAACACACAGACAGGCTTTTGGTTGTTATAGATAATACCATCCAGTCAGCACATCTTTCCTCGTATCTCTTTCAGAGTGTCTCCGCAGACCTGCTGAATGAATTAAGGACATTTGGTGATACTGCATCACAGCAACGTGCACGGCTAGAGGTGAGTCAAAGTCACTGAGACTTTTCTGTTGATTGATTTTTTTTTTTGCCATATGTTGTAGATGATTTAAGGGCTGTTTGTAGTGTATTTTGAATGCCTTATTTTACACATTTGCAGGAAATCCAAACAACAATGACAGACCTCACTAAAGCACGAGAACGCATGATGCAGGAAAGGGAGAACTTTTGTCTGGAGGCTGCTGAAATGGAAAAAGCTCTCAAGGAAGCAGAGGCTCTGTTACTGTAAAACTGCACAATAATCTCTCAATTAAAAAAAAAAAATTTTCAAAGAAACTTTGTGTAAATTATTGTTTAACTTGCGTTTTGATGTTAGTGTGACTGAAAAAGAATAAAGGATTCTTATTTCCTCATGTTTCTCATCTTTCTTCATATTTCAGCCAAAACACACTTACGTATTTTTATGGTTCAAACGGGAAGTACAACATCTTGATTGTGTTCATAGTGTGATCATTTAGAATTACCCGTGTCTTGCTTGAAAGAAAATTTATTTGTGTCTCTGTCCCAGCAACCTCAGATCCATTCTTACGAACGTGATATATCAGGAATGCCTGGAGGCAATTTCATCATATCTGACACAAATGTCCAAGAATGAAATGACTACAATCTGGTGGTCAAATGTCAAGGTAACTGTGACATTACAAAACTTGCTTTCGGCCAGAACTCAATAATTCATACACTAATTATGAGTCAGGACAGATGTGGATGTAAACTGCAACTTGACTGGTTGGTAGAGACATAAAACCATGAGGTGGTAATTCTAATTTTTAACAGTATATCGACAACTGAAGATGTTTTATGTATGATTTTAAGATTAAAGGTTCCTGACAATGTTATTAAAAAACTTTCAAAAGCTTCAAGTTAAAGTTTTTTGGTTTTTTTTTCAAATATTCAGCTGTTTTACCTTGGAGAACTTATATTTTTGATACATCTCTTGGTTGCAGGTCTGAAAGTCATCAAACTATTTACATGAAACATACACCCTTTAATTAAAGCAATATCCCTACATACTAATTATTATCAAAGAATATGTCAGGAAATAAGCCTGTTACTGCAGCACTATATTACAATCCTATACATTAGTAATCTTTCCAGTTCAATCTTTGTACTTGCTTGTAGTCTGCTCTTCAAGCTGATGGTGAACTCTCTCTTCATCACTCCTCAGTCCTCGTTCGTCCTCCAAGTCTTTATTTTTTCTCTGGTGTATTGCTGTAGGGGTTGTCGAAGATATCGAGACCAGTTTTAAGAGTGCTGATGCTTGAATTGTCACTACTATTCGTACCAGTGTTTGTCTCCTTTGAGTGCCTGGTGGTGTAGTAGTAGATGAACAGGAAGAAACCTGCCAGGCAAAGACAGATGGTCACACATAAAGACAAGTTTCTGTCCCTACATTCATTGCACTGAGTTGGTTTTATTCTCACAGTCGTACATGTACTCCCATTAAATATGCTGTATCAGTTTGCCTTTCAGATTTCAATGCAGTTCAAGATTGTCATTCAATAGAAAACCTATATATTAAACCATAGCTACAGAAAGACAGTGTTAGAACGATCAGATTTGGGTCTGCCAAGGTATCTGTGGGTCTTGAAACTCTTAAAAAGCATTGAAATAAATTTTTTTTTAAAAAGGTGTTAAAAGTCTCAAGTTTAATTTAGAAATCGCAAACTATTTTCTCTTGACTCTCATAGGCGGTAATGTTATTAAATGTTTTTCTATCTGATTGTGGGCTACCGGAGGACAGGTCTGTAGTAGATCATCATAATATAATGGGCAAGTGTCAATTTTACCAAAGACTTAAATGAATGAATCTTTTTGTAGCTTGCTAATCCATCTATCCATTTCCTGCTGCTTATCCAGGTACAGGTTGCAATCATTTAATTAATTATGTAGTAAATAGTAGTAAATGATGGTAAATCATTCTGTTCCACATGTTTCATACTGGTCTTCCATCATACATCCATGCTTTGGCAGGTATGATTGTGAAACAGGTATTAACTTGTATTGTATGTGGTATTAAAGTCTTAAAAATTAACTTGAAGAACCCTGCAGACATTCTGATATGTGTTATAAGACTATATGAATTGGTGCACTGACTCTTTCAAAATAAAACAAGTGTAAATATTGTAAACACCAGTTAAAGTCACTGTATCATGGTTGGTTTGGTTGAACCCTCAATGGTCCCTCAGTTAAAACAATGTTCACTGATTTTCACTACTTGGGGTGGAACAAAACAACCTTTAAATGTTTACATGTTATCAACTCATGAGGTTGTTAACAGGTATTTGCCTAAATAGACATGCAGGAGATACACTTTAACAATAGCACTCAGTGGAGTCATATTTCTGTTCACCTAGAAAATGTAGCTCAAATATTCACTCTCCTTATTGCTCTTTCTTGGTCTACATCAATTCCACAGAGAAACACCTGACTCTTTTGCTAATAAATGCTCCATTGTTCTCTGGGGCTGGGCAGTTACTAAACAGTGAAGCTTGTTTGTTGAAAACAGATGGAAATTATGCAAATGAGACAGGTGCAACTGAGCCAGTACAAAGTTGCTGGCTGTGTTTAACTATAGATTCAGTTGATAAGTTACTGTGATTGTCACTATGAGAAGCCCTCCACTTTACACATAGTAATCTAATCTGTTGTTAATATAAAAATATTAATTAAACCTTTATCTTGTGGGGAAAGTGGTAAAAACCTGCCTTTGTGAGCAAGAAGGATAAATTAGGACTTCATTCAAATATTAAACACATAAATATGAGATAAATTGACAGATTTTTGGTTATAACTGTTGGATCACATCCAGATTTGGATACCTTGAAAAGAATTGAGGACTGTGAAAATGTAGTAGGAGGGGATTTGGAGGACACCGTAGGCAAAAAAGGCAAAACCCCATGTGATACCCAGCAAGCAACATAGTCCCAGGACAGTTACGATACTGATGCCATTTTTTTTCTCTTGTCCGTTGCCAGTTTTGATTCTCCTCAGACAAAAGAGCCAGGACAGTATGATGATGAAGGTACTGAAGGTGAAGATGAAGACCAACGCATAGTAGCCTATGTTAACAATGTAGTGGACGTCACTGTCTGTTATCCAGCACCTTGGAACAGAAGGATACGTCAGGACAGGAAAGGAAACATGGCTCTGTATGGTATGATACTGTGTGTTAAATATATGAACCACAGATTTCAAAACTGCGTGCCGACTCACATGGCTACATTGTCTTCAGTGTTATCAGTGTAGATGACTTGTTCACCATATTTTCCTATGCCGAGCAGGACAATCCCAATTATACTTGGTATTACTGGAAATGGAGAAAAAGGAAATGAACAATAAGCAATTAACCACTGAACCGTCAAATCAAACAGCGAGGAGAAGGTTTGCACTTATCAAAGCCAGAGTTTACAGATGGATGTGAGCTTACACCAGCTGGTGATGGAGACTTTGAGGATGTAATGATGGATTTCAATTTTGCCACCCGTGTACAGCTGCAGGCAGAGGTGGAAGCCCTGCACGCCAAACCATGTGAAAGTGGCCAACATGAAGTAGTGCATGAGGGCCGCCATGATCGTACAGCCCACAGCGCTCTTCATTTTTGCCACAAAGTTGTTGATCAGGAAAGTGAAGTTAAGCAAGAACATGGCGAAGACCAGGTGGATCAGGAGCAGCGTGGTGTCGGTGGCCTTGGTCCTCCTGTGAGGAGAGAGAAAACAGAGAAGTCATGCTATGTTAGGATTTAGAAATAGAAAAATGTCTTTTTTACGATTACACAGTCTGTCAAAGGAGTTCACTATGTTTTGAACAAAATCTTCATGATATTTTGGCCAAATGCAAACTATACGGAGGAGTTGGTCAGAAACAATTAGTCACTTCAACAATAAATTGATGAACAGACAATTAATCGTCAAGTCATGTATTCGTTTATTAGATAAAAACACAAAATATTTGTTGCTCCAGCTTCTCAAATATGAGGATACATTATTGTAAATTGAAAGCAGCTAGCTTTGTGACCGTCAGTTGGACAAAATAAGCTATTTATTTCTTCCTTGTGTCTATTCAAAACCTTAAACATACAGTGTAAGTAATATTTATTTACATATTACATAATCATATATGTATATACAGAGGATTCTTTTCACTTCTTTGGCCTTTGAATAATGTTTGTTTGTAGAAGCTGGCAAACATTTAAATATAACTGTGATCATATATGGTGAGCAAAAGGGCAGATATGACGTTGTTCTATTTGCATAACACATTCACAGGGTAAGTAGTTTGGGTTTTTTTTAACATAGCCTCTCCAACAATGAAGCTACTATTCCACATTTTTATTTCCTTGCAGTAAGTATTTTGACAAACTTCCACAGTGCTCTGCTGTTGTGAAGAGCAGCCTTATTCACATGACCTCTCAGCGCATTAACCACTGTATTAACCGAGCTGTTTTTTCTGGTTTACTTTTATGTTTTACATGGTTTACCTCAGTTTGTATGGCTGTATAATGAAAAAGTTGAATGTATTTCGCAGAAGTTATTTTTTATGTTGAATTTCCATGAAACAACTGCTCCATTCAAATACAGCTTGCATAAGGTATAAATAATATAATAACTGCTACCGCAAGAAATTAAATATGAAAAGTCCAAATGAAAACTTTTAGAAACTCCTCTTTGGGTGTTGTGGGGACTTTGATTTACGATATTAGTATTATTTCAGTCCTGGTTATGTCCTTGTTTGGAGTCTATTTTAAATTACTCTCCATTTGTTTTTCTAATCCGTTTGTGGCCTTGCTTCCAATTATATCGGTGACCTCCTCGGAGTGTATGTCCCTAGCAAATCACCTGTTCCTCCCCTCTGGACTTAAGCTTGCAGTTTATTAAGTGCTGTGGAAAACACAAGCGTATTTGAATAATCAGTGACCTTTTGCACTGCAAACCCATCTCCCACTTCAGAAAGTTCTACTCCCAGAGCAGGGACTTTCTGGGGTTAAAATGATCTCCCTGGAACTAAATTTAAACCCTGGTTCTTCGGTGGGAAATGCAGGCAGGCAGGGGAACTTCCTGTGCTGATACTGCATTTATTTCACAAGCTCCCAAACACTGCAATGGGTTTGGTGGAGGTTTTAGAGTGTGCACCACTCCTAATGTTGTTTTATTTGTGTAAAACATTCAATAGGTGAGCAGTTTTTTTAGCATAGCACTCCAACAATGACACCACTATGTTATTTCCCTCCTATAAATATTTTTACATAAAGCCCCACAGTGTTGTGCTGTTCTGGAGAGCAGCCTTATTTACATGAACTTTCACCACATGAACCACTGTGTGGCACAAGCTGTTTTTTTCTGGTTTACTTGTATGTTTAGTGTTTCACACTGTTGCACTCTTTTTCTTTTGACACTTGTTTTTTCTACTATAGAGGGTGTCCTTTGTGCCAGTTATTTATATTATAAATGGTAGTATCACCGAATCCATCTAAACCAGTTGCCTTTATCTCTTTTCATTTGCTCACAGTGTCTCAACTAATTGTGATAGAGACCAAAATTTCTCTCTCATTCTTTTTTGTACTGGAAAGGCACATCTCCTGATACTCAGATCACTTCATACGACCTCAGTAGTGTTTGTAAGAATTTGGATATCTTAACAACCTGGTTTATATTCTACAGTAAAGAAACACATGGTGGGTGATCAAGCCCAATATTTTTTGACTTGGTTAATTTAAATGTGCATAATTATAGACTGACAAGACCAAATAACACTTTCTTCTTCTACAGGGGCATCATGTTATGTATAATATGCTGCAGAGAATGCTAGCATACTTGACTAATCATCATTGTTTACCAATGCAAACCCTACACTCAAGTTCCTGAACCTTCAGAAATTTCTACTCCTCTATTAAGGACTTTTCAGGACTAAAATAATCCCCCCTGGAACTAAATCTAAACCCTGGTTCCTGTGTATTAAGCATAGGTTCCTCAGCAAGCTCCTGTTCCCCAAGGAAAAGTTCCTGTGGTGAAGCTGCATTTAGTTCACAAACCCCTGCAACACTGCAACAGCCTTTGTGTAGGTTTTCGAGCGTCCACCGCTCTCAACGTCATTGTGAAGAAAAGGCCTGGTTTGTTTCAAAAACACTGTGTCAGTCTCTGAAATGTAGCTATCTCCAGCTATCAACATTAACATTAGAGCTAAGTTGGCATTGTTAAGTGCAAAGCCTAATGTAAATGACAGAAATTCTGAGGCTCAGGGGCTATTTTTAAAGTTTTAAAAATTAGATATATATGTAAATTATTAACGGATATTTTTAATTTAATGGCCACTTTTTCATTCAGAAAAATGTTCTTATAATTAAAATTAAATCAAAATCATGCTAATGGATTCTGCGGAATCAAACCATCCAATCCAATCATGGAACGTGCAGCTTGCCCTCTATTATCGCTTCCTTAAAACACATCTTCACGAACTCGCCTTTACAAAGAATCTTTTCCTCCATGCTTTTCTTTTTCTTTTACCCACCTAGTAAACCTATAGAGGACTTTTATTTTTACAATTAAGCTCAAAGGCATCAAACTAAATGCAAAGATTTTTACAGGCAGGAAATGTAAGACTTAAAGAAAAAATAATCCCTTGCAAGCACAGACCTGTGTAACTTTCAAGAAAGAGTTTTCAGGCACAAGCTTAAATGTAGAAGCATACAAAATCAAGATGGCATAAACTGCTTCAAGCATGCATTTAGAAATAATTTAATATTCATCAGATTTTCTCTTTTTTCTTTTTTATGTGCATTTCCATCGGCTGTGAAGCTCATTGTAACCTACTGGATCTATTCGAATTGAAAGTGCCATATAGATAATACAGTTCTGTTATTGTTACCTTAAAAGAAAGTGCATGAAGAGGACTATGCCGAGAAAGAACATGGACAATCCACAGCCAACTTGGGTGATGGTGGTGAGGTTGCTCAGATCAGAACTAGAGATGGTTTTGTTTGGGGGAGTCTGCAAAAGAGAGAGAGAAAAAAAAACACTTTGTCACATGCATTGGTAACCAGGATGGTTTGTGATCATTACAGAGGGGGAAAAGCTGATACTATGGGGAAATCTAAAATCATACATCTGCAGAGTGCAAATCCGTAAGATAGGCTTAATATTTGCATTATACAGCGAACTAAAGGGGTGAAGCTTAGTATAAAGCCCATATATTACAAAAGAAGTCACACCAATAGGATAGCAAAGAATGTCAAATGTGAGCACTGGCACGTTATGTTGCTTCCATTAAGCACTGTCTGACATCCATCATCAATCCAGCGCGGCCGACTACCTATAAGATAAGAGCAGTGCATGTAAACAGTGCAGAGCAGGAAGTGGCAGGTCGACGAATGCATCTGAGTGAGGCGCAAAAAGAAGACATGAGCATCAGCCCTCCAGAAAGACTGGTTAGATTTTAGATGGTTAGATGTTTCATACTCCTGATGACAGCAGTGAATATGAAAAATGTTATAACATTGAAACTAATTCATTCAACACATATAATCATATAATATGCATATAATAATAAATATAACCGCCATCATTGATAATAGGCCTTTTTCACGCCACACATTTTGTCTTGTGAGAAGAGCAAAAAACACATGTAACTGATAACGTTAATGATGATTCCGCCCCATTTAAATGTCCCAATAATGCTGCTTATACACTATATGTCTTTCAAGTTCCTAGACCACTTCGGCGGCAGACAGCTTGAGCACAGGTGTCCCTAATCACATTAAGGATGGCTCTGCTGTATTAAAAGGCCTATTACACGAGCAGGAATTCAACTTGCATATCAGCTCTGCTCACAGTTTTTTTCACAGCAACATGAATTAACACGTAACACAAATGTTTAATCAAGAGAACAAGGGTGACATTACTCTCCTCCGGTGGTGTGGACCCTCCCAAACTTTCATCATTGCACATTTGTAGCTGTGTCTTACATACCTTCACCGTCCCATGAATGACAATGTGGGACTCCTTCCTGTGAACAAAACGACAGAGCTGCACTAAGAACGTGCTAAACAAGCTTGACTTAAAGGAGTGCAAATGACTGTGCATTTAATGATGCACTTCTTTTTGACTTACAAAATCCATGTTCCAAAAATTGATGTTTATTTTGTCACTGAGATTCTTGATAGTGGTTCCCATTTCAACTGCTAACACTTCATTTCCTAAAACAGTGCTGTTCTTCTCCTGAAAAAAAAAAGAAAAGAATAAAAAATAGGATCACTACAAAATGTTTACAAAATCACATATGTAAGGTGTATCCATTAGTTAAGGTGAAACTTTTTTTTTTTCTTACCTGAGCCATATTCAAGAATCGGAAAACGGCTGCAAATGGTACACTGACATTCATACTTTGAGCTTTTTCAAAAGCTTCTTTTGACACCGTAACAGATCTTGAAAACTGAACAAGACTAGCTTTGTCTTCTATAATCTGCAGGAAAGAGCATAACAAGTGCGTTGTCAAAAATGCATGGTGCAGTCCATTGTTTGCGCTTTAGGTTAACACACAGGTTATTAGTCAGTTTTGCACAGATATTCATATCTTTAAAAACCTTCCATTATGAGCTCACGTCTTGCATTCATATTTTTCCTGAACACAGAATCAGCAAAGTATACTTAACTATTAAAAGTACATCTATTCTTTATGTAAGCGTTCCCTTTCAGACTGTATTGATAGATTTCTATTATTGTTTCGATGACTGGGATCCAGCTTTTTCATATTTTAGTTGTTTAGTTGGAGCTGATTATAACTGCCTCATAGTGTTCAGTGGTTTAATAAATAATATTGGAGCAAATTGTTTGAACTAGTTGTCAAAAAAATGTAGTGGAATAACAATGCATCCCTCAGAACTGTAGTACAGTATGAATATAAAGTAGCAGAAAATAGAAATACATAATAGGTAAAGTGTAAATACTTCAAAATACCTCAGAGTACTTCACTAGAGGAACTGTAATTGTGGGAAATTTAAAAAAATCAGATTGAGTTGTGAGCCTTGGTAGCTGTTTTTCTCTGAGCCTCTGTCTTCATGCTAAGCTGCTTTGAGTTACTCTGTTATTTTATTGACATCGCGCATTTATGAAGGTCAAATAATATTAATGCACCCACACTTAAACTTTCATTTGGAGAGCTATAAGCAAAGGAGACTTCTTCGATGCCCACAGACTCTGTTTCTCTCACTAAGATGCCTGTGACTCCTTCTCCCCCAGACAATGCAACTGAAGACCCGTTGATGGAGGAGGCAAGGTCGGCCATCCCATTCATTACTTTGCTGTTGACGAAGGAAAGAAAATTCATGCCTTATGAGGTATCATATGTGGAACTTAAATATATATTAAAAAATAGTATAACTTTTTTTTTTTCATTGTTCAAACCCAAATATATACTTACTGTATTACTGTAGCTAACAGTTTTTTGAATAGTGTTATACATCTGCACTGTTTCAAGCTCAGCATTTAAAGGAATAGTTCAACATTTTGGTTCATACATCTATTTGCCTTCTTGCCCAGTTATAAGGTTTTTACACAGTGTTGGGTGCAGTTGTGCTGTTGGAAAATGTTTTTCCACTGCGCTGCACAGCAGGGTAAACTGCAAACTGCCAATAAAACTCTACTGACTTCGTGAACATATTGCATTTCCTATGCCTTCCTCTTACTTTGCTGGTGAAAAGCTTTTAATGTGAAGCAGCAAATGTTCAGTTCACATTAGCTGTAACTTATCACACCATTAAGCAATCACACAGCAGTTTACAGCAAAAACCAAGCTGATATCTGAAGGGACAAACAGAGGGTCCGACACTGGAGTGAAACCTTTAGCTTTTAAAAACGGAACATTTTCTCCAGTCCCCAGCACAGACTCAAATGAGTTTTGCTGTCAAAAACACAGCTAAGAGGAGGAGGAATAGTGGAAATACATCATCACGCCTTAACTTGGCAGGGCCTGGCTACAGCAGAGCGACCCAGGCTCATGGAGAAGCCCTGCGAGATGAGAAGTCTGAACCTAGCTGTAATGGTGCTGCCATGCAGATTTGTTTTAGACAGAGCCAGGTTTGCTGTTTCTCCCCGCTACCACGTCTTCATGCTTCCTCTAGCTCCATAGTGGTTTGAATATTTTTATCTAACTCTCAAGAAGTGATTAACTACTGTATAACCCCCTAAATAACCATTCATTTAATAAATTAATGAAACATTTCCTACGCAGCTTCCGTTGGGTCGAGTTCTCCTTCTGTAGTTGGAACTGTTGTATTCAGAACAATTTCCGTCTCAGGTCTTTTTACTGGATTATCACAGTTCATACAGTTTTCACTTTGTGCTGTAATGTTGATGATGTATTTGTCCTTGGTCTTTGGACCTGAAAGGAAGGGACATCTAGTTTTAGTGTTTTATTGTTAAGTGTACAATATTTCCTTGTTTCCTCACTCAGTGCCATCAGAAATGACATTTGGAGAGCTATAGAAGCAACGTTTACACAAGCACACACACACGCGCACACACACAACAATTTGTGTATTTGTGCTTTTGCTTATTTAAAGTGAACTCACCACTATTGCTGCAGGAGTTTTCATCGTAGTCAGCGTCTTTACATAGGTTTCTTTTATCCAAACATCTAATCTGGCAGAGATCTATTAATGGAAACACTGTCAGAATTTAGCATCCATCCACAGCAAAGAAGAAACGTAAAATAACATATGTATTTAAGACTTATTACATAAAAATAGCTGACTCTATGAGGGGTGGTCAAAAATGAGTGTTTAATAACTTGATAAAAAGATGTTTCATTGATTATTTCGTTTCCAACTTAAATTAATTTCAGATACAATACTTGTTATGTTTTCATTTGCTCTGTTTTGATCATTATCAACTGTAAAAGATATGAGCTTACCTGTGACAGTGTAATTGAAGCGACAGTTGTTTGTATCTGGATTACAAAAACATCATATTAACATATATATAACCTAGAGCTGTTGTTTTAACTTCTTAATGGGTCTGTTCAATTTAAACTTGCACCATGCACAAGCAAACATGTACAACGCTGATGAATGAAAGTATAAAGTATGTTATGTAATATCACCTGCGATCGTAGATACTGTGGCATTGCATTGCTCCCCATACAGGACATACAACCCCTTCTTAAAATGCCATTTTGAAATGTACAGAAGATAAGAATCATCCTTTCTCTCTATTTTAGGCCAGTGAGCAGTCACATCATCTGTTAAATGAAGATAGAAATATAGTTTGATATTCTGTTGAAATGCTAATGAAAGCTTTTAAAAATCTGTGTGTGTAATGAGTGGGCTGTACTCACAAGTAGAGCTGTTATTTCTCTGCAGAAATACTGTGCAAATATCTGATGGGTAGAGAAAACAGTTTTTTATGGGCTTACCATACTATAAGAATCAGATTATACTTTACAACACTATAGTCTTACTCTTACATGATCTCTTACAACTGTTACTGCAAAGCAGAATAGCTTACAAAACTTTATATCTATGAATTATCTTATCATTTACAGTAAATCAGTGGATGAAGACATGTGGTCGTTCAGTTTGTAATGACTAAATAAGAAATAAATTAAGAAATGAATTACACTGTGAGTACTTATTCAATTACTGGGCATATATTTTTTTCTTTACTAAAAGACATGGCCTATTGTATATGTACTTTCACAATAGCCAAGTGCTTTCACTCATGAGATGGTTTCTACCCCCCACACTTATGATGTGTTGTTCCTCAGCAACAATAATTAAAAAAAACTATAATAAATTTAAAATAATTAGAGGATATTTACATTTCTTTTTTTAAATCCAATAATTAGTATTCCAAATCAAAACCTTTCTACCTTTTATACTGTTTCTCTAAGAGCCATTATCATTCCTTAACCCCTTCAAAAAAGCCAATCACACTTTAAAAACATGGCAGAGCATGGCAGCTACAGACATATCACCTACCACAAGTTCTACGATTGGTCCGCTTGCACTGCTCATTTTTTCCCCTACAAGTCTCTAAAATATGTCACATCATACGTACATCATAGTTTAAGATGATTCAGCAACTACTGTAATTAAAATGTAAATTACAGCTTTGACTCACCGCTATGCCAAGGGTTTTGGTCTTTGATGTAGCCATTGAAGTTATCAGCAACAAGCAAATTGAGATCTCTTTTGTTAAAACAACGATTCAGGTGTGCGTGGTCAGGTTTAGTCCCTTTAAATCACATCAGATAAGAAATAACAACAATAAACGCCATTTTCTCAACACAAGATCTTTACATTTATTATTATATGATTATTATAACCATAGTAGTGCTTACGCTATTGACTGCCATCTATTTTCATTCTCAAGTAATGTAATTCCATAAGAGAATAATTCAAATGTGATGCACATGCATTTGTTTGAAAGTGAACTAAGGTTCCCACCAGGCTTCAGTATGTGGGGATTGTGTCTACTTACCAACAGGGAGAACCCACACAAGGCCCACCAACAGAACCCACGTCATCCAGCTCTTTTGTGTCATCTTCTTTTGATGGCATTAACTCTCAGTCAGTCATTCACCGCTGCAGTAGATGAATGACAAACCTCGTTTCAAATTTACTTTTTATATTAGATATTATCAGCCTGAAAAATGACCCCAATATTTTGGTTCTTACCTTTATCTGGCTGAAGCAACGTTAAAGCACTGAGACTTAAACAAGAGCAACTGAACCAGACAGTGTGTTGTCAACCTGACTTTGCATGGCTGCCCACTGCAAAAAAAATTTGTCTTGCAAATTCAGAATTCCTGAAAGAGTCATAGGAAATTAATTATGGTGCCACTGTCCTATGCAAAATAACCCAAATAACATTACACTTAGATGAACATACAGTACAATGTGTGCAGCAATATGGAAATATGTTAAATGTGAAAAAAATAAATAAATAAATCATCCCCAAGAATGTTATACTTGATCCTTTTTTAGGATCATGTCAGTTAACTCCTTAACTTAACTACTTTCACCCCATACAATTTAAGACTTTGTTTACTGTTTTTATTACACTAAACAGACTAAACAAATATTAAAACACTGATAGGGCCACAGAAATGAATAAAATATTTAGACTTGCAATCATTTCACAGTAAACTAGTCAAATAAATGACCCCAAACACATCCAAATTATTTCATGACTGAAACGATGCAAAGAATTGAATCTGCCAAATGACCAAAAAAATGAAGAAGCGATGACAGGAATCATGATTTGGGGTCAAGACAGGACGTTACTCATTACAAAGATTATTAGCATTTGTTTATTATCACAATATCACTATTTTGGAAATGTGTCGATATCACGTCCCATGATGCATTTTCCCATCATAGTCTCTTCCAGATATCTAATGATAAACTCATGTTCCCAAATGCAGCTTCGGTCAAATGGTTGTAATGAAATGTGGGAAAGAGCCAAAGGAGCATCAGTTTTATTCACTCAGCCTTACAGCGTCTCCAGTCTTTCCCAGAGAGCTGATGCTGGTAAATTTCCACCTCTCCAAACAAAGAGCCTCTTAAGTTCTGGTGCCGTCAGCTGATAAGGTCTAGCTGTCGAAGTATTTTTAGCATTAGTGTGTATATTTCCCAGTCAAATTTTCCATTCCCTGCGAGAGTGATTTTTACATGGTTCACTCTGCGCTTGTCTCGTGGGCTACACTCATTTTAGAAAGGACTTTCTCCAGCAGTGACAGTAACAGCTCATTTAAACAAAACAAAATATTATTTGTTTGTAGCTGGTTAAGCCACCACTTAGAATCACCTATATTGCATTAGGATGGAGACAGAAATGTCACAGACAAACACCTGAAAACTCTCAAAAGATGAGAACAAGGCTTTTTGTGTTTTGGGTGAACTGACCCTTTAATTCACGATGTGTCCACCTCTGTCCTCAAGAGGGCAGCACGTGGTTTTTCTCGCATCTGCTCAGATTCAAGTTGAACCAAGAAGAAGCCACATGGCGGAAGGAGACACAGCAGTCACCCTGCAGCTGAGAGAATGAGAAAACGATGTTGACCAACAGTGAGTAAAAAAAACATTTCAATTTGGCGTGATTAGCTCCAACCTGACCATCTGCGCCTGCGTCGGTGTTTGTGTCCCGGGATCTTGGTTTGTTAGTGCGTCTAGATTTGGTCTAGATCGTCTTGTGCAAAGTGAGAATCCCACTAAGGCTTCATTAATTCAACTGGCATCATTTTCATAACGTTGCTCAGCCTAGATTACTGTAAACGTCTCTCTCTGTGGACTCCAGACTCCCCTTTGAAATGTTGCAGTTAAATGTTTACATATTTATTCCACCCCCACTGAAACATGATTTATAAAGTGCATTACATTTTGTAAATCATCGAGGATTTCTCATCAGTTCGGCATGGCGTTACAATTGAACTTTCACTTAAATGCACCCTTTTGAACCCAACTTGCAGTTACTGCCATAGTCTGTGCACCGAGTGCATCAACTGCAGACACATTAGTTAGAATGACACGGCAAGTAAGAGAGATGTATCCCGAATTAAAGAGAAGACCCTGACGATTTATGGAAATATCTTTATATGTGACACGTCTGGTGTGGGCATTGACTGCTAACTTGGGAAATCTTTAATTGGACAATTTTCGAATAGAGACTGGTATGGGGTTACTAAGGAAACTAGCAAAATAGGCCAAAAGTAAAACTGTCTGTTGATGTATAGTGGTTATGTTTTTTTAGTTTGAAATGAGAGGCAACTAATGATGTATAGATAGTTTTTTTTTTTTTTTTTTGTAATATCAGGTTTGTCTAACCTGTACAGTCAGATAGGAAATAAATGATAAATTATGACATTTTGTTTAACTATGCTGCTTCACATAATCACATCTGGCAACTTAACTGTCTCCACTCTTTTTATTTAAGACATGTCTGCAGGTTGTATGAGGTGGGTGCTTAACCATACACTGAGAGCTGTGTGTGGTGTCCGTCCCGGCCACCAGACACCAGCATCAAGGTTTCTCAACTGCAGTGAAAGATGGAACATCACTGCCGCCTCCTGGAGCCAGTGTCCATTCTCCACAGCAGTAGATAACACGGAACAGACGTCTGCACCAAAGAAGAAAAAGCCGGTTCCCAGAGCTAATGCCACAATCAGCAATGTTGGCCACAAGATCCCGCAGCGATACGTACAGTTGATGAGTGAGACGGGAGAGGACCTGGGCACCAAGCACCGGGAACATGTGATCAGAATCATGAATGAGCAGGGTTTGAAGTTGGTGCTGCTCAATGCACACAAAGACCCTCCGGTCTATCAGCTGATGACTGGCAAACAGATCCACCAAGAGCAGCTGAAACTGCGGGAAAAACAGAAAGCAAAACAAGGTATGTGGTGTTCTGGCGAGGACCCGTGTTAAGCCTCAGTTTAATACATGTTCATCACAACCTAGTTTACTCAGTCTGGTTGCACAAGTAGTGCTGAAACTAAATTATTCTTAATAACTATTTAATTTCTGATTATTTTCTCAAACTCACTGATTAGTCTCTCGGTCTGTGAAATGTCAGAAATTTTTCCCAACAGCCCAAGTTGACATCTTTAAATGATTGTGGGTTTTTTATTTCATTTTTTTTATGTCCAACAGAAAAAGCCCAAAGTAATATAAGTCATGTTAGAAGATGCAAACAGAAAGTATTTGAATTTTTGCTTGAGAAACAGCTCAAACTGTTAATCTATTATCAGAAAAGGTTCCCAATTCCTGTTCCCATTTTTTTGGATGTACTAATTGTGATTTAAACCAAGGTTAGTTCCAGGGAAATTTCCATTTATTAACAGCATGACAACACCATGTTGGTGGGAGCTGCAGACGGCAACAACCGTTTCCTCCCCCAAAGCTGTTAGAGCTATGAACTAATGTATTTTTAAATAGAATCTAGGAGGGAGGGAGGTTAAATGTTGTGCACGTCTGTCTCTTGTCTGTGAAACACATCTGTGTTTTCTTCACAGCTGCTGTGCAGGTGAAAGAACTCACCTTTTCATGTGGCATCGCGTCACATGACCTCACTACTAAGCTGAAACAAGTGGAGAGCTGGCTGGAGAAGAAGCACCATGTCAGGATTACTCTGCGATCGGGACACAACAAACCCGCAGACAATCTGGTGAGGAAGAACACGCTGTCTTTGTTTGGTTTTTTTTGCCTTTATACGATAGGGAGACTGAGGGATGTGACAGGAAACGAGGGGAGAGAAAGATGGGAATGATGTTTAACAAAATTTCCCGACCTCGACACAAACCGGGTCGTCATTCTTCATGTTGCTTTTACCCCCAGGCCACCAGGTGGTATTATAAACCGCAAATGATGTTATTCAACTCAGTGCGTATGTGAATTGCATGAATACAAGGATTTACTACATATTAGTTCCTGATCCTCATAAACAATGTTGATAGAATATAATATTTAAAGTACCTACGTACAAAAAATATTTTTGGGTAAAGTGAAATGTGAATCTTGTATTTACTGTTAACCTGAGATCTTTTAAATGTTCCGATCTTGGTCATAAATCAAAGCTTTAAAGGATCATTATCAAAAAATACTTTCAAAGCAAATAACAGCAGGAATGTCATCGTCTTTTTTGTGTTACTTTCATATATCAGTATCTCACATGGAAAATCTTCTTTTCCTCAGGACACAACTTTGGAGCAGATGGTGCAGCAAATAGAGGTAATGGTGGGATTTGTTTCCCCGCCAAAAGTCAAACATGACGGGAGGGCAGCCATGTGTGTCATACGTCCACCTTCAGCAAAGGAACTCTCACAAAAGGGAAAGAGCAACAACAACAAAGCGTCGCAGCCTGACGGCTCCGGTTCGAACACCACTCAGAGCGACGCGTCGCCTGTTGGCACCACGGACACAGCAGAAGCGTCTCCACAGCAGTGATCTGGTGGAAATAAAACCTTTTTTTTTTTTTGCAAAAACAAGTCTGTGCTTAAATGTGAAAGTTTGGAGTAAATCAGATTCTACCCCTGCTGTGGTGTGAAGGTATTTAACAAAGTATAATGACACATCCAGAGACAAGGGACCAGCCTAGTCTGGTCTACACTGAAGGCTACACTGCTACACCATTGTCAGCGTATATGCTGACCTTTGTTTTGTTTTTTAAATGAGTGAATGGGGCCTAATGTTTGAACACTATTCAGTTCTAATACTGATCAACTGGCTATTACAGCCAGTCATCAGCTAAATAACTAGTCAGCTAGTTACCATAACTTTGACTTCACCGTCACAGATCATATTAACCCTAAAGACGGAAATTTATTTGATAAATGCAGCTCATGAATCACAGGTTTCACTCTTAAAAACGCGTGTAGCTTGGGGGTGAGGACGCCGTCCCTCAGTTCTTGTCACCTCTCCACTGTTTGTAAAGAGGTGCTGGGCCGCCACCAACCTCCAGAACAGCGTTCCTACTCTCTTCCAAATGGTATTCCCTCATTTGGCATTTTGATGGTGGTGCTGGAGAGCTGTGGTCAACACATCAACACAACATCCTGTTTGCTTCACATCATTTACATACTAGGCAAACCAAGAATCAACCCTTTATGCTTTGTGGACTGGGACATTGTCATCCAGGAAGAGACATCTCCCACCAGGATATAAATGTGCCATCACACAGGATAAAGTCACTCAGATCGTCTTTTTAGGTTTCTGTGAGTCCCCGGGTGAACAGATATTTTGGTGTTTTTATTTTGTATTTTCATAATAATGTTGAAAACACAGTGAACCGGGCAGTGACTACCAGTGTCACTGGAGCAAACATCAAGCCAACACCAGTGCGTATCTTCCTCTGCTTTATTCAAGATTCATATTCATGTTTTTGGTAAAAAATAAAAATAAAAGCAAATTTGGCGTACAGATACATTCACTTGTCACAGATAAATGTGTTTGCTTGACTGAAGTGTCGGTTCCACACTTTGTCAACGCCTTTCTCTAACAGCAGAGATGCTTCCCTGGAACTTTTATTTATTTACTCTTTAAAACTAGAATCATACTTTTCCTATACATAAAAAAGAAACCAAGGAAAAGAGAGACATAAAACCACCTTGAGGCCCAAAAAAATAAAATCTCTCCTAGATTGTGTTAGAAAAAAACAATGAGAACAGAAGCAGCTTTACTAGCATGCATGTACAACATTTGTCAATAAGCCTCGAGTACTTTGTAGGAGGAGAAGGGTTTAACAAAGTGATAGTCCAGGTTGCCGCAGTGAGGGCACTGCTGGACGTTGCTGTATTCTGAAAAATACTGCATCCCGACTCGGACGTCCACCACCGGCTTCCCGCAGTGCTTACAGTTGAGACGAGCCTGAGGGGACACAGGGAGGGGGGGCGGGACACAGGTGAGTTAACAGGAGGTTGCCCTGCACTCCACTTAGCTTTCTGTTTCATCCCACAGTCTTCATGCAGTGGAGAAATGACAATCAACAAGTGACAGGGAACATCAGCTGTCTGCAGTGGTAGAGAGTATCGAAGTACATTTGTGCTTCAGTACAATCTCGAGGTACTTGTACTTTCTGCTCCTTTATCCACTACAATACGAAGACAAATGCACCTTTTACTCCAATGCATTTAGTTGATAACTTTAATTAGATTAATTATACAAAATATAATTAACAAATAAGTTATGATCTATTGTTATAGGTTAACATATGAATAATATAAGATTTTAAAATCAAAATTAGCCCCGTCTTCACCAGCTGCAACATTCAAGTGACACATTAATGCATCAGTAGTTACAATCATATAATATAACATACATTATTCTGCATAATAGGTTTTTTTGATGCTTAAACTTTTGTACTTGCCTGCATGCATGCAATGCATGACTTTGACTTGTAACTTTTTCTACACTGCGGTGTTGGTATTTTTACTTTAAGTTCTGCACACTTTTCCAAACTGGCTGTCTGTGGACACCAGATCGACACAGATGGGGTCCATGTCACTGACTAGGATAATGATCAAGGAGGACATCCACATCAGAGCCCAACCGATTATTCGATATTTAGTCGTACATACACTATTTTCAGTCATTCTTCAAAGAAAATTAACAAACCTTTGCTAATTCCAGCCTCTCAGATGTGAGGATTTTCTGTTTTTCATTGTCATATACCAAATATCCTTGGGTTCTGGACTTAGGGTCAGATTAAACAAACAATTTGGAAACATCACCTCTGGCTCTAGGAAATCATAACGGGCATTTTCCACTATCTTCTGCAATTTTATAGACAAAACCATTAATAACAAAAACAATCATTAGTTGCAGCCATAAAACACACTCAGTGCAGAAGACAGTCCAAGACAGGAGGTTATGATCTCCTCGGATCACTTAAGCATTTCTATTTTCTGATTCAGACTGTGAGATGCAGCTGACGCCACAAAAAGCTAGTAAGAAGGCCTTTGAGCTGGGACTGATTCGTCACACAAAGCAAGATTTATTAATAGGAAAACTACCATATTATCAGTGTAAATCACGACAGAAAACAGCACTGTAGCCCCTGTAACTGTAGATTTACAGAACTTGAAATGTAATGGCTCCACCAAAAAGAAGCAATAAATCAAAACTTAAGGGAAAAAATAGAAATTGGCATCTGCTGCATTGGACAGTAAAATCTAAGCACCGGTAAAACTAATTCAACCTTCAAGAACAAGAGCGTTGGCAGCTACTGGCGTGCTGTCAAAGCCTTGTAGGACCTGCAGCTCTTGAATCTCCCATTGCTTTGAAGCTGGTGGGTTTGTAGACCAGGTGGGGGCAGTGTAACAAGCTGTAACCTCAACATTGACAAGTCATCACCTCCTAAAGTTGATACAGAGATTGTGTAAGCTAACAGTTGCGTATTCACCGACCTCTGGCAGGAGGAATAACAGTCTAAAAACCTACTGCTAATAATAACACGATTTTCTGATCAATGTTTCTACCTGGCAACAGGGTGAAGCAGCCAGGATGTCGTAGGTGTACATGGTGCCCAGTTGGTGCCAGCTCCCGTCCCAGCGTGACTTGCATTTGATGCAGACGATCTTGTGGACGCCTTCTAAACAGTCCACGCAGATGGCGTACAGGTGCATTAACCTGCCTGTTAGAAACAAAGAAACGCAATCACTTATCACATTTACAAGTGAGTCACTCTGTCTTCAGGACAGAACAGTCTGTTTATGAGGCAGGAACATCATTGAGATAATAAAATCCTGATTGTGTTTTATTTCACTTTACAATACAAAATAAAACGACAGTTTCTGGAGGAAACAAAACTGCAGAGAGAGGCGCAGACTGACTTCCTTGATGCCACGTTTCTCAACTGATGTGATTTCAGTTCCTAAATATCAGTCAAGAAAAGAGCTAAATGAAACCTTCCCACCTCTGTGAATGACTCTGTCTGCCAAAAATACCACACAGGGGAAATAGTTGCAAGTCATTTTATCTACCTATGCTTCCCAAATGTAAACTTGAAAGCATTCAATTAAAACTGGTCACAACAGAGTCATGAGTATGGTCATCCAATGTGTTTTAAGTCCTTGCAAGCTTGCTCAGTAAAACTACCAATGCATTTACATCTTCAATTCCTTTCAGCTGCCACATCAAACCTCACTTTTACACTGCATGGCAAAATTCAACCACTTTTCCTCGGCCAACATTGATATTCAGCCTGACACAACTCATTAAATCAACCTTTCATACTGATGCATATCGAGGCGCATACATATCAAAGCTTGTGGACCAGCACATCAAAGAAGCCTCATGAAAGTGAATATTTGACTGAGCAAAAATAACATGTTAATGGTTTATTTGTTTGCTCCCGATAAACTGCTGCAGTGCTGGACAACAGTGTTTTTGCTGCTCTGCACAGTTGTCTGAACACTGAGATTCTTCTGCAGTCTGCAACTTTGCAACGCAAAACACGCGTTGATAGACAAAACAAAAGCAAACGAAGAAAACATCTTCACCTATTTGACAACGCAGGTCCAGCATTGAGGGAAAAAAAAGGCTGCAAAGTGAGAAAACACAACCACATACGTGATGCTTGGAGTCGGCTTCAGCAGCTTGAGTGCAATCAACTGCTGCAAGTTGATGTTTCTGTAAACAGTTGTGTTTCTAACTTGTAGGGCCACCTTATAACCCTCTTATTATTATTGTTTTTATTGTTTCGTCCTATATTATTGTTGGATATTTTATTCCATTTTATGTATGTATTATTTATTTAATACAGTTTTAATGTTTATATTAGTTTTAACCCTGGTTCAGATATGTAAAGTACTTTGTACATTGCTTTGAAAAGTGAGATAGAAATAAAGTTTATTATTATTATTATTATTATTATTATTATTATTATTACACTAGATCTTGCTGCATTGGCTCCCAACCTGTGGGCCAGGGCCTCTTCAAAGAAAAAAATATGTGTAATATAATTATTCAAATGCAAACGTGTATATTGGTCCTTCATAAGCATTTCTAATAGTATAATATAATAGTTTCAATTACATGGATCTGTTTTTTTTCATCTTTGTGACATTGTGATATTTGTGTAGCTAATCTCTGGTCTCATGCCATGGTCCTGAAAGCAGGTCTGACCTTGAAGGTGACAGGGGACGTCGTACTCAATCTCGTCGTGGCGCGAGGGGCTGAGGAACAGAGTCCCGTCCACCAAAGGAAACTGTTCAAACACAGGCAGCGCCCGGTGGCACAGCGCACAGTTGACCATGTTTCTCTGGCTCGCGCTGAGGGCTGACAGAATAAACCTGCAGGACAACATGGACAGACGAAACAGAGGTGTTGGAATTGCCAAGCATAAATGAAAGTTTTAAAAAAATATTTTCTTTGTGTCAAGGAACTGATTTTGAAAGTCTACTCTTGGTTTTTTAAGTGCTGAGTGGTTCAGGTATAAAATACACGTCTGATCTGCTGCTTATGAACAGTCCAGGTGGGACAGATACAGTTACCGTCCTCTGTGACCCCAAAACTAAACACAGAGAAGCAGAATTCAGTTTTTATACACCACGTGTCTGCAATGAACTCCCTCTGCTCCAGCTTGAAGTTTGAAGAACTTTTCTGTGCACTGCTTTTTGCTTAGATTTACTCCTTTTGAATCCCTTCTACATGTGTCCTTTTTCAGCTTTTTATGTCTTATGTAATGCAGTCTGAACCGCTGTGTTGTACAAATAAATTTACGTGGTTGTTTTCCTACAATTTCCTACAATTACAAAAAGATTATATATATATATAAAATATCTTAATATTCAAATTTATGTTGGTCAGAGGAAGTATTTTTATCAGATATTTGACAGTTAATGTGACAAATCTAGTTTTATAATAACTCTAGACTGATGAGCCACATTAAAACTATTAAAAAGATTGTAGCAATCAATTTCATATCAGATCACATTTGTTAACCAGGCATGAGAAGACAAATGTCCCAGAAGCTCTACCTGCGCAGCTCCTCCCCCTGGCCTGCCTGGGCATCGTCCTCCATGCGGACGTGGTAGGTGTTGAGTTTATGTCGGGGGATGTGGGTGAGGAGCTCCGAGAGGTCCAGCCTCCTCAGGAACTGCACCGGGTGAGGGTGGGTGCCGTCACCCATACTGCCGGAGGTGAGGCGGTGGTGGAGCGGGAGGGCGATGGAAAGAGGCAGGGGGAGAACAGACCCGGGGTCGAGGTGAGGACCAGCAGCTCCGCCACCTGAGGCTCCCAACGAGCAGCCGCCGCCCCTGCTGAAGGCTCCCCCGACCAGGAGGTGCTTCCTCTGTGGGTCCATGTGCACGGCCGATTTGAGGAACTCTCCCAGCTGACGGGAACCCCGCAGGCCTGCTCCTCCGCCTCCTGATCCGAGAGCACCAGTGGGGGAGAAGGAGAAGCCCGTAGGAGGAGATTGTCCCGGGGAGTCGCATGGAGATTTCAGAGATGGCCCCAGAGGAAAGGGTCCTCCTGCAGCATGTCCCCCTCCTCCTCCTGCAGCTGCGCCTCTCTCTGTAGAGTTCTGTCGGTCCACTGATTGTCTACGAGGTAACTCCTGACTAGAGGCTCTGTGGGATAGTTTACCTCCTCCGCCTACTCCTCCAGGTGCCTTACTTTTCTTAGGCTCCTCAAAAAGCCCGTCCCCAGACCCTACAGCCCCTCCACTGGCCCCAGTCCTGCCCGCGCTCCTCTCAGAAGGCTTCTTCTTGCGCTCATCCTGCATGCGTTTCACCTGATACCAGTCAGTGTCTTTCTTCAGATGACCCTGGCCGCAGCGGCAGGAGCAGAACCTGAAGGCCAGGTCGTAGCCCTTCTTGGTCCACATGTTCTGCCGGCACTGCTTCTCGTTCCAGGACCGCGCGCGACCGATGCAGTTGAACTGGACGAGGATGGAGCTCTCCCACTCATAGAAACACTGCAGATGCATCCAGTTGCCATACGGACAGAGCTCGTTGTTGCAGAGCACCCGCTGGTAGTCGTCCTTCTCCAGGTCGATGGCCTGGTTGAGGCTGCAGCCCAGAGGGGTTGCGCACTGGACCTCTGAATGAACAACGACAGAAGGGAGGGGTAGAGATTAATCAAAATCGAAAACTTTGGGCTATAAAAGGACAGAAAATAGTGGAAAAAAACCTAAGTAGCACCTTCGGTTTGTTTGTTTTCTCAGCGTAACAGACAAAAAACTACAGATATCCAATGTTGTGCTGCAAGCAACTAACAGTTACTGTCATTATTGATTACTATGCCTATTATTTTCTCATTTAATCAATAAATAGTTTGGTCATAAACATCAGAAGAGTGGAAACATGTCCCTCACAATTTCCTAGAGTCAATGATAATTGTTTTACTATAAAATAAGAAAATGCAAAGAAATGCAGCAAATTATCACATTTAAGTGATACATTCAAATTTCTTAAGATATTATCAAAGTATCAAAAGTACATTTGTGACACAGAAACTTGCAAATAATTGTTTTTTTTGTAAGACAAATGACTTTAAAAATTATCAAAATTGCAATTGATCATATTCAGATTCAGAACAACATTAATGTCCAATACAAAACAACAGAATTTAGTTTTTATGAGTATCATTTGTTAAAGTATTTTTAAAGTCTGAACAAGCAGGCTTGATTTGATATCATACATCTCAAATGTTATAAGGTCAAAGGTCAGATATCTGATAATAAATGTGGATGAGTCAATCAGAGAGGATGATTTTATTGTGTTTATTCCCTTCACACATGTACAGTTGCATGCACAAGTGATGCATTAATTAATAAATCCTTTAATAAGTAAAACCGTAGTGCAACATTAGGGCTTCAAAGTACTTGTTTTGTTTGAGAAACATCCAAAAACCCAAAGATAAACACTTTACACTGATATAAAAAACTGAGAAAAGCAAAGTATCCTCATATCTAACGAGCTGGAACCAGCAAATGTTGGTTATTTTTGCCTGATAAGAAACTTGGAGCTAAAACACAGAATTAATCACTGACAATTTTATTAATGGATTCAAGATTGCAAGTAATTTTTCAAGCTAAAATGCCAAACATTGGGATTTCGGACTATTAATTGGATAACACAGTCATTATGAACGTGTCAGTTTGGGCTTAGTGTCACTTTAACACTTTGCAGACCAAACAATAAATCTGTTAATCAAGAAAATAACTGGCAGATTCATCAGTACTCAAAATAGTAGTTAGTTGCAGCCCTAAATGTTTTTTTTTTCTGTCATTTTGTGGAGACTAATTGATTAATGGAGTAATATCTTCAGCGCAAACAAATTCACAGACATTTCTGGGGACATTTCTAAATAGCACTGATTTGGAAACACTACCATTAAAATCTCCATCATAAGTTACATGAGCAAGATCATCCTCATTGCAAACAGGCGACAGGACAACACGAGATGGAAATGTTAAAAGACTGATGCCAGTGTCCTTTTCTGCCTCGTTGGCATCAATTTATAAATTTCAACTGGGCCATCCAAGCCTGAACAGATCTATTCAAGCCCTGCCAATTGTCAAGTCTGGATGTGTATCAAGCAAATGTGGGCACACAGTCTACACAAGGAGCAGCTCATGATAATACACTGTGGGCGTATGTGGGGAGGATAGCTTCCTCCTTTCTTTTCCGGTACACTATCAGCGCTTTTTTTTTTTCTATCTATCTAAATCACTATACAATGGATAAAAAGCTAAAAAAAAAAAGCTATTAGACAAGGAAACTCAGGAAATTGATAAGCGAGCAACCATCAAGTGTGTGATAAATGGCAAACTACTGATCAATTAGTTGTCTATTAGTTTTCTCTTAATCAAATAACAAATTGATTAACAAATTTAAGCACCAGGCTGTGTAATAGGGGGATACCTAACTTACAGTATGTAAATTGTCTCTATTGAATTTAACAGTAAAATAAGAGAAGTGCACTGATTTGTGCTTTTTTCTTTTTTTTTTTTAACTCAGGCCTTGTTATAGCAGGTTTACATGACAGTTACAGGTCTTATTACAATGTAATAAATAGAATAAGTATATTTACTTGGCCTGTAATGCAAAGGGTGTCTGTTTTAAACCATAAGTGTAATATTAGTAAGGGGGGGGCAAGCAGGGTGACTTTCTCCAAGTGCTGTGGGTCTGTGTCGAGTGAAGTTGAACTTGAGTGCGCAGACAAGCGGCGAGGTGTCAGTATTACCCTTGAGGAGGAGGAAGGCCACGACCAAAAACTGTGGACAAGGTGCGCGTCAGGAGAAGACAGCTGAGGCCTGCACACCCAACGCCACAGCCATCGATCACTGAAAGACTAAGAAGTGCCGCACTGAGTCATTTAGACTCCCCGATACTACATCAGTCAACAAGGAGTATTATTTTAATAGGCGATGATCCTTTTTTTTTCCCCCCAGGAGGAGCTTGAGGCGCCAAACTCCATTCACATATTTTACACTTTTAGGATTCACTGCTTTCAGGAGCTGTTTAAAACTGTTAAAACGTGGCCGAAGATGATTCACGAAGCAAAAGCAGCTACTGTACAATTCGGCTTACATCCGACACAACAAGCAAGGCCTCTTTAAATAATATTTCAACTTGTTTGCCTGCTGTTCCCACATTCGTCTTATATCAAAACAATACACTGTGCGATTGCACAAACCGAGATTTCAGTGCAGCTGAGCACTAACTACTCGCTGGTTCACAAAACACCAAAACCCGAAAACAAAACCTCTCATGAAATACAAGGCCTGAAGTCGTGATCGACCAACGCAGCCTGTGTTTGTCGATAATCGAGGAACCATTAAAATGTCAACATTTTTGATCGAAGTTTGGTGCGCCGTTCTCACCAGGTAGGAACTAAGAGCAGAGAGGGGTAGAGACACTAGCAACGTCGCAGTGCATGTATGTCACAGTCGCACAGACAAGACAGTTTCCCCTGGCAGGAAGGCAGCATCACCAAACTTCACTGCATCTTTGTCCGTTTCCTCTCTTACCACTGGAGCGCTCGTTTCTGGGCGCAGCCGCCGCCGCCGCCGCCGCCGCGGCCGCGCCTCCTGTAGCGGCCGCACAGGCTCCATTTTCCTGCTCATCTCCGCTACTGTTGGTGCGTTTGCTCTTCTTTCCCTTGTTGTTCTTCTGGTTGGGCATTTTACACGATTCGGCTGCCTGTGTTGCTTTCGACCTCTATCAGCGGCTGCTGTCAACGCTGTCTGACATTTCTGTGGACTCCATTTCTGCAGCGGGCTCTGGCGTGTTTTTGTTTTTTTGTTTTTTTGTTTTTTTGTTGCAGTGTTTTCTCTTTGTTTCGTTGCTGTGAGTCTCCCCGTGGACGGCCGGCGGGTTTCTGTGCAGCTCTGACCGCGGCAGGTATAACGAACAAGCTGCTATAACCTTTAAGGGCGAAGGCGTGTCCGTCTCTTGTTTTGATTCCTGCTGTACTGTTTTCTTCCACCCTCTGACGTCACAGGACCCCGCCCCCTGCCATGGGCTGTCAAAGACGTATGCTGCGTTTAAGATCCGTGGGAAAGCTCGGATTTTATTACTTCAAATGCTTCTAATAGAAAAAAGAAAAGTAGCTTTGATAATCTTTTCCATTTATTCAAGAAAGGTTCAGTTTCTTGAATGTGAGGATTTGTTAATATGATTATAAGATACACATCTTTTAGTTTTGGGTATTGGTGAAATAAAACAAGGAATTTGCAGATTTCACCTTGGTGTCTAAGAAATTTTGAGATTTACTTTTCACATCTTCTTGACATTTACTCAATAAATCAAAGTCATGAATCAAAATATAATAAATAATGAGTGTGATAACAACAAGTACAGTTAGGTGAAGCAAGAGTTTGTTTGTATGTTACAAGATAATGTCCAAAGCACAAAAAAGTTTGTACACCAAAACCAATAATATTTCCTTTACTTAGTTTAAATGATCAAATATGAGCACAGGGGGGAAAATGCACAGATGTTTCAGCTGTGCCCTCTTCAGTTTGCAATAATAATAAGTTTGCAAGTAATCACAGTAAATACAATGTTGTCATAGATAAATGTAGGGAATTAATTTAACAATCACTATGTACATATCCTATTTTAATCACAACTTTTAATCTTTCCTAGCAAGAAACAACTACCGGCTAGACCTGCTAAAAATAGATCAGAAAATAAGCATGGTGACACTAAGTTGTGGCATGGCATGTTAAATGATTTCAGGTTATTGAAATCTGCTGTGTCAGATATTCCCACAGTACCTCAACGCAACATCAGATTCAGCTAGCAGACTGGAGACTACAGCAAGTTGATAAGAGCCACATACCTGTGGGGGAGGTATCACTGTCTTATTTAGCACTTATGACAGCAGATATTTTATCAGCCTGGGGGTTGATATTTTAAGGCTGTATTTCTCATCCTGTCTCCTACATGCAGTGAATCAACTTGATGGATTTTACGTGGGGAAAGCTTGTAGCTTACACGTGCAATTTAGTGAAATAGAATAGGCAAATCAATTCAAATCTCTGTGCAGTACCTGGAGCTTTTTAACAAATAGTAAATGCATTGGAAACTACCTATACCATCAATCGTATTTAAATTGTCTCAAATATCTTAACAGCAGAACAAATTAAACGTTTTACAAGTCAAAAATAAAACAATCTTTGATGGGGAGGTTGGGGTTCCAAATTCCATTCATAAATCTGACAATTTAAAGGTTTAGTGCTTATCAGGTACTGTTGATACCTGTTAAAACATGACTAAAAACCATTTATGAAACAATAGTGGCCACTCTCTAATTTGGCTTACAACACGAAACACCTGTGTTAATATATCAGACAAACAAAACACACCATAGTGTCCCTTAAAAATCAGTGAAAACCAATTACACAAACTGTGATTCCAGTACTGTTGAGTACAAGCTATTTTGATGAAAGTAGCATAATATAAGCTTTTTCTTTTTCCCAAGATTGTCACTTTTCAATGTGCACTACGAATCATTTTGCATGTATTGTCTCAGTATCACACATCTGCTTTTGTAAATATAGTAAACCTATTAATAGAATGTGAGTCAAAGCTTATTTTGAGATCAGGATACAGGAGAAAAAGCAGGCAGCAAAGCAGATTTTATTAAATTATTATTAAAGATTTTATTCTTCAGAGTGTATTCCATGGTAACAGACACCTCTGTTCTTAAGGAATGTGTTATTGCCAATGCAAAAGACAGTAATGACGCATTTGAACACGTCATGCAGGCATCCCATTAGTTCACAGAAATGGCTCGAGGTATTGGCACTGCTCTGATCATAACCTTCTCCTCTTGCTAAATGCTGACTTGTCATTGGCACTTTTCGAAAGCCATCTGAAACTCACACCAGGGAGACACAGTGAGCGCGACAAAAACAGGATAATCTTAAAATCCAAAATGGCAGTGATGCAAGCAGCATGTTTCTTCCTCTCTCTCCTGCTTTTCTCCATTCACAACTTTTACCGACTTCTACTTAGCTCATTAGTTTACTCATGATGATTGTATTTCATGTGACTCATCTTTTCTTTTCCAGGCTACAGTTCAGTTTCATTCATAATTAGAAGAAAATAAAGCTCATTCTCTTGATTTCACCATCATTTTTGGTCCGTCTATGCAACAACCACTGGTTAAGAGAACAACCAAGTGAATGGTCTCTTATACCATTTAGATAAAATAAATCACATCAAACTTCATCAAACAGCCAACACCTGAACCTAAAAGATTTGGCTAGGTTGAAACAACAGCAGTGAATGTGAAATGGGCCACATAAAACCTGCAGGCCAGGTGTCGCTTCACACAGTTGATAACTTGCCTCTTATCACTATAAAAAGCAAATAACTTTCTGATGTGTGGGTTAGGGTAAGTAACATGAACAAGGCCCAATATGTTATGTGAAATGAAATAAAAAAAAGTTTGATATTATGCAGCTTAGAACAACAGCTGGCAAGTAGATGTTACATTCAAGTAAAAAACAGTTTGATTGTTGGTCCTTGATCCTATTGTATGTCATAAGTTATGGAAACCCAAATGGTCAAAATTAAATAGATATAATACATTTATTATTGAAAAAATTACAGCAGTAAATATAGATGAAATATTAAATATAACCTGTAAAATTGTCAAAGAGAATATGAAATACTTTTCACAATAAAAAGGTTATTTTCATGTTTTATTTCTGCAGTTTATTTTTATTTTTTTATCTATTTTGTCATGAGTGACCAGGCAATTAGTTTATTAAATGAAAAACAGCATTATGAAATTAAATTACTTGGAAAAATGGCATTTTGAAATAAAAGCAGACTTTACAAAAAAGGATATTTTCAAAGAATAAGAACTACTGGAATCAAATCTTTAGAAAACTACATGGAATGTTATAGTGAAAATAAGCAGGATAAAATTGCATTTCATGTTTCTGATTTGAGTTTAAAAAATACATTTGATTAGTTCACAATTTCTTGTTACATATATTGTCTGTATTAATTCATGATTATTTCATAATGTCATATTTTATTTATTTTATTTGGGCCTCCATACAAAGCAATGATTATTGGTTTTCAGATTTTTTTTCTTCTGACTTTGCAAGTGTTGAGTTTTTGAGATATCAGACACAGAGCACAGTAGTCACACCTGATATGCAAGTTTCATTGGACCTACAGTACAAATCAAAAAGTCCTAAAATAAAATAAAAAAAACCTAATAAAACTATAAGTCCACATTTTGTGTCGCATGTAAGACACCTAATTTAAGCCATAGGACAATTATTTAACATATTTTGGTTGTGTTTGGTCCTGAGAATCATTACAAATTCATCTTTTTCATTTGGCACCAATCACCCTGTAATGACACATCAAAAAAAAACTGCACAAGAAATACATTCGCCATTTTCTCATCAACTATTTCTTATGAAAGGCAAATTCTGGAGTTTGTTTAGCAGAGAAAATTCATTATTGACCACATATAAAAAGATGGAATAAAAACTACTCTCGGACATTGCAGTGAGTACAAAAAGGTGCAAAAGTCATACCTAAAATGCACTTGCATTTGTCTTTGTAGTTTCTAAGAAGGAACTGTTGTTATATTTCCAAAAGCACTGGTCTAATAATGTCTTTTTAAAAAGTCCACAAGAGGTAGTATAAATGTATAAATGGCTCATGTAAACAATGAATGGAACAGCCATTTGGTGACACTGTTGGTGGACACACACTATACACTGTTTTAAAGTGGCACTAGATTAATATGTGAAAAAACACACTCATTACAATACATGTTTTTTCAGGCAATGAGGTCTTACTCTAACTCCCAGTGCCACTTGAGGCTGATAAAGGGAGAATTTGCTAGTGCAGCTTTAAAAACAAGTATATCTTACAAATTGGAAAGATCAGAGTGCTCCAATTAAACCTTTAAAGAAGAAGTCTGTTTAAGTTGCTAAATCTAACACGTATCTTGTCCTGCGTGTCCTTTATCATGACACTGATACCATCGAGAGGCATATGGTTGTGAGAATTACCATCTATTGTACTTTTCCCAAAAAAAATACCCAAATGAACATGTTAAAGAAACTATTGCATTCCTGATTTGTGTGATTATAGTCTTAAAAGTGGCATTTCAGACCCGTGGTTGATAAAAAGGCAGCGCCTGAGAAAGACAGAAACACCACTTTTCCTTGTCATCTGACACTATTCTGAATGTGGCTGTAGGTCAGCCAATGGAAACCCCAAAATATTCTCAAATTTGGTACAGTGAACTCTAATGAAATCGTACACAGACATACGAGCTGGGTACGTTAATATACTGTGAGGTCTAATCAGTTTGGCCATTGTGTTTGAGTTCAAATACTGAGACTTAAAACATGGAGGAAGATGACTGAAAACAGAAGCTTGGTGACAAGCCGGTACACTACAGAAGCTCAGTATTTGGAAGGACTCAGTGAGACCCACAGCGGCTAGAAGGCCGCCTGGTCCAAATATCTCTCTCATTCTTGGAGAAGGATGATATCAACGTTGTCATGGACACCCTGCAGAAGCAACTCGCCCTGGAAGTCAATAATCTTCTTCTTCTTGGCAGCCTTCAGAGTGCCCACCAGCGCTTCGAAGATGTTGGCACAACGGTCGTCGTTGAACAGCACTCCAAACTTCACGCTGGTTTGACCGTCAGCATCTGAAAACATAAGTTAGCAACAACTATTAAAGTTAATTTCCTAACAATCCTACAATCTTTAAACAATAATCCTTATCATTATCATTAAGATAAATTACTTGGCATTATTCACTCCTTTCTAGTGTTGTGGTCACGCCAAAGAACAATAGCAGTTTGTTAACAAGAGAAATCAAATACATACAGTTTATTAACAGTGTACGCTGCCTTTTAATTGGCCGAATTGACTATGTCAGTGTCAGTATTAGGTTTTATTTAAACTGATGATGGCTTTATGGCTACAACCAACAAATGATTCATTACAAGCTAATCTGTGCATTAGTTTTATGACAAATTGATAACTTGTTTAAAATAAAAATAAAAAGATGCAGAAATTATGCAAATGCTCGTAATAAATCTTTAGATTGCTGATTTTATATTACCAACTGCACAAAACAATGATAATGAGTTTATAACAATATAAAGAAGAAAAAAGCTGCAAAAAGCTGGAACCAGGACATATGAGCATTTTAGTCTGAAAAATAAAACAATCAAGTGCCAAAATCGTTGATTGTTTTAATACTCAATTAATTGACCAGGGGTTTCAGCACTAAGCGGCTTTGCAGCAATTTTGCCACTGATTTGTTGGCACACTGTTATTCCCACCAAGTGGGAGATAGCTGTTGGCAATTCCCAATATGACATGGACACGGAATTAGCATGAAAGATAAGAGGCTCTACTGAGAAACTGAGCAGAGATGCACTCTTGCACTAGCACAAAGTTACATGACTAATAATAAGCACAAGCATACAATATGTAGATGTATATCTGAGAGGATGCACTACAGCTGCTGTGGTGAGTAGATAAAATTGACGTATCTACTGTGGAACAATTGAGCCCTCAACTTGAGAGACTCAATATCCATATAAGTTCACATAGGTGTGACCTGGTCCTCAAGTGTATTTTTGTATCCAGCATTAGGAGCAGTTAGATAGAACTACTGATCAACATCACATGACTGCATGTTTATTAAAATGCATCAAGACAGCCCAGTTATGCTTAAGAACTCCAAGAATACAGAAAGACTCCAGAAGAATACAGAAAATGAAATATGTCTCCAATGCAGAATCACAGCATGGACTCACTTTTACTGCCGAGTCGCTGAATCTCCTCCACCAGCAGATTTACTTCATGAGAGACATTCATTGTTGCTAGAGGGGGAAACAAAATTAAATGAACATTTTTGCAAATATTGTAAAGAAAATAGCCTTATCTTGGATTAAATCCTATGACTTCTTGAAAGGATTCATATAGTTTATGGGATAGGAGCAATTTCCATGGTAAATACCACTCATGAAGAGGGAGCACCCACCAAGTCAAACTCTATTCAGGATTGTGCCTTATTTAAATGCTGCGTTGCCTCCATGAAATAGTGAATGCCTTCGTAAATGCAGCATCTTATTCACTAGGGTCCATCCCTCAAATCGGCATAAATTTAATCCAGCGAGGAGGACTTGTTTCAATTGAATTTCCAATCCTCCTAATTGACATCATGGACACTTTGCGCAAACCTTGCTAGTATAAAGAAATTTGAGGACTATTCATTTAACTCAAATGAAGTGCTGCTTGGTGATCTAGTGTATGCCGAATATTCCGAAAGGGGATAGTAATTCGGAAATGTTAATTTAATTTAACATTTGATGACTGAATTGGATTATCAGCAACCCAAATTCCAATTTTGACAGATTATTAAACGCAGTCTAGGACTAAGATTTTCTCCTTAAAAGGAAACGGGGAAATACGACTGGGGAAGCAATACAATTGCAATTTTCATTTCTATCCATAACATATAGACAAAAACACTAACACAGACACCAGGTTTAATAGGACAACTGACTGTGCAGCATTCAGATGAACGTAACGAGCTACCACATGAATAGGGTGGAGTATCAATGCGGAAATAGAGAGTTAGCCCTCAGAGCTAGCCACCACAGGGCACAAACGCTTGTTGCAATCCAGTCACTTTTAGGGAGGGGTATTAATTCGCTTGTGCGGATTCATAGTCCACAGTTCAGTGGCGTTTGACACGACTTCAGGCACCACAGAAGATTTTTTTCCACTGAGCAGCAGACATGAGCTCGCCGGTAACGTTAGCTTCTAGCCAAATGATCTGCCGAGGGAGGACCGAGGAGTTGCTCAGATCGCTAAATGTGTAGAGGTGAAAAAAAATAAATAAAAATCAATCGAAGTCAACAGAGAGGAGGCTTATAAAACATTTGTGTGTACATATTTACCTTGGTTCTTCTAATCCCTCTTGTTTGTAGAGAGGTGATGGACGACTTTCTGATGAATCGGCACCACCGGCGGACAACGCTGCTGCGTTCAGTGTCAGCTCGGAAAGTTTCGCAACACTTACTTTAGAACAAATACTGAAACGTAAATCCAGCAAGATGGTATGTTGAAGTTGACGTTCTTGAAAAGTATACATGATTCATTTGTTATTATTTATTGGTAGCTATAAGGTGTCAAACTGTAGGCTTTTCTGTTTCACTGTCATGGGTTTTTTGACGTGTACAAAAAATTTCCCATAACACGTGAAAGCACCATAAAAGCCGCGTAAGATTCATTGTGACACATTGCGATGCTTTCATAGGCACGACCCCATATATGGCGAGGAAGCGGTAAGAGATGCCCTGCATAAAGGTTTACCTTTTCTAGTCATGACAAACAGTTGTTCCGTTCAGTTCAAAACTAAAATGGCTTTTGATCAGGCCGTTATAATAATAATTTAATGTGCTCAATATCTGCACAACTGTAGCCTACCTAAAGGCACAGCGAACACACAAGAACTCTGCAAGTGATTACATAGGTGTACATACTGAGCAAATCAAAATTGTTATTTTTTTCAGCACTTTTTTTACTGTGTTACAACATGCATTTATCTTTTAATTTATTTAAAAATAAAATAGATTCATAAAACTGGCATTTTAGGATTATGTCCAAGGACAGATGTCATTTTTACCACCAGGTGAGGGCTGACAGAGTTACAGCAGTGTATTTTATCATTTATTTGGCAAAAAAAAAAAAGAGTAGGCAGCATTAGATGATTCAAGGTCAGATTTACATGAGTAGATAGATTTACATTCCTGTCTACAGTACATTTGTAGAAAATCAAGTGAAAGGTTATATGTAAACAGGAAAGATAAGCTGACTTGTTGAGGACCTAAGATATGCCCTGCTGATCTCAAGGCCCTGTCCTGAAGAGGGTTTTTGTGTTAGTGTGTTTAATGGCCACCATTGTTTCAATGCTGGGCCTATGTGCTGCATATTCCTAGATATGCAGATTTAATCAAATTACAACACAAAAATCTGTGGTAGTAGTATTCAAACAAAGAAAATCTGAACTAGGAGCGGTTAATATGGCCCCCCCAGCAGGGTAAACTGGCCATGGTCTGAATATAAACACAATAACACAAAAATAAAATTAATTAATTTTTTAAAAATGTATTATTTTTTTATATGCATTAAATTGTCAATACATCTATCACCTCATAGTCATGGACTCAGCTTTTATTTTGAAATCACTCATCCGGGTCCCTGCAGGCCAAGCAAGCTCGCGCTGACCGGAGCCCAGTGACGTCACGAGACATCAAGCTGACCACAAATGGCGAGAGGTTAGACCGGATGTTAACAGGGTTATGCTTCAGAATAAAAGCTCTTTGTTTTAATGAATACATGCCAGAAGATTCTATTGTTAGAATAGACTTCTTAGTTGTATATGTGTTTGTTAAGTGCAAATATTTATTAAAATGTATTTCTTGCAAAATGGACTGTTGGCTCATTGTCACAATATTGTCTTTCTAAAGAAGTCAAATGGATTGTTTACTTTGTAAATAAAGACATAACACATGAATGCTGGATTACTAGGGGGCTGCAGAGTATAAAGATGCTTCTAGGCCCACAACAACCTCCTTTCCCGCTCCATCTATGTGTAATGTGAACAGTTTTTTCCAATGCGGAATACTGGTTGGCCCAAGCTTTGATGTTCGATCATTTGGATATTATTTAAGGAATACACAACATGAAATCACAACACGAGATGTGTGTTCAGGCCCCTCTGCCAGACAAAACACACCACCCACTGGAAGTCCTTTATCATTTCATTTTCAATAGTGCTTGTACAAGTTACTAAACAAATTCACAATTAATTAAATTACCACAAACTATTCATGTAATATATATAGTGTGAGGCCCCTCTATTGACCCCGATTATACATGGGAGTTTCTTTATTATTAAATGGTTGGCTGATTAATATTTAGTTAATATACAGAATATTAATATGTAACAAGTTTGATAATTGATTAATCATTTAAGTTTCTTCTTGAGTTAAAAACAGAAAAACACATGTTCCTCACTTGTTCCAGCCTTTAAAATGTCCATATTTGTTTTCTTCCCCAGTTGGTCAGACAATTACAATATGTTCACTGAGACCTCAGCTCACAACCACAATCTATAAACTAATTCAATTTAGACCTTAAAACTAGAGTCCCTCTACAAGACTGGGGGCATAGTTGATTTTGTACTTCATTAGTACAACTTTATAATTAATTAAATGGAATAAACCTGGGGATTTAGGTAGGGATCTTCGGTAACCCAGTGGTTTTGAGTGCCCCTGAACAGGTCTTGATTTGAAGAGCCGTGCCGGAAGTAGTCGGCTAGCTCTGAGTGGCTTGACGCTTGTAGTAGGAATGGCGGCTATGATCACCAGAGGAAGGAACCTAAAGACCCTGAAACTTTACGTCTGACGGCCCCGCAGAGGAATTCGTCTCTACCGAAACGCAGAAACGCCGTCCCGCAGCGGTTTAAAGGGGAGAGGAAGCGCCACACCGTGAAATTAAGGCGGTAGCTGTCCCGGCCGAGCGACTCGCCAGCTAGCATAACGTTAGTGCCGCTGACTTTGAATCAAGGTAGCTGTTAGCTCGCTGCTCTACTAGCCAGCTGTTGGCTGCTCGGCTTGGCTTGGCTGGCCCAACAAGTTAACTAAGTGATTAACTGTATGAAAACCTTCAGTGTTTGAATCGTGAAGTGGGGATCGGCTCTCTTTGTCCGCAGTTAGTATCAGGGACTTTTGCTGAGAGCGGGATCAGACGACAACAAGTCGACTCGACGCGTTGGGAACGTTATTATTCCTGCTAACCTCTACGTTAGCTAGCGCACCAACGCTAGCTAAGTTGGGATCCTGAAGTCTCGCCCATTTTTGGATCCTGCCCCAGCCATTGGCTAAGGGCTAATCAACGGCCAACTAGTCTGGTTTTCAGGTCCGATTGGTACTACGATGGAAAGTCTAACGTTGAGTGATGTCGAACAGAAATATTACTCGGATTTGTTCGTTTATTGCGACACGGACAACACGAAAAAAGTGGCTTCTAACGGGAGAGTTCTTGACCTTTTCCGGGCGGCCCAGCTACCCAGCGAAGTTGTCCTGCAGGTAAGCTAGCGATAGCGACTGCCAGTTTTTAAAGTGTTATCATGAGACTGTGAGGCTGGGCCACGAAACGTACAACTGTGAATTGACATTTCACGAACTTGCCCGGCTGTCAGAGCTGACCTGTCAGCCAGTAAAGCTATCGTTAGCCTTGGTGGTTAGCAATGCTGCGCAGCAAAAGAGACACACCTTCTTCTGGCTAACGTTAGCCTTAGCCAAAGAGAGTAGGCAGCCAAGTCACATAGTGAACCTTGGTTTGAAAATTGTGGCTCAAATTAACATTAAAATACGTACAGCAGAAGTTGCTATGCCTGTTTTGGTTTGGGCATGTGTTGAACAGCGACATAATGTAGCAAATCCCGTCCTCAGCAGCCCTTTGCCTCAGATTGCTGCCCACTCTTTCCTGTCTTTTCACTCCATCAACATCTGCTTTTCTTGTTCGTTAGTAGGTTGAGCTGACATGTTGGGAATGCAGACCCAATGTTGCAGCGTCCATTTGATTTATAGAAGTTGTCACTTAACATAGACTGTCTCAAAAATCCATGGCAGAGGACTCTGTTTCTCACACAGACTTTGTAAATATGTGCTGACCCACAGATATATTTTGTCTTTTGTCAGATTATAATATTCATGTTGTAGTTGGAGCATGAATAATCCCATGCAGACCTTCCCTGCTCAGTCTGTTCACTGTGAGTTATGAGCAGCCAGTTAAACAGCAGCAGCTCATTCTTGTGATTTCAGGTCTCTCAGCAGGCCAATATTTGCAGTTTGTGAGTCAGCATCCTTTTCAAGGTCAACAAGGGGAGCTGTGTGGTGGAAGAATTAGGCAGTGTTGTAATCCTCTACTTTCAAAATGTGCACTGAACACTGCTGTGGCCTGTGAGACGCGTACAGCTACCATGTCATGTTGTAACAGGCTGAGAAAAGTGACTGGTGCTTTGTATCCACTCACACTCAGAATAAGTTCTTTGTCAGCAAGAAAGGGATCAGTCAGCTGTGGTGGGCTGTCTGTGTTGTGGCTCACTGTGCTGAAGGACTTGCACCTAAGGAGTCATCCTAATGTTATGAAGTTTAACTCCCTGGGTATTAATCATCCACTGTTTTCTAGCATCCACTTACCAGTCATGTCACACACTATGCATTAAACACTGTCACTAAAAAATGCTTTATTTTTTAAAATCATTTTCTGCATCACAGCTGCATCACAAAATACGTCAAGAGTTGCATGTGTTTGCATATTTTACATGGTCTTTGGAGAACCTCATTACGACAGAGCCAATGTTTACAGTGTTGCTTGTGGCTTCTATATTCTTATGTCTCTCTTAAATGTTTGAGTGAAGGCCAGTTCTTCTCGTCTCTTTATCAGTAATGGTTCATATCAGAGTTTCAGATGAACACAATGTTGTTAACTGTTCCTCCTTGTCCTTGTGTGTGGGTTTAGATCACAGAGCTATGTGGAGCCACTCGCCTGGGTCACTTCGGGAGGAGCCAGTTCTACATTGCCCTCAAGCTCATAGCCATCGCCCAGTCCGGGCTGCCCCTGAGAGTGGAAAGCCTCAACTCGGGTGAGTCTGCAGTTGAATTCAATCACTGTCACTGTTTGGCACCTTTTTTTTTTTTTTTTTTTTTGGCCTCTTCTCTTACTCCCAAAGCCCTGCAAACACCAGCAGGAACAGATTCCCAAAAAATACCATCTCATAACAGCCACACAAGGTTCTCTGGCAAGTGCAACAAGACTTTTCTTTCTTATTAAAATCTTTGGTTACATCAGGCGGTTCTTCTCTTTTTGCTGCTCCACACTGGTGAGAAAGTGTTTTTGTTTTAGAACCGAGAACGTATTGCATTTTAAGGAGATCATGTGACAGAAAGCAAAGGGCTTTTATTTTTTTAGATTTTTTTTTTTAAATATGTCATGTGCTCAAAGACTGATTTGGTTGTTCACATATGAAACATTTGAATTAGCCATTCACTAGGAATTACCAGGGTTAAACAGGATGAACCTAAACTTGGTAGCACTTCTTTTTGGGGTACAATTTATATGAAAACTTACACATAAATGTTTCAAGCTCCAAAGAAAGCAGTCTTTGTTACTAGACCAGAACAAAAGACAGGCCTACACATGTAAAAAGAAATGCTATCAGTGGACAAATCACCTGTTTAATCAGTTGGTCATTAATCGCAGAGTTGGTGGTTTGATCCCCAGGTCCTCCTGTTCAGATGCCCATGAGAAACCCCAAAAATGTTAATCCCTTTCAACAAGAACATCTTATAAGAAATAATTTCACACATTTAATGCCAGCAATTAATGCCAGCAGGTTGCAGTTGCCCAATGTTTGAGCAGCTTCCGCCAGTTTCTGTTTCTTAACTAAATAGAGCTTGTAGTGTAAACCCTTAAGGGTTTAACTGCAAAGTGGCATTTTTCTTGTTTGCCTTTGGTGCGACTTGTCTCCAAAAAACACGAGGGAAGATGTCACACACTGCACCAAGTGACTTGTTTGGGTTGCAATATTGCAACATGAAGTTGCGGGAATCATTTCATAATTTGATTTTAAAAAGTATATATAAGGAACCACAGTGAGCAACCACTTCCTTATAGCAAAAATGGACATGATGTACAATGTGATAGTTATTGCATTTGAGGATGTTTCAACTCTTAAACTCTTAAAGTTGATGCTGTGTCAGAAGTAGACACAGTGAGTTACAGATAGAATTGAAGTGTTCATTTTCTTTGTGTTTATTAAAAAGACTAAAGTCACCTTGGTCTGGATGAGATACAGAATTGAATTGATAGTTAAATCATTTCAGGAGCTAAAGCTAATTCAGAAAAAAAGTTGGTTTCAGTTGCTGTGTGCTGTCGAGGAGAAGACATTCAGTTGTGCACATTGGTCGTGTCTTTTCTGCTGGTTATTTCATTTTCACTTGTGCATGCACATATGTTGTACTTTTATATTTCAGTGACTTTTAGGGCTGCAAATGATAATTATCTTCATTATTGATTAATCTAACAATTATTTTATAATTTTATAACAATATATAGCTAATATTAGCTTACTGTGGATTTATCAGTATCAGTGTATGCCGATAAGTCACAGGAAACTGTTACTGGAATGACAAAGATTTGTATGTTTTGAAAACAGTGTCCAGTAACCATTTTATAGTATGTCCACCAGAGACCACTGACAAGTAGATTTTTTTCACTAAAATCTGTATCAAGATTTTTATTTATGTAAAAAGGAAAAAGAAAACCTGCCCCAGCAGCGTAAACATTTTACATTTGATCAGGGCTAAATTAGGAGAATCCAGTAGGACACAAACCACATTTATTTCCCAGTGGGTGCTGTGAGCTTTTAATCAGATAGTAGGTAGATAATAGTTTTTATGTATGTTTTATACATCTTATATTTTTTATCATATGCCTGTCTGTTTCACTAGTTTCTGTATTCCTTATTTAATTAGTGACTTCCTTTTTAAATTTCAAAATTTAATAATTTTAATATATTTTCAGTACTGTAATGTTTGAACTTTTTAAACTTCTACATGTTGTTGTCAGTCCTGTGGCAGAACAAGAGTAAACGTTCTGTTCTATTTTCATTCTTTTGCTCTTACAATCGGCATCATACAGATCCACGGTAGAAGACACAGGCGCGCCATTCACTGCAGCAACAGTGTCTTTAATAGATCACAGTTCAGGGTTTGTTCAGTTTGAGGAAGCAATCCTGCCTCCTCTGAAAGGGATACTGTCACGCTGTTGTCATTATACAGCTGTTATTTTCTGCCTAAACACCCATAAACTACAGCTGATTGCAAAAAGGGTATTCTGGGAAATGTAGGGAGACACATAGACCACCAAGAAATGATGATATCTGACCATTTGAGTGCAGTGGAGAGTGATTTTGTTTTTTGTGGTCTTCAAGCTCCTTTTCTGAAATCAATATGAAACAAACCTTTCCTCTAATCCTCTGAATGGACTCCTGTCTCATCAGTCAAAGACCTGCCGCTGCCCAGGTTTGTGGTGGGGAAGAACGAGGCAGAGGCGAGGCACGCAGCGCTCTACCAGGACACAGACAGCCAGGGTTTGTACCCAGCCTCTGCTACTGCAGTAATACCCAGACCACCAGGCAGGGGACACCAGAACAAGAAGGGTCCACCATCCTCCACTTCACTTCCTGTCCATGAGGTCATCCAGCCCCTGGCACCAAGCATAGAACCACAGGTGTGTTATTCTACTATTCCTGTGTAAGCATGACTTGATTCATAAATCCATTACGTAGATAGACATTAAATGAAGGTATAGGTTAAAGCTTGGGGTTGCTCTCTTTTCCCACAGTTAGTTCTGCAGTAACTGCATTTAAAATGGACATTACTATTATCTATCTTTTGGGCAACATAGTACACACATTTTATTTCCTGCCACAGCTGAAACCAGCTGTTACTGAAGATATGCCACTGGAATACTGCTGCATTTCCTGTGTTTTTTCCTGTGTATGTTTGATTGCTTTTAACTCATGACACTGAAATTTTCTGCTGCTGGCTTTTTCTTTGCCAGTCAGTTATATAGACCTCCTCCTGAACTCTTATCTATGTGCATCTATTGTGAAATGCTCACTTAGTGGTTGCTTGAACATCCCATATCAGATAAAAAAAAGCTTTTGAAGCAGCACTTATTGGCCTTTACTTGGTTTGAATGTGGGACGTTCAAGATTGAAACCTTGTAGTAAGACAGTGGTGGCGACACTTGTGCACACTGGGCTTCTGTAACTTCAGTGTGTGTCAAATTCGAGAAATAAGATTTATCACGTGTCTGGTCTTCTTATTCAATTTAGTTTTTATTTTTACTGAATATGTATCGTGTAATTTGTGTTTCTTTCCATTACCAGCCCGAACCGACATCCCCGGTGGTCTCCCCTCACCAGTCTCCCCCCACCTCCCCTCACTCCTGGAGGAAACACAAGCGGCAGCCCAGCGGAGGAAACGCAGACAGGCCGCCGGTGGTGGCTGCAACTGGAGCCGTGTGGACGCAGTTCAGAGAACCACAAACAGGTAACATCCACCCACCCACTGCTGCTCAACAGCAGTTTCTTAATAACACTAGTGCCATGTTCACAGTGTTGTTAGTGAGTTTAGGTCAGCAGTAAGGTTCAGCCGTGGGCCAGTTCTCTTAGCATGGTTCACTGGTGGTGCCAGTGTTTTCCAGGTATGGGGGAAACAGCATGTATGTAATTTGTTTAAGAATAAAAATGATTAATTAAAGTGATCCTTTTAGGATTCTGAACAATTAACTACCAGAAACTGATGACTGTAAGAGTTACAGCAGTGTGTGTTATTATTTGGCAGAAAAGGCTTCATATGCAGATGTAGTTTATGTCTGGAGAGTAGACACTGTCAGATTAATTGCGATTTACGTGAGTGTTGTATGTATTAAATTCTCTCTACAGTACATTAGTGGAAAATCATGTAAAAGTTTTAGTGTAAACAAAAAAGGCGAAAACCAGATCTGGCCCCTCAGCCACTATTTGCCCACCACTGATTTAGCTGATGTACTTGTATCTTTTTTTAAAATAAAGTAGAGCGTCAACGTTCAAGAGCAAATTCAACAGCAACTACTTTGATGGTTGATTATGAGTCATTTTTGTCAGGAAAAAGTACCAAAGTTCTCTGGTGTCAGTTTCTTCAGCGTTTCACTTTTTCTGTCTGTTGGTCAGACAAAAAAAGACATTTGAAGATTTCCCTCTGAGACGAACTTTTGTTGCTCTTTCCTTGTTTTTTTTTGTTTTTTTTTTTAAGCCAAATGATTAATTGAGTCATTGAGAAAGTAATCAATAGATTAATTGACAATGAAAAGCAAAGTTGTTAGTTGCATCTGTGAGTTAAAGTCAATAGGAAATGGTCCCAAGTTGAACAATAACAGTTTCCTTTGAGGGTTAGTTGAGTAAAATTGATACTGACACCGTAGTTCTGCAACTATAGCAAAGAAGAAGCAGCATTTCCCTCACTGTGGGCCACGGAAGATGATAACAAAAACATCCATAATGAAAAAATGTGAGACACGTGGCAGAAAAGTTGCCACTGGTCTGGATTATAGTGAAAAAGGAAGTCAGCATAATGAAACATACTGGTTGTGTTTATGTTTTGCAGCTTGCATGTACTGTTTATGATGCTTTCTGAGAAAAGCAGTTACTGCAGTTAGTCATTAGGGGAACAAAGTGGACATCACATGACCTGTGGCCTACTGTAGTCAGCACAAAATGTGGTGGAGAGAATCCAAAAAGGAGTAATGTGAAAATAATCTTTTGAGTTGCAACAATTAAGCAAATTAGCTGAGCAATAGAAAATTGAATGATAGTCAATAAATCATCAAATTTGTTCCAGCAAAAATGTCAAACATCTGCTGATTCCAGCTTTTCAAATATGATTGTTCTAAGCCTTCTTCTTTGCTAATAACACCTGCAGTATATTTATTTGTGTTGAATGTGTTGTGACTATACATCTTAGATTCTTCCTCCCTCCCAGGTCCAGTGTCCGGTGATGGCATGTGGTCGTCCCACTCGCCGCCTCCCCCAGGTCAGGAAAGTTGGGTCAGTTTCACAGCAGACACCCCGCCATCCAGCACGCTCCCAGCAATGCATCCCTCGTCAGTCCAGGTGGGGCAGCACTTTGCTTTTGTCACAGTCTCAATTTTCCCAAAACATTGCAATTATAGTTTGTGCAACTGACTTGTTGTTGCTGTAATTTAGCTTCAAAGTGCTCTGCAGGAAAGCAAACCTGCTCTTTTCTTCTAGTTCTTATAAAGATGAACAAATCAGGCCAGGATTCACCATTATCACCATTTGCTATGATGCTAAAAAATGTAAGGGCTTTATTTTTAATTTAAAAAAATCAGCATATCTTTCTTTCCCTGATTTACATCCACAAAGGACACAGGAAAAATGAGCTTGCATATCGGCGAAGCATGCATTTATAGCCTCAGGACACACCAGTGGCCTCCAATAGATAATACAATTAATTTAAATTAGCAGGTTGCAAAAATGCTGTGTCAATCATGATGGTAAACATCATTGACCTCTTTCATCAGAGGGAAAGACGCCATCAGACACTGCAAACATAAAGCATTAGGTATCATACTAACCACAGTGGTGCTTCAGACATCAGCCAGCATTGTATATCAGTGCTCCATCTGCCAGAGCTGCGAGATTGAATCTCACGCAGCTTGTGTGACATTGCTCAGACAAATCAAGAAACTGTGAAGGCTCCTGCACCCGGTCGCTAATTTTAGACAGCACGCTGGGTTTGAGCTTCTTACATAATGTTATTTAATTTGTAAAATTGTTATTCAGAGCCAAATAACATGTTTGGCTCAGAAAATGGGAACTGATGATGAGCTGTCTGTCCTACTAGTCCAGTTTCTCAGAGTTATGTAGAGTCTGTGGTATAAAAAAAGTAAAACCTTATGCTGTGCCACCTTTGTATCACATCCTTAAGAACTTGTAACAAGTTTTTAAAGACTAGTACAGTCACTAAAGAAAGGGGACTTAAATAGATAAGAGTTTTATCCTAACCTGCTTTACTGAATTATGCCTTTAATAATTTGTCCTTTTAACTTCACCTTTACCACAGGAAAGCACAACGATACGAACAGTGGCCTCAGCAGCAATGACCAACGAGATCCAGCGACAGTCCAGCGGCTATGATGATCCGTGGAAGATCACAGACGAGCAGAGGCAGTATTATATTAACCAGTTCAAAACCATCCAGCCCGACCTCAACGGCTTCATACCTGGTAGGGAAATGCATAAACACACACACACACGCAGCACAAGCTCCTTGTAAAACAGAAATCAACTGAATCCTCTCCTTCATGTTTCCAGGTTCAGCAGCAAAAGAGTTCTTCACCAAATCAAAACTACCGATATTGGAGCTGTCACATATTTGGTGAGTTGTTAAATGTGTCGCCAAGACGTCTGAACCGACTGTGCACCTATTAATGGACTCGTTGACCATCATATCTTTTATAACATGGCGGTTGGATGACAGTAAAAATCTGCTCAGCTATTTTAAAAGTTCAGTAATTAAGTAATTATTCAACTTGATGTGGTAAAACTGTTAAAGGCTCTAGTACATTTGGCAGGGGCCTCCAGCCACCAGCCTCCTCTATCAACCTGCCATTGTTTTGAAGGCGGATAAAATGTTCCTGGATAATTGCACAGTTAATTACTACATATCAAAAACCAGTTGTCAGCTCACATTACTGTTCAGGCTTGTTTGCATAGGCGCAAACCTTAATTTCAGTTGTCACAGCTTGTTTTGAGCAGGATTCGTGACTGCTAGTATCATGAGCTCTGCAAACTGAATGTTGTATGGAACAGGGCTTTTGTGTATAAATGGGCCATCTGCATAAATACTGATGCTTCCTGCTTTCATGCAGCCAACACATCTGAACTAGTCGAAGCAGAAGTGGACTTTTTGAATAATATGGGGGAAGATAAAGTCAGATTTGAAAGGCAGCAGTCTTCACAAACCTGATCCACTTTGAATAAGCTCTGTGAGGCAGCTTCTGTCGCCATTGTGATGCATTTGGTCAGGACTGGAGACTCACTCATTTGTAATGTGTGTTTTGAAGGGAGCTGTCAGACTTTGATAAAGACGGAGCGCTGACCCTGGACGAGTTCTGCGCCGCTTTCCACCTGGTTGTGGCCAGGAAGAATGGCTATGACCTCCCCGAGAAGCTGCCTGAGAGCCTGATGCCAAAGCTGATTGACCTGGATGACTCAGCAGGTACACAGTCTTACTCTGGCTCTCTCTCTCTTTACTGTTGCTCCCTCTCCTAATTTCTCAACGTCAGGTGTCATAAAACCTGTCAGGTGACAGCACTGCAGTGTGCAGAACCTGCCTGTTTCTGGTTATTGAGCTGTTCTTTCCATGATGGAGCTGCTTGTTCTGCTGCCTTTTAACATGACGTCCACTCATTAGCTGATGGCAATTAACAGCATGTTGATTTGGCATTACTTATTAACTTGTTGCTCTATTATAAGATAATATCAGAATAGCAAAGAAGGCAAAATTGTTTCCTGTATTTTAAAAGTTGTGGCCACACACGATGCAAAATTCTTTAGGACAGACACAAAAACAAAAACTGTTGGGGTGTCGGATTTCATCCTTTTAGCCATGGACTGCCAAATCTAATAACTGCAGAGTGTTTGTTTATCATTGCTATTTAGAGTGCCTGCCAAAGCTGCTGTTTCTAAAACTGCTGCTGCTTAATATTATATCCTCTGGGGAGCAGAGGTTATAATATCAGAGAAACTGCAGATAGTCACAATGGATGTTGATAAACAGCTTCAGTAATTCACGTTTCTGCCACGACTTCCTCAGCCTCCAGTGTCCCACCTCCATGCAGATGAGTTTTCAGACCTTTGTAAGCTTTTCTGTTCCACCTCAGTTTGTCATCTTTAAATCTTGCTGCAGATTGCTGACTCTGCACCACATCTGCCTGTGGTATTTAAAGGAATAGCTCAACATTTGGGAAACATGCTTATTTTCTTTATTGACAACCTCTAGAGGAGAACACGGCTACTACTCTCATATCTGCTTGACGAGTATGAAGCTATCGCCAGTTGCCAATGACCACCTGACGTCTCCTTGACACTGAGAGGAAACTCCATGAAGGCACAATGCACAGCCAAGAAATGGTCCGGCACATAACCTCAGCATGTCGTTTTCACACTTCAGTTTTTGTCGGGATTAAACAAACAAGTGAAAACCTGCCAGGCTGCCTGTGTCCCACTTCTTCCTGTCTGTGTTTCTGAGTTAAGCTAATCGCCTGCTGGCAGTAGCTTCATATTACGGTTCAGACATCACAGAGGAATCTTAATACATCAATACATTTACAAATATATCAAACTATCCCTTTAACAGTGGTTTAAAAAAACCTTCATTTCAACACAAGAGCACATGCAGACCAAAGTGGTTTTTATTGACACAGATTCATATAATTAGTTTGTATTTCTCAGGTTTGTTTGACTGACAAAAGATTTTTTAAATCCCTATTAGAGCTCTGTTCCTTTGAATGTTGTGTTCACATGTTCACGATTTTGCAGTGTATTTATCACATTTGTTAATTATCTGAGGCCCATACATATGAATCTAACCTGTGTCGGATATTTCCTACACAGAGGTCCCGGAGCCAACTGCTGACGTCGGATACTCGGGCTCCCCGGTTGAGGTCACCCCCAGCAAGTCTCCCTCCATGCCTTCACTCAACCAGGCCTGGCCAGAGATGAACCAGAGCAATGAGGTTCCCACATACACACATGGTTACTCATTGTACTTTCACACATACTGTAAACTCCCACATCTGTTCGCTTTTTGCTTGAGTTTGATTCATCTGGAGTAATTGCTCAGGGTTAATTAGGCGACTTTGCCTTTTTCTTTATCCATCCACCATGAATTGATCGCCACTCCAACCTCTTCATCACCAAACATAATTACTGATAATTCACCACCTCTTCTCTTACTTCTCGGACTGTGGTGGCTCTGTGCGAAAGTCAGCGATGTCTGTTTAGTTCCCACGCCGGCTGATGATGTCACGTCACCACGTCGTCTTTCAGTGACTGGTGATGTCACATTACAGATGCTCGTGGCTCAGACTGATGATGTAATTGTGTGATGTCACTGCACTGGCTGACTGACGTGTTTTTTCTCACTGTCTGTCCTGTCTCCTGCAGCAGTGGGAGACGTTTAGCGAGCGCTCCTCCAGCTCACAAACTCTGACCCAATTTGACTCTAACATTGCACCAGCTGACCCTGTAAGTCAATCACTTAGTATGCATGGTTTCACCATTAATGGACGGACATTAACCCTCTCTGGATCTCTCTGCATTCTCTCTCTCCCTCTCTCTCCCTCTCTGAATCTCTCTCTCTCTGTCACTCTATCACTCTGTCACTCTCTCTGTGCATGGTGTTCTTTCTAAATGCAGTCTGCTGCATCAGCAGTGGGTAGCGTGTGTTGTGATTTGGCTGGCTTAGCTTCTATTGGACATCACCTTTTTTTTCCTACAGTGACATCCACCAATCACTAGTGCATTTGCAGATTGTTACAGATAAATGTTTCCATGTATGGTCATTACTGTAAGTATTCAAAGTTGTGTGGTGTTTTGTCATTTACTGTTAAACTATCCCAAGTACTTTGTGAAGTTTTTTAAAAAAATTGTCTCTCAGGCAGATATTCTTCTCCTTCTACCAATAACTAGCTCTGGAATGGCTCTGCACAATTAATGTGATGAAAAGTGCAGCATTGACTACCACAATTTGCAGGAGTGTGCATCTTTTTGAGATTGCTTTTACGTGCTCAGTAATTCTGGGCAGAAATCCCAGTGTAAAAATCACTGAGCAGAACCTAAACAATGACATAAAATGGAACAACAAATTGATGATCTGCTTTTTTTTTTTTTTTTATATCACACATAGACTCTTTAGTAAGAGGGTGTAACACACACAGAGGCTCATGCAGTTGGGGAAGAAGTATTCAGATCCTTTACTTAAGTAAAAGTGGCTACTGAATTCTTCAATATGAAATATTCCATCACAACTAAAAGTTCTGCATTGAAAATGTCACTTGAGTAAAAGCATGATGGTATTTTTTTTTAGAAAAATAAGTTTTGTTTTTTTTTTATGAAGAGAAATGGCTACTGTGATTTTTATGGTGTTATTTATTATATCACTGGATTACTGTTACTCATGCATTTATAAAGGAGCATTTTAACCTTGTAGTAAGATGATTTGAACCATTTTATATCTTGTTGACTAGTTTAATATAAGGCCATCATATATTTTGTATGTAAAGTATTAATCTGCAAATTCAAGTAATTTACGCTGAGTAAAAGTAAAATCTCTACTTTTTAATTATAGTGCAGTATAAAATGGAACAACTCAAGTATTAGTGCATCAGATTTGCACTTAATTGCAGTACTTGTGTGTAGTTATATTTCACTTCACCAACAGGCCTCCATCACAGTGACATCTCAATGAGAATGGTCAGTGTATATATATGCATTTGACACACAGCAGGGCTGCTACTTGTCAAACCAAGTAATGATGGAGATGGAGGCAACTCCTCAACAATTGATGATTATTGTGCACAACAAATCACATCTCTCTTACTGTGAAACTCGTCTCTGTCCCTTCGTAAATCTGCCTGTCTCACCTCGCTGTCGCTTTTGTCTGTCTTGTGTCCTCCAGGACACAGCCATCGTTCACCCAGTTCCCATCCGGATGACACCCAGTAAGATCCACATGCAGGAGATGGAGCTGAAGAGGACCGGCAGCGGTGAGAAAGCCCCTGGCTTCATTTCTGATTGTCACCATCCTGATTTATAACTGAATATGAATGAATATTGTTTATTAGAGTGTTCTGCACCCTATCTGGTGCCCAGCCTGTGTGTCCTTACAAGACACATAACCTTAACCATAACCTTGATGGCAACATAACAAATTATCACATACACTTCCAAAATTATTATGATGTTCAAATATATCAATTTTGTAGGATAGAGTGTCCTCTAGCTTCCTCTATGAATCTTGTCATAACAAAAGTCTCTACATTAATACGCCAACTCATCACAGCATCAGACATCCAATCAGGATTCTTCAATTGAATCTTGTCAAACAAATATTTCCTTTAATCAGAGTAATCACTCTTTGCCAGTGTAATCACTTTATCTCATTATGCGTGTGGATCTTTACAACACAAGCTCTGACTGCTGTTGTAGATAGAGTTGTTAGGAGCTTTACATAACTTACGGATGTGATTTAAAACCAGTGTGAAACCTGCATAAATAAATCTGATTCGAGCAACTGAGGTTTGAAAACATCTAGCGCCAATCAGCACAGTCAGTATGAGAGTGTATGTTTAACGCCTTAGAACATCGTGTGCCTTGCTGAGTCTGCAACACTGGAAAGGTAATGATAACCCAACAGGCTGTCATTTTTTCCTCAGTAAACAGAAACTGTCTTTAAACATAATCAGACAGCACTTTCTTTATTCATAAACATGCAGTGGAAATCTGTGTCCTGTACAGATGACTTCAGTGGACTCAACACTGTTTGCTTCCCTGTTGTTTTGCTAATCTTTAGACCACAACCACCCCACTAGTCCTCTGCTCGCCAAACCTCCAGAACTGTCAGAAGAAGCCAAACTACCTGCCTCCATGAAGTTTGTAGCCGCCAACACTGTAGGTGAGTGAAGGACAATCTGCTGCACAAGAGAGTTCAACGCTGAATCAAAGCTTTATTTCTATATGCTACAAAAAAAAACCTTTTGAAAGCACGCAAAAAAAATAAACAGTAAAAGAGGTGTGTTTTCATCAGCATGGGAGAAATGAATAAATCAGCTCCTTTAATGTTATTAATGCAGCATATATTAGTAACGAGGTCCAACTGCTCAGTGTGCTCATGTTGTACTGTGTTGATATGATATTTCTGTGGACTTTGTGTGGTGAGTAAAACATTATTAAAAGTTTTATATGTCAGTAGGTTGACTAAGTGTTTATTTTGTCTCCATGGAGGTGATGGTTATAGCAGCTCAGACTCCTTCACGTCAGACCAGGAGCCAATCACAAGACAAAGGTCAGTAGTTGTCACAGCTTTTTTTTTTTTTTGGTCATGTTCAAAGTTGAAATGATTTGCAAATTTTGAAAACAAATAATTTTTTTCAGTCAAGCAAGCGAAAGTTGAAAGTTTGGTCAGACAAAACAAGACATTTGAGGATGTCACTTTGGGTTCTGTGGTTGTGGGATTTTTTTTTTTGTATTTCTCTGCATATTAATTGATTAATTAAAAAAAATTACCTGCAGATTAACAACTAATGAAGTCATAACAATTTATATTTAAAATATTTTCTCACACCATTATAAGTCACTGTTTTCAGTGAGTTTAGTTGACCATCTTTTTCACACCATTTTGTTTGGATAAATCACACTGTAAAAATAGGTGGAGTGAAAATTTGTATCTCAGCCATAATTCCAGAAACATAAATGTTTGTGTTCAGGTCTCAGTCGGGTACGTCTCCTGAGGCTTTGAAGGTGGTCGCACCTCCTCCGCCTCCACCTCGCCCTCACCCCTCTCACTCTCGCTCCTCGTCCCTGGACATGAATCGTACCTTCGCTGCCGCATCAGCCGCAGGGCAACCACAGCCCTCCACGATAGCTTACCCGCCTGCTGTGCCTCCTCGACCACTGCCGACACAGGTCAGACAGACACCAACAAAAATAAATAAATTCAAAGTGACTTTTCATATCATTTATGTATAGTTAACCCAGTTTTAACAGCAGTAACGATGGGTTCAAGGACAGAAATTCTCTCTTCTCCTCCCCGCAGACATCAGCACCGCACACTGGACATCGTGTGGAGACAGAGGCTGTGCCGGGAGGCGGGGCAGTGCTCACCACCACCTCGCCCCAGCAGATTCCCCAGCAGCCCAATTTCGCAGACTTCAGTCAGTTTCAGGCCTTCGCCGCCTCTGAACAGCCTTCCAGCCTGCCGGAGGTGGACAAACACAGTGATGCCGGACAGGTAAGTGTCTGTCTGTATTTCTACGCAGCCGTTCATGGTAAATATTTAATGAATAATTTCTGAGCTTTGCAAGTCAGATGAGTGACATTATGAGAAACACCCAACCAACACCCTGAAAGTATTTTCACACAGGCACGCTGACAACTGTCTTTTTATTACCAGTTTATGGTCAAAGGTTTCACAACAAATGAAATGCATCTGCATGATGCAGACATTGAGCCAGTAAAAGCCAGTTTATGCTCTGTCAGTACTAGCTGGAATCTAAAGTGTTCACACCTGATCCAAACTACCTCACTAGAGGACTGACACACAATGATCCAATTGAGCTGTTGTTTTTGTTATATTCCGCGTCTGGGAGGCTGTTTGGTAGTTTGGAGTTTGACGTGTCATTACTTATATAAATGATTTTGTGTCCACAGGGGGACAAGGCGACAGAGGGAGCTGGCCCTTTGAGAACAGTGAAGAGTGATGGCCAAGCAGATGAAAGAGCCTCAACTACTGTCAACTCTGTATGTTAACATCTTCTTAAATCTGCTGCACAACAGATTATCTAAACCCTAAAAACAATTATTACACCTCACTGAGTGGTAACTGAAAAATGCAGATGTATGTCATATCTTTTGTAAGCACATGGGTCAAAGTTCAATGCAATTGTTTCTTTGCCAACTGTTAAAAAGACACAGAGGAGCAATGTGTTTTTATCCCACTCAGTTGCATATATTTATGTTTGAATTCCCATCAGATCAAAGGTTCGTCTGGTCCACTAGCTCCTCCTCCCAAACCCGTACGTCGGAGGTTGAAATCTGAGGATGAGCTGCGACCGGAGGACGAGCAGCACGGTCCACAGAAATCAAACGTCATAGCTGCTGTCCTGGCCACTCAGCCCTCCATCCCCAGGTAGGAGCCGTGGCTGCCTGGTCCATGAGACTTTCGAAGGTCTTCTTAAACAGGAGTTGTTATTTTTGTACGTAGCCCGTTTTAAGTAAAAGAGTGTGTATTTGTGTGTCTTCAGGTCAGTAGGAAAGGACAAAAAAGCGATTCAAGCTTCAATCAGAAGAAACAAGGAGACTAATACAGTGTTGGCAAGACTTAACAGTGAACTGCAGCAACAGCTGAAGGTATGGAGGATATGCACTTCAATGTTTTCTTTCTGACTCTTTAAGGCACAAAAAAAAAAAAGTCACTTGTTACTCTTCATCTTCCAGGACCTGCTCGAAGAGAGGATATCTCTGGAAGTCCAGCTGGAGCAGCTCAGACCTTTCTCTCACCTTTGACCAACGTGAGGAGGAAAACTCGGCTGTTCATCCGAAGCAAGGCTGTGGGCCTCGGTGTGACTCACCCCTCCATCCCTCCTTCGCTCCCTCCTACCTTCCTTCCCTCCTACCATCATCCCGGCTTTCCCTTGAGGCTCCGACCTGCCGCAGGGCTCCGTTAAAAACGTTCACGCTCAATCACACAGTTATCAATCATAAACCCGGAAGGACTCGAGAGCACAGTCTTAACTAAGAGAGAGGAGGTGACAGGAGCGTGGGGGGATTTTACAAACTGGCACTTTTCAAATTTTCTCTGAAGAGAGGTGAAGGTGAGGATGACAGTGAACTGAGAAACGGTTTGGAGAAGCAGACAAGACGCGGCCAACGCTGGTGTCTGATTACTTTACTCTCTGAATGACTGAAGAAGAAAGGCGGAGTGTGTGAGTCACGTGTTTGTGTGACTGTTTGTGTATTTGTGTTCCTGTTCAGTGACTTAACTTGAGGCTAGCATCAGTATGTTTGCTCTCTCTTGGGATACGGACTCTGCCACACCAAATTGAAAATCAGGCAAATTTAAAGAGACGACTTTGAAGTTTGCTGAAATGCTGTCTTTCTACGGGTGAGATGAGAAGTTCTATATGAGTCTTATGAGTTTGAAGTGCAGAGGTGAAATCTGCAGTTAGCCTAGCTCAGCATAAAGACTGGAAGCAGGGGGGAACAGCTAGCCTGGCTCCCTCCAAAGCTTAAAAATTGCACCTACCAACACCTCTAAAATTCACAAATTAACACAGTGTTTCTCATTTGTTGAATCCATACAAAAACACAAATGTAAAAACAATAATTTATGGTTTTTAGGGGTGCTTCACGCTACAACTATTTCATCTGACTGGGAAGGAAAGTGAATAAATGTATTCCCAAAATGTTGAACTTCTACTTTTTCTTCTTGCTTATTGGCACGACATCTTTCTGACTGCTATGAATCCATATTTAAAACTGGACAACAGTCATGGAAAACATCTCTGCTTTAAATATAATCTCTTACTAAACATTTGCCTCCTGAATGTCAATGGCTGTCCACGATTTTGAGTTAAAAACAGAAGGCAGAAACATGCTACAGCACATATTAGACGCTTTGAAAACCGAAGGAAGTCTACAGTAGGAACCTACGTCTGCCAGTAAGCAAGGACTGCAAAATTGGCTTGTTTTTGACTGGAATTTGGTGTGGTTGGTCTCCCCATTAAAGCATATTAGGCTACCTCCAGACAGGACTTCTTTGTGTGTGTGTGTGTGTGTGTGTGTGTGTGTGTGTGTGTTGTGTGTTTGTGTGTTTGTGTTTGTGACGCCTTTTTATGGCGTCATCATCATGGTGAAGGTTTTTTTTTTTGTTTTGTTTTTTTTTTTTGACTCATCCTGTGACATGAATTCAGCAGACAACCATCTTCTTACTGCCCCTTGAAGTCTACATATGTATGTGTGTGTGATGGTGTGACATGATGAATGAATGCTGTGTTTTCTGTTTAGTTTTTTTTTTCCTTGCTGTTACAGTGTTGTGTGGGGATTGATGTGACTGAACGGATTAACTTTAATGCCAAATGACTGAACTCTCACTCTGCTCTCTCACCTCTACTTGAGCTGTGTTTTAAAGAGAAGAAAAAAAAATGCAACTTCATTTCCCTTCCTACAGGTTTTTTTTTCTTTTAACATAGCTGTGGCGCAACATTTCAACTTTCCTTTGAACCTCTCACTCTCGATTCCTGAGGTTATTTTCAGTCTCACCTGGATGGGGGAAAGCATTTAGTCAGAACAAGACATTCACTTGAAGGGTTTGAAGATTTTTCAGCTGCTTGACTGCAGGAGGTGGCGTTTATGAAGAATTGTGTTGCTGATGAAGAAGAAGTTTTCCTGTGATATTTCTGCTCAGCAAACACAAGTGCACAGATGATAACAGATGGTGCAGAAAGAGATGATAACTGATTTGAAAATACAACAGTTTTCCACCTGGGCAGTCGGCTCTATGCAAGTACAGGCGATACATCTCCACAGACCAACTATACTTAGCTGTTTGTACTATGATAGTAGCAACTGTGTGAACAGTAATAATCTGGTTTTTGTATCGTAGATCTTCCAGAAAAACCATCTACTGTATGTTTGTGATTCATTTTGCCTTTTTGTTGTTGATTTTTTTTTTCGTACTGACGAGCAGTCCACTCCCCCCCCCCCCCTCTCCCGGCTTCAGAGGGAAGTAACCTCCAGATCAGTGTTTTATCAGGGCAGTTTCACCTGAAATCTGCAAGATGAAGCTTAACAGGACTACAGATAGAGACCAGTCAACAGAGTGGGAGACCTGAATGACCCGACAGCACTTTGAACTTAACTTCCCCCTCCCTCCTTATTTCTTTTGTATTTTTATTTGTTAACTTGACCTTTGCTTTCTTTTAACCTGCATGTTGTTTTTGTCTTTCACATGTATTTAAAAAAAAAAAAAAAAAAAAGAAGATGCTTTAAGACGAAAAAAAACAACTGAACCACTCGAGTTTTATTTCTTCAGTACAACCTGGAAACTAAGATTTTTGTGCCAGTGCCCTAAAATATCCTGTCTTGTTTGATAAATTCTTTTTTTTCTTTTCTTCTTTTTTTTTTGTGTGTGTATGTGTAACTGTTTTCTCCCTGGAGCTTCCTGTGTGTTGGTGAAGAATCTGTCTTCTTCTAAAGCCTTACTCCCCCGACCGGCGTTCAGGTTTCCACGGTGGCTGACTGACCTCTCTTCCTTGTCGTATCAAGGCTCGCCTTCTTTTTTCTGCTGTTGAGGATGATGATGATGTACTTTGTGTGTGTGTGTGTGTGTGCAGGCGTGGGTGCGTGTGTGTTATGTTGTTTCCAGACCTGGAACTAATACATTGAAAACCCTATTAAACACCTTCATGTGGGATTGATTTATGTTTGCTAGCACAATAGCTCTCTCCTCATCCCTAAACCCAAAAGGCAATCCATGCAGGCAGAAGCAATCAGTCGTTAACAAAGTCTTTGATGGGATTTTGAATGCTATTTGCTCCCAGATCTGTGTTGTATATTGTACATGATACACACTTTTGGACTCATATGTAAATTTGCATTAATTGCTGACTAACAGCGAAAGAATATTCTATTTAATTCCTTCTCTCTTGGCTGTGGGATCCTAGATGTTAAACTGCATGGATGTACTGTATCTCTGCAGAGTCAACTAGCAGCTGTGTGATTTTTACACAAAAATAAAAACGGCACAATATTTTAAACTTTGCTCTCTTTGCTGACATCTTCATTTATATGAGAAACTGGTCTGGTATTTGAAAACATAAATAAATATTTGTAATATTTAGAAATGGTCCTAAACTTTTACCTATAAGTTAAAAAATAATAATAAAAAATGTTAGGACTAAGGAAAATTAGTAAAATCTGAGTGTACTTCATTGCAGACTGTAGTGACTCCAACTGCTATAAAATACAAACTAATTATATTTACCCAAAATGCCCTGCAAACACTCAACCTATAGCAGGCCACCAGAGGTGATGTGACATCATCATCATACACTGCGAAATTTGAGATATTTCCTCTATAGTTGTATTGACAGCAACAGTAATATTCAGTTGCATGATTTCAACCCTGCAGCTACAAAGACATTAAAAATGAGCCTTTCCTCTAATGTTATTGCACCGTTACTTTTTATTAGTTATTTATCACCATTACTTAAAACAGTAATGGCGTGCACTAACGATTTTCAGTCAGTACTGAGTAACAGCACTTACGGTTGTGTGGCACAGGAAACATTGTACAGAGGAAAACTGAAAAGTGGCTGGTTGATGATCCAAAGCAGATCTCAAAATCCACCATGAGATACTTCAGCAAACACATTCTGAAGCTTTTGAACGGCTCCTCACAGTCCTCTGACCTGAACGTCAGACACTCTGTGCCTAATAATATCTCAGAACTTGATGTGATCTGCAGGAAGAGAGGGTGAACATGTCTCAATCAGGAACAGAAAGACTCTCTGCCACAGAGGAGATGATTAGCACTGACTCAGGGGTTCAAACTTTTGTTATATGTGCATTAACATTTGAAGAAAGGCTCATTTTTAATGTCCGTCTGTTGTATTTACAACGTATAACTTAAAACAATACTTTTTTAAAAGTGTTATTTGCTCAAACCTTTGCAGACAACTCTAGGCGCTGACCTAAATTTTACTGGCAAGTTTACAATCACATTGACTTGTCATATCTAAGTTTGTTGCTTGTTTTTGTGCTTCACACTTAAGCTTAAACAATAGGAAGGGTGTCATTTTACAATTGATATATTGCACATGTGTTTAATATGAACAGTGGGAAAATCACATTTGACAGAATTTATCTTTAGAATCCATCTTGTCCTCGTAATTATCTTGTAATCATGTTGTCTGGATGTCTGGCAAAAAAAACCAAAAACCTACTCTGCTCATATTTATATGTACCTGGCCACCATGTGCCTCAGAGACATTACAGTTCACAGTAACTTGCAAAGAGACAAAGCAGGTTTGAGCAGGTTTTTATTAAATCTCTATGTATTGCTTCGTTGCTAGGCTCTCAAAGCAAACCTGAATTATCAACATCTATTTTCATAAATTTAACCTCTCCATTCAGTGACTTCAACTCCAGCAACCGCTTCAACCAACTCAGATAATACCTATCAGAGATCTGTGGAGGGGTCGAGGTCATTCAAGTCACTGAAACAGCCTGATTTCATGTAGTTTTCTATACGTTTGTTGCAACAAATCAACTTATTGCTTTATAGAATTGTACTGGAGAAAATAATAGTTTAATCTACATGTGTTAGAAAGGCTGACTGCAGAGAATAAACCATAACATTTGATACAAGGCCCTGTGCTGGAGGTACAACAGACACGAGTCAGGGCAGTTATCTACTAAATATCTTACAGCAGGACAAAGAGCTCAACTGTAACAGTATAAGTCTCTGAGTTTTAACTGTGTCATTTGCAAAAGCAGGACTTTAAGGGGATTTACATCAGGATCAGTGGGTTGGCTTCAGGTTGGTTATTTTTCCCAGGTGTCTTTCAATGAATCCAGAACATTCTCTTGCCGGCAGACAATGCATGTCGGGGCGCAAATCTGACTCTGAATTTATTTGACCACACTGAGGGGAAAAAACAGACAGAGAGAGAGAGATCAGAGATGATCAGTGATGTTTCAACATCTTACCTTCCTTAGGCCGCAACACAAGATCCAGAGCTGTAAACTGACCCCACTGAATATAACTTTAAACTTCACATCACATATAGTAAAAGCAGCAGCACTGCTTTGAAAACTAATCTATGGCACAGGAAACACTGGCTCGAGAAAACCGGTATTAGCAACAAAAGCACTCTGTGTAAAAAAGACTTAATTTGTTATCATTAGGTGGTAATATAATATATCCTGTTTTGGATAGTTTCAGTATTTCTTTTGTTTATATGTTTTCAGATCAGGTGAAGAAAGTAAGAAAAGAAATTAGGAAAAAAGGAAGTGAAGAAGTACACAGATAAAGGAATAAATAAAAATGATATTAAAATACTTATTAACAGAATGACTAGAACTGTCAGATAAAATGTAAGTACCATATTTCCCTCTGAAATGTAGTGGAGTAAAGTAGAAAAGGTGAACTGAGATTTGTATCTAAGTAAAGCAGCAGTGCCTCACATTGATACAGACGTGAGAGCAGTATCGATCTTATCATTTACCTCTCGGCAAGAAAAAGAATGAACACATTCCCCAAAACAGTGAACTGTTCCTTTAAATGTGAACCGCTCGAGCCCCGCTCGTCACTCACACGCTGGTTTCCTTGTAGCGCTCCAGAGCCTCCTGGGCCACCACCTCAGGGAACTTAGGGTCGGTCCAGGGGATGTCGCCCGGCACGCTGAAGTTCATGGGCGGAGAGTCGAAGAGCTGCACAGACACGTTTGTTTGTCCGGGCTGCTTCTCCTCCCCTGACTTCTCCTCGTTGTCTTTGCAGATCACCTGCAGCACAGGGAGGAAGAGTTTCACTTCATCCTGTTATTCTGCATGTAAGAGCTGAAACGTAGCCGCATTCTGATTGGTCAGTTTGTAGCCGCACTCTGATTGGTCGGTTTTTAGCCTATTATGATAAGTTGATTTGTAGCTGTATTTTGATTGATCATTTTTTAGCCATGCTCTGATTCGTCGAATTGTAGCTATTTGTATCAACCAAACAGAACAGAACCAAACCAACCAATTACAATACAGCTTAAAACCGACCAACCAATAAGAATCGACTCCACATCAACAAATCAGAATACAGCTACAAACCAACCAGCCAATGTGAATAGAGCTGCCAACCAACTAACCAATCATAATGTGGATACGAATAAACCATTAATTATCATCAGAACAAGGCTACAAACTGTCACTGTGACCTTGACCTTTGCCCTTTAACCACAAAAAATTTCATCAGTTTGTCCTTGAGTCCAGGTGAATGTTTGTGACGAAACAGAAATTCCTTCACAGTGTTGAACTTTGAATCTTCTTTCTGTTTGTTAAACCAAATGAAGATATCACGAATAATTTGATAATAATATCTGGACTTTGGGGACAAAGTTTTCTACTGAAAAATGTAAGGTTTCCATAATTTTCTCTATTTCTTTATGTACTGTGTGTTTCCACTTCCCCAGAGCAGATGTAGAGGGACTGATGCAGAGTTGCAGAGAATGAGACTGACAGGTGAATTCACCAAAGCCGCCCTGCGTACCGTCTGAACGTGGAAGATGCCGTCATTGCTGTTGGTATTGTTTGCCAAAGATGACACCCAGCCAAACTGTCTATTGAACAGGTCCAGGATGGCAGAGGTGTTGAACATCTGCTCCTCGAACGTCCGCAGGAGGCTGTTGTACTGCTGAGTGAAACGCTCGGCCATCGCCAGAGCCTCCTCGAGCTCCTCCTTCAGGGGGCCCTCCAGAGGCTTCTTCCCAGAGCAGTCTGTGAAGGAAAGCATCGCAAAGAGGAGAGAGGAGTAGAAAAGAGGAAAAAGAAAATGGAGAGTTAATTTTCTTTTCAATTATCATCACAACTGTAAACTCTTTTGTCTGTGCTGGGATCCTGTATTGATGATGATGACCAGCGACAGGTTACTATGGTGATCTACCCCGGTTAAAAGTGACCCTGCTTCATAATACTGGGAAACCTGAGAGTGTTTGCTGAGTGTTTGAGTCCCATCCTGTCCATTCATGGCAGAGGAACAAAAACATCATTAACACAAAGGAAGAGATTACATCATTAAATCACCCTCTTTCTGAACCTGGTCATTCATTTGAAGCACTTCCTGTTTCCAACATCATCATGGATTCTAATATTGTTGCTCGAATAAAAATGTCGCCATCTCCTGATTCCTGTCAGAGGAGGCTGGATGAAAGGAAGCAGCTGGACCTCACTGCATATATTTAACCTTTTGAACGGTTGCTGTTATTTGTTTTATGATATCTTCAATAATTCATAATTCTTCTCCAGTGTTCCTCGTTTGCTTTTGCTGCTTATATTTTTTACACGTTTTCAACCTGTCTCACTTTTGTTTTTAAACTCTGTATCACTGTCATCTCCAGTATTATACATTTCTTGTATTCATGTTTACATTTTGGATCAATAATAACATTAGTCAAAAACAAAAGAACACGTCCGCAGAGAGTGAGCTCACCAATGTGCTGGATGTCTTTGCACTTCTGGCACTCTTCACGGAACTTGAGGCAGCCGGCGGAGTTGCGGCGAATCTCTCTGCAGGTCATCCTACCGTTGCCAAAAGGTTTGGTGATCACCACGTCCTCGTTCACGCTGCCGTCTGCAAACAGACAAACACACAGTTAGGAAGAAAGTTTTAATAACAACTTTCCCCCAGTTCACCACTTAGTGGTTTACATGTATGCTTGAAATGAAACAAAAATATGATAATAAGATAATAAATAAGAATGTGATTTGATTTGTTCTTTTTCTGTTCATTGCACTTTGTATTAAGTGAAATGATAAATAAAAACTACTCACTTTTTAAACCAATCTCACTTTAATTTCAGTGCATTAAACCTTTGCATAGTGCTATGTAAAAACCAAGGGGTTTATAATGCATGCTTGTAAATAAAATATCTTCATTAAAAATAACTTTGAAATACTCAATCACTACATTCCAGTTTGCATATTTGGTGAGTTTTAACCTGATGTTACATTTTGACATAGATGGGAAACATTTTCCCCGGGTCACATAAGGATCTGATGATGGACCAATACTAACAACATTTTTCAGTTCATACTGAAACTGAAATTCAAAAGAACTGTTTGTTTTTGTCAGTTTTTTTTATTTTCTATTATTGTCAAGAGAAAACAGTTTGGTTTTCAGCTCTGTCAGTTCTCTCACATCACTTTGAAACCTCACATAAGTTCTTTTATAGCTCATACAGTAAACGCTATTAACAGCTGTTGAACTAAACATCACCAATTATACTTCTTTTTTAATGAGGTATTTGAGGTATATTAAAAAGATCTTTATTAGAACAAAATGTTCCTGTCTGGGCAGAAGACACTTAAAATAGACTCTAGATGACAGTTTACTGGATTCTTCAGCCAGACTTCCTGCAAACCCAGTCAAACCACAGAGGAAACAGGGCATCTGTGGTAGAGATTTTCACTTATAAGGTCAGAAATCTTACCCTCATTAGGAAGAGCATCAGAGTCCATGTCCATAATGGAGCCCATAGATCCAAAGAAGTTCCTACCCATTCCCATCATGGGGGAGAACAAACTCTGGAAGCGGTGGAAAGGATCGGTGAAAAGAGAGCGAACGAATCTGACGGGCATAACGGGCATCGTCAGGATCGGAGGGTACAACTGGACCTGTTTAGGCACCTGAGAAACACAAAGAGCACAGAGGCAGAGCTGATGACGTACCTGATGCTAACATGGTGTGCTCTGGTTCCACATTACCGCTCTCCTTTAATGTTAAGGGTTAGTTTAGTGCAGGGTTTGAAGTCTGGGAACTGACTCAGCAGTTCCAGGGATACAACCATCACTCAGATACGCTCTGCCCTTATAACTAATGACGTATATGAGAGTCTAGTGTTTGTCTGACCTGCGGGTAAACAGTACCTTCATGCTGTCTGAGAATATGCTGTCCACGCCACCAGCCATCTCAGAGTACATCTCCTCCAGATTCCTGAACTCTTTGTTCTGTCGCTGTCCCTCCTGCTCCAGGACGTCAATTTTCTCCCCGTTGATCCAGATGGAGAAGGGAGAGGTTCTGTTCAGCACATCCTCCAGCTGCAGAGGAACACACGGCTTTTGAAATCACATCTTTCTGAGGAGGACTATTGGCTGTTTTTGAAACTTTTATTCATAATTCACATGGTCGTGCACACTGTTAAAAGAAAAGCTACATCACAGTCACTTTTTTCCTATAGAAAACCACCTGTATCAATTGATTACCAAAACAATATGTAAAAAAATATGCAATATAGCATCTAGTATGAGGGCATGTGTGCCTCACCTGGCGTCCCACCAGTCCTGATCCGCTGCTGCATGTCCTGGAGTAGTATTTAACACAGGTGTTCTTCAGACAGGGCTTACACTCCTCCCACAGAGCCCTTATGGTCTCGTTACAAACCTCCTCCTCCTGCTCCAGCTTGGCCTCCATCTCCTGAGCCGTACGCATCGCCTCCTGCAATAAAAATTACATTGCTAGTTATTATCACTGCATCATGTTTCCTTGGGATCACAGGTCAGTAAAACTGTGTTGAAGTTCGAGGTTCTCGTTAATCTATTTATCATTAGGGAATTCCACAGTATAAAGAAACACCGTCTCATTCTGGCTTCAGTGCTGATATCTGACTCAAATATTAATATTGTCAAGTACATCTTTCTGCTGCTTGGTCTTCTCCAGGGCATCCAAAAACTTCTTGTGGTCCTCTGAAGATTTCTGCATCACACTCTTCATCTCCTTGACCCCATTGATGGCGTTTTCAATCTGCTCATCCAGATACTTCTCTCCCTGCAGGGAGAGCTCTGCAAAGACAAACATAGCACATGTTCACATCTAGGTTGAATCTCTCTGGCACGTTCATGTTTTTTTATTTGAAAATTAAAAAAAAGAGAATTATATGTTTAATATTTTATAAACTTTATGTAATATTATAACAATTCTTACTCTCCTCTGCACCCCCAAATGAACATTTCAATTGAAACATCATTCAATAACCTATAATTTCTCAGTTACTTTAGGTTATATTTCTATCATTTTTCATTCATTTCTCTCTCTTCATTATAAGTGATTAAAATATTGTAATTTTAGTTTTATTTGTTCATAGTTCAAAATTATTCGTCTGAGATTTCTGCTGCCAACACAACATAATGTAATGTTTCCAACACCAGGTTGTTTTTGAAGAAACAAACACTTCATTTTGTACAGTTTTTGTTGGAAAACCTGTAATAAATATGAAAAATACACAAATGCAAGAAGTTTATTTTTGTAATTCGGGTGTACTGACCCTTTAAAGTTTTCTGACGCTGGTGCAGTGAAACTTACGGTTGAGATCCTCTTTTGATGGAGGGAGGATGCAGTTGACCGAGGCCAGAAGAAGGGCCACCACAGCCAGAGACTTTAAGCCCTTCTTCTTCATCATCATCATCATCATCATCAACATCCTCTCCGACTCTTACTGGGCCAGCAGGCAATGATGAGAAAAACCTGGGAGAAACACCAGACATGGTCACGCAGGTTGAGCCTGAGCCTCCTGACTGTGCTGTAATGTTGTTGTAATGTCCCTGCATCTCCTCCAGAGGGCGGCACCAGTCACAGACCTACGCAGTAGAAAATGACCACGGTTGCTCAGCAGTTTTCTGCACTTACGCAGCACAACATAAAAATAGACGCACCAATCAATGCTAATAAATAATTCAAAGTCACTCCTGCTGCAAACAAAACATTAGCAAGGACATTATCGCCAAACTGACCTCAGATCAGTGCTTCCTGTGACTTTGGCCGACTCTGCCTCTCAAGAGCATTACATAAAGAGAACAGCAGGCCCTTTCTCTGTTTACCCGTTTCTCCTCTGACGTATGCTTGGTCAGCTGCCCGTATATTCAACAATGATAGATTCAACAGAGAGCGACTATAGCATTGATTTGTTTTCTTCCTCCTCCTCCTCCTCCTCCTCCTCCTCCTCACACACAGACTCAAGATACAGACAGAGATAAAGTCAGAAGACAGATGGACTGGCCTTCTCCTCTCTCTGTGCGGTTTTTAAAGCAGTACAAATCTCTCTCTGAGTCTAATCTCTGTTCATTGTTTCTGCAGCCAAACATAATCCTCCCTTTTCCTCTAAATACACAGTCGATCTGCCTTTGTCAACCGGAGTAATGACATTAGTTAAACCGAGCTTGAAGGTTCAACCTCACAGTAATTTGGTGAAAAATGTACTGGGACTTTTCTTGAGCTTTCAGCCACATCTTGTGGCCTTCATCAGCAGATGGAGAGTGTTTAGTTCTTATCCACCTTTAATCACGTGACTCAAATTCCATATATATATATATAAGGTGATAACTAAACTACTTCCATGATTACTTGGCAAACTTCATTTGCTGGTGAAGAATTAGAATTTAAATTAAAATTATTTTAACAAAATTTGTTTACTCCTTCGAACTCCTTGACAAGCCATTAAAAGAAAATTGAAATCTAAAGATATATTACACTCTGTGGTCAAAGGCAACCAAAACTAATCAATTTCAGAGTGTTTCTGAGTCAGAAACTGTATTATTTCTTTATGCACGTGTATTTGTGCATGAGTCATTTGTCATGTTGAAAAAAGAACAGGGCCTTGTCGAAACAATGTTGTCTAAAATATCATTGGTTTGATTCATTTGTGCTAGAAATCACACCTTACAGCCAACTTTGTTCAGTTTTTTCAACATTGTTTTCCCTCGTCTGATCCAAATAAAACGAACTACAGATGTAAAAGTAAGAGCTGCCAAACCATAAAAAACTGCGTCAGAGCTAAAGTACACAAAATATGTTGACTTGGTGTCCACATACCTTTGGCCATATGGTGTCATTAAATTACGGTGGGTTCATATATGATGCATGTTAATTAGATGCCCACCTTAATGCAATAAAGATTCATTTGCTGTGTTTACTTTCTGATCTGTATAAATATTAAACAATAAGGTGTGATGGAAAAAGATTTCTCTTATGTAACTATATTTCAGATGAGAGAAAGCATTCGTTCATCGCCTGCTGTCATTTTTATGCACAGTCACCTGCTCGCCCACAATCTCCTGTTACTATGGAAACAAGCAAAATACAGTGTGCAGGGCGTGTCGCTTTTTGGATCAATTTTCCTATAAATTTAACCCAAGATTTCTAACTTTTAATTAATTATTTTATCATTTAACCCTGTAATATACAATATTCCCTCCCTCCTTTTTTACCCCTTTAAGCCTTTGGCCACAACAATACAACCAAATGCACATATATGAGATTTCTTGTACATATTTGGCATTATTGTAAACCTTTGGATGCCCTTGGGTTTAAAATTGTTGGATTCAACAGTCTCTCCTTTGTGATAAAGCAAGCTGCAAATGATTTTCTGATATCTATTCTCCACCCACCACAGATAAACTCTGTGCACTGAATCTCTCTTCGTTCTTTTAATCTGAAAAATGTCACCAACTGTTCCAAACCCAGCAGGACTGGACGCCCACCTGGGAGCTAAAGAAATGTCCCACTTTCTCTGCTCTATATGAGCTCATGTGTTCGTAAGTTTAACACTTACAGCCGCTCACACAATGAGGTCATTATTCATTTTGCTTAATTACAGCATGCCAGGAAGTGGAGGGTTTGTAAACAGGGGCCGACTGCTTCCAGTGAGGCCTTATTTAGCAAGAAAAGAAAACACGGAATGATCGAGGAAAGAAGAAAGAATGAGCAAGACCGAGGAGGAGAGAAAAAACAAAGTCAGAGAGAATTCACCTGGGGCATAGAGAAAGGGAAACAAGTAAAAATTAAAAAAAAAAAAAAACAATTTACAGTGCAGAGGTCAAGCTATGTTATTTGTTGAATAGCAGCTGCAGGGATCTTGGTTACACAACAGAAAGAATGCAAACTGTCCAGCAGTCCTCCGCTCCAGATGTTGGCTGCAAGGCCTTCCAGAAAGTTCACTTTCAGCTTCATGAAGAGAAGAGGTAATATCTCATCTGTGCACTGTGCTGCAGCTTAGGGAGCTATTTTGTTTTTTCCTGGCACATCTTCAGGTCTGCATCAGATATGTTTGAATCTTACCACTGAGTCCATATTTAAACCTATTTTATTTTACTTACATTTTACATCAATTAGTCAATTAATTGATTAGTTGATCATTGGAAAATTAGTATACAACTATTTCGAATAATCAATTAATCTTTAATTTTTAAAGAAAGTTTTTGCTCGTCCCACAATCTCCAACATGAAAATTTCTGTTTAAGTTAATGTTTAAGGTATTGTAATGTATGCTGTTGTAATTTCTCTAAGTAATTAAATATATTATTATTATACTCTTATTTGTATCTATTTGATTCAGCTAGTTCTCTCTGCATTGTGTTACCTTTTAGTGTGTCTCTGTGCTGCTGTAGCATGTTATGTCTTCTCCAATCTGACCTTTTTGAACCGCCGTGTCTGAAATACCTGAGTAAATATGTGAGATTATTCTGCTGATGTTTGCTTTCGCTGCTGCTGTTTCTGTCTCATTTTCTCGGTCAGAAGTGAAGATATCTGCACAGGAGTCTTTCCCAATGCCAAAAAAAGAAGAAGGAACAATTAACTTATCTGGATCATCCCAGCTCAATTTACAACGAATGGGACACCGGAACATCTGGCCTGATTTTGGCCTCATTTTAAGTGTTTGGGGATTTTTGCACCCAGAGGATTCGCTTGTCATACAGTTATGCTAAATTAAGGCCAGTTATAAAAACAGAAAATCTACTCAAATCCCTACAACCTATCTTATATTGCTTTAAAGTAATTCTACAGTATTTGTAAATTAGGAGTACAGTTAACACTGGATGGATTTTACCTATGAATTCAATCCTGCACTGTCAACAATTCATCATTAAAATAGCAGTTTGTATACTTATTTTGCAGTAAAACTTGCTACTGCACCCAAGTTTAAAGCCTCATAAAGTGTATTCAAGTGACCAGACCACAATGAGATGATGTCATCTACCCTAATCCAGTTGTTTTGATCCAGAGATGGAGGTCACGCCCATGAGTAAGCAATACAAACAGCACCTACAGCCCTCAGCCATGAAGTCAGCATTTCTAAATGAAGGAAAACCGCTGGCACCAACATGAAAAAAAAAAAAAATCAATGCACAATATGAAGCCAAATTAGTTAGAAATGCTTACAATATAATTACAATACATGACAATACAATATAATAAGACAATATTTCATAAGATAAAGCTGGAAAAAGCAGCGTGTTGCACTAGTCTGCTCTAAATCATTAGAATAAAACTGTCACAGAGCATCACTTATTTCTGAGCATCACAGAGCTACAGACTCAAAAACAAGCACAGCTCCTCTGACTCACCTCTGCTTGTTTCCTGAGACTCCAGACTGTCTGAAGCTGCCTCCCTCTCCCTGCCGCTCGTATTTATACCCGCGGATAACGGTGCAGATATGTGATTCACTGAACAAGCATGCTGCTGTCAACCAGCTGCAGAAGGAAAAAACAACGTCCTGTGTTCCCCTTCAAAATAAAAGCATCACCAAGGCTGTTTCTGTCAAAATATAAATGAAACCTGACTCATTCAGGTAAACATCATTGTTTTTTCTCACTTATGGTGTCCAAGGCCTCATTAAAGGCTTGTAAAGCTGTCAAAGGATTAATCTGACATTTTTGGGGTTATCATGACTCCTCACAGGACACTTAGTTTGGGAACCACTACACTCAACTAGCTAACTGTGTACAAAGTAGGGAGTTCAAACCAGCGCCACCTTGTGTACCTGCAACAGTGAAATGCTGCTTACAGATTAATGTATCTGTATTAATAATGTCATTTGTTATATCAGTCACAATCCCTTACTGTTAATATCTTAAGAATATTTAGCTGATAATTCTTTTACTGAAGTAGGACTTTAACTTGTGATGGATTATTTTGGCACTCTGGTATTGGTACCTTTATTTAAACTAGAATAACTGCCTCACAGTCTCCACCACTCACATTTTCAGGTTACATCCCTGTTTATCCAGATTCATATAAAATATTAACCGCTTGGTTGAAATTTTGTCATAATTGCTGTGTGATAATTGCTCTTGTGTTGTGGCTAAAATGCTCATCGGTGACCTTGACCCTTGACCTTTGCCCACCAAAATCTAATCAGTTCATCCTTTCCGGTCCCAGTCGACATTTGTGCCAAATGTGAAGGGAATCCCTTAAGGAGCTCCCGAGATCAGAACCAACACTGTGAACTTGACCTTTGACCTTTGACCACCAAAATCTAACCACTTCATCCTTAAGTCCAAGTGAATCTTTTTGCTAAATTTGAAGAACTTTGCTCAGGGTGTTACTGAGATGAGACTGAGACAAGAATGGGACAGATGGGCAGACAAGCCAAAAACATAATGTTTCCAACCCTGGCTGTTGCCAGTCCTCTAACCTAAATGACCATCAGGTCGCTTGTCCCCAACCTCAAATACAATCTGTAAGAGTGAACCAGTGGCAGGGTCCTGGACCTGCGTCATCAAGGTAACAATAATAAGCATGCAGTTAAGGGCAGGGTCACAGATTCTTTAGGTTTACGCACAAAAATTACTAGGTTGGTCTTAGGAAGAGATCATGGGTTGGGTGAATATATGTCCTTCCCTAAGGTTAGATGACAATAATAAAACAAGGTTGTGAAGCAGTCATGGATAAAAGAAAAAATATTAACCACTGGTTTCTGTGGAACAATGAATGGTAGAAAAAAAAACCTTGAGCATTTATTTTGAAATTAGAATCTGTTTTCCTGTTGACATGGTGTTTCACTCTATCCAACTTGATGCTCCTGGGCTGAGGACTTTTCCAGAAGTTTTGTAATTTATTGGCAGCAACACTCAGAGCTGCTGAGCAGAAAGACAAACATTTGATTCATCCTGACTGTGAGTCAGCATTTAATAATTTGTCTTAACTGTTTCATTATCTGCATATTAGCAAACCAAATTATATCAAATTATATTAATTGTTTCAAAATAAAGAAGAGACAAGAAATTTACAATGCAGATAATCGCAGATTTTGCACAGTGATAGCTTTTCTTAAACAAACAAATTGTGTTTAATAGTATTTTATAATAAATATGTTTTGGCATTTATGTAATGAATAATTGAGGTAAATACACCTGCAACAGCCATCAATAAAACTACTGCAGATTTACCACAAACAGAACCAGGAGCCCACAATGTTGTGGGGCCCCCAGTCGTCACCTCCAAACTGCCCCAGAAGGGACGCTCTACAACCACAAAAAGATGCAAACAACCATGAAAAGATGCAAAAGAAATAACACAGCTTCATGGTTTGTGCTTGTTTTGTGTCTCTTTCAGTCTGGGTGTCTGAAAGAGGTTGCTTTTTGACATGTCTGTGTCCAGGGGCCTAATGTGGCATGATCTGCCCGTGGTTACTGCATACATTTTATATGCCAAAGTATAGCCACTTAATCATCCATTCAGATATTCTGGATTAAGAAATATGTGCTGTATAGTCACTGTCTCCTATTATAGTGATAACAGGATTTTTATAGACATTTTTTCACTGTGCATGTTTTGACTTTGACTACCAAGAAAGGCTCTGATGTAACTAATAACATAATAACATTTAGAGGTCCCAATGTGCCCTGCCAGTGAGCTGTTGTGCACAACATCACGGCCCCTGAAACTGGGACACCTAAATGCACTTCAGCCACCGTTAATAATTACACCTGTGCTTTTTCTGCCATCACAAGTATCAGTGTTTGCAGTGAAAAAAGGCCCGTTGTTTGTTTCTGTAGTAAAACTGCAGAACAGTGTGAACAGAAGGATGTGGGAGTGACGGAAAAAGCAACATAGAGAACTCTTGTTAATGAGGCCTCGCTGAAAAACATTTATTTTTAGTAACTTGTTAAGATCACTGAGGTTTAGAGCCTCTGATTGTTTTGACTGAAAAAGAGCAGCTTGTCCTAACAAGCAACACTTTCCGTAAGCGTGAGTGAGAAAGCTCTCAGGAATTTAACACAACAGAGGGAGGAACAGAGAAGGGTTAAAGCATGAGTGAGTCACGTCAGAATGAAGTCCCTGTCAAATAAAATATTATGACTGCTGAAGGGCTGTATCATCAGAGGGGATGAAAGTTTCAGTAAATCACTCATAAATCACACACACACACACACACACACACACACACACACACACACACACACCACATTCCTACCTTACCAACAGTGGTAATGTTGGACTACCCTGACCAAATGTGTACTACTATTTCTTATTATTTTGAAAAAACAAAAAAGAAATACTTTTTTTCATAATATAGGTGAAAAACTGCTTTGCCACTTGTAATTTTTACATCCAATAGGCCACTGCTTCTATCTCTCTACACTACAGGACACTACAGCAGGACTGGTTTTGACCAGGTAGCAGAAATAAGGCAGGGTTAGAATCAGGTGCTGTACCACTGGCACCTTACATTCACAAATGAACCCACAATGCCACTGACTGCACTGGGAGCTTCTCTCTTGGAGTCAGTCTTTATGCAGACCTTTCATCAGAGACACTTGAGGCTCATTTCGTTAAGTGCTTCAGTGCTTTCATCTGGGTGTTGGACTTCAAAATTCACCAAGGATTTAACCAGCATCTCGAAACTCTCATTATTTAACTGAAACTTTTCTTAATTCTGTTCTGGGTCTGTTAGAGCGTGTTTTTCAGGGATCTGTGAGTCTTCTCCATCATTGCAAAAAACAGATATCACACTAGGGGGCAGAAACATCATTCTTATGAACACTGTCTACCTACATAATTTCAAAGTGTGTAAGCAGTGGTTTACAGAATGGTAGAGCACTAATTTGGCTGTTTTCTTCATCAGTGTAAAAGCCAAATGTGACACTAGGTGGCAGGAATTTCATTCTTATAAACTCTCCTTCCTTGAGGTCTGAACACTGTGATGAAGGTATTTTACTCTCTGTTCAGAGCTTATAGATGCCAGTAAAGACTTGGCCGTCTTTATGGTTAACAAGTAAGAGTTCACTGCTAAAACTGCATGAATCCAGAGCGTTGCTGAAATTTTATGTGTATCTGGATGTTTACATGCACATGTGTTTTTAATCTTATTCTGGATATTAAATATATGAGTAACCTGGTTCAGGAATTCAGATCCCTGTCCACATGATCCTAACAGTCTCTGGGTTTTTTAACAATCTGCATGCAGCTGTGTCTTTGTTGTGCTCCCTTGGGTGTCAGAGAGGGGTGTGTTCATAAACCCTGCAGCTGTAGAGTAAAACAGAGGCACCAAGTTCACCTGCAGCACTGTTTTAGGCACCGGTGTGCTATCAGGGCAAGCTGGGCAAGCAGTTAGAGCTAAACATAGACATCAATTAGAGAGATACTGAAGTGGGAGTGACAGGAAACAAAACCTGCACATTTAGCCGACAGAGGCAGGCGAAGCAAGTAGAGAAAACACACTGATTTATCATCACTGTGCAATATCTGCCGTATGTTTAGGAAGTTTGAGACGGAATATTGTTACACAATTAGCGGAGCTCCGTTCAGGAATAGCTCAGTACGTAGATTATGTGCGTAAGACAGAGAGAGAGAGGTGATGCTAGCAGCCGGCGCAGAGAGTTAGCTTGTGTGTTAGCAGTTAGCAGCGTAGCTGGGAACGCAGCAGAGCAATGTATGTTCACTTAAGGTTATTTGTCATTAATTAAATGCCACAACTCCTCAGGACCGAAGTTCCTGCATTTTCCCTGCGTCCCAACTACAGTTCAGACAATGAGCTACGACAGGTTAACAACACTGAGGCTGGAAAATACAGGATTCTACATTGTCACTGGGGTGTGTCATTGTTAGTTAATGGTAAATATGTTAAAGATTACCACAGAAGAGATTTTTTTAGAAAATGTTCCTCTATACTGCACATTTCAGAAGTTTAGTGTCGATTTAGAAGAATAATCCTAAAATTTATTCAGACAGGAAGGAGAAAGATGAAGAAGTCCATGCAGAGAGACTTTCAGCGCAGGAGAGACATGAAGCACAAAATCATGAGGCAGGACAGGCCATGAATTTAAGAGATTTGCTACTACTACTGTAATGAAAGGTATGTTTTAGTTCTTAATTCTTATTTTAGCAGATGAACTGTCCTATAATGAACTGTGGTTTTTTAAATTGTCCTTTGCATGCTATTTATATTCTATTTTAACCCTTTATATGTTGATTTCAGCTAACACAATCAGGTTTGAACAGGAATCATAATCCACTTACAAGACATGTAAACAAAACTAGGTTACTTTTGTGCAATGTCAATCAGACAGATACATATTTCACACATTCATTTACTTCTATGAGGGTATTTTTTTTTCTGGTTGTTAACAACAACCAAGGGTTTTTTAATCCACCTCACCACGTCAGCTTGAGCCAGTGTGTGGTGTCACACAATAAAGAACAATTAGCTGAACATCTGTTTAATGATAATAGTGATGGAGAAGATTTTGAAGCTATAAACATGGGTAAGACACTGTAAAAATATCCTCCAATTCCAATATGGCCCCCACATATAAAATTCCAGTCAGTCGTGATACAACATCCCTCATTAAACAGTGGATCAGCTGTTTGCGTGATGGCAGCTTTAGCCGATTTGATCTATTAAACAAAAAAGTTCAAAACACTGCATGGGAATGTGACAGTATTTAAATCATAGGGATCATGTGGTGAGGAGTGACACTGGGTAGATATTCTCCAGCATTCAGAGATCAGCTTTCATCTATATATTATTCTTTCAATTTTGGTTTCATTTGTTCTTCCTGCACTACTTCTGGAGACTTGTTTGTTTCACAATGTACTCCAGATGGAGCTTCATCAAACCAAGATGGATGCTGTTGCAAAAGAGCACATTACTGTCAGGAGGCAGTCCAGAAGATGGGAATGTTTGAGTGTGTACAGCTTGATTGCTCTCATATTAAAGGTCTTTCACAATAAGAAAATTCCCCAAAGACGCTGTCAGTAACATGTTGTTATCTTTGGTGTAGTGCTGATATCAATTAGCAATATGAGAATGAAGCTACAGGAACACCACAGCTTCAGATATAGACTTTTCTGGACAACACATGTAGTATTATGATCAACTCAAAAGCATGGCCGACCATGTTCGTCAAAAGCGCAGATGGATAATTACAAAAGTTTTGCAATTATGCTATGAAAGACGACCTTAAACCAAAAAATGTTTTTCCTTTTTACTTTTTCAAAATAACAAGAAACAGCAGTTCACACTTGTTCAGTGTAGCCCGGCAGTCCACTGTTGGTAAGGTAGGAATCTGTGTGGGTGGGTGGGTGGGTGACTGAGTATGACTGCAGCTTGAGCCAAACTGCTCTGGTGTTTAGTTGGCCAACTTTTCAACTGAAACCCTGTAGCTCTCCAGCCAGTCCTCAACCAGTGGCATTAATTTCCACATTTCAGCACACACATGGAAACAGGGGGTTTTGAAAGAGATGCTCTGCTGGGCTCTAACACGAAAAACATAATTATCACCAGGCTTAATTGGTCCCATCGGTGGCACTGAACGACCCAGAGCTGACAGGCCACATGAACTTCAAACATTCGGATGATTCTGGTATCAATTTAGAGGAAATTGTGTTTCTGTGCGAGGGTGTTGGAATGTGCATGAACCAGCTGATTAAGAAACTTCACATTCTAATCAAAGGCTGGTGGCTTCGTGATCAAAGACCAGCCAAGCGATATTTGGTCATTAAATTACTTCACGGAGTCATAATTTTTTACAAAGTGGAGCATCAGGGTCAGGGCTGTAATAACTTTGCTTTCCTAGTGAGGAAAGAGAGGGCGAGAGGAACGTGGCCTCAAAACCATCCAGGGATGTAGAGATAAAGCTCAGAGGGGCATTTAGTTTTGCTCTGATTATGGTTGCGATGGTGATGCAGCGCAATCACAAAACAATCTGGCAGCACTGAAATGTCCTGGTAACAGTAAAGTGGTAATCACAGTAAGGAATGTCCTTCAGGGTATTAGGAGTTTTGGTTCTGGAAAGTGTTTCTTCCTAATCGGTTGACCATTACGTCAGGGTGATTTTGTGCCTAGATACTGTAAATACCTTCCCCTTTGTTAGCTGTTTGCAAGAGGAGCCACAGGGGCTGTAATGTTTGATTAATAAAATCGTTTATATTTTCTGTTGGTGCTTTTTTGTAGCTCTTACTAATAAGTTTTACTGCATAAGGCCCTTTGCATGAGAAAGATCTGTGGTTGGTTGAAGCGTACCTAATAAAATCAAAGGGAGCTGTGATTCTAGTGCGCAGGTACTCCTTGGATTGTGATTTTATTGTTTTTATTGTACCTGTCACCTATCCAACTGAGGTTTTGTGGATGTGCACATTTATACACACCTTTATAATAACTTTTGTGTGGCCAAGGTTTGAAAAATCAACTGGTGTGTACCCTCCTCTAGTTAATCCCGGACGAGGCCCTTTATGTTAATGTTTACTGTCGAATAATACATTAAGTCTTTAGTCACAACTGTTAGGTAGTCCATTCAAATAGGCTATGTATTTGTGAATGTTATTGTTAGAAGTTGTTCTTAAAGAAGTCAGCAGCTGAGTTGTATTTACATTTTGTGGATGAATATAAATATAACCCATTAAAAACCATAATGTGCACCCATCGTCTTATGTTGCGGTATCTAACCAAAATAAAAAATCACAGTGAGTGCAGGAGAGGAAATAAAGGGGCTGAAAAATGGGATTCCAGGCAGTCACCGGAGCTGCCTCGTCAGCTGGATGTGTGTGTTGGTGCGAGAATTACACCTGCTGTTAGTCTTACACGCTGGTAGTCGGGGTTAGTGAGAGCAAGCTGAGAAGACTGCACAGCGGTGCCAGATAGGGATTATAGCTTTGACGTGTGTGACTGAGTGTGTGCGAGTAGGTGTGTGTTCACAAGGCATATTTTCCCGTCTCGCAGGCCAAGGCCACAGATATTCAAGGTGCTCACTCCACAATGTTCAAACATTTGTTAGCAATTAGCCTCGGCCACAAAACCAACTTTCAACAAAACACAGGGACCCTCCCTCCTTCTCTCCCCCTCCCTTTTCTGTCTTTTTTTTTCATCCTGTCCCTTTTCCAGTCCCTCCCTCATTTTCCAGTTTCTTTGTTCCCCTCCCATCTCTCTTATTCTGTTTGCTCTTTCTTTCTTGCCTCCCTTCCTCCCTCCCTCCTCCTCTAAAGTTGCACATGGTTTCTGTCTGAGGAGGTTTAGTTTTCTCAGGCTCTGGATGGGAGAAGGATGATGCCAGAGAGCTGCAGGCAAACACCCATGTTCAAAACTTTGTCCCGTTTCCTTTAGCACTGATAGACTTACAAGAACACTTGAAATAATCTTTGCATACTTTGTCCATATGGGCTGACATTCAGTGTGGCTGGATCCTGAGGTGTTCCTCTCCATTTTTAAATCTGTGGAAGTCATTTGGGGGCTTTTTACTTCGTTGGGAAATTTGGAGACAGCTGGAAAATGTTGCACGAATGATTTTACTGACACCTCAAAGGTAAATCGCTGACTACTTTTACACTACACTTGCGTTGTGGGGAAAAAAAGGTGAAGACTGCAGCATCACCAACATCATCAAGCTGAGGTTCAGCAAACTGGACAAGTTTTTTTATTCGGGATTTTTGAGCCAGGAATCATGAAAGGTAGAGCAAATTCTCTGATTTCTTATGTTATTACTGAAAAAGTGTGAATTCTGAGCACCTACAAATTTCCTACTGCATCCTGTTGTTCTCTTTTCATGCAAACAAACATTTCTTACCGATGACAGGGTGCGTTTGCCAGTGTGAAAAAAAGTGTAGACAGGAACTTCTATCTGTCAAGGTGGCATACAAGCAGGCACCTGCACAGGGAACCAGTGACCACATATGTTTCTCATCTGCTCTGAAACTTGGAAGACTGGATCCTGAGAAAGTGTCGGCTTGTTGTTCTTGGATGTGAGACTTTGATCAGTCAGCTTTAAGTCTCTATATGTGTGTGTGCGTGCACACCGCAGCCCCGTTTCATAATAAAACATAAAATGTTCTCTAGCCCTGCCAGCCTGCCGCAGATTGACTTAATATCCCCTTTAAAAGAGGGAGAGTGTAAACATAACATTTGAATTTGAGCGCTTTCACAACATGGCATGAAAGGAGAGCAGTCAGTGGCTTTGAGGAGTGCAGTGGCTCATACATGTTTCCTGGGCTGACAGAGATGAGAGGAAACAGAGAGGAATAAATGAAGCAGAGAGAAGTCCCACATGTGGGTTAACAGCTTGAGAAGACATTAAGAAGTGTTGACAGATTCATTACTAATAGTAACTGATATATGATGGATTTTGACCTATATTTATTGTTATTGCTAACTGAAATACAACAGAAATCTTTCCTCTGTTTCTGATAATGTTTCTGAACTTGGAGGTGATTGTTGTTGTATATCAGTCTTCACTCCCACAGATCACGTGTGAGTCTTGTGACTGTGTTCAGTGCTGCGATGCCTCTTTCTCTGGATTGTGTTTCAATTTTGGTGGTGGTGCTATTTTAACTGACCATTTGTTAAACCCCTTTCCTAAATTGCGATTGTGTAATCATAATTGGGTTAGTTTATACCCCAGCAAACCCAGCCCCCATTGCCAGAAATAGCATTTTGTTTGCCAAATTAATCACAGTCATCATCCAAACAGCTGTTTCTCCCGTAAAATTAAATATGATTATCTCACATTTTTCTTATTATACTATGAGTAATTAGTTCTATGCTTCAATAGAGTGCCGCCGAAATTAGCCCTAAAACCAGGAAATTAATGAGCATTTTAGCACTTCCTGATTCCTTGTCCAGAAGTCTCTAGGTTTTTTGGTTGGGTTTTTGGTTAGATGGCTGAAATAAGGTCTGAGATTAACACAAGCTCAAGACATTTTCATTCTTAGAAACTTTTACTAAATTTTTATGAGGAAAGGCTTTTGTAGAAGAGCTATGAGCTAAATCAAACTACAAGTTGAAGTAGCGACGTTGAAGTTATGTGACCGTGGTGTAGTTCGTTTATAGCCTAACATTAGCAATCTACTTATGGCAATTATATTTAGGCTTCAAAAATCATAAAGCGGTTACTCTGCTGAACAAAACGTGTAAGTATCATAAAATTTTGTTTGTCACAGATCTTATTTCCTGCAGTAATTGGAAAGCTCATGTAAAAATCCCACTGGCTTTTAGGCGAGGGAACCAGGGTGATGCTAACATCCGCGTTGGCCTACAAAAATATGTCACCCTGGCGGTACTCTATACAACAAAAATTCTATTCCTCTTTTAGCGTGAGCTTGCGTGTTGTGTACATGGACCATCAGCTGCGCAGGATGCTGTTAGCTTTAGCCTCAGTCTTTCTAATCTTTTACAAGAGTTCTTGTTTTAAACGTCCCCTGGAAACAATTAAATGTCTATTGGAAACAGCTTTTTCAACCACTTTCTAATCTTTGCTTAATTAGCTATCTAGCTACAGTCGATAAAATCAGCTAGCAATCGTCATTTTAGCACGCAAAATTGATGGTTGCTAGCTAGAAGTCAGAAGGTTCTTTTGTTTACCGCTGTCTTAAACCAACATTGTAAGAAATATTTTTTGCAAAAGGTCATTGTGGCTATCACTGTCCAGTTTATCTAGTGCTCTTAAGTTAACTTCTTCTGCTGAAAAAATTACATCAATAATCAATTTTTAGTAGTTGTAATATGTTTTTTTATGTGGGTCCTGCAGTTTCTGTTTTCTGAGTTGTCTGTTGAATGAAGCTGCCATGAACCAGCAAATTAACTCCAAGAACATACACAGGACACCTCTCAGCCAAACAGTACAGGAGGTCTGTTAATGTGGTTTCCAGTCTTGCTGAAAATGAGTCCAGCCCAGCCCAACCAGAACAAAACATGCTGCCTCATACATTCCTACCAGGGCTGAAGGAGGGAGGGGGGGCAAGGAAGAGGAAGGCATTGGAGAAGGGGGAGGATAGGAGACAGGTGTATGGCTGGCAAAGGACAAGGAAAGATTGAGTGAAGGAAAGAGAGATTTTCTTGTTTTTAATGCCACTTTTGCTGTGGTAGCAGCATAGATTGACAGTTATAGCCTTTTGAATTTGGATTGAAAGAAGAACAAGACTCAACGAGACAGGAGACTGAGTATCTGCGTGTCATATTGGCTTATTCTTGCTGTATCCATTATGCACTTTTTGATTTATTTTTCCCGCTTGGAAAATGTTTCTGCTGGACTTTTTCCTGTTTTTACACTTGTGCTACATAAAAATGTTGAATGTGCAGCAACTGGACACTTGTTTAAAAAGGTAGTGATATTATTATTCTGGTTAGAGGTAGTTCTGGATTTTTATTTGTTTTTCTTACATTTTATGTAGATGTAATACTTCTCATCTAACTTTTGTACAATAAATCTGAGTTACATTAGACTCTGGCCAGACTATATGTCTTCTGGTCCCTTAGTTAAAAGTGAACTAAATGGTGCAATTATTTTTTAGCCAATTTTGTGCCTCCAACTTTGTGGCAACAGCTCGTGGAAGGCCCATTCCAGTTTCAACATGACATTTTTTAACAACTACTAGCTAGTCTTACACCAGTATTTTACTCAATGAAGTCGCACCATTTCACAGCCAGGAACGTCTTTGTAAACAAAAAGCAAAAATAATAGTTTAGGGGGCAAAGATTATTTACAGATGTACGAGAAGAGTTATGCTTTAGAATTAGTTGTATTCATGTCTTACAGACTGTGTGGGAAATTGTACTAAAGTTGTAATTTGAGGCTCATTTGGTAACTTTTGCTAAACTGAAATTAAAACTCTTGACCCATGTTTTTCACTCTTCAGTCTGAACAGGTAACAGAGCAGCTAATATGTTAGCAACCTAATATTGCTTCTGTCAGTTTGTTATGTAAGAATTATGTAATGCAATGTTTCCCTGTTTTGGTGCAGATGAACTTGACTGACGTCCACAGTCTTTATTCAGGTATCAACATAATATTAACCATATATGTTAACTTCCATTTGGAAAGCTTTTCTCATTCCTCCCTTTAATTCATCTCTGTGGAAAGTTCATCTCAGATGATGATCATGTGAAACTTGATGACAACTGAAAAAATAAGAAGCCTTCAAATAAAGCATTAGAGAATATTGTACACACCCTTTGTCTCAGCCTGGCTGTCCAAAGCAGTTTAGTCCAGAGAAAACATGATGCGTTTATGGGATCGTGACTCTGAAAATCTCCTGTTTCACTGCCAAGCCACAATAAAGGAGCATTCCCTTGTAATGGCTCTTCTATAACTTCAGCTCCACAGTCTGCAGCAACACATACCACGTGTTTATAGTTGTGTGAGGAGACCACACATTCTAGTCAGAGGGCACCCAAATGAATTGGATAAGGTCAGAAATTTGAAGAGGGGCTCATTTGGCTTTATTAGTTGTGGTGAAGACCTCCACTCTGATCTGGAGCAGAGCCCATGACTTCGAGTTTTATTTAAGACTGGGAATTGATGGAGACTCTTAAGGAGGATTTTCTGTTGAATCTATGCATCTTTATGAGCACATAACATCATGGAGTAAACTGGTGAGGTTAGAGGAAATTCAGGGCTTGTTACCGACCAAGGATAACACTTTGCACAATCTTCTGTTGAAAGTTAGGTGCAGAACAGGAATGAAGAGAGGGAGGGGATGGGAAGGGGGTTTGGAAAGTCCAAACCCCCCTGAGAAAAACCACCACAGAGGAACCACAAACATAAAGTGGCGCTGATGGTTAGCTGACTCAAGCAAAGGCCTGGCGCTGCGTTCACAAACACAAAAGGTCTGATGGTGAAATAGGATGGAGGGAGGGGGGGCTGATTAACTCCATGTGGTTGAAGAGCAGCATCCGGATATTTATTGTGTTTATTTTTTTACTTTATACAGTTTATCTTAAAGCCCTGCACTCACTTGCCCGTAACCCTTTGATTAATTCTGTAACTGATACCTTCATTCACTTTCTGCATGTGTCCTTATGGAACCAGTTAGAACAGCTCTGTAAAGTAGCCTGTAACATGTCTGTCTCATGTCCTGTGTGTGCTGTTTTAACTTGCTGCTAGATTGATATTTTCATAGGTGTGGTGGCTGGCCACTGTAAAAGGTACAGTACGGTGAACTCACTGCACCCAAACACTGACATTCACTGGAACCACAATAAATTTCTACCAGAATGGATAAAAAGACAATGTTGCCCTGACAGAAATTTCTGAGTTGATTTTGTGGTGAGTTTATTACATTTTGTAAAGACAATGGACCTGATGCAAGAACATTTTTGTAGTCTTATGCTTAAGTTTTGCTTATATGATGGTTCTAATAGTCAAAGTCACCTGACTCTCTTAGCTGTTGTGACCGTCAGCCTGATGAGTGGCACCTGTTCATGACGTAGATAAGCACACAGTGGACAACCTGACAGAGAACGGGTGGTAGTGGGCCAGTATAACATTGAGGGTACTAATGAGGGGACAGGTGAGTAAGTGGGTGTGGGTGGGGTTACTGCAGGGCAGGTGGGAGTGGCAGGACCGGCAGTGAGAGTAATGAATGTGGCAAAAGCTGTTAAGTCAAACCGAATGAACTGTGACAAATTTACAATAGTGAGGTTTTTATATCAAACCTGATGTGGGCCCACAGGTTTTACCGGTTAGCTATAGTTAACTATATGGCTAAAAGTACAGTAATGTCAAAATGCTTTGGGATAAACTGGAGCCAGTCCTTATCACCCAACATCAGAGTTGGACCCCACTGATTCTCTTGTGGCTGATTATCATGTGGAGAGCCCCCCCAGAAGAGTGAGGACTGTTCGAGAGGCAGATTTTAGAATGAGCAGGTTTTAGAATAAGATGCTCAGCAATCACATATGTGTGTGATGTTTGGATGTCCACATACTTATGGTCATGTAGTGTCATTTCTTGTATGTTTGTGTTCAGATTGGTGCAGCCAAAAGCATTAATAGTTAATAGCATTAATATTAGTTAATATTAATGCTATTAACTATTAATAATATTAATAGTTAATAGCATTAATATTTCTGTGGAGAGCAGCAGAATATTTTCAGGTCAGTAACCTTGAACGGAGCAGGGTGGTCAGCTGCTTTCCAGTTGATTGCAAAACAAAAGAACCAATTGTCGAAACAGGAATTAACAGCTGTGTAATATGGACTGTCACAACGAGTTTTCTGGGCCAATTATGAAGATATGGTCTTTTCTCTGACCTTACTGTACTTCCATTGAATTGTTGACTGTTCAGTATTGGAAAAAAAAACTTTTGGAAATGTTTAGTTTTGTTGGATTTTCGTTACCACACTCCACTGCTGTAAAAAACACACCCTTGCCGTATATTTACCTCTTGTTACAGCCAAGTGTATACTGGCTGTGCTTTGTGTGTGTATTCAAACTGCAACCAAACTTTTCCATCCTCTGTCTCCCTCACAGTCTGGATGAACAACCAAAGAACCTGGTCTAGTCAGGTCAATTTTGCATAACACTTAGCTGTCTAATAATCTATGTTTAGTTTAACAGCTCTACCATAAAATATAACCATGTTCTTGACACACCTGGCCTCCATGTATTTAGTTATAATGTGGAAATCTGCTGCACATGTTCAGTAATGGCCATGGCTAAAATCACTGACACCAAAAAGCTATAAAATCAGTCCAACTTCTTATTTTTTCCAGTTACATTAACCTCATAATTGTGATACCCAGTCATCATGTTACCCATCTCATCTTTCCAGATCAGTGGTTTAGATTTACTGCCTTATAGGGAGTGGTGTTTCCTTTTTGTGGGGAGGTGGAAAGTTAGGGTCAGGGGGTGAGGTTGGTGGGTGAGGCATGTAGCAAGTCTGACTTTCAAGCTCGTGATCAGGGTTTGTTTCCCATCACAGATCTCTAATAAATTGCTTTTGCATTAACCGTAACCACAAGCTTTCCCTAATCTTAACCACGTGTTTGGCTAACCTTGACCATACTTTAAACATAGGTGATATATCAAACAGCTATGAAATCCTGCTTTGTGTCGGGATCCAGACTGGCAGGTTGGGTTGGAGTTTGAGCTTCTGTCACTAATTGCACCAGTTATTTCAAAGTTTTAAGGTGTTTTTTTTAACCCTTAATGCAGTTTGTTTAAAAAACAGTTGAAGCCAGTTATCTGTCAAACATGTCAAGAATTTTTTATGAAGATGCTCTGTTTGTTTAATTTGAAAGAAAGTCCGTTGCTGCACCAGATAACAGACCAATTTGGTTGTTGAGGAACAACTTGCGTGGATTTTTTTGAACATACTCAAATGAAAATGTACATTTTACAAAGAAACAGTTCATCAGCTGGTTCAGTCTGAACCAAATACATATTTAGTAGTTCCACAGTGTTTTGCCATGACCTGACTGTATAGGAGCGACCTGGTGGAGCTGTGTTATGCTGCTGTCAGATCAGCTCAGTTCTGCTGTATGTGTGTTGGACAGGTCGACTTCCTCACTAACGAGACAGACATGAGGGTTTTTTCCACATAGTGAGAAAAACATGAGGATGGAGGGAGGGAGGTAGGGAGGGAGGTGAAGGAGGAGAACTTTAACCAAGGAGCCATTGAATATTTGAGGTTAAATATTGATTGAGATATTTTAGAATTTCTTCCAACAGAAAAATAATGTGCTGACATTCAAGCATCTGAATCTGACCATGTTCGTGCCACAGGAGTCTAAAAATGACAAGAATTCAGTTTTCCACAGAAATGTATTTTAATCAGGGTGGGGATTTAGACTTGTGTGAGACATGAACACTCCACTGAAACACAGGGTACTGTGTATTGTTATTATGTTACTGCTACCTCTACTATACTCTAAATACTTCTACCAGTATTGCTGCTACTGCTGCTTTCATACTGAGGTTGTGTCTTTACTTTTTCAGTCTTTTTTTTTTACACATCAATCTTCTCTTTGAAAAACATCACTCCACAATTTTGTGTATTTTTTTCAAATTAGTGGGAGTTCATTTTTTGGCCACATGGCGGCAGCAGGACAATGTGTAAAAACAACTTTGACATATTTTCACCTTTACAAAGTTGATGAAGATGTTACCAAGTCGTGTTTCAGGCCAGTTACTAAATATGAGTCCACTCCTGAGGGATAAATCCAGGTTTTTACTCGCTAATTGCCCCACTATGTTCACTGTCTAGTCACGAACTTCTGTTTGTTGTTACTTTTCCACTAAATACAGCTGCCTCACATTTTCCTTCCATTAATACACCAACTTTTCCACCTCCACCAGGCATAAAAGCTTATTTTAAGATTTCTTGCATTTCTGCACAAATTGAGAATGAATGAGCATGAAAACAGTTGAATGGAAACACATCTACAGTAGAGCCATCCTGCCGATACTTGCTTATAAGTATTAACATTACAGCTGCACGTCGTTTTTATGTGACCTTTCTGTTATCAGGGTTCAGAATTTTCTGATTTTTTTCTAAAATATTCTTTGTCTCTCACTTTTCTATCTTTCCTCATTCCTGTCTTTTAGTTTCTTTTTTGTAGATGGCTGCCCCCACCCCTCCTCTCTCCCTCTCTCCCTCTCTCCCTCCATCATTATGTGAGGCTCAGTGTTTTGTGACTTGTCTACCCAGACCTGACCTCAGCTGTTCCACCACTGACTCATATAAACATTCACCTCATAGTGACATTTGCAATTCAAGTTGTCTTGGTTCTATCAGAACTGCATTTTACTAACGTTGTTTTTGGAGATATGTTTTCTTTATTTGGTTTGAGCCAAATAATAATAAACAATAAGTTTGCTTTGCATTAAATTCTCAAATGTCATTGCTGATGAAAGTTCTGACCCCAAGTGTGTTTGTGTTTGCTTGAACACTGTCATTTGCCTCTCATAGACATTGTATAGAGGTAAACTTTTGAGAGAAGTAGATTTAAAAACTGTTTGGAGAACAGCTTTTTATTTGTTAATAGATGCAGGATAGAAAATGTTTCAGACCCTCAGACCCTCATCAATCATTGTTTGGAACTACCCCCACTTTCATCACCTTTCAAGCCGTTTTTCCCTGGTTCTCTCCCCATCAGAGACTCCTCTTTATGTTGAGCTGATTATGTGGTTTACCACAGCAGACACTAGGATGTGGAATAAAACAAAAAAATAAAATATCTTCTTACCACTCAAAATGAACTGTAAATCCAAACTTACAGTTTCAACATTTACTTAAACAAAGACACAAAAGGACAACAGAAGTCACATTTTATGCACCAGCTCGTTAGAAATTTGCATCCCCAACATTTGACCTGTTGTCTCTACAAACATATTGCTTATATTAAGGCATAATCCAGAAGACAATATAATTGTTCTTGAATTCAGAGCATCTCCAACAGTGACCCAGTTCCCTCTCAAACCACAGTGTGGTTACTGTGCTTTCAACAAAATATGGCTTCCATTTGTTGCTAGCATGGTTAGCTGTTTAGTGTATCAGTGTTACTTGAGACAAATATAAATATAGTGCAGATGCATAAAGAAATGTATCACTTACAGCATTATACAGTGAGATTGGTTGGTGGAAAATTCACAAAAACACATATTTGAACATTAAAGGAGCTATTTGTAAGTTCTGCTATTGCTACATAGCCAATGTTAGCATTAACAGCTGTTCACTTACCAGAAGAAAAGTAGTGAGTTCAGCATCAAACTTAATTTCTTTACTCGCCCAAGAGCTGTCTCCACTGCTGGAGAGCAACAGCAACGTTAGCACATAGTAAAATTAGCATGCTGACCAGCTAGCCCCGGCCCAGATTGTCACGTTTAGATAGCGACTCACTGGAGCCTCCAATCTGCCCTGACAACTTAGCACTGCTCAGAGGATGTATCCTAACCTCTTGTCTTGTAAACAATAACAATGGCTAAAGCTCTTGTCAAGCTTAACGTTTTGATGAATGTGAATAAACACGTTGCTGGAGTCACTGTAGAGTTTTTCTGTATTAAACCAGACAACGATCTTTCCCTGACTTTAACCGACTGCTGTGAGTCCAAACATAACCCTAAAAGTGTAGAAAATGCTGTAGTTACTACATGTGCATATTGTCCTGCAAGATCTGACCTTTTGGCAGAAAACAAATATGCTGTCTGTGAATGTTCTACTGATATGTTCAGTATCAATGGATTTGCATATCATTACGTTAAGAGGAAATATTATCCAGTTGCAATCACATTTCCTTAAACGTCTTTACTGTTGCATATTAATTTCTGGGAGGCAGTGTAGTCCTTATGCAGACTGTGTTGCTGTATAATATATTCACAGTCATATTACTTCTTCCTTTGTCACTTGACCATACGTATTATTGTGGCGCCGGCAGACACAAGTGTTGATGTTGTTCTTCCTGGAAGCATGGTCTCAGATGATATGACTGGGTCAGACTGCGTGATGTTGGTAGTCAGCTGGTAGCTGAGCCACAGAAGCATGTGATGCCAGCTGTGTGCCTGAACTAACACCACAACCAATATTGTTGGAGTATCCCTTTGAATCACACCACATCTTTCTGGAGTCACTCAACACATTTTCCACAATCAGAAACATCACTGCAAAGACAAGCAAGTTCAGGTGCAAAGACGAAGTAAGTCTTCAACATGCCTACATACATCACATCCTACAGCAGTCTGACAGTGTTGGCTTTAAGGCTGCAGCTCCTTTGGCAGTATCAACACGGGGACATGTCCAACTGTCTCTTCAGCTTGTCAGCAACCTGCCAAACCCCTGTTTTCCTGTGTCTGAGTGTGTTCCCCAGCGCTTTTCCTTCAGAAACCTCCTCCCCTGCAGTCCCACCGAGTGTTTCCGTTTCCTAACATCAAGCTCCATACCCGCAGTCCCTCAGCTGTGGGGTTTGGGTGGTGTACAGTTAATGACGTGTTGTATAGAGTCCAGTGCTGCTACACACAGCTATAAAAACATGATGTTGACTGTATTCTGGGACTTTAAACTGGCTTTGGGTGGTTTATTAAGCCCTCTGGTTATATTCTGTCATGCTTACTTCGGCCATTTTCAGCCCGAGTGTGTGTTGACAACTTCCTCAGACACGTGCACACGTAACACGCACAATACTCCCACTAGAATCAGCACACAAAACCAACAACTGTTCTCATACTTTGCACCACCATGGGGCTGTTTCGCCTGAGCAAGGAACCGCTCAGAGAAAGCATTTGAGCAGAACAAAAACAGGCTTTTTTGTTGTACTTTTCTGTGATAGCAGCCTCATACGGAACACACTGTACAATACAGAGACTTCAGGGGGATAGGGTGGGGGGATGTGAGGCAGCTGGTTTGTATGATTTATAACAGCAGTCATAAAACTAGTTGGTGGCTCCAGCAGAATGAGTTTCACAGTACATTTTTTCTAAATGTCTGTTTTGTGCTTTCTTTCATTTTTTTTTGGCAGATAACTATGGTGGATACGAGAACCAGCTTTTCAAAGGTAATGATCAAGTTGTTCTATTGTCCTGAAGGTGTCAACCAGTTCATCGTATATGGTTGTCACTGTTAAAAACATGATATTGTCTATGGAATCTGTGGGTCCTTTCCACAGTCTTCCTTCCCTTCATTGCCTCTGTACACAAAGCTTAATTGGTTTCAGAGGGAGGTAAATGAGCCTTATACACATATTGGAGTTACCAGTCATAATTCATCGTAATTACCACTTTTTTACTTGGAAATAGCGTTAAAAGAAACATTCAAATTGCTATTGTGAATAGGAGACTCTCATTAGCAAAGTGCCTGAAACCAAACGAACATGTCACTCTAGGTAATTAAACCTAAATTTCATGGATGTAGTGCTGTGATGTTTCTTTTCCCTTCTCAAACCAACTGTACGCTCATACAACCATCTTGATTGAAATAAATTCCATTAGATCTTAACACAATTACAATTCCATGCCGTTTGTAACCCAAACAAGCCTTGTTAAATCTCTGTCAGGGGAATGATTCTGACTCTTTCATGAGTCTTGTTTTAAGTATTTATGATATTTTAAAGTGATTCAAAGAATGTAACTGATAAATCACACTTCAAAAAAAGTCATGTTTGTGTTGTCGGTAGTAGAACATCATGTTTTCATATTGTCATGTTTGCATTTTGTCCTCGTCTTGTTTTTCAGAGGAGGACTTCACTGGAGAGGAAGAGGAAATGCCTTCGTTTAGAGGTGAAGTCCACATACACATGTGCACAAGTCTAACAGCAACAAACAAGGGCATTTTGTATCAACAGTGACTTGTTACATACACACAGGCCATGTGTGTACATGCTTGGCTTGTGTGTGAATGCCTGCATTTGGCTTTTTCACAGTGTGGCTCCTTGAAACTAGGCTCTAGACTGTTATTTCCATCACTTATGATAACTCTGCAGCAAGTAATGGCTCAGATTTGAGAACACGTGACTTTGGGACAAAAAAACCCCAACAAAACGTGTCAGCTGCAGATCATCAGATAGGTTGTAAATGAGCATTATCAGAACTCAGGAATTAATATGTAGTGTTATTATTAAAAATGGAAATGATGGTGAAAGTTATAATAAGCCAAAACTAATTTCTAGAAAACAACAACAGACAAAAAAAGATTGTTTTTCCTAACTTTTAGTGGTTTAACTTCATACTGTGCTGATGTAGACGTGTACTCTGGGGTGTGTTTAGTTCACTGTTACATCACTGCTGGGTGTGGCTAAAGGTGTAACTGACTCTAAATGGCTAAAACTGATTGATTTTTATGTTAAGGCAGTTTACATCAAAAGAAGAAGCACAGATACTTGTCCAATTCTTGAATGAATTTTAGAGTTTTTTTTGTTGGTGCATTTTTGTTTTCGATCAGTAATCCACACACATTCACGTTCATATTCCTTCACTGTGTTTCCAGGGCGTAACAGAGGCGGCTGTGTGAGGTGCCAGCAGAGCCATTCTCTACAGCTGGCTGTCAAAGTCCTCTATGGATTTGTTGTATTCCTCATCATCATAGTGGCAGTGCTGGCATCACTCGGTGAGTTCAGTTTTTTTTTTTTTAATTTGCAGCCTAAAATGAAATAAAAAATGCCCCAGATGTCCAAGTAATTACCAGCAAAAGACCAGCAAATTGTAAGGAAATTATGAAGAAAGTTTCCAGGAAGTTAAGAGAAGAGTGAGAAGCAGACTTGTAATTAGAACAGGTCAGACTCTGCTTTGAATACTTGTGTGTGTGTGTGTGTGTGTGTGTGTGTGTCTCAATAAAATAAGGTCCATTTAACTCCCATAGATCAAATGAATGTGGTCCTGGCTCCTGTATGCCATGTTTTACCTGACAGCTGCTCTGCACCAACAGATGCTTTTCACATTAACATGACTTTTTTATTGGGTTTCAAAGCGGTAAATCTTCATCTTTTACTACCATCCAGGGATCTCAGATCTCAGAGAGTGATGTGAGGTAGATTGATGCAAAATCCACACAGCCCACACACACACACAGACATACAACCTTGTATTCAGGTACACATGTACAGAAAGGTAAAGGGGTCTGGTTTTTGGTTCTAGGCCTGCTGTGAACTGTGTGCATGTATTTCACATACGTACACGTGCTGGAAACATGTAGACATACTCTAAATGTTCACCACTTTGTCAAATCTGTGACCAACCAAATATTAAACAGAACATTTTACCCATAAATACCTTTCTTGGTTAGGTGCTCCCATTTCTTAAAGCTGTCTGTGACTATTGTTTGTCATTTGAGACATTAAAATTGTTTTTAATTGATATTTTTGTGATAAGCTAACCATTATACTAGGCTTAGGCTAATATGTTGCTAATACAACTTCCTGCAACTGTGACTTGTGTACATGTCTACATTAATTACTGTGTTGCACTGTGCAACCTCCCCATGAAACTTATTCCCTAGAAATTAAGTTCATATCTTACTAAACTGTTTTCTTAATTATGTTGTGGTGGCAACATAATCACCGGCTGGATTCAGTTCATTGGCGATGTTTTTTTGAGGGAATTAAGCGCTACATTTATGAATTGCATCAAAGTCGCAGGAGGTGGTTGCGTCTCCGGGCTGTGGTTAGGTTCAGCTGACAAAAGCCCTCTGGTGAAGTAGGGGAAAGATGGTGGTTTTATTTAAATGTAAATGTAAACACATTGCATCAGGGTTGGAGTAAGCTGATCCGATCCAAACGCAAATCAGTATTTATGAACCATCATCATACCCACATGTGTGCTAACACGCATTAATAAACACACATAACTTTGTAGCTGTTTTGCAATGCTTTAGACATAGAAACAGCCCTCAGCTTATGTTTTTCTCAAATTACAGCACAGCTGTTCAGCACCAAAGCACTGAAAACCTTAGTATCAACAGAGAAAATATTGCACTTGGCTGTAACTCCCAAGTGTACATGTGCTCAAGGAAAAACACTAATCTTTGATTTTCCATTCCCTGCTGAACATCTGTTTTACAACAAATACATTCTTCTGCAGAAATCCGTGAGGTAACAAGTGGGGACTGAAGTAACACATTTTTTAGCTCTCTGCATCATTGGAGTGAAATACATTTGTCAAGTAATCACATACAAAGCATATTGCTGATAAATATATATTGCTAGTAATGCATGTATAGTATCTCAGTGTATAGGTCTAATGAAATACTGCAACAGCATCCTTGATGTCAGAACCATGTGCAGCATCATTGTCACAGCAGCTAATACAGTAGAGCAGGCGGTATGTGCAGGAAGCATGTGGAAATATTTTTATATGCAAACACACTGTGCAACAGACCTGCATTAATCCCCAGAGCCAAGGACTAGGATGCTGAAAAAGGTCTGCAAACACATTATGAAAACTTATACTCACAAAAACTCACACTCACTAAATTGTTGTTGCTCTCCTGGGAAATATGTAGGGGCAGCAGGACGCAGCCAGCTGTTTAAACCGCCATTCATCAGTGTTTGCTAGCTAATGAAAACTTAATGTGTTTTGTTATCGGGGCTTAAATTACAATTTCCTGTTTTTACTAATTTAAATACTTCCTATTTCCTTTTAACACCAAGGTCCTGCTGATGTTAATCATATCTGCATCCACTTAGCAACATTCAGGACCATCTTCCAGGTGTTCGTTTTTTTTTTTAAGTCCCTGATCTGTCAGCATTTGTTTTATATGTTTAAAGTTAATGGTTCAATTTCCCATGGACTTATATTAACTTTTACAAAAACTAAAACTAATGTGTTTAGCAGAGTGAAGTAATCCTATTCTTTTACTAAACTCAGGATTAATATTATGTGTTAAATTAAATTGCTGAACATTTCCCCTTAACTTTACAAACTTCCCTGTGTCTCCAGTGTTCAGGAAGGTTGACAGCCTGTCTGAAGAAGAGTCCGTCTACTACAAGAAGATCACCAGAGTTCAACAAGGAATAGATGGTACAGCAGCTGGATTGATGTGCAAATTGTTTATATTTTATATAATTTAATCTTGTTATCTTGTTATTCATTATCTGTTCATACAACAGCCTCCAGTCATTATTTCCCACAGCAGGGATTAATGACAATAGCAATAGAAAGACATTTATACACACCAAATAGGAATTCTTGAAGGTGTCTTTGTGTATTAACTGAAAGGGGGAAAAAACATTTTTGTAAATAAAAATTATTAAACTTTAATATACTTTCCTATTAACTTGGATGATTTCAGAGATTCTTAAAATGAAAATAAATGCAGCAATTTCTTTGTTTATAGCATCAAAAGAGCATAAAATAGCTGTTTTCTGATACTATGAAGAAATTAAATTGATGGTTTAGGTGCATTGTTCAGAAGTTCATTCTTGACCTTGACAATAATGTCAGAGGAGCTCAAAAGATGTCTTTTTTCCACACTCTTACGAAAGACACTTTCATATATAACATACACTGTCATCTATGACTTTTTACCCATACTGCCTCACTGTTCCCTCCCTCTCATCTCCCTTTCTCTGACTCCTTCTCTCAGATCTGAGCTCCACCTCCAACAGTTCAGGCTGTCTTGATGTGACTCTGTACAGCGAAGAGATCACCAGGCTGAAGAGAGAGTTTGAAGACATCCAGAGAATGATACTGGGACAAGAGCAGGTATGGTGGATCACCTGAGAGACAAAGGAGACATCAGTTAACAGCCCACAAGACAAAGATATTCAATTTGAAATCAAATAAAACACAGAAAAGCAGCAGCCCATCACTCCGTTCACCTCTGATCGCTAACATTTTCTTGATCGCTGTCCCGCTCCAGGTCCTGGACCAGGCGTCCCAGGCCCAGGCCACGCTAAGGGCCACCAGCAACCGACTGATACGCGACATGCAAAACCACCTCATGTCGATCAAACTGCTGAACCAGTCCCTGGAGAGATACGTGGATCAGGTGGAGGGCTGGAAGGACGTGATCGAGGAAACTGAAGAGAAGATGAAGACCCTGTCGGAGGATCAGTACAACATCAAAGCCACAGCACAGCAAGTTAATACTACAGTGGCTCTCAGGTGAATGAGAAGCTGAGGGGAGGGACAGACCAACAGATAATATACAGTATTATATAAAACACTGATATCCACTGTGTTATACTTAGTCTTCAGATTTATTGGGAACATTTCTTTCTATGATCATGAGACAATTTTTTATCATGTATCCACTTTCACTAATCTTTATCAGCATAATATCCAGTCCGACATGCCTACTAGTTTATTATCGTTTCTCATTAGCTATATCATATGTGTTCATTAACTTGTAGCAAACTGGCTGAGTGGGAACTTAGTCCATGACTGACAGCAGGCAAGAAGTCAGCTTCATAGCCAATTTTTTTTTTTTACAATTCTCACATGCAAACCATTATTTATGAAGGCAAAGTACAGTAAGAAAAACAACTGGGATTTCCTGTTTGAAAAAGGCACAGCAGGGACTAAGCTGCAGGACACATAATGCTGATTTAAACCTAGAATGTGACTGATGGAGTGTTTTCTTTTTCTGAATGGGTGTCATGATTAAGTAACAAGAAAAACATATTTTTCCATCATTATTTGCTGTTAACAACAGAAAAGGCATGTAGGTGAAGTATTTAGTGAGATAGTTAAAATAGTGGTTTTACACAGTATTTCAGCAAAGACTTACAAAAATTATCAGGCTGCTTCCTGATAGTTTGTATAAACAAAAACAGAGCAGACACCATTTGAAAGAGTCTGCAGCCATGCTAAGACTCTGAGTTAAGTGTTAAAGTTAGCATGCTACCATGCTCACTTACAATTGTTGCCAATTTTGTGCTAATTGTACAAAACACAAACCACTATGTACTGATGCTGATTGTCATTGTCAAGAACTGTATGAATTTGACCTCCTGGTGGCGCTTGATGAAAAATCTGAGGATCTTCAAAGTGATAAAAAATTCAACCTGAAGGGGATGAGAAAGTCTGTACAAAATTTCATGGGAAACCGTTCAATGTTTGTTGAGACATTTCACTCAAAACCAAAAATGTCAAGAGGTGCTAGAGGAGAGGTCAGGGGATCACTAAAGTCATCAGGGTTCATTCTCTTTGAACAATAAATGTCTGTACAAAAATGTGAGGCACACATGGAATAGCGGCTGAGTAATTTTAGTCTGGACCGAAGTGATGGACTGACATTGGCAGAACAATGTGAATACAGAATAATTATCCACTGCTCCTCACGTCATGTGTCTCCCTCTGCTCTCAAGCACGATGTGGATAGACGCCCTGCAGAGGAAGGCAGATGAGGAGACGCTTGTCCTCCAGAAGTTGACCAGCGACTGGCAGAACTACAGCCGAGTGCTAAGCGCTATCAAATCCAACGCAAGCAGCACCATGCAAACTGTGCGCCTCCTCCAAAACAACATCGTAGTAGATCACCAGAGAATCGCCATGTCCACCGAGGTGTACTATGACCTAACTCAGCAGGTGAGTGTGTGTGTGTGCAGTCTGTGTTTGCACAGAACAACCACCCATGTAAATGATAAATAAAAAACATTATTTAAGAAAAAGAAGAATGTAATTTGCTGATAAATGAATAGTAAATAAATATAATAATAAATATGAAGAGCAGAGTTATTTTACAAGTAGCAAACAGGTTTTAGAGATTGTGAAGGGAAAGCTCTTTGCAAAAACAATAAGAAGCAGAACCTTTTGTTAGGGTTAAGGTCTAGTTAATGCATTATCTCAATGAGTTTCCTCACAACTACAGAGCTACAACATGTGTCTGTGTGCTCTCCAGGTGATGAACCTGCAGATGCAGCTTGACAATGTGACATCTTTCATGGATGAACACGAGGAGAACATGCATGACCTTCACTATCATTCCAGGTAACACACATAGAAATGTGTACTATTAAATTAACAAGAACATTGAACTTCCCTGGAGAAATACTCCAACATTACATGTGTAATCCCTCACTTTAACCTAAAACCAAAAATATTAATGACTAACCTTGTGGGGACCAGACTTTTGTCCCCATATGGGAGGTGTGTCCCCATATGTAACACTGTGAACAGATGTCCCCACAACATGATGAAGAGATGACATACACACACACGTGTGCACACACACATACATAGACACACACACACACAGAAGGAGTATTTTACAGAATAGTACTCTGGAAATGTCAAAACTCACATTGTAACCATCCTCAATCGTCTCCTCTTTAGGTACTACGAGAACCGCACAGGTGAACGTTTCTCTGCCTTGGATGGTCGTCTGAACTCGATCGATATGGAGATCGACACAGTCTCCTCCAGCATCAACGCCACCGTCAGCCACGTCCAGAGCATGTACAAATACATCAACATCGAGAGCTCGTCCTGTCAGAGCCGCATGGGCAGACACACGGAAGATCTACAGGTTGTCAGCGCGCCGGAACTCAGAATTATTTTATGAATTGATTAAGAAATATAAGTACACAAAAGATGCAGGTTAGAGCTGTAGTCCTGCAAACAAAGACACAATTATACCAGCTAGGGAACCTTGGCTCTGTGAGCCAAATATGGTGGAATCTACTGTCAACCTGACATTAGACACAGTCCTCACTGGACTGCAAGATCAGGAATTTGATTGGTCAAAAATATAGACTCATTCATGGCCAACCCATGGTGGGTTGATTTATTATTTGGTCTATCCTATTTGAAGAGCAGATTAAGAGCCACTGAAAATCTGTGGTCTAACTCGTCATCCTGTTGCAGTGATGTAGAAGTACTCACTGTGTGACATCACTGTTGGGTGTGGTTACTGGTGCAACGGAGTGTATTTCTGACTACAAACAGTCTTGAAACTTTTAACCAGGGAGGGCCACAAAATACTGCTTTTCCCCATGTTTTTGGGTGTAAGTCTTTGCAGTCATTCCACTATTGAGCAAGAACAGGATAACTGACAGCCACTAAACAGCTGCTGCAATCTAAACAACAACTGACACTGTTCTGTATTTTGTCTTACTAACTTCTCCTTCTCTTCTTTATATCCTCTTTATCCTCCTAATCTGTCCTTCTTGTCCTTTGTGTTTGTGTTCTTCTTGGTTTCCTGCAGAACCTGAACAACACAGTCTTGTTACTCCTCCACTTGGCCGACACGCTGAGGCAGCAGAATATGTTGTTAAATGTCCGACTGGATATGGATGTCAGGAACCTGTCCATGGTGATGGAGGAGATGAAGCTTGTGGACGTTTTCCATACTCAGCTCATTAAGAACTTCACTATAGTAAAAGGTATCGTAAATGTATTGTCTTGTAAAGATAAAGTCTGACCGTGTCTCCAAACTCAGCTTTTTAACCTCGCCTCACTGTCTTTTATCAACAGGTGCTCCTGGACCTCCGGGGCCCAAAGGGAACCGCGGTGAAACCGGTCCAAAGGGGCCTATGGGACTGACTGGGAGCAAAGGTGACCGAGGCCCAATAGGAGGTCGTGGATCTGCTGGAGAGAAGGGGTCTTTTGGGCCAAAAGGGGCACCAGGTGAACCAGGTCCCAGTGGAAATAGAGGGGGAATAGGGATCAAAGGAGCCAAAGGGTCTCTTGGCACACCGGGGCCACGTGGTGAGAGGGGCCAGAAAGGTGACATGGGCCCCTCTGGTAGGGACGGACTTCCAGGACCTACAGGACCTCCAGGGATTCAGGGTCAGGCAGGACTACCAGGCATCATTGGCCCAACAGGACCAAGGGGAAAACCAGGGCCACCAGGGCCACCTGGACCACCCGGAACCCCTGGACCTCCAGGGTTGCCGTACCCCCATGACCGAATCAACACCCAGCAGCAGACCGTGACACCTGCTGCTGTGTCCAAGCGGCAGTAGAGAGATGGATGGACACAGACTGGAGGCGATCTGTCCAGTACAAAGAACCTTAAGAACCATAGTCTGATATGAACTGAAGTAATGTCATCCATTGTGACTGGAGACGCAATAATCCATTTATATGGGATTGTCTAAAACAATGGAGAACTTAATGAACAAATGCCACAAATCAGAGTGGAGATGGGGTTTAAAAGGAGGCATTCCCCTGATGAAATAACACAAATAACACAGGACATGAACCAAGAGGAAGATCTAAAAGATAGAAAGAAGATGGTTTTCCACAAACTGAACAGCTCAAGGCTGAAAATGGACAGAATTTGAAGTTTATATCATTGCAGTCTTCATACAACACATGGATCTCATACTGTAACCAATGTTGATGGGTCTTTTCTTGTATTAGACCCAAATACCATAGACCTTCCCATCTGTTAGTCAATATACAAGTAACAAAGTACAGAATTGAGTTTTTACTGGAATTAAAAACTTACCTTTGATGATGAGAGTAAAAGGAATGAAAACAAATCCACTATTGAATTTTAATTGTTGCCTTGTTGAATGTACTGGAAATAAAGAATGTGTTTGAGGTTGTTGTCAAGTCACCAAAACCTCATGGGGTATAATGAATGGGAGGGTTGTTAACCAAAGATTTGGACTCAAGTGGTGTTTTCCCATGCAGACTACTCAAAGGTTGACATTCCCATGCACTGCTATATGGGCACAGAAAAAACGTATACATTGACACATCCTTTTCTGGTGGATAGCACTTTATAAGTTCTTAAAGTGTAAAAATTAAGGTCAGTTTGCTTATATTTTGTGTTTCAGAGCAGGTACTCTGAAGACTTTTTTTCATGTAAATGGGCAAAACTGTCATTTTATGATCTGTAAAGTAGCAGAATGAAATATGGAGCTGGAGACGGGAGGTGCTTAGCCTAGCTTAGCATACAGACTGGAAGCAGGGGGAAACAGCTCTGCCTAAATCTCACTAATTAACACATTGCAATGCATCTGTTCATAAACATAAATCTAAAAATGGCAATTGTGGTTTTGAGGGGAGTTGCATGCTGTAACATTCTTGACACGCTCACTGGCTGTAAAACCACAAACTGTCATTCTTACATTTTCCTTGTATAAAAATAAACAATCAGGATGCGACATGATAATTTGAATCTGATTTTAGGTGCCGAGTGGCATATTTTTTAACATTTTTAACATTTAACAACAGAAAGCCAGGTTATCTGTTTGCCTCTGCCTCCAGTTTGTATGCTAAGCTAAGCTAAATGCCTCCAGCTCTAGCTTCATAGTTTATTCACTGACATGAGAGTGGAATCATTCATCTCATCTAACTCCTCACAAAATGTTGAACTATTCCTTTTACAGGTATGAAGGCTAGAAGGTTAACGAAACTTATTCAACACAAAGAAAAACAAACAAAAAAAAAAACTTGTTGGTATCAAAGTAGCTGTCAATTTTAATTTGCTTTCCTGCAACCAAATGTTTTTTGTTTTTACTACTATAAACAATTGTGATAGCAGAGAAATGACTTTTGCGAGTGTTTGGATCTTATAACACACATAAATAATCATTTATACCACATAGAAAAGCTTTTCTAAAAGGGAAACATTATTTTTGTAAACCTGTGTGTTGTAATGAAATGCGACTGGCTTGCATCGAACTTCAATAAATGCTTTTTTTGAACAGTCCCGTTCTTGTCAGTATCCTACTGTACCAAAGCAGACTGCTATTGTGGCCCTGTGAAGGAAAGGGAGTGGATTTGTCATTAATTCAAAACACATGTCAACCCCTCCTATTAAATATTTGAGGTCAGCAACCACTGAGTCAAACATATTCGATTGTCTAGATTTTCTCTGTTGTTTTAATATAGGTGCTCCACCAAAAATGTGGCCTGTCATTTACATTTTGTGGCTCACAATAGAATAAAGAAAAGTGTAGTGTACACAAAAATTAAGAGGCTTACAGGCTCACTGAAAATCACCATCTGTGATATTAATATGTGACACAGACTTGTGCGGATGTGTTGTTGCAGAAAACAGCTGATAACCTCCCTGCAGCAGTTTGTGGTGAACGCTACTTTCGCAGCACTTCTCTCATTCTCAGAGTGGGAACATGACAGGCCTTGTGGGATGTTAGGAACCTGATCTCCAACAAAAACTTCCTTCAAGAATCCACCCAAATCCCTTATTCCTTCAGTCCCTATGGCTGTTAGCTACGAGCATGGAACATTTGCTCCAAATCACTCGCTGTTTTCACCTCAGGAAAATGAAGCAAAGGCATGGAATTGCTGCTGCTTTTTTATCTCTGGAGTAATAAAGTATGGCTGAGTCTTCTATATATCTGATTTGCTTATACTGTATTCTCCCTTTCTATATCCTTCAATCTGACCAGCACCTCTTCTCTGCTTTTGTCATGTGGCGAGGGAGACCTCCAGCAGACAAATATTTCCACATGTGGAGCCATAAATCACCAGGACTGCTGTTAAACTGTTGGAGGACAAATTTGCAGGGCATGGTACCACAGATGTCACAAAGAGAGGGAAGGGAGGGGAGAGGAGGAGGAGTCGTGGACCAAATACACCGAAACCCCATAGACGGAACCAATGGCCGGTGTTTGACAAAACATTTTTTGGTCTGTATATTCATCTGCCCTCAATATGCAGCCAGCTAAACACACAACCATTAAAGCTCAAAGACAAGAGCTGGCCTTTGAATATTTAACTGAAAGCAACTGTAAAACTCTATCACAACAAATACCTGTACTAACCGTTACAGTCAATGATGAGGTTGTGTGGCGCAATCTTGAAGAGGTAAGTGACATCTGGAAAAAAAAATGAACTAACAGATAAATTCCTACATTTATTTATTCTTTTATTTATTTCTCTATTATATTAAAATTTACCTATTTATTCCTTTATTTATTCTTCTTTTTGTTTCAACATTTATTTTTTCATTCCTTTGCAGATTTATTCTTTTTTATGGCATTACCAAGACTCCATAGACCTCCACCCTGCTCTGACTTTGTTGCTCTGTAATACCATCATCGGACTTCCTTCTTCACTCCCATCATAGTTACTGCAGCTGCTAGAAGGCTTTGTCACTTGAACTCAAACAGATGTTGTTTTGAGACATTTGCTCCTCGGACTGATGCTATCGTTCTTCTTGGGAAGTGCCGATCTGTGTCTGCTGGCTAAAATATTATTGTCACAGAAGCGCTGCAGATGCCTTACCCTTAGAGTGAAATGAAATGTTAGTTAGGCTAATCCCATCGTGCTACTGCTTACTGCTATTACTGTGAAACTCTGTCAGCGTCAGCACCATCTAGACTTTCAGGTCGGTAGCAGCTACATGCAGTGATTCATGTTTCAGATCGTCGGCCACAATCGAACTGAGGTTCATTCGAGTAATGTGGGAAAAGGGGCAGGGGATCGAGGCCTGTTTAAACTGGCAGGAATCACTAGTTAATTTTGGTTTGCCCTGTACACCGCATGCTTACTCGCAAGGTATATTTGAGAACTTTAATATTGCCAGAGGTCACTGGAGGGGGATTTTTGGAAGAGCTTAATTATTGTTTTCGTTCTTATTATAGTGGCTCAGCATCTCTAATCCTAGACTCCTGTAAACACACTGCCTTGACAAGAAAAACACCACAAATGTTCATCAAGAGTTACTGTCAGAAGAAAACTTTCTGGAGACTGAGAAAAGCAGCAGCGTCTTTACTTTGCAGGGTAGTATAAGTTAGTGAAACTGCAGGAGCGAATGAAGTTAGAACATAAAACTCTCCAATGTGGACCAAGAGCAGCTCTTTCCTATGATAAAGGATGTGAGGTGTGAAGTGTGAGAGGAGGGCATGGCGTGATATAGCTGTGGTAAAAAATCACCAGGTCCAGCCAGCATAAACCCTGCAGCCAGATGTGCTTTCAGCAACCTCTGCCAGGTCTGACTTTCCCCTGGTGGAATATATTTCCCCGTTTCATATATGTGTAATTTTCTCACCCTGCAGGCTTAGTAACAGGCTTAGAGCTCTAACTTCATAATTTACCTGTTATTCTTTCTCTGTAAGTCATGAACGATGGGATGTAACACTCTCTCTCCCTCTCTCCACATGAACACTTCAGGCCTGATTGGCTGTGAAGTGGATTGAGTAGCTGTGAGTAATGGTGTGTCCAACGCGCCACACAGGACCGCCGCTTTCTGCCGACTCAGTATTGTGATGTCATGCCCGCACATGGCTTAACTGCGAGTGAGGGAGCGATGGGTGTCTGCAATTAAAAAACAATCCTACCTCAGACTATAATTCACAGTTCATCGCAGAGGGGTTCTGTTTAGACAGTTGGATGGAAACGTCGGTCTGTCAGTCCACCACCGCGGTCCAGGATGACTCTGGAGACCCTCCAACTTTACCTCGCTTCATGTGTATCTACTAAACAGACTTTCACCAGATTTTGTACAGACATTCACGGTTCCCACACGGTAAACCACACTCACTTTGGTGATCATCAGAACTGTTCATCAGATACTTGAATAGCTTCATTAACCTTCCCCCCTCCTTACCTTGCGTATGTTGGAATAGGGAGGGCTGTGTCTGACAATTTTTTGCAAACCAAGAATCACACCTACTTCATGTGGTTGTCCAGTTCTGCAGAGGTGAGGAAATAGGTGGTGTTTGGACTTCCTCATCTCTCCCAGCTGGCACCAGACGTATGAAGCAGCAGAAAGACGCTGGACTCTAACGACTCTAACATTGCACAGGCGTTAAATTTAGGTTGGAAATGAAAGTCAGGTTGACGTCAAAACCCAACGCTGGCTAAGTGACAACGTGACGTATAGAAGACATTTAGCAGATGTTTAGCAGACGTTGGTTTTTGCACACAACTAGAGTGTCAGTATCGTATATGTTAAGATGGCACTGGCAAAAAAAATGACATTAAATTTTGGTCAGGTGACGGAACAACCTATATACTTTCACCCAATTATCAAGTCTAATGATGTTGGTGGCCGGCTGTGTGCCTGTTGGGTAGTTTTTTCACTCTTTGCACAACTTTTTCTGTCACTTTTTGTGTGTACAGAAAAGTGCAACGTTTCAAATGCCTTCCAGGAGAGGCTGTCTGAAAATGTGCACTGTTATCCCCATGTTTAAACGATTAAACCATTATCGCGTCTCCCTTGCCTCTATGACAGCCACTTTTTCACTCTGCCTTCGAGTGTGGCCATTCAGACATCATATGAACTAGCTCTTCTCAACCGTGCCTCAACCCAGTGGTGGATATTTGCAGTTTTGAGTAAAATGTCTGGACAACTATTGGATGCTTTTACATACTCACAAACAAATGCAAAGTCTCAGACGATCCCTCAACAGGGACAGTGGTAACAATCTAAACCCCAAAAACAACCGCCTGTCCACAAAGATAAAGATGAAAGCTCCAGAAACAGGAAGTGGACTTAATACACTGAACTAACATTAACACAATGTCGTCACTCTTAACACATCGACATCGATCATCTGAAAGGAGCATTTTCCTGAGGCTGCTCCCTGCCAATGAAAATATCAGAATGACTCTACTTTCACTGTGACACCTACGTATTTCTGCAATAGCTTGTGAGGTGATTTTGTTGCTTAGTTACCTGTTCAACAGAAAGCAAACATCAACTTCACTTCAAAGGCCCTTTTTCCATTTCACAGGTGTATATGATATCATTTACAAAGCCATGTGACATTAGTAATGCTTTTGGATGGACACGCTCAGTCTTAATAGTCATAGACTGCTTGAATTTTTATTAAGATCAACAGCACTGGCAATTGGACCTTACATCTTTGTAATGTCTGTGCCATTCATTAATATAATGACTTTGTAATGGAGATCATTTTCTTTTACAGCTTCTCTCTTGAGCACGGACAAAAATAAATTATTTCTCTGTATATTCCCCTTTTAAATTTTAATGCTTTCCTTCCAGCGCTCTGTCTCTTTAATTCTCGGGTCAGGCTGTGTAATTTCAATCATAATGACATTAAATCTGCCTGGAGTGGGAGGTGGCACAGGGAGACATTACCTAACCTGCACCAACACCCACGTGCACATATGCACATATACACACACAATTTCAGACGTGAGCTAACCGTTGACTTGACAGGCCCCCAAAGAGCTCATTACATAGACAGCTGTAAAAACACACTTGGCCTTTCACTCTGGCTCAGGTAACTATTATTCTGTACGAGTGTGAGGACACGGATCACACCTGCTGCACAGTGTGTCGTGAGTCAGCAAGGAACTCTGAAAATAAACAAGTAGTTATAGGTCTTTTTGCATTTAGTTACAGATTGTTCATCACCTGACATGGGGATTGGGTTGTATCTTAAAAATCATTTTACACATTTATAAATCTTGCTTGTGTTTAAGTGTGTGTGGTGCTTGGATACAGGAGGAAGTCACTATTAATTCCTAAATGGTTGGTTGTTGTTGTCAAAGTCCAGTTGGGAATGCAGACTAACTGCGCACTGGCATTTTGTGCATTGTGGTTTTATGAGGGTCTATGTTGTCTAAGGCTACAAACAGTTCTGCCTTGAACTTGAAGAAAGGCCTGCACAGACCTTTTGAACCTCCTGAGTCATCCAGCTGGAGGCACTATTTCTTTTGGCAGTGACCACAGCGAGGAGGGTGGGAGAGCTGCAGGCTCGCTCAAGGCACGAGAGCGAGCCTGCAGAATCACGACAGACAAGAGAGGAGCAGCCTGAACCCTGCCATCCTCTGTGCTGGGGTACTCTACAAGTTGCTCCCTGAAGTTAGGAAAAAGGAGAGGGCCTGGTCATCTATTTATCATGCTTGAGCACTGCAACTGTATGAGCTATGCATGAGATCACAGGAAGGCATATCAGCTGCTTGATTTAAAGGGACAGTCCAACATTATGAGAAATATGCTTATTTACTTCAGATTGATATCACTCTGTCAAGCTAAAGCAAGTTAGCCTAGCCTTGTAACCCTGACCCTGTTTGCGCATGAATTAAAGACACATGTTTATTAGTGAGTCTTAGAGGTGCTGGTCAGCAACCTTTGAAGCAAGCTTAGGTAAAGTAAGCTAAGCTAATTGCCTCTGTACCTCCGTCTAGCTCCACATTCAACGCAGATACTAGAGCGGTATCAATCTTCTCATCTAACTCTCAAAAGGAAAGCATCATGTGTACGTCCAAAAATAGTTTGAACCAAACATTTTCACTGTAATTTGTTGTCTCACTGAACTGTCAAAGTGCAGCGGCAGCGAGAAGCACCAGTGTTCCCTGGCCTGCTGCCACTCTCCACACCATGTTGAAATCCTCTGCGGCGGGACACCTTCCTGCTGGAGAGCTGCTGCCGCTGCTGCTTCGGTCAGGTCTGTTTACCTCTGCCAGATTTCACAGGCTGAGTGTCTGTCTAACTGAGTCCTCCACACATAATAGAATACACTGTATTCAGTGTGTATGCATCTGAGTGGAAAGATTGTGTCATTGAGAGATGGTCAAAGAAAGAACGACATGCATAATACACATGAAAATACAGACTTTCAGTTTTCATGTCACGCACCTGTTTACCTTGACCACCAGCCCAGTTCCTAATCCTCTTTCTAGGACTGTTTTGCTCCACCAGAGGAAAATGACTCGCCTGCGGAACAGCTTCCTCCAGATGCTGCTCTGAAGTTCAATAAGTAACCTAACATTTAATACAGTGGCTAAATTAAAGTATTATATGTTTGCTTTCTTTGCACAGCAGCAGAGGGGGAAGAAAATGAGGTCTTGTATCATCATAACCACGTGTTTGGACTTTGGAGTGAATCTGCAGCCAAATGAGAAAGATTAGTCTGCAGTCACCGACTGGAGAACATTGGCTGATTTGTTTCCCTTCATTTTATTTCTGGCACATCGGACCAACGTCTCCCTTATTGGCTCTTATGAAATGGTTCAGTTAAATGGCTGTTTTGTTTTAGCTAATTCCAATAAAAGTTTCTTCCTAGTTCTGAAGGCCTGGCGAGAAATCGTAATGAACAATGACGCAGAAGAATAAATCAGAACATTACAACTGCAACTACAGTAACTGCGCGGTTGACTTATAGATCCAGATAAAAATGTTATGAACAACAGAAAAACAGAAAGTTGTAATAAATGCTATTAACTTCTTGTTATTTTACATACTTTGTTAATTTTATCCAACAATCCAAAGCTTCATTTAGTTTTTTTAAATTCTGGATCAACAATACTCACAAATAGGTCTAAGGGTGGATTAAATTCCTACATAGTGTTTGGTTTATCTGTAAACTCTTGGGATTTTTTTTCTTAAGGTGGATGTTGGTTCTCTGATCCCTTCTTTTGCAATTAGAGATGTTTTTGTTTATGAACCACATTTGCCATTGGTCTTTGTTCTTCTTCTTCTTCTTCTTCTTCTTATTCTTATTCCCAAAAACCAATATGAAGCAAATAGCTAAAACTCCAGGTCCTGGATACCATCACTGCAATTAAGCAGTAACATGACGGTGGTCTTGTTGTGGGTTGGTGGGTTTTCTCTTATTGCTTTTTCCTGTTTGGTAAAACAGGCCAAATTGTGTTCGAGTCAAGCAGGACCCACATGGACGACAGCTGTGGTGAATGAGAGGATGAGTCATGACAGTTTCTCAACATGAAAAACCAGCACTTTGGTTACTGAGGTTAAAATATATTTCTCTTATACTTTGCCACCATCTGTAAATTTTAGCCATAAAATGCAAAATAGTTCTGACAGCAAACTGTGGTGCTCATCGATGAACATGTTCAAAAGCGGTTAGGCGAAGATTTACCACACATCAGGGATTTCTGGTGATTATGCACAAAGAATTACATTATATTTCATCATGTTATTCCACTTTTTAGCAATAAAAACGTTCTTTATGGCTCATGATGTTTGTCTTCAAGCTTGTGTTTCCAAGTCCTGCCAATGCACTCATTGTCCCTATAGATAATAATCATTGAGCCGTGAGTTTCCAGCAGAGTTTTTGTCTTTAAGGCTTCACTAATTAATATTTTGATATTAAGAGTTGATTGTGTGTAATGAGACACACACAGTTAATTATCACTGTACTTCCCCACAACTGTGTGTTTAGTATTGCAACCATGATGATAAATGTCTGTACGCCTGTGGGTCATACCAGAGGGTCGTTTTGTTAAGGTCGAAGTACGTGTTGCTGAATATTGGACATAAAACAAGCTCGTTATGCTAAGATCTAAAGAGGGACCGGCCATCATTCAATGCCTGCAAAGCTAAATAAAAGCAAATATTACTTGGGTGAAAGAAACACGGACACCAATGTTGCTGCTTCCTCTAATTCACTATAGTTTACGTTCACCTTCGAATACAACGAATGGCTAAATTGACATTTTCAGCTACTTAAAACATGTTTCTTTAAAAAGCTGCACCCAGCACATGAGCCTGTACAGACACACAGTCAGACCCTTGGTTAACCTTCACTCAGTGTTTTTGGGAGGAGCTGCAGTATAAAATCCTCTCTTCATTTCCCTCCCTGTGTTTAGAATAACAGAAGTCCAGCTGCTCCGAGTGGAAACTGCTGCTTTTCAGAGACTTTACCCCGTTCTCAGTCTGCGCTTTCTCTCTGTTCTCTGTTTTATATCAAGTGAGCTGCAGCGGCACTGTCAGAGGAGAGATGTAGGCCACTACATATTTAAATAAACTCTCCTTTGTTATGCAGCCAGGCTCCTACCCTGCCTTACAACTCTGTTCCACCATACTGATAATACTGATAATACTTGGTTTCATTTGCACAAGAAGGAGATAAAAGACTGAATTTAAAATGTGATGTAATGAGTCTTATGAAGCAGCAGCCCTGAACCAGACCGAGGTTCAGGACACTTCTTACATGCTTTACCAACTTTATGCAGATAACAAATTAACTAACTGATCTAATACATTCATCACTTCACATCTTTAAGACATCAGTTTTTGACTGATGCTATTGCAAGTTCAGCAAAGTGAGTTTACGCTGGTGCATACTGCCCCCAGGAAACAGCCATATGCTGCCCCACAAGCCCAACATGACTAAAGCGCTCACCAACTCCGCTCGAACATGGTACCAAACTGTCAGCTGTGTAAATAAACACGCTGCAACCTTAGACTGTGATACAAATTCTGACTGGATCAAGTTTTCTCTTCAGGGCTTACCGAGGCCTGTGCACGCTCGCTGCTGAGACCGTTCAGCATCACAGACTCCACTTGGCTGCTGCTGATACCAGACAGAGACTCGAACAGACTGGCTGCCCTTTACACTTCCTGTAAATGCTGAGCTGCAGCTTGTATTCTGCAGAATGTCAGAGCCCAACTTGGAGCTTCAGGGCTTGGTTTTGATTTGTTCATGTCAAGATACCACGAGAAAAAAAAAACACTCAGACTTCAAGGAATACATCTAATGGCTACCTGACCATCAATGTGTCCTATGTTGCAAACTTGCTTGAGAAGAAAAAATCTCTGTTTGCCGTTTTTAGTGTCTAAAAAGTGTGATGGGTTGATAAAAATAGAATAATTTAGAATTGATTGTATTAACTGTGGTGTTTTTAATTTAGTGGCTAAGCCACACTAATGAACTCTGGAAATATCTGTTAATTTGTGTGTTATTAGTGTTATTGTGGCAGTTTGTCTTTCATATGTTGTTGGCGGATCCAACAAGTTTCCCTCTCTGTTAATTAAATCTAATTATATGAATCAGGAACTGAGAGTAAGATAACAAAGTCAGGCTTTGGCACTGCTGTTTTCAGCATGTGGTCTTTTGCCTGTAAAAGATGTATATTCATATGTGTGTGTTTATTTTTGCGCACTGACATATATAATCTGTAGTAAAACCAGATGTGATGTTTTCTATGTGTTGGTGTCAGATCACTATGCACTACACAGGGTAAATGTAATGCACATTTATACTCATGATGAATAGTAATATAAGAAAAACTGTATTTTTAGGTGCAAAGAAGACACCATGAAAAGAGTCTTTCAGTGTAAACAAATCCATTTCAACACATAATTATTTCCATGGGAAGCAGATTATGGCAAAGTTTAAATGACACAGTGCCTCAAGTGTCGTGATAGCAGCTCTATGGCTGTGGGCTTGTAGGAGTCAGGGGTCCCCAAGTCAATCGGAGATAATTATGGGATGTTCATAATGTCACAAACATGCACACTCACGCAACCACCCACCTACACAACACACTCTTATACATACACACACTCATGTAAACAGTTAAAGACACGAGATTGTCCTCTGCATGCAGCCGGATTCCTCTTAGTTGGGAAATTGTTTTGAAGGATATTTAGGCCTAAGTCTTCTTGATTCTTAAGAACTCAAAGTATTCTTACCCAGAAGAGCCTGATTCCTCTGAGTGATGGATCTCCACTGAAAGTCTACTGTACAGATTGACTGATGAAAAGCCAAAATGCACCTTTTTTCTGCAGGAAATTCTTTCTGTGCTGCATCACACATCACATTTTCCTTCATATTTGAACTTCATCCTTGCTGTCCAAACATTCCTCGTAAAGACTCGCAGGACCTGGCTCCCATTAGCATTTGGAAACTGTTCAGATATTTGTATCTGTGATTGATTGAGAGGGTCTGTTTACCCTGGAGAAGTCATGAGTTAGAACTGCTGACACTTCCTCTACTCGAACAGATGCTCCAAGAGGAGCAAAGCAAATGTTGGCCACAGTTTTCAGCCCCTGTGTGACCCAGAGGGGCTTTATTACACTGTCAAAAGGTCAGAGGGTCAGAACTGTTTTATGCACTTTTACGGTAAATTCATAAATATGTTATTGCAAAAGTCATGCATCCAAACCAACACACACGAATACACAAACACCAGCCAGGTTGAACAGCAGGAGTACACATGCCGAAAAGAAAGATCTCACAGGACCTCTTTACAGAACATCACCTGGTATGTATTAGCTGTGTGTAATTACTCTGTCGACTGATCATAAATTTGAGATAAACTGCGACCAAAAAATAACTGGAACTAAAGTGAATAAAGTTGGAGAATGCCACTGACCAGGCAGAACGACCGCAGTGAACTGATTAACTTCTAAATGCAGAAAAAAACAGAAATATGTCATTTCTGAAATCTTAATGCAAACAGTGGATGGTTCATATTTATTTCAGCTGTTTGAACCATACGTTTCTCATTCATCTCTAAACCAAGATGCTGGAGGAAATAGGAATTCCTTAAAGTAGCTTTACTGTATTAGACAGTATTAATTTATGAGGAATGGGAGAGGCTGCGTTTATATCTAGAATAGTGAATTTGTTTTTAGACGGGTAAAATGAGATTTATTTCTCTATTATATTTAAACACTTGAGTATAGATATGACATTCAACAAACATTTGAACCAAGGATGAGCCTTTTCCATTCGACTCCCCATGTCTGTTTTATTATTATATTCTCCTTAAGGCTGTGACACTTTGTTGAACCTGTTACAGATATGATTTGATAATCATGACTGTTTGGATTAATCTGCTCTCTGGGTCACTTTGTGTCAGCAGTGCGGAGATAAAATCAGTGGTATTTACTGATTCTTTCCACACGTCTTCTTCAGTCACTGCCCGTAATTGTTATTGCTGTAACATTGTTGTAAAAATGTTTGATTTTTGACAGGACTCTGGACCTTTATCATATTTAAAAACTACGCCAATAAAGGTTAAATAAGGGTTCAGTGGCTGAGAATGATTTCAAAGCGCAGTTCATCAGGTTTTAGTGCAGGGCCATATCTCGGCTAAACTTACTGCTTTGGTTTTCTGCTTTAGTGCAGGGAACAGGCACGAATTTGTGCTTTTATTGTATTTTATTGTATATCATGATGACACAACAGTATTTGTGCTCTTCAGTCTTTATCATCATTTCTGGCTCTCAGGCCTAAAAAAAACCTACATTATCCACAATGCAACAGTTTGGTTGGATGTTGAGCTGTGTTTTGCTGGTAGCAGCTAATGTAGCCTCGAGCTGCTGGCCTGAAGCAGAGATCAGAGGCAGGCTGCAGGAGTCCGGTAAACTCACTTCTGTCTAACTCCACACCAACAGATTTTTATTTTCATTTTCAAACTTGTCTTCAGTTTGAAGCAACACTGACTCCAGTGACATCACATAAGGCAGTTTTTCCACACTGTACACTTTGATGAGTAAAACCCCATTAAGGTTTGTTTGCATCCTCTCTCAAGCATTCCTCTCAGACCAGTTTGAGGATTCAAAGTTAAAATTCAAAGCAAATGCTCTTTAGACAATTATCATGATGTTCCATGGCATAGTGTCTCCTCCTGGGCTGTTTACAAGGTATAACAGTAATTGTTGTTGTTTAGGGTTAGGGTTAGGTTAGTCCTTTAATCTAACTTGATGTGGACAAGATCACGTGGAGGACTGGAAAAGAAAAATCTTCACCAGAAACACACAGATACAACATGGTGGTTGAAACAAATGAGGGTTGACCTTTTGGACTCGAGATGGGTGACTGGTTTGCACACACAATGAAGCACGTCACACACAGACACACTTTAGGATGCCATGTCAGTCTCATAATCCAACACAAGCAAACACTGCTGTTAAAGACAGGCTGGTAAAGTGTGTGTGTGTGTGTGTGTGTGTGTGTGTGTGCGTGTAAGAGCATGTGACACCATGTTGTGGTGTGAGTTAGGTCAATCTGTCCAACACATGGGATCGGAATGAATCACTTCCTCCTTGAAGTGTGAAGACAAGATATGCAGAACTACTTGTGGCATCCATGCCATTTGTGTATATATATATGTGTGTGTGTGTGTGTGGTGTGTGAAAAACACTGACATGGTTCACATACCTGTCCACTTCGGGCCATGACATGTAGATGTGTGTGTGGTCCTCACCCACCAGCAGATGTTAGGGTTACCACCAGTACATGCCATTTCCATCGTGTTTGGGTGAGAGAGAGAGAGAGAGAGACCACTGCAAGAGTGGTTTAGGTTATTGTGAACAACAAATGGCTAACTGAGACCACCACAGACCTCACACTGACTACTCTCCCCTCCTCACACACACACTAGCCGTGTGCAGACCATTTGGCACCATGGGTAATTTTACTGTTTTGATGTTCCTCTTTTCTTGTGCGTACGTCCTCTCTGTTTGCTGTAGGCAGAGGACGGACTGCAGTATGGAGAGGATGACAGCATATTTCCTATACATAGGAAGGAACATGAATCAATGAGAATGAAAAAAAAAAAAAAACGCTGCGCGATATAAAATACATAACAGGGGATAACATTATGAAGCACAGAGAAGGAAAAGTGTTCAATAGAAAGATGAATTATGTAAAACAGGCTGTTAAAAAAAAAGGTCAAGGACAGAGAACTTTATTTCTACCATCAATGTTTCATGTACTTCAGCTGGTCGAGCCGACGCCCTGCACCACAGAATGAGACCTTTCTTCTTCGCTTGTTCAGGTGAAAGTCTTCACCACTTTACTATTTCTGGCATCCTGGATTCGAGGTTTTCCATTGGAGAGCAGCCACTATGCTGGACCAGACAGTGACCTCTGGCTGTCACCAATGAGGGATATAGAGACCATTACAGACAGGTAGTTCTCTCTTATTTATTTGCTCCTTACTTCAGGTAGGGTGTCCCTATGCATACTAACGTGTCATAATGTTATTAAAAGATACTATCATCCAATAAACAAGGGATGAAATTCATTAGCTGATCAGTTGCCTTTAGTTAAGCTGCTTGCGAGAGGAGCACCCTGTGGGAGGTTTACAGCATTACATCTACATAGGGCAGGTGAGGAGTTTCCGTACAGAGGAGGCAGCTGAACCTTTGGGTGATGACTCATGATTTCCAGATAGATAGAAATACAGCATCAGCTATTTACATCAAATTGCCAACAGCCTTTTTGTGGTGCCAGATGGGTGGATTTTACTGCTTTAGGATATTATTATTCACTTCAGGACACAGCTGTTTTGGTACCTGACAGTCACAAACAAGCAGAGAAAAGTTTGTGCTAATACTTTGAAGGATCAGACACAAGTCTTCTACCACAGCTACCAAAATAAAGACCAGGATAAATCAGTGCTTCCACTAGAGTTTCCTGAATTCTAACCTGCTCCAGTGCATAGTGTGAAATAACTCCTAAATAGGCTGAATAATATCCTCTTCATATAGCAGTTAAATACTGGACATGACGAAGGGGGCTGGCTGACTTTGGGGGCCAGTATAAAACCTAAATGGCACATACATGCATTGAAGACATGAATTATGGGAACCGCGTGTGTTTGGTTGGAACATCTCGTCATTTCTCCCCATAAACATGAAATTAGCTGTCAGGGACAGAGCTGGACTCGCTCCCTGCAGGGGAAGTAATTTGTGCTGCCAGGCCACTGGAGCGCTCACTGTCACCGCCAACACTTTTATTGTGGCTGATTGGGACGACCTTCTGCCCTCCCGCAAGTTACAGTGTCCCACGCCAATGTATTCTCCCCCATCACTGTCACACACATTTCAGTAATGTGTACCAACAGTATTTCTTTCACCCGACGCTTTGGCACACACAAAGATATGATGAGATAAACAACATACATGACTAAGTTATTGACCACAATTACAGCCAATTTGTTGCATCTTTTATATGCCCCTTTTGTCAGTGTGTTTCCGGTATTGTCATATCAAAACCAGCATTCCCATCATCACCTGCACACCTGCTCCCAGTTCTCTGTAGAAACACCTGGTCCTCAGCATTGTTTCTCTGCCGTTTCATCTGTCGTGCCTTTCCAGCTGTAACGCTCCATCCTTTTGTCATCATGTTCCTGCCTTACATTGTGGAGGGAGTCTGCATCAAAATCTAGTCTGCTTCCATTTTTTGTTTGTGAAATCCTTAGGCAGGATTGAAGCACCTGTAGCTGCAACCAACAAGTGTTTTCATTATTAAATCATCTGATAATTATTTTCTTTGTTAATCAATTGCTCACTGTACAAAAATGGCACAATAACATATTGAAAATTGCCCAAAGATGTTGGATTAACCATCACAGAAAACTGGGAAACCAGGATGTAACAGGTAACTTGGTATCTTTAATTAATTGATCATGAAAGTTGTTGACAATTAATTTTCCATCAATCAACTAGTCATGTAATGAACTTGTCATTTCTGGTCTAGAGTGCTGGTTGGTTTGTGGGTCTCTGAGGAAACACTAAAACTGACATGTACAGTGATGGTCAATAGGGGCCTCACAACAAACCTCGACCCCAGGGCCCCCTAGAGGTTAATCCAGCCATGCTTGCTATGTAAACTGTTGTAACATAAATAATATGAAGCATTAAACAACAATTTCTGTAACTGTCAGGGTTCATTTTACTCACTGAGTAAATCTAACAGCCCTGCACGCCTGCACAGGTGTTTTCACTTATTTGTGAGCAGAGCAGAGGTTTTATAAGAGTAACAGAAAACACCTGTGTGGGTGAGTGAAGTGGGGGGTTGTCATGGTTTTTAGTTGCCACTTTGCATGATGTACATTATCCACAGGTATTCTAGAAATAACTCAGCATAGGAAAAGTACAAATCTAATAATAACACTCCTCTTTTACAGTCTTGTGTCATCTTATTACCGAAGAAAAAAACTTGAAAAACTTCAGGTTTAAGATTTGTATAGATTGTGCATACGAATGTGCAATATTTCAAGAAAAGGTAATGTAAATTTTACTACAAACTAGGTGTAGTTTCACAGTATGTATAACTAAGTAATAGTAAAAAAAAAATGTTTGCAGTACAGCTGTAATGCAAATGCACTAGTATAGCAATTTACTGTGTTACAGAGTAGTGCTACACAGTGGTTCTGATATCTCTTGATTTATTTTCCATATTCTGAGTTAGCCTGCAGACAGCTTCTATTTAGGCGATGGATTCCCCAGTTCTTCAGTCACAAACAAACTACAAAGCAAACTCCAGACAGCAGTTTTTACTTTAGTAATCCACAACAAACAGAAGCGACACATTCTTATTTTACAATGCATTTTACAACCATGTGAGAAGAAACACTGTCACCACAGCCAGACTAAACTGTTTTGCATAGATGAATTTCAGTGCATGAGAACTCTCTAATATAATGAACACTCTCTTGTCTTTGACTGAAATTGAGAAAAATATGCATAGTTAAACAGACCCCGAAAGACTTAAGTCCAAGCCCATGTATCTCTTACTCCTGTGAAGCCTCTACAAAGAGTTCCTGCGCCACCTAGTGTTGAAAGAGCAGACCTTGAAAAAAAGATGGGGGAACTGAAACCTGAGACCATACAGACTGTATACCTGGATGTACAATGAATTCTCAACACCTAATTTAACCTTTGCAGAATAAACAGATCTTGAATCAAATATAACATTTTGTTTTGTTTTCATTATGTGACTTTTCATGAGCAAAACAGTTTAATTTCTATTTATTTGTAAATATCATAAATATATGTGAGCTATGTTTGAGTAAGATATGGGAATAGAATACAGCTAATTTATCAATGAAAAATATAATTTTTCTCAATCACCTGCAAGCCACAAGCATTACACATTGTGGAAGATCACTGTGTTTACATCTTTGCTGGATTAGGACCAGTGTCAGTGTGCTTCTTCCAGTAAGCTCTGACTGTACAACACTGTGGGAGCTGAGTCACAGACCAGATGGAGGCTCTGATCTGTAATGAGTGGAAACCTGGCTAAACTATGGACATAGCTCACAAACACTGAACCAAATCCTAAACCAAGTGAGTTTTTTATACTGAATGTGTAGTTTATGGTATTTGAAATGTGGTAAAAATGTGAATGTATATTTACAGTGTGCCATATCACAGTATACCTGTGAAGTTCTTCCTGGGTGCTAGGGCTAAGCGGTTTTAGTTTGAACATTTAATGTGCTTTAAATGTAGTTTTAGTTCATTTAAACTGAATGATAATAATGTAACTCTTCCTGAAAGAAAGGGTGCAATTATGTTAATTACTGTAGAATAAACACAGCCTCAGATGTTGGAAATGAATATATCTCCTTGTGAAACACATTTTTAATCTTGTTGGTTGCTCTGCAGAAGATGTTCAGCCTGCAAAAACAAAACACAACATACAGTAAGTATCAAGGGCTGTATTAGTTCACTGGTGTTCAATAAAGACAGTTCTGTTCAACATAAATACTGAGGAAACTACCAAGAAGTCGACGGGGTCCTCTGGTTTGAACTTGCAGCACTCTAACATGGCCTCGGTGAGCGAGGGCATCACATACTTCATCAGGTAGTTCCTCAGAGGCAGAGAGTGAGCTTCCAGCAGCTCGTGCTCCTGTCTCTTCACCTCAGACAAATTCTTTTGCTAATAAATGACGGACAAATTGAACTGATGGTTACATCACATACACATATCTGCTTCCATAAAAATCAATTTATTGAACTGCATGGAACTTTGGCGGTCTAAGAGTTCCAAATTTCAGAGACATTTCCTGAAAAGACCAAGGTAATTTGGTACTTGCTTGCATTACCTAGTGAGTCTGCAAAAATGTATAATTGTCTGCAGCCAGACATGCAATTCAGTATATATGAGACATATACATAATACATGAATAATTAATGTATATTTTCTTGCACAAGAATCTTCTCACCTTTATATAACATATTTATTTACCCATTCATTTTTTGCACTAATGTCTTATAAAGATCTACTTGCCTAGTCTGTGATTTGGGGATATGCACTGGTTTTATTTGTTCTTTTGGACAATAGAACTATTAAACTTTTCTTCACCCACTGCAGCATGATAATCAGAGCTCATCATTGCCATCTGTGAACCACAAAGCCTCTCTCAACTTACCCACTCCTCATACTGGGTTGCCATCTCAGCGAGTGCAGCTTCATTCCTGCGTTTCCTCTCAGCAGCCTCTGCAGCCCGTTTCTGCTTCTTCTTTTCTTCTTTCTTTCTGTCCTCCTCCTCCTGCTCCTCTGGGCTCAGGCCATAGTTCTTGGGAATCCCAACCATCTCAGTGATTTTCTTCATAACCTCTTTGTACTCTGGATCATCTGTAGTCACTTCTGGAGAGGAACAAGTCCCGGTCACATTTAAACACAAAGCACTGTTAAACACACAATTATATGCACACAGACACATACCACTAACTCTAACCTTCTACTATTTCATTTTATAGATCAGAGGTATTTCTAGGTATTCTGTTTATGGCTGTCTTTCCTGTTTGTGCTCTAAATCCTGTGTGGTTTTGAGGACAGTACCGATATGTTCTGGTTGAATCTCCAGCTCATCAAAGTAGTCCAGCAGGGTCTCCTCAGCAGCACTGAGTTGTCTGTATCTCATCAAGCGAGCGAGAAATTCATCCTGGGTGTAACGCATTTTCTGTGCTACACTTTCTGGGAGTCCTTGCACTCTTTTCATCAGAAAATCATCAGTTGCTTCTAAGGCAATAACATGCTCTGCAAAACATGAAACAGGTAGGATAATTTAGTTCATTAGTCAGTTTAGTAAGTTGGTACTGAAACATCCATTATTGTTATGTTGTAGTAAAGTATTTTATTGACCTGGAGTGATGATCTTGTTGTACACAGGTGTTTTAACCATCAAATCCTGGCTCTCTGCGTCCTCCTCTGAAGAATAAAAGAACACCATACATATGTGGGCAATAAATATTATTAAGAGGAATACTGTAAATAAATAAATGGATGAAACTTACCCGTGAAAATAATCTTTGCTTGCTCATAGGTCTTAGGGAAGCCATCCAGAACGAATCCTTGGTTCCTACATGGCTTTGAATTCAGCTTTTGTTGCAAGATGTCAAAAACCAGATGTTCTTCCAGCCGACCTGATGGATCAGGAAACTGGTTTACAAAGCAAGAAACTACCAGGCACTCAGACATCTACTGTATGCAACATCAATCTATAAACTGTGCAAACAACTTAAACAACTAACAGACACACTAATCTATGCTTTTATTACAAACCTGTATTCACTTCCATGCTTTTGTTAATATTGTCCAGCTGTGTGTGCGCAGCAGCTGCTACCTCCTCACTGACAGAGTCACCTCCATCCACTATCTCCTTCTGTAATACACAGAAATAAATATGACATTTTCCATACACCTCTCAAATTGCATCTACATGTTCTTTACACGTCATTTTCAAAAAAGAACTTCCACAAGAGGGCAGTATGTTTCCTTTAGTTAAATGTCAACAGTGAGAGAAAAAAAACTATATCTGGTTAATAAAATTCTTGGCTTCCACTGACCAATTGTTCAATCTTTTCCTCAATGAGCTCTTTGATCTTGATGTGATGTATCTGGTAATAATTGCAGAGCTTCTCTGAAACAGTGGTTTTACCCACAGATGGAGGTCCAACCAGGCAGATTCTGATTGGCTACAAAGGTGGAAAAAAAGGAAATACTTGTTAATGAATGAATCATGGCAGCTTTTACAGGTGTTAAAATAGCTTTTTACACCTGAAATACCCCATTAAGGTGTCTAGTTAAATATCTATCTTAAATTAATTTGACTATTTCCTGCTGTCTGTACACTCTTGTCCTTCAGTGTTGCTGAACAGGTCTTTTATATATCTCGTACTTATGACAGTCAAGAACAAATACCGTTTCCATTGTCTGAACGACTTGAACACTCACAAGTAGCTGCCTGGTGTCTTTGTATTCCTCCACAATTCTCTCCATGTTCTCAACCATCCCAGATTCAGACGTCCATCTGAGGCTGAAGGAGTCTTTTATGATAAAAGCATCCAGGCTGAGGTTGATGCTTAGGTACTCCAGCTCCTCTGGCTGAAATGACAGACACACACTTTAAGGGTTAGGAGCACAATTTGTTTCATACTGATTAATTACAAGCAAAATACTCAACAATGTACAGCAGAGGGCCACAACTGTGTAGATTTTCCTTATAATCATAAACAACAGCAGGTGGTTTCTTGGCTCCTGTATCTATAAACACTGTGATTACTGTATAAACAACTCAGATGCTAATTCAAATGTTTTTTTAATTTATACTAATGACCATAACCAACTCCGACCCAGATACAGAAGTTCAAGAAAAACTGTCTCTTGCCATAACTGTAGATATAAATCTAACCCTGCTTTGACTGTGTCAGATAGTAAACATGTTTAGGGTGTAAAGCAACATTTTACATTTTCAACTGATATTTATTCTAGATACATTAAATGGCAAGACATAGATGGATACTGAAATGAAGAAAGTAGCCTTCCAGCCATTTTCCATAGAGCATTGTTTCCACATTTAACTGCATAATTAGATGGATTCTCACGTTGGGAAAAATGAAACATATCAACTGGGTATATAAAATGAAACTTGTGTACTTGTTGTAATCGACAGAAATAATCCAGACAAGAATCTAACTAATTTAACATAAGAAAAAAATACATGCTTTACCTTAAAAGCTCTCATGGCGATGGCTTCCTGCTCTGGTACTTTGTTAATTTTTCCTGGGCCAAGTGTATCACTTACCATCTAGTTAAGAGTCAGAGAGAGAGAGAGTTTTGTATCATTTTTGCACCTTTTCATTTTTTTTCTTTTTTCATATTGTCATTTGTAGTTCACAGTAGTACAACTACTACAAATATATAGACCATTATCTTTGATATACATGCTATTGTTTCTAACAAGGCTACCTTCACAATATCCTCCAAAGTGTTCTTGGAATCATCAACAGCAAGGATGTACTTTGACTTTGGCCTGAGTTCAATGATGTTTTGGATCACTCTGAAAAAGGAACAGTCAGTTCAGCTTTGCACACAGATTACTATTGGGTATTGAGAGGGGGGTTGAAATGAATTTAAACAATTTTACCATAAGACTGCAAATAACAAAAATGTGAAACCTGAATACCTTCTGAAGTACATTTAATTAAAAAGAATTACCCAGCAAGGTCATATATGTGAATCATGGGGATGCGATTTGTGCCCTGTCCAAATACGGGGACTTCTGGAAACTGCATCAACCAAGACACCTGTTAAAAATAACGATATTACAAATTGTGCATGCAGTACAAACACAGACATAGAGTATATTGTGTGCCATTATTAGTAGTGGTATGTTTATATCTACCTTGAAAAAGTAGTGAAAGAGATTCTCCCCTTTTCCATACTGAAGACCACTAGCTACAACATAACCGGTAAGTTTGGACTTTTTCTGTAAATTTGTGAAATCAGAGGACAGTTGAATTAATGTGGGTCACAAATACTTTCTAGTTTTTGTCTTTTTAGAGCTAAATTCATTTTCCAGGCGCTGTTATCATCTCAACAGTTCAATATTGCCAACTATGAAACTACTGCACTGAAATATTATGATGCCATAAATTGCTACTATTGTGTTGAAATATTATTGGAGGACACTGATATTTTCAGCACCATGATTTACTGACCCCTCTACCCAGTTTGAGCACAAGTTTCTCCAGATTGTTGTGGTTTTTAAAACTGGGATGAGGCCGTCTTCTTCTGAACTCCTCTTCTGTTAGCAGAGCTTCTGTTTCCTCCTGAGGAGAGAAATTATAATCACACTGATTGTTTACTATGCACAGGGCAAAAGCTTGCCTTTATTTTCTTCAGGCTCACCGGATTCTGTGGCTTGGTCATGGCCCAGGTCATCACTGTCGAGACTAAGATGAACATTTTCCGAGACTTAAAGTTTTCCAACTCAGCATGAAGGGCTGTTTGTGGAAAAAAAAAAAGAAAGGATGGTGAGTACAGGGACGAACAGAATTAAGAATTAAGAAGAATTAAGCCTACATTTTAACCACATTATTGGATTATAGGGCATGATGCAATCTCTTTTCATTATTAAGCCATTCCACCAAATAATAAACCGATCTCATTCCCTTACCTGTGATTGCCCATGTTGCCTCTTCAACCAGCTGCTGTGTTGCATTTTCTGAGATGTTGTACACCACGACATCACACTCCAGTAGTTGCTCAAGAAGCTCATCTCGAGTGGGTGACTACCAAAGAAGATTGTATAGCCGATTATGCATTGCCATTTCAATTGTATTACCCAGAAATAGACATAATTTTGAGCTGTTCAACTTCCTGTTTGCAGTTGTGGAACAATAATTCAGATGAGGTACTTGGGAAAAGAGCGTTGCAACAAATCCTGTATTCAAATTTACTTAGGCCTGCGTGAAATATATTGAAGAATTCAAAAATAAAAGTAATTATTAAGTAGAACGGTCTCTCAATCTTACTGTAGCCTATGTTATCATATATAAATTATGATTAGATTACTGCTGCCGAGGTTAAGCAGCATTTTAATGTGTTTGGATCCAGTTTAACCTTATTATATATTATACAACTGGGCAGTTTAATCTATATTATTGAAATCATATTGTACAACATGACAACATGATGGCTTTGTGTAAAGAAATGTATGGTAAAATATACACCATTTGCTTCTTAAATGAAGTGGAGCATAAGTATAAAGTAGCATGGAATGGTACCATTAACTCAAATGAAGTTTAAGTACCTATGTACAAAAATGTGTACTTGAGTAAACCTACTCACTTACTTTCCACTAGTCTTACCTGTATGTGGCCTATAAAGCCTTTGTGCAGCTACAAACGGAAGAATTGCAGTCTTTTACACCTGTTATTTAACGCCTGACTCACCGCATATTGCTCCAGAAGAAAGCCTGTGTTTTCATCTCTGGAGGCGGAGACACTTCCCACTATCTGGAAAGCAGGTTCACCTCCAGCGGAGGCTGTGGGCTCCTCCGCGCCGGCATCCTCCGGGGGCTCCCCGGCCACGCATGTCGATAAAAACTAAAGAAGTAGGTCAGAAAAAAAGTACCGTAAAGTGGGTCATGAGAGGTCATCAACATGTAGCACAGACTTATTTTTACTTTACCTTAGCGATGTGCTTGGAGGAATACCTGTCCACGTCGCTGATAAAAATACGTTTGGGACGAGTCTGTTGCTTTTTGTCCCCCATTTTAATAAAGGCGACGACTTATGGTAACAAATGCTTTGCGCTCTTGTAGTAATATATATGTTAACTTTATTATTAAAGGAAGTAAGCGCTTCAGTTAGTAGCCTAGCTGTTTGTTGACTAAGAGAACTTGCCTGTTGCTATGGACTCACTCCGGTTGCTATGGCTATCAGACCTGGATACTGCGCAGTAGTAAAAGACAGGACACGTCCAGCTGCGCACACAGCCCAATATCAGTCCTTCTACTCTACATGTTTAATGTAAAATTTATGTAAATATATATATAATATGTAAATATGTAAAAGTTTTTCAAAGCTCAGAAAAGTCTGTTTTTTTTTTTCTGAGTGACGTCACCAGTGTGTACGTGCACTCTATCCGCGGTCCCGCTGTGTCTCGGGAACGAGGATGGTTGCTAGGTTACTGCTAGCGTCGCCAGGAGGAGAAGTTCGTGTGAAAAGTGAATAAACAAACAAAGGCGAGTTTTCTTCTACACACATCAAGGTTCATTCATTTTGTGATTTTTTTTGTCGCATTTATTCGTCACTTCTTACACTTTTTTTTGCCTGAACTATGTTCAACACTCAGAGGAAGAAAACAAGAAAACAAGACAAGGTTCCTACTATTGAAACATGCGTTTTCTTGAAGACCATGTACTCAAATATTAAACCATAACAACAATATAATTTGAACAGGTTTGTTTGGTGTGTGTGTGTGTTTGGGGATTTTTGCTGCTAAAGCTGAGTAATCTTGCCCCAGAAACCTGCTAACTACTTTTGATTTTCATACGATTTTTAAAAAATATTAAGATGAGTGAGATTTTCTTTCCACAGGTGACCCACAAACACAAACTCCAAACTAACTGAGCCTCCTTCAAAATAAAGAAAAGCCTCTGCAGCAAACTGAAAACAGCAGCTGTGGTCGTCCTGGATTTCAGTGGTGTCCAGTTTACAACTTGAACCTCATCTGACACCTCGCACCAATCAAGGCTTCACTGTTTGGTCATAAAGTCTTGTTTTACCGTCTGTGTCTTATATCAATACAACTCAATGGAAATTACCAGACATATGATTTAAAGAATTTAAATGCATCACAACAAGTGATCAGAAGCTGAGAGACAGGAGTCTGGTCGTTATTCTGATCCCAGGTCACAGCAGAGATTCAACCAGCTGTGGGCCTGAGTCTGCTCCCTCTGCAGCTCCACCTGGATCCCTCACCTCAATGCACTCTTCTTCTCAGTCAGCAAGATCTTGAATTCATTTCAGATATAAAGCCTGTAAAATGATATGAGGTTGATGAGTATGTGATCACTTCCAGTGGTGATTGCACACACAGTAAACTCAGAATAACAAACCTAAATAAATGCAGGTGAAAGACCTTGTAAACATGTTTATGGTCTCCGTTTTGCAGCACTGAGAGTCATTCAGCAACAGTTTGACTGATAAATCAAATGTTAGGAGGATGTGCACACAATGAACGCACTCGTGAACGCGCAGCACCAGATCGCTCTCATTGCCCAAAGGCATGATGGGAGTGACACTACTGCGCAGTCTCTATGGGCCGCATAACGCGGAAGTAACCCGGAAGCCAGAAACTTTTTCGGCGTATGCGCATGAATGTATTATGTCTTATAATACATCCATGGTCTGGTAAACCTGCTGCTGCTATGCTTCGCCTACATGTCTTGTTTAAAAACTTAAAACCCTTTTAAGTATTTGTGTTTTATACAACATACACTCATGTGTCCTTTTTTTAGGAACACCTAGCTAAAACTTATGCAGTTTAATGCAACAGCCCTAATTTTTATTTTTTTTATTTTTGTTTTTGACTGTTTCCTCTGATGTGATCATTTTAATACTATACAATTAGAGTTTTTTTTTAAATTATGACGATGTTTTTCTGTATCTAAATCAGTGATTTATAAGCAGGTCAAATGTAATTTCAGTGATACCAGGCACCATAAATCATGAAGTATGCATCTATAAAAAAAGAGATGTAGCAGTCTGAACTAAACTCCAAACATGTTTTAATAAGTTATGTGTTTCCTTAATGAATTCATTAAGTTTACAATCAGCTACAAACAGTAATATCAAAATACAAAACATGAAAAACATGATTATCTTGTTGAAATATTTACAGTTCTAAAAGTCATCCTTGGAAATTTAACCATTTTGGAGAAGCTGGAAAAAAAACATTGCTTTAGAACAAACAAAGTTATTGTGCTACAAAATGGCTTTTAGCCGATACAAATTGGTACAAAGGTAGACAAAGGTATCTGCAGTAAGTCAAGTTGTATGGCCAGGTCCCTCTGACATTCAGCCCAGGTAGTCACAGTTCACAGCAGAATGACTACACTGAACACTGACAATCACATTGACCAATCGGCTGCCTTGGGGGCAGCAGTACTCAAAACTGGCCCACAATAAAAACACAAAATAAAACCACAAAAACACAACAGATTTAAAAAAAATCTGCTACTGTGCCATGTATTGTATTCTTCCTGAGCATTTTTAGATTGATTCCTCCCGTTCATAAATAGTCTACAGAAACATATATGGCTCAAAATTTCATTGTCTGGATATTAAAGCATTAGTAAATGACTCTTACAAATGTAGGCCACGGTCTCTTGTGGATTTAGCCGTATTAGTCACATTTTTATTTATCCTCCTGTTTGCCTGGTAACTATGTGACTGTTAAAATTTTGCACACTAAATCTAAATGGTGTTCCTCAGGCCGTGCTGTGACTGGAGTCATGGAGGCTAAGCTACTCTTTTTTCGTCAGACCTTCACCGTTCAAACGTGGGTAAATGGCAATAGCAGAAGCTGGGACAGTTTTAGACCTTCGTTTGGATGGGCGACAACACATCAGGTAGAAGATCTCTGCTACGTTGAACAGGAGAGAGATACAGGACATTACAAGCATGAAGATGATGAAGATGGTCTTCTCAGTGGGTCGAGACATGTAGCACTCTACAGTGAAAGGACATGGAGCTCGGGAGCAGACGACTCTTGGGTCCATGACGAACCCATACAGATAATACTGCCCCACAATGAACGCAACCTCCAGAACGATTCTACAAACAATGGAGGTCATGTAGGTTCCCAGCAGGTTTCCTTTTATCTCGACATGGCCTTTATCATCAGAGTACTTGGGAGATTTAATGTTGTCACTGTGAGTTTGGTTGTATTGTCTCATCTTGTTCTCTTTGTGGATGACGTGGAGCACATGACCGAGGTAGATCAGCGTTGGTGTCGAGACAAAGATAATCTGGAGGACCCAGAATCGAATGTGTGAGATTGGGAAGGCGTGGTCATAGCAGACGTTCTTACAACCAGGTTGTTTGGTGTTACAAATCATATTGGACTGTTCATCACCCCAAACCTGCAATGTTCAAAAAGAAATTATTATTATTACATGCATATGTACAACAAATGGACTGAGAGTTTAGTTATTTTTATAAAGAGGTGTTTAATTTTGCTTATAGATTAGCACAAGAAACCACATAGAAACCACTGGTGGCATCATTGTGGAGGTGTACTGAAGTATTGCTTTGTGCAACTGGTGGCTATAAGGTATTAACCAACTGGGCCACAAAATGCCATTCTAGACATAAAATGTTGGGGCCAAACAAACATTTAATAATAGTTTAAGTTAAAAATGATTTTTATATAGGTAAAACAACATGTTTTTTTGTTTTTAACAGGCAAGCAGGGCAATTTAGAAAACCAGACAATCTGACCACTATCTGGTTTTCACAGCAATTGTTACTCAGGAGCTGTAGGCCCCTATTATGGTCACTAGAGGGTGTTATTTCATCTAAATGATGTGAGTGATGCACCACTTTAAGCTACAAAAAATGAATTATGATGAAGAAGAAACGGACCTTCTCTGCTCCAGCTCCGAGGATCATGATCCTGAAGATAAAAAGCACGCTGAGCCAGACCTTCCCAATGACAGTGGAGTGGGACTGGACCTTGTCCAGCAGAGAGGACAGAAAACCCCACTCTCCCATGGTCTCTGATCTGATGAGGAAACGCAAATGAAAATGTCAACTGATTAATTATGATAAAAGTATTACTACTGATTAATAAATGTCATGGTTTTCTTTAAACCATTCAGAGTGAATTATGACATTCCAGGACTCTGTATATTTACGTTGCCGGTCAGATGGGGTAAAGAAAAGGGTTTTATTAAGAAAATTGATTTTTTAGTTTCTCATTAAGTCACTATGTATAATTCCAGTGATTAATTACTAATACATGCAGACCCCACATCTTAAAGCAATCTCATTCATGTAACCAACTATATCCAACTCTGTCATATACCCAATGATTCATATAACTACAGATCTAGTGGAAAAACAAACAAAACAAATCCATGTTAGAAAAGAAGTAAAATGTGATGAAAATGTAATCCATTCTTTATCATATTGATATATATGTATGTTTTCTATGATTAATCACTAATTAATCATTCTCTTTTAAATGACGAGTATATTAATACATAAATCACAATGGTCTAGATTTAAGCAAAAAGACTTTTGTTTCAGAGACTCAATCACATGTCGTAAAATCTTTAATCTATAGAAAGTTCAGAACGTAAAGAAAAAGCAGTAAAATCTTTTACATAACAAAGACTTATCTCGCGCTATTGTACTATATTTATTTGGATGTTAGATAGGAGAGGAATTTATTTTCAGCAGGTGTCTGTATGAACTGCTGCATCTATAAACATGTTTTTTATAAGAAGAAGAGCACTTATTAAAAATGTATCAAAAAAAAAAAACACACTTTAGTATGCAGTGTATTCTAACAACACATCATTGCTTTATCTAATCATGGAACATGTGGAAATACATTTATAATACAGATTTTTATTATTATTATTTATTATGGATAGTGCTTCAGTCTGAATAATTAAATAGTTTAAAGAGTATCTCTGTTCTTAGGCTTTGCCTATACACACTTATACTGAGATGCTAACAACACTCTACCAAGTCAAGAAAATATACTCATAACAATAAATGTCCATATCCATCTTGATATATGTATGTGGAAATAATAAGATTATGTGATATCTTATCTCCAAAATAATAGCATGAAATTTAAGGTTGAATTCTGTACATTTTATAATTTCAATTTTAAAATCTTACCTTTAAATTGAAAAGGTTTTCTTCCAGACAAACAAACCGGTCACCACCTGTGGAGCTGAATGACAGAGAGTCCAGTGCACCAAACAAACCTGTCTGTGGTACCTTGAACTTTAGATTTGAATTTGAATTTGCGCAACCGTGTGAGCTGTCACGTTGACTTGACATCTGAAAATGATAAATCTCAAGGGGAGAATTTTGGGCTGAGCACTGAAAAGATTGCACAGGTTAATGATTAGCAGTGCTACGAAGCAAAATCCACAGCTGGTTTATTGCATTGTTCCTTATTATCACAGTGTGATATATTCTTTTTTTATCATATATATTTACACAGAAAAGGAGATAAAATTCCTCCAAACCAGCCCTGACCCCTTTGGCAATTTACATTCAAATAGCTTTACTAGTTACATATCTACAAAGCCAGTAAATAAATAAAATGAGCACAAGAGACACCTACTACAATAACGGTGCAACGAATACTACGTGAGGATTGAGCATTCTTTTGTTGAGACTGTGCCAACAAAAAGGTTTTTTCTTCATATATTGTGATTTACACGTCTTAACAGACTGAGGAAATATAATAAGCTTCACAAAGATACCTCTATTGTAGAGATTTGGTATTTAAATGAAATAAGTTGAGCAGATCCTCTGGATTTCTTTGTATGTATTTTATCCCCTGAACATATCACACTTTGTTCAAGTTCTGTCTTTATATTTTTTATCTGATTTTACTGTTCTTAGCCTTATATGAAGTCATTCAAATTATCCTTGAATCAGCGGTGGTGGCTAATATCTGTCACTCTACCAACCACTCCCTATTCTGACGTGACATAGGGAGCGTATGCTCTTGTAGAGGTACAATGATTCGTCAAATGACTGATTAGACAATGACCAGATTAATAATTTTGATTATCAGTTAATCATTAAAATGGGGAGCAAAATCGCTGGTTTCAGCATCTTAAATGAGAGTGATTCGTAGTTTTTCCCTCTCTTTTATTATAGTAAACTCAAAATCTTTGGATTTTTTTGATAGACTTGAAAATGTCACCTTGGGTTCAGGGAGACTGTGAATGACAGTATCCACAGTTTTATGTTATTTTATAGAACAATTCATCATTTAATCTAGAAGGTAATCAGTAGACTAATCAATAATGAAAAGTTACAGTATTAAAAGTGTAAATCATACTCTCTAAAAGTAAGTTGTTTGACTTGGAAGTGTAAACCTGTCATCTAAAATTAATAGAATGATGAAACAACATTTTTTTTATCCAACTTTAATCATTTATTAAAAACAATACAGCATACAAAAATGTTTCTACTTCATCAGTAGAAACAGACTCTTCACCATGATCATCATCAACATCATCATCATCGTTCAATAAGGAAATCATTTCAAGACCTAGATAATGAACATGACAATAACTTAAAAGACAGATTCAATAACTGGGCATAGACAAACTTCTGCTCACTCAGATAAATACATCATCAGTATTGCACGCTTTCCATTATTAGATTTCCATTTAAAAAATACAAAATAAATGTAAAATTCCAACAATGTGGCCCTTTAATATTGTTAATTTATGCACTTTATGACTTTTTCCAGCATATAATACCACATTTTTACACAGCTTCTCTTATAGTCTGTCATAAGAAATCTTCACTTCAGTCTCTTAGATGTATTTTAACCTGAAACCAATGGGGAAAATCTTAAACAAGACAATACATTTTAATAGTGAAATCCGTAGTTTTTTAATGACCACTCAATAGTTGTTTATCCTCTTTGGCCCCATCCAGGCTTCCTCCGATACTGCGGCTGCTCTCGAGCTCCATGTTCAGCTTGTTCTGCCTGAGTGTGTCCTCTGCGTTCGGCCACCTGGGAGCTGACAGGCTGGCAGGGTTTTCTGCTGAAGTAATCTTGTGACTGCGATTCCTGGACCCACATCTGACCCTGGTACAAAGCAGGTAGAACACCTCAATGACATTCAGGAGCAGAGAGACGCAGGCCACCACCAGCATGAAGATAATAAAGATGGTCTTCTCTGTGGGTCGGGACATGTAGCACTCTACGGTGAAGGGACAGGGCTTCTTAGAGCAGGGGAACATGGGGACCATGATGAAACCATACAGGTAGTACTGGCCCACGATGAAGGCAGCCTCAATGATGATCTTAACAACAAGCTGAGTCAGGTAGCTCCCCAGCAGGTTCCCCTTGATCTTCACCTTTCCATGTTCATCTGTGTATTTGGGAAGTTTACACAGCCGTGTCCCGCCAGGGCTCAACAGCTTCTCCCTCAGCTTGTTCTCCTTGTGGATGACGTGCATGGCGTGGCCCAGGTAGACCAGCGTTGGCGTGGAGACGAAGATAATCTGGAGGACCCAGAAGCGAATGTGCGAGATGGGGAAGGTCCAGTCGTAGCAGACGTTCTCACAACCAGGTTGTTGAGTGTTACAGATGAAACCCGACTGCTCGTCGCCCCAGACGCTCTCAGCACCTGCACCCAAAACCATGATCCTGAACAAGAAGAGGACGCTCATCCAGATCTTCCCAATGACTGTGGAGTGGGACTGGACCTTGTCCAGCAATGATGACAGGAATCCCCAGTCTCCCATCTTTATAAGTGATGTTCAGCTACTGATCTGTGATGAAAAGAAGGAAAATACAGTAAAAAATTTAACTAATAAAAAGGACAAATTTCCTCATTTTGTTTTAAATAATGCTGCACCACACCGTATTAACTGAAACATTAACCAAAACTTATTATTTAATCAATGCTGCTGTTGGAAGAAAAGGGCTCATTGTTCTGTTTAATTTAGATGAATCATTTTTCTGTTTTCTAACAGGGCTGCATGAGATGAAAGAAGACATCGGAGCCTGCTGAACCTTGAGCTAGTTGGCCAGTATTTTTCTAAAGTAATCATTAGTCAGAATTTTGAACAAAAAAAGGGAAAAGTCAGTGGCATTATATTGATGAGGCATATTAGAAGTAGGGTGGCATAGACATAAAGAAAAATAAAGCTTTCCTTTGGTGAAGCTAACATCAATATTCTGTATAACACAGTTAAGATGATGTGTACTTTAAATACAGTAAACTGTTACTATTGGACAAAACAGAGTGAGTTACATGTAAAGAAATCTGATGCTATTAAAGTACAGAGAAAGCAGTGTAATCACCATTCAAAGGTAAATTAACAGCCTATCACTTTCTTTCAAAAAGTGTATATAGAGAAAAGTACTCACATTTGACTGAACATTTCATTCTGTGTTTTGTTTCCTTACCAATATTGACATTCACTAATAATATTTTTCTTTGCAATTTGTCTCATGATCAATTATCTGTAGGAGAGAGCAGAAATGGTTGCATCTTACCTGCTGACCCGGTCAGAAAGGACTGTCTCTGCTTGTGAGGGATCACTAACTGAAGCTGAACCTTGGCTCACATTGTGTAATACACATCTGGCTTTAGAGTCACGTTGTCCCCGTCAGCAAACGGGATGAGAACAAGAAGACAAGAGTGTAATAATTGACAGGTGTTTATTGTTCAGGGGCTGAGATCCAGCTTTGGGTAATGCCTTAGAATTTTTGAAAATAAACAGAAAAGGTGTGTAATTAAAACAACTGCTCTTATTCAAATATCCAGCATGTATTTGACTGGTTGTGAATGATCAATATCTGTGTAGCTGTAAATACTTTAGTCCCTCCATTAGGGGCCAATTATAGATTAAAGAAATTATAGCCACTTTGGCTTACTTTATAGTCACATAATATTTGTACTGCATGAGCAGCTCTGCAAACATAAACTCATAAATAAATAAGACTGACAGAATTGAAGCATGTTGGTGGCACTGTGAAATTCAGATCAATATTCTGGGATTGGTGCACCATGTTGAAACACTGTATCATTCATTAACTTAGTCATAAACCAGAAATAATTATGGGTGCAAGCTAAATGCAGATAGTCTACAACCAGACGCATTGTTAATAGCTTATCACCAACTTAATTTACAGCCAGTATCAACAGAACGGAAATAACATTCAAAAATCCAAAATCACAATTTTACATAATCTGTGAAGAAATATTACAGAACTACACTTGGTTTGGACACTGAAAATATGCTTAAAGAAACAGTAAAACGTTTTGGGAATAAGCTTATTTATTGTGTTTTCCACCATTAGCTTAATTTAGCAGAACAATCCACCCAGTGCAGACTTCAAGAGATCACTACACCTGGCCAAGATTTTTTTTACAGGTAAGGCAATTAAGATGCAGCCCATTAATTAATGAGCTTTAGAGATGAGCGTGCTAGCTAGTTTCCCCCCTGTTTCCCTGTGTCCCGCTGTAGCTTAATATTACCCATCCAATCTAACTCAGCAAGAAAATTAATTATTTCTTAAGTACCCCAAATAATGCAATACATGTCTTGTTAATGCTTTTTCTCATATTATCAACAACAAATGGCTTTAGCTGATGAAGCAAAACATTTTGAAATATAAGTTCTGCAGGCCCTATTTATATTTGCAGGGGCCTATTAATAGTTGCACAACATAAAACAGCATTAAAAGTCATCCTCTCAGCACATAATGAACTAAATGCTTTTTATGCATTATAGCAACTGTTGCTCTAGCTAGATTAATTGGCCTAATTAAAAATGAGGAACTGCAGAGGTTTGGATGGATGATATTGTTCTCAATATGAAAAGCCTTGGTGAATTAAATGCACTGTATCTTATTGAGGCAACACAGTATGAACCTTGTATATTACTACAGGGCAACATTACTTTTTTTATGACCTCGGAAAATGTACTGCACAGACATAAGAAAAAGACTGATTCTAAATATGAGATGTTTATTGAATCAAAATTGTAACATTACACTGCCTTAAATCATTTTAATAAAGTACAAAAACCTAATCTACACTATTTTAAAATGAAAACGTGGTTTGTTTGCTTTTTATTATGTCACAAAAGTCATTTTAAGCAACACTGTGCATGTGACCGTGACCTGTTTACAGAAGCTGGCTGTTTCCCCTAACCCCCTCTCTAGAGCCAAAACATCCAAATGCTGGAACAACCTACAACCTATCAGTGCCTCCATGCTTCAGATGTGGACCTCCCCCATGTTGCTCTCAGATGGTACATTCTTAACAACCTTGTTCACCCCACCTTTGACCTGGTCCCCCCCCAGCTTCTGTCCTTGCAGCTCCAGCTCCAGGTTGGTACAGTTCTGGATCATCTCGGGCCGGTTTTTAAAAGCTTTCCTTTCCAAAAACGGAGGTGTCACCGGGGTCACGGTGTAGTCCTGCCTCCTCGCCATGCACTCCTTCACCGCTCTCACACACAGATAGAACAGCTCAACCACGCTGAGCACGAGGGAGACAAACGCTGACACCAGCATAAACCAGATGATGACTGATTTCTCTGTAGGCCTGGAGATGAAGCAGTCCACCTTGTGAGGGCAGGGGAAGCGGGTGCAGACATAGCGAGTCTGGAGGGTGAAACCGTAAAGAAAATACTGACCCACAATGAACAAAACTTCCAGGATTATCTTGGCCACAAGATGGAGGACGTAACTGCGAAGGAGGCGGCCATGGATGCTGATCTTGCCACTGCTCTTGGTGTACTTGGGAACTTTGAAGGCCTTGCTAAGGAACAGACTGGCTTGGTCATTCAACTCCACCTGCTTCTTCATCCTCTCCCTCACCTTGAGTTGGAAGAACAAGAAGACAGAGTTAGAAATTTTTACGTAATCTGAAAAAAGACGAGAGAGTAATTAGCTGACATAAAAAGCGAGCGATATGACTCACTTAGTTCAAAAGAGTTTACAAAAATATGTCTAAACACTTATTCCACGTAGCGGTATCTCCCTCCTCAAAACTTCAAAGTGACACTGGAAGTTCTGCTTTAAGCCACAGTTTTGCAAACATATGGGTATAATATATGGATGAACAGCTGATTAAGCTGGGAGACTAGTTTCAGATACTTTTTCAGCCATGTAAACTTCATCTCACTGAAATTCTTTTTTAACAACTGTCTTCAAGTAATGATTTAAAGCTGCATTCATCAATCTTTGGCCACTAGGGGCCAGAAAAATTGACAGATACACAGTCTGGTACAGTTGATCTAACATGCATTTGTGTTGTCTTCTGTTTCTTGTCACCTATAGAAAGTAAATGCAATATTCACTTTCCTTTAAGCTTGGTTTCCATTAAATCGTCTTTATCTGCTAGATCCACAGTCTTCACCAGCAAATCACTTACTTCTGTGTGGGCAGGCAGCGTACAGTGGATTTATCAGAGCTTCTTTGCAGGAAACAGCTACAGAGGTGATTGATGAGAGCAGCTCATTTAGACTCAATCATATAGTAAAACCAAAATAATGTGAGCTGCAGCTGGTGATAATTCTCCGTATGTTTTCCTTACACAGCCATTTAAGTGAGTTATTATTGATTCATAAAGTCTTTAGGAAGTGAAGAGCATTATTTAGCATTTAGTAGTGAGGGGCTATCATTGAGGTTGGGCCAAACTAATGTCACGCACAGCACAATATGTCAATAACCAGATCCTCACAGGATGTTCGGAAAACCACCTGGCCCGTAACTTTGCCACTCTACAGGTATGATATGCCTGACAAATCAAGCATTTACCTGTCACACTGTCATACAACCCCCACTGCAGTGACACACCTTCTTCTCGATGTGGATCACATGTAGGACGTGTCCGAGATAAAGCAGCTTGGGAGTCGCTACAGCGATGATCTGCAGAACCCAGAAGCGAACGTGCGAGATGGGGAAGGCGAGGTCGTAGCAGACGTTCTCACAGCCGGGCTGCTGAGTGTTGCACACAAAGTCAGACTGCTCATCGCCCCACACCTGGACGAGATGAGAGCAAAGAGATGATTGAAGAGATGATTCACAACTTCAGAGAGTTAAGGTGTAGTGGACATGGTGTTTATGGCGTGGGTGTGGGTATAGTTCTGCAACATTCCCAATCCAGACCCCTGTTGATATTGTTTCATGCCCTTTAATACTAACATATTTTTCCCCCATTTCCCATCAGCCACTCGTGGGCTCCCTGGAAAGTGTGCTTATAAATAAACTGTATTACCAGACCTTCTCAGCACCGGTGCGCAGGACCAGGATGCGGAAGACAAACAGCACAGTGAGCCAGACCTTGCCGATCACTGTGGAGTGGCTCTGCACTTTGTCCAGCAGGCGACCCAGCAGATCCCATTCACCCATTTCAGTCGCCAGTTGTCCTGATTTCTTTTTGGGAAGATGTATAATAGAAATAAACCAATATGCAACAAACCATACTAATCTCTGAAGGTACACTTGCATTACTGGGAGAGGTATAAACAGTAAACTACTGCTGATTGACCAAAAGAAAACAGTAGCATTGATTGGATCTGTTATTTTTCATTTTTCAGTTTTAAAAAAGGTGATACATGAGTGGTTTTGTAGTTGTAAAAGTCAGGGCATACAGACCCTCTCACAAGGCCAAATCTTTATCATTTCTTGCGCTCTTGTGACTTTGCTGATAGAAGCCACGGCTGCTGATTTCAACTCTCCAAAACATACTTATCTGCTGGAAACCGAGACCCTAACCTTGGATAATACCAACCATTGCAAATCTTAATTCAAAGAATGTGAGACATTAAGCTCAACCACTCACGCAAATACAGATTGACCTGCCTGAGTAGATCAGGCTGCCAAGTTTATGTTGTCAACTTAGGTTTTGAATCAGTTATAAAGTTCCTTTTAAAGTTTCTTTTGCATGTCCACAGTGTGTGTGTTTCTTGAATTTTTTGGATGCAATCAAAGTTTTAGTTTTAGTTTTATTTTTTAATAAAAGTTTAGAGAACAAAAGCCATCTGTCACTACTTATCCATATCCACATACATAGTCTAACTGTTTGAGCCTCACAGATGTATGCATTCACATTGATGGACACAAGTACGACACAAATCCATAAATCTTCAAAATGTTCCAGTCCATATACTGTACGTAATCAATTTTGTGACACAGTGAAATCAGATAATTAGAGAATATTTTTTAAAATCAACTCACCGGTTTAACAAACCCACGGAGAAAAAACGTGAATGAAGAAAGCGATGCCTCCAGAGGACGATGAAAAGGGAAAGTGAAGGAGGACAGGAAGAAGCTGTCCTCCTGTCTTATCTGGAAGGACACCTCCTAACCACAACAACAGTGAACCTCCAGTCCTAACAACAAGCATAACTATTAAAAAAATGGCCTACAACGCTGAAGTGTACGAGAACAGGACAGGCAGAAGAAAGAAGGAAGCAACAGGCCCAGATTTAAACCCTCCACTTCTAATTACATGTTCTCAACTGAGTCATCAGAAAATTTAAAGGAAAATTAGTGGAGAAATAACTGCAGATGCTTCTGGACCTGAAAGGTTATTGAATAGTTTGGTGAGTTGTGTCAACTCTACTAAACACCTGTTGCAGCGCTGTCCTCCACCTTCACCAGCACCATCGAGCTAAGGAGATTTTTCACTCTTCTTCCAAAAAAAAAAAAAAAATATGGAAAAGGATTACCACATACATATAAATATGTGTTTTGTATAAACAATCTCAACAATCATCTCATCAAGTAGCTGTTCTGGAGTTTTCTATATTCTTCCTACATCTGGCTATTTCATTAAATATTTATATATAAATATTTTAAGTCAAATACCAAGCAATGTGCCTTAGTGAGGTACATGTTGTAGGATTTTCCTTTAATTCTTGCACTTATTTGTATAATCCATGTTGGCTTTATCAACTCTATCAACAACCCACAAACTGTGGAAAACTGTTGCCAAGGATTTCAGGAAGGAAACCTCAGCGATGGTTAATAACAAGCTGAATTTCAATAAGCTTTTTGCAGTGTTTTCTTGTATCTCTAACTCTAAGCTACCTCTAACTTTTTTTTTATTTTTATTTCTATTACTAATGGTATTCTGCATTTGTTGTGTTTTATTTTATAGCCCTTCTACCTTTTTCATTTGTATGAAAAGAAGCTACATGAATGTTTACTATTACATTTTTTCATGTTTCTGTCATTTCAGCACTGCACACTACAGTATATGTGGTTCACCTGTATATCAACAGCATATTGACGGATTGGTTTTTGTTAAATCCCACAGAAGCAGCCCAGGTTTGTTTAGCACCACACGTTACGGCAAACTGCACTTCACATGTGTTTAACAGGTTAACATACAATCTCTGAGCTGGCTGATCCAAGGGGCACGGTGTCTGCTAATGATTTACACCATCCTGATATTTTAAGAGAAAAACAGCATGTGTGGCCTTCGGCATGTAGATCAGAGTCAACATTTCTGATCATACGCTGGAAACCAAACGCCTACCAGTCAGATAAAGGACTCAGATACTTTGACCATTATGAAAACTTACATGCTGTCACCAAATATCAGTTAAAATAAAATACAGGACAATAATATGGGAATGAAGGAAGAGTTTATTGGTCTAATTTTGTGCTTTCATGACACATATTTTTAGGTCAACACTTAAAGCTATGCACGATAAGCACAATATATATGATTCTGTTCCCATTTCAATACGAACACTTCAGCAGCATCTACATATACTGAATGTATTTTAAATATATTTTCTCAACCAAACAAAACAGCACAACCTCACTCTTCATTGCATTTGAAATTCACTCCTCTACTCTGAGCAATGACACCACATTCACCCAAAACTGTCACTCTTCACTTAAAACCACACTCTTTTTTTTTAAGAATGTATAACACCCTGCAGGCACATCTTGGTTTTATCTGAACCAAACAATTGATGAGACCAGGAAGCCAAATTAGCTAAAGACATATTTACACTGGAGGAATATGTTCTGGTTTATACTTCCTTTTGGTCACAATCCAGAGTGTATGCTAAACGTGTCATTTCCTCTTTCCATGAACAGGTTTGTGTTATATTTAGCAAAATTACACTCAAACCTGATATTTGTTTTATAATACCATGAAATCAAGAATATTACCTCTATAAACAATCTGTCTCTGCAACTCTAAATGATATTGGTTTGGTAGTGCTTGCCGCGTGTGTGTGCGTGCATGTGCCAAATGGGTGTGTCAGTGCTGGTACAAAGCAGGACAACCTGACAGAACACAACTTAAAAAAAAAAAAAAACACAGTAAACCTCACAGCTTCTTTAAATACTTCAAAACCCCATTTTGGCTAGAACCCGATCACCCAGGCTGCAGGTTCACAGCAGATGGAAAGAGTGCATGCCACTGAATATCAGAATTTACTGCCCAAGTTCAAAGTGATATCTTTGTGTGTTTGATTTTTTACTCACTTTACTTTATTACTTGATTTTGTTTTGTTTTATTTAACATTAGAGAGCATGCTTTTGGTCTCAAATGCACCTCCATGTGCAGTTTTTTTAGAATATAGAAATGTGTCAATGTGCAACTTCTTTGAATACAAAGAAAATTATTGTTCAAAATTTGATTTGAAATAATCTCTTATCCAACTGTCCAGTGAGTTGAAACTTCATGGAGGCTCATGCTATAAAAGAACAGGCAGCAAACCAACTTTTGTCAGAGTATAATGCTCCAATGATAATCATCTGGCACTGCTGGGAATTAGGATGAGAAGTAAATCAAAGTTCACAACCTGAACTCAAAGTCAAACCCACTCTCCAACCTCATGTCTGTGCACTGTTAAGACATTTATTATCTCTAAGACATTTATTTCTCTGTTAAATTCAGAACTTTGCCAGACCGTAGTTCAGTACCAAAAGAGTAATGTGTGTATGTTGACTTGCTATTTCCAAATCCCACCACAGATTACCTAGAAAATGATACCAAGTTTATAAGAGAGAATCCTGATAATTATGCTCCTCAACAGAGGCTGGGAGCTATCAAACAGCCTCACTCTATACTCATATCAGAAGGAACTACAATAAACCTCCACACATGATTCCAGGAACAAGAAGTCTTTGTGAAGAGAGGAGAAGTGAGATCTCAGTTTAAGGTGACAAGCACACGTGATCCAAGAACCCAAATCCACTCTGGAATACACCTCATCAATCCATACTGGAAAAAAATCAGAACAAAAACAACAGCAGAGGGAAACGGGTCATTTAGGACCTGATTGCACAAAGGCTGGAAATGAAACATTGTTAGTAGAACAGTGAGCAATATATTCCTGATGACAAAGAATTTATGCCAATACAATCTGACAGCATAAGGTAGTTTGTACCGACCTGCAGTGTATGAGGCCAGTAGCCAGTGGTCCTATTAGAGACGCCCAGGGTAGAGATGGCGTGGCGAGCATAAACGTCTGGTTTTGGCACAAACCAGCCTTCTCTCGACGATGAAGTCGATCTGGATGTTGATGGTTGTTGCCCGCTTGAGGCAATCTGGACACACACAAGCACATATAGGATATCAATTAACACACATGGAGTTACTGCATTTATACTCAGGGTACAAAGTAAATCCCTTATATCTATCTTATATCTGTACACTTTACCCCTGGAGTAATTATAACAACTAAAGAAAGTCAGAAAGACATGGAAGCTAAGGATGTTACAGAAAAACAAGTTGGTAAAAATCATAAAAGATATAGATTGTTCATGTAGAATAAAATCAAATAGACTAAAAAGAAGCATCTATTTATGACTGAGAGCTCTCCTCTTCCACTAAGTTTAGTTGATCACTTCTTCAAACTGTCTATGACTTTACAGAGTTAACTGAATATTTAATTTCACAATTAGAAAACAAACAAATCTGTCCTCATATGGTCACAATATCATCAGAACCACACTGATGTGCATATATTACACAATACACTGTCTTAGTACCGTTATTTTGCTGTTCTTTCCTTGTGAAGGGGGTTGGGTAACAGTATTGAGAACAGGGAGTTATGCTAGTGACAACAAAATGACTTTTTTAAAAATAAAAACATTTTTCTACACAATGTTTTTTTATGTAGCAGAAGAAGCCAAAGTCCTGTAATGTTAAATGTTGCCGAAATCCAAATGGCTGCACAATACTCAGTATAATTAAATGACTGGGAATATGATGCTAGCTTTCAGGGCTTGACATATTTTGATCAGAACCAAATTGCATGTTAAGTCTGACATCCATCTGCTCTTATTGATGGTGGTATTAGGTATCTTACCTGGAAAGGAATCAGACTTTGAACGAAGATTCCTCTGCCGCTGTACTCAAGGTGAAGGGCTCTTGAGAAATGATCCAGGTAGCCCTGAAATATCAAGAGACGCAGTTTGATGTTAGCCTAGATTTCACTCTGGAGAGTGGTTCACTCAGCCTGTTTTGATGAGGTACTTGAATTAATAAACCCTTTTAAGCCTTAATTGATAAGATTTATCTACTAATGGACTCTTCATCCTATATAAATATCTGCTGTGAAAAAGGTCTATAGAGGCTATGAATATGTTTCTTGGCGTGTGTGCATGCATGGGAGGCTGATATAAGCAGTGTTTCATCTCACAGTGGAGGCCGTGAGTGTCACTCTTCCAGGCAGTGGTCTGCAGCAGGCACCCGATGATATATTGACCACAGCACCTCTGCTGCGATCCACCATCCCCGGCAGCACCAACCGGGCCATCAGAGTGGCGACCGCAACGTTCTTATTCACCAAGTCCAACAGGCTCTGCTCAGGCATTTCAATCAGGCTCTGGGGGGAAGTCAGAGACTCACCCACACAGTTCACCAGGAAGCCGATATCTTTACCCCTAATCGCTTCTTTAATGGGCTTGCTGGCTGCCTGGTCCAGAGAGAAGTTAACTAGGACAACAACAGTTTCCACTCCGTAGCTTTGGGAGAGGGATGCAGCGGTGTCTCTGACAGAATTGTGGTCCTGAGTGACAAAGATAATGCTGATGCCGTGTCTGGCCAGCTCCTCTGCATACGCTTCGGCCACAGGCTCTGACGCTCCTGACAGGAGAGAGGACAATGTTTATCAGTGACAGCTGTATCAGGAAGAAGTGAGGATATAATATCAATGAGAGCTACTGCATAGTCAGTTCAACACATTACATGAAGTTTACTTTATTACTGAAATACAAAGCTGATCAGTTTTTCGCCAGGAAATTAAGCAACAAATTTGTCCAAATTATTTAAATATTTTTAAATCTTGTAGCTTTGGGTTTTAGGCTGTTGGTTAAATGCCAACCTGGTAATTTTTCAAAATTTTTTCTATATTCTATGGGCAAAATGAATAATTGATTAATAAAAAAAAAACATATACCAGAGATTAAGGAAACAAAGGAGAGCGAGGTTGTGATTGTAAACTAAAGGGTTGAAGAACAATAACCTTTTTTATTCTGGGTAGATTATTTTCAGGACTGTGCACAAAATGGTGATGTTTGGTAGCAGGTTAATGTGCCAATTATTGTCTTGATTTATTGATTAATTGTCTATAAAGTGTTAGAGAGTAATTAGAGAGTTAATAAAGGGCTCCTAGTAATTTTTTTTTCAACATCTCTTTTTTTTTCTTGACCAATCCCTTCAGCTCTGAAAGCAACGGCAGCCCTGACTTTGATGACAGATACATTTTCTACAATAAAATGTATGAGTCTCCTCTGTCCTCTTTGACACAGATCTAATGTTTCTGCTGTGATCACCTGCTGCATCCTTACCATAAATGACAGCCCAGTCACCATATCTTTGGGTCAGCTTCTTACACGGGATCATTCTGGGCAGGAAATGCACCCGGACCAATGTGCAACAGTCTCTCAGCAGCATCACTGCCCTGCTGGCAGTGTACAGCGCACCGACAAGGGCCAGGGTCTCAACGTAGGAACTGCATGACCGAGAAATTTCTCTGTACAAAAACTGAAAGCTGTCAACTGCCGCCATAGTTGACGATCCTGTAACGCTGATGCTAGTTGCTAGATGCTAGTTCGCTAGCTAAAGCTTAGTGGGTGGATTTAACGTTATAATTTCTGAAACTCTCGTCTCGTAGCAAGTCAGACGTGTGAATAACACATGTCGCCGTTCCTACATAGTAAATTCACGGTTCAGTTGTGTGAGATTTGATAAATGTTTAAGCAGGCAGAGCTGTCCTCTGTACAAGCAGCCGGTGAAGGGAACAAAACATTGAGTCATGTGACCTTGTACGTCAACTGTGCTGCGTTCTTGAAAACCCGTCAAGAAGAGCTCATGCTAGAGAGTAATGATTTGTAGACGCATTCTCACTAGTCAGGGTTGAACTCTGCTTCAAAAACATCAACACGCTTTTCACTGTCACTTACATCCCTGTCATATTTAATCTTTGACCATTCTCCTCATTGATATCTTACACCTGAAGCCACAATTCCAACGCTCTTCAAGGCAGCGCATAGTTTCATTGGACATCCCACAATGCACAGCGGTTAACGCTAAGTGGTCGTTTCCATAGAGACGGAGCTGTCGGTGGCAGGATGCTAGCTGAATGAAAAGCTTTCAGTGCTTCAAAAACGAGGTGACAACGTGATTCACAACATTCCGCACACGGTAACTCTGTGTTTAGGTGGTTGGTTTGGACTGCGGGCAGCTGTTCGGTTTCAACGCGGCTGCAGTGTCTGCTGAATTTGGGAGTTAGCTAGCTGTGCTACATTGGTGTTTGTAACCATAGGCTAACCAGAGAGAAGAGAGTCGCTGGTTTTGGCCCCAAGTAAAAACGTAAAATACCACATAGTCCTCTTGAGTGTGTGAATAGTTCAAGTCATTCTTGCCGTGAGATTTTTAGTTGGATATTTCACTGTGTTTACTATGCGCCTAAAATACATTATTGTCACAAATGTGTAAAATTCAAAAAAATGGCGACATAAAATTAATGTTTGCTTGTGGAATAACCACATTGGCATTCGTAAAGAGACTAATATTAGGAGAAGAGGCCTTAGAAGTATGTTGGCAAATCAGCTCTGAAGGCACCTGTTATCTACTTTACACACCTGCAGGTGATAAAATTGATTGACTCATTGTTGGCGACCGATTAAACAGGACTTTATTGCAGACGGACGAAAATACAGCATGTACAGCTATTTTACCATCCTTTCCATTCCACAAGAGCAAACTTGAATATCAAATTGACAGATACATTTGAACACATGTATTTGCTGGATTTCTTTGGTTGAGCACATTATGTTCATTTCACAAGCTACTCCACGTAATGTATACTTTAGTGGTTTTTTGCAAATCTTTTAATGGCTCCAAAGACAAATTTGAGTAGCATGTCCTCCTTCCTGAGCTTCAGTTATCTGTGACCTGCACTACACAGGCATTGCCCCTTTACCTGCCTAGAAAAGCAATTACCCTATTGTGTTCCATCTCAAGGACCAGCTGTTAAGATGTCTCAGCTGTCAGCTGAAGATGAGTTGGAGTTGCAGTCTCTGCTCAAGCAGCTACTGAGAAGCATCAACGACAGGATCTCTGGCGCGCCGTCAACTGAATGTGCTGAAGAGATCCTTCTTCACCTGGAGGAGACTGACAAGAATTTTCACAAGTACGGCCATCAGACTCATATAGTATGGCATTAACTTTAAAAGTCTGGTTTAAAAGGAATTTAGACTTTGTATAGGTATGTGTTCTCTGTAGGTAAGATGCTGTTCAAATATATACAATAGACATAATTCTGTCATTGCTCTCATTTCAGTTATGAGTTTGTCAAGTACCTCCGTCAGTATGTAGAAAGCTCTCTGGGGACTGTGGTGGAGGAGGAAACCAAGAGTTTGACCAGAGGAGATGGACAACATGCAATTGGCTCAGGTCATGACACCCTGATCCATGCTGTCACCCGAAGGACCAGAGACTCAGCTGAGTGAGTGTAGCACGGAAAAGTCTTTGAGATTTGTTTGCTATGTTTCCTCCAAATCTTCATGACATTTTATTGGGATAAATTCTAATATAACCGTTTTATAATCCATTTTGGATGGATAGTGCAGTTCTCTGAAATCTTCCAGGGTCTCTATATGATTATATTTTGCAAATTAAGCATCCATTTATGTTTAGTGTTCGTTCAAGTTAAGGATATTGTTATTAACGGGAATTTTTGAGTTATATTCCAGTTCCTTTTATCGTTCACACTGACTTCCTTCTTACTATAAAAATGGAATAGAATCAGAATTCTAGGTATAAAACTCTGCAGGATTTCTCAGCTCCACTTTTTTTTGGGCTTTTTATGCCTTTATTATAGCTTAGTGGAGACTGACAGGAAAGGGGATAGAGAGAGGGGAATGACATGCAGGAAAGAGTCGGACCGGTTGGAAGTCAAACCAGTGACTGCCCTGCTAAGAGCGTCTCGCTCCACTGTTTTCTAAGACAGTTGCATGTACAGCTGCAACATCTTCTGTAATAAGAAGCTAGCTAATGCTATCTGTGCTCATTTTTTGTCCATGTTGGCAAACTGCAATGCTCCCAAGTTAAAAGTACAACCTGTCAGTGCATGGTTTCTCACTTTCAGTTATGAATGGAATGACATAGTTATGTTAAACTTTAGCAGGAATGGGTTTAGGAGAATGATTCTAAAAACAAAATAACATTAATAATACATTCATGTATTTTCTTTTTCTGTGAAAGGTACCAGCAGATGATGCAGACCTTGAAAAACAGCATGATCATGATTGTGGAGTCTTTAATCAACAAATTTGAGGAGGACCAGATGAGGAAGGAGGATATGCACAGAGAGAAACAGCGCAGTCAGTCAAACAGCCAGTACACGGACAACTGCTCTGATAGCGACTCCAGCTTTAATCAGGTCAGAGATACAGTAGATACACTCTGAAGTCATTGAATGAATAGAGTTCATTTATTTATTGCCTCTGAAATATTGTTGATGACTCATATAAAAGGCTGGCATTTTATCTTAGCTTCAATCTGTGTTACGTTGGTCACACATATTGCTGTTCTAGACTGAATGGAAACAGGAGAAAGTTTACAGCAGATCCACCCAGTGATCTCTGAAACTGCCAGTGTCCTGGTATCAAGCAGTAAAAGCTCTTGAATTTAGGTTAATGGTGGATCATATATATTTTTGTTGCTCTTCCCTTTTCAGAGTTACGCATTCATCAGACAAGAACAGCTACAAGTCTTGGCTGAAAAACTAGACTCCAGCAGACCCAAAGAGGTAGAATGGCTCACTTCAAAATTAAAAGTTATGATTTGTACATTGCTGTTTCATGCCTTCTGTCAGTACACTGAAAACTCATGGGGTGCCATAGATCAGGGTCGCGTGATAAATCTGAAGGGTCGTGAGATATTTACTGGGTAGGGACCAGAATAAAAACACACAAATTCATGTGCGACTTTCCGCTTATCTTTTCCATTTTCTACAGGTTCTTTACATCTTTAGGCCTCTAAAAATAATACAAAGAAAATATCACTCTTTTTGAACAGGTTACTATACATTAGCCTGATAATCAGACCAAAGTGCCATTTTGTTTCCTTTCATTATTTCAGTCTGACCTTGTGTTCATAGCCAATTTTTATGATATTCTGAATAGTTGATTGTTTCAGTTGAAATAAGGTGTCTTGAACACATTCCCAGACCTAACTTTACTGCTGAATAAATCTAAGATGTAGGCAAAAATTAAAAGGTGTGAAACTAGAAATAAATGGGTGTGCAACTAATGAGGGGTTGCAAGCAGATATGGCTTTGTTTAAAGGGTCACGAGCTATAAAGGATTGGAAATACTGTTGTGTGATGAATGTGATGGACAGGTGAAGCATTGTTACTTTATGTGCAGGTACGTTGGGAGGCTCTGCAGGCCCTCTGCTGTGCCCCTCCGTCTGACGTGCTGAGCTGTGAGAGCTGGAGCAGCCTGCGTAGGAAGCTCTGCGCAGCTCTGACTGAGCCTGACCCAGACCTCAGTGTAAGTCCTGAGCAGCCTCATCTACTATATATACACAGGCAATCAGGGTCCTACAAACTCACATTTTAGCCACTCATAAATGAATCAAGAATAATCATGTTATTTCTATGAACAATTTCAGGCTTTTATAACTGTTGATTACAAGCTAAAAGTAATTTAGTTCAATAGTCCAAATTGCAATTCTGCCACACTTGCTTAATTGAGAAGAGACCAAGACAACACAATTATCCCTAATGATTGATTATTTTTTGGTTGCAAATATGATAGGCAGTCTCTGAGTACAGGCTGTAAATCTTTGTGATAATCTTGTTTATTTTCCTCTAATTTTTTAAATAATCTTGCATTATAGTATCATTGATTGTGTGTATTCTCATAATTTAAGTCTCCCCCCTGCCCTCCCTCAGGATAATGTGCTGCAGTTCTTTGCTAAAAGCTTCTCCTCCTCTCCTATGAATGTGACACGAGAGATCTACACCAGCTTGGGTAGGCCACTCTGAATGGACAATCCTGGGTTTTGATTTGCATGTGCAACAGCTTCATGTTCAAATTGAACAAAAAAAGTATATTTATTGATTGAAAAAAAATTTATTTCAAGGGTCAACTTCTCTTTGTTTCCAGTCCCAAAAGAAGAAAAAAGATTTTCCCACTTACTGCTAGTGCTCAAGTAAAATGTCATCTTCATTTTGTCAATACTTGCTCTGATATATATTCAACAAAGCATATCACTTATAGTTGGATAGAAATAGTACATATAATTAAAAGTGTGCTATGGATGGTGGAGAAGACAAAGATCATCCAGACATGTAGATTCTTTGAGGTCAGAGGAAGGACATTAATCTTTCAAGGTTGGCATGGGAGAGTAGAGACAGGTACACTATTGTACTAGTGTGCAGGTGGAAACTTTCACAATAGGGATGAGCAGTTCAGATAATTATGTGTTTTCCTAACAGCTGCTAGAGTGGTGACTCATTTTAAAATTAGACCAATCAGACAACCCTGCATGTGACCCTTGACCAATAAGTGATCATGCATTCCTCGAGGAACAGCGTAGAGTGAGAGGGTTAAAAGAAGAAGAGGCTTTGGTTCTGCAGATCCTTCCCATGTCTGTTACTTGAAGAATAACATTTTTGGGATTCAGTATCAAATTTCCTGTCCTCCTGTGTCTTTGTCTTAGCTCCTACGAACCAGAAGTGAATGTTTGATAAAAATCTGTTGGAGAGACAAAATGAAATCCATAACAGTAGTAACTGCAGTATTTCTACTTATCTAGCCAGGCAGACGTAGTAGTTTTGAGATATCCACTTCTCAGGTTTCTGCTTCCACCCCAGTTCTGTGGAGATGAATCCACAGAGCTCACTCACAGCAATCATCATCAAATCATTGGAATTATTGTTTACTGAGCCAATAATTCATGGGCTTCAATGTTGACAGTTTCTGTAGGGACTGTGTAGTTTTACAATTCAGCTTTTAATTTCTTTTATTACGTAAATGACTTTGAATTGTAAAAAGAAAAATATATGCACTGTAGATTTATTGTGTCTATGCTGCATTATGTATTTGAACACCCACATTATTGTTGTAATATGTATATTTAACCTTTTTCAGCTAAAAGTGTGGAGTCAAGTTTTCTGTCCTACAAGCTGAGCTTCCCCTCGGGTTCAGCTACCATCGACATTAACAGACCTGAGATCATTCGTCTTCTCAAACAGGTTCACTACCTTGCCTTTAACACCATCTAAAACATCATCATCAGTCACCATAGAAACACATTATAGCTTTTTCTCCTGCTCCTGTTTCAGATTCGATTGATGAATGACTTTCAAAAGGAGGTGACAACGTTTTGGATCCGTCATCCAGAGAAGTAAGTAGTGGTGCCCACAGTGAATTCAGGGTTGACAGGTTTCTCTCCACTTGCTGATCCCTGTATCATTCACTGTCTATCTCAGATGCCACGGATTGAATTATGACAAAATGTGATTCAAAATAAAAATGCTGCAGTTTGGAGTAACATGGGCTTTGGTGCACATATCTTGAGCTGCATGTTCTGCAAATGTTCTTATAAATGTACTCTATGCTAAAACAGTTTACCACATGGTTTAGTCCAAATGTAGTTTACTTTACTTTAATGATAATATATGTTTAGTATATTTGTTTTGGTCTTCTTCTTTTTATCCTGCTTTTAGGTACATGGAGGAAGTTATAGAAAGCACCTTCTCCCTACTGTCCTTCCATCATGAACATGGCTCCTCCTCTCCTGGGACAGAAAAAGCCTTGGAACCAATTCACTTACTGACCTTAATGGATATTAAAGCGACCTGGTTTAAAAAGTGGATGGTATGTATTGCAGCTTAACAGGTGTTCTGTGTAGAAGTCATATTTGTCTACACTATTGTTTTTATGTATTTCTCAATAATAATAATAATAATAATAATAATAATAATAATAATAATATTCTTTATCTCTTTCTCACATGCATCTGTATTTTCTTTCTATCTTTCTCTTTCTTGATCTATCTCAGCATGGCTATTACAGTAGGACCGTGGTTCTAAGACTCCTGGAGAGAAAATACAAGTCTCTGGTGAGTGATTCACACAATAATCAATGTCTCTCACTAACTCCTTTTGTACTTCTGAGAATTGTGGCCATGGAAGGAAACACCCAAGCAAATGTACATCAGAAGTATTTTCAGAAAGGCATTCAAACCTGCGCCCCATTTAGGAAACAGAACCCAAGGCATTGTGTATCTTAAAAAGATAGGTCTGTTCATGAACAAGGAAAAGGTAGGAAACTGGAACAGATTCATTTATGCTTGCAGGGCAGTGGAATTGCTTAAGTACAGATTCAGTTACTGTTGGAGGTGGAAATGTTCTTCCTTTCTGCGTTTTCTGGTTTCATCATTGGACCTTAGAGATAAGCTGAACTTGCTCCTCTTGTTCCCACCTTTACTACCAGGATATATTTGTATTCAGAATAAAAACAGGTGTTGAGAAAGAAAAGGATTGTGAAAGACATTGGCTGAATATGGTTGAATATGAATAATTCACACGGTCAAACTGTACAGGTCAATGTAGGAGTCTTTGAGACAAACGGGCACAATACAGACCAAGTAGTTAGATATTTAAGAATTGATTGTATAATCCTAAACTCCTCTCAACTCTGACTCTGACTTTAGAGGATTACTGTGGGATCACCTCTGGAACTTTCTCTCAAGTAATCTAAAGCAATCTTAAAACTCTTGATTAAGAGGTTTGATAAGACGAGGTTGCATTGACATTCTGACTGAATTCTTCAGTAAGCCTGTTGTTTTTGGCCTGTTCAGAGCAGCATCTAAATTTGGCTCTGCAGGAGCTGTAATTACAGTGAACTAATATAATATTTGCAGCAACCACAGCAACATGCATTGTTTTAATCCCTTTATTTTCTTTTTTCAGGTTGTTGCAGCTCTGCAGCAGTGTATCCATTACAGTGAATCATGTGAACACTTCACAAGTGAGACGACTGATCTCCAGTCAGTGGAGCAGCAGAGCAGTGGTAAGTAAAACAGTCCATAAACACATGATTTCCTCAACAGGTTAAAGAACTCTCTCAAGTGTATGTGAATACCAATCTTCACCCTGAGTCTCACTGTATGTGGTAAACATCAGCACATTTTCAGTAATGCTGAAACACACCAAAAAATAATAGTCAGGCTGCACCACTGTGAAAGCTTAATGAGAAAGTAATGCTTCATTTGAGGCCTGTGGGTGTTAAATGTATTTGGACCTAGATTTTACTGTCATAATTTATTCAGTTTCTGTACACACGTTGCTCCTGCAGTCATTAGAACAGAGGAGTGCGAGAAAAACATTTAAAAGAAGAAACAAAAGATAAAGCAGACAGAGGTACTAAAGAGAAATAAAAAATGAAAATTTAATGGAAGATATGAGTAAATTTTTAAGCTCAAGGTAAACTAGACAAGACAGAGGCATTTATATGAATATTATATTAAAGCCACTATTAATAAAAATAAGACTAATACAATTTTGGGCACTATTTGGCTCACATACTAAAAAGTTAGGGTTGGGTTCAGATAGCTCATTCTGTTTTGGATCAGGTTCCTAGACAGACAAAATACCCAGATTCTCAATTCTTGTTTTGATGGTTGAATCTCTTATCAAAAGTTTTATCGCCCCTCCATCCTTTTTATCAGCAAAGAGAGAAATGAAAAACACTTAGACTGAAGGACTCTTATGTTATCATTTTAATAGGGTGTAAAAGTCAGGTTACAGCTATTATTTCAAAGTGTCAAATACATATTTAATCAAAATTTCATATCTTCATCTGCTCATGTCATTTTCAGGTTGTAGCTACAGGTTGTCAACATTAGTTAGACCACCACTCAGAGCAGTTTCTGCCTCCTCAGCCAACAAAGGGTTATTATACTGTATATCTCTGAGTTATAGTTACAACTTCAGTTGAAAAAAATAGAGGCACACCATGGACCTTTGATATCTTGCACACAATGGAGAAATGTTTTTACTAGTGTGACTCTGTTTGTTTTATATTACGCACACTAGGACGAACAAGTACACATGCCAATGATGTTATACAGGTTCCTGCAGCCAGTTTTGGAAACAGGAGTTGGTGGTGGTAGTCCACAAAGAAGTGTAGCAATGTGCCAAAAAAGGAAAGAAGAAGAAGAAGAATGCAAGCCAGCAAACATGAAGAATTTAGGATTTAAAATTGTAAAAAATATTGTTTTATGAGGAAGGAAATGTATTCAGCATCTGTTAAATCTCAAAGATGCAAAAAAATGTGTTTTACGGAAGTAACACTGAATGTACATTGAACTTTTGTTTAGAAGAAAACTAAAATGTGGCACCTTTTAGGCTTTATAAGAGATTCAGGGAATGTAATAAAATGCTATTGAACCCCAGCTGTAGGAGGATTACATTTGCTGAAGAAGACAGTGAGATGTGGCTGAGAGGGAAAAGCTAGTAAATGGAATTCTTGAAAGATTATTTTACTGTGCTACTGTTCCCAAGGTCAAGAATGAACCTCCGTGCTCAAGGAAGAGCACTTCCTCTCTCGACTTACAGTGGGATACTTTATGTCATTATTAACTTCACTCTAATACCTTGTAATAATTGGAACTTGTGCTTCTTAAAATTTAGACATTTCCCGTAAGCCCCCCCTTCTTTCTCTCAGCAATGGTTTGTTTGTTTACAGTATTCAATGTAATTTTGCAAAATTAACATTTAGAATAATAATAAACAGTAAAGTGCTACACATGGAGTTGCACATTTAAGTGTGAAAATTAATGAAATGAGAATGAACACAGTGGTCGATGGGGTGTGAGGGAACGTCAGTCTCAGTGTGTTATCTCCTCTCAGCCAGCTGGCTCCTCGAGACTCAACATTTTGACTTTGTCTTGGATGAGCAGAGATACACCAACCTCTTTGCCACTGATACTGATACACTCCTCACAAAAGAGTCTTTTGAGCTGTACCTTCTTTTTGATTTTCTGCACCCTGGAGGCCCTGCAAGGCTGCCGCATACTTTTTTTTCCACAATCAATCTCAGTCTGACACAGAAACTGTCTGTGCACCATAACATCACAACATGGTCATACATTGTAGTCTTATGGGTAGTAGTTAGCATATTAGATCATTAAAAAAATTGTTTTCACAAACTTTACGAACATTAACCTGTCCTTAGCTTTTCTATTTTTCCCTTGAATGTTATGTACACACAACCGTTCAGTTTACATTTTTACTTTCCTCTCTGTTTTTTTTCTCAGCTCTGCTGAATTTATTTTCTGTCGTTTTCAGTTTCTGTCCAGAGGAGTGTTTATTCGGGAAAGGAGCTTGAATACGCCTTCTTTGTCCACTCTGTGTGTGTCCTGGGGAAACTCCTCATCTACACCAATGGAAGAAAATTGTTTCCCATTAAAGTGAGGAAACGCAAAGGTGCAAAACTCATTCTTTAAACACTTTTCAATATCTGTCACTGCATGTGTGGTATATATTTCAATGTTTTTATTCCACTAAAAGAAGTATAAAGTTTGACTGTAGTTGATGTCTAAACACTGTAAAAAGCCTGATACTATATATTGTCCATCCATAAAGTTGTGGTTAAATGAATGACTTGCAGATAAAGGCACAAATAGATATCTTACTATGCTACCTTGGGCTGGTTGCTGATTTTACAATAAAATACTCTGTACAGCAGATAACCTCATGAGGAATGTGTCTGATCAGCTTGCACCACTCCTTCCAGTTGCCCTGCATAGTGATTTTTTCTTTTTTTTTTTTTTTTTTCCTCCTCCACCCCATCTTAATTACTGATAGTTATGTAACATTATTGATGCTTTGTCAGACCTTTAAAAGAGACTCAATGTCTGCTGTCACTGCACTTAACCTTCTTTAATGAACCATTATTCACACTCCTTCCAAGTAAGTCTGGAGATAATAAAATCACTGACGTTAGAATATTTTATATTGATCATAAGGCCACCCTTATGAGTCTGTCCACACCTTGAAGTAGTCACCAAAGTCAGTGTCTCACCCATATGTATCATAGTATTTGTCACTTCCTGAACCAGTTTCGATTGCAGTCTCGAGTTGTTGATTTATTATCAACACAGTTTGAAAATATCAGAATAACCATAACCATAACCATCCATTCTTTACAATATAATTGCTTTTGCTGCTAGAGGAATAGGTGATGGCAAGTCATCAACTGTCCTAAGCAACAAGTGTCACATAATGTGCTTGTCACATTTACATCATATGATGTAGTATAGACTAAGAAAGTGAGCTGCATTCATCAGTTATTTTTCTGATTTGTGGATTAATGATTTAGGGTATAAAATGTCAGAAAATAGTGAAAAAGTTCTGTTCCTGGAGCCTAAAGAAATAAAATCTGTCCTGGAAATGTAGTGTAATTGAGATTGTTCTTGGGAATTACACACCAAGATGACCCTTATTTCCAAGGCTACTAAAACGTCAGTTTCCTTCTCAGCAGTAACCATTATTTTTGGTGTCGCTGTCTGGGCCCTGAATCACAAGACTTGTTGATTCATTTACTCATCATGTCTGTGTTTCAGAGCCAGTCAGCCTGACTGACCTGGTTGTCATCCTGATTTACATCATGTACCAACACCCCAAGCCTCCACACAGTGATGCATCACACACAGGTGAGCCCCACGCACTCACACAAAAACATAAACTATGACAATGAGTTTCTGCATTGCCCCTGTATTCTCTTCAGACTTTGAGACTGATATCAGGGACTGAGGGAACATGGTGACCCTCCCTGTGAGGCGTAACAGCATTCCTCAGACCATATCTTTTATCTCTTAACCTTGTACTGAGTCATGCAGTACTACATTTGTCTCCTGGAAGACCTAGCTTTATTGCCAATTCATTCCCATGAATTTCTATGCAGTGACTTGGCTGCCAGTGATCAAGTGTTCCCTACCTTGACTTTGTCAGAGGATCATCTCCTTTGGCTGCTGCAGGGACTCATGCTGAGCAAGTCATGGATTTATATTAATATTTTACTTGTAGTCTGATGAGGATCACACATAGCACCAGTTTGAAAGTATGACTTAATTGAATGAAGTCAGAAGTAACAGAAGTTACTTCTGAACAAAAGTTCAGAACAAAACAAAAGTTACATATGTATGTGAGAGATTTATTCTTTACAGGAAGGTAAAGTATTTAAATTTCCATTTCAATTAGGCAATGCTTTTAAACAAAAACACAAACATGATGACATACACTTTTGTAACATCCTAGTCATAGAAAATATTATTGTTCTCAGAAAAGCTCCTCTTTTTCCTCCAAAGTTTAACTTCAGTTCAGTGATGATAAATATATCCAAAATGTGATTAGGTTTAAGTATTAAAAGTAATTGCATCTTGTCTAAGATTGGTCTCAAGACTACAATTCCCATAGACAACTGTATAAATGTGTGTCCTGATTCATCAGATTTACTATTTGCATAGATCAACAGTCTAAATCATCTAAATGCAATCTTCACTCCACATTAACTCTACAAAAATGTATAGGAAAATAGGAAAAAGCCAGAGCATCCCGCAGATCTGCCAAAAGCCACTTTGACCAAATTAAATTTCCAGGGTCCTGACAGGGAACAAGCAGGGCAATGTGTTTACTGTCTGTCTTAAAACATAATTTGTTTGTGTGTTCAGACTCTTTGTCGCCCAGCACTCTGGTGATTGAGGTGCTGTGGATGCTGTGTGAGAGGACAGAGTGTGCTGCAGAGTGTCTCTACCAGGCTGCTGTCATAGAGACATTGCTGGCTCCTATTATAGCACTGCTGAATGGACAGCAGGTCAAACACACACACACACACACACACACACACACACACACACACATACATACATATATATTTATAAATATATTTATTATTTTTCACTGTTCAAAAAACACAAACAACAAAGACAATTCAAATACAACACAGTTAGACAGTTACAGACTCCCAAAGAGTAACATGAAGTAATATGTATATTTTAATATATGAATGTACCTTACACTTTATATCACAGATATGTTGGTATTGGAATGCACCACATATCATTATACAGTTATTAACCCAAGAATTTCATTATTGGACATTTCAGTTGTGACCTTTCTAATGCTAAATTCTATTCAAGTGACTTTCTCAACCTGCTAGATTAAAATTCTGGAGAAGACAATGGTCAGATTAAAAGATGTCTCACTGTGACTCAAAACAACCATTACTTTAGTTTGTGTTACAGTCATTTTAGGACACAAAAGAATAATTGTTACCTTGTCACAGAACAGTCATTGGTCAGCCTTTCACAAACTGTTTGAAATTGTGAAACCATCAGTTATGGAAATATAATAGCTTTTCTCAGTTCCATCATTGTCAAAGTTAATGATGTTATTTCAATTTTCAATATGTGTTTGTCCCTCCTGGGATTCCACTTGTCTCTGAAGATGTTGGGTAATTTTGTCTGTTGATTGTTTTCGGTTTGCAGGCTAAATTAAAGTCTCCTGCAGCAACACTGACTCTCATCGCTGACGTTCTGGCTCGCATCGCAAACACTGACAGGGGATTAGCTCTCTTCTTACATGAGAAGAATCTCCTTGTGGCCTACAGTGAGAGGTGAGACAGTGTGATTGAATGGGGATTAAATACACAGTGTCATTTTGTATTTTTGACAGTAATGAATAAATTATATTTCCCTGACTGAGCCAGAAGTCTTCAATAGAGATTTAAGTTGCATAACCAATCCTTCTGGTTCTGCACAGAGAGCAGATTAGACCTGAGGATGTTACTGGTTTGTCAGTCAGTGCGATTTTAATTTTTGATCAACTTGAGCAACTACAGCAAAAACTTAGAAATATTTTTTCCTTAAGTTGGTCAGGGTCACTCAGTGTCTCCAGGTTAGTTTGGTATTCTGTTTTAATTGACTGACCATGATGATAACCTCAGTGTGTTTAGTCTGTCCAACAGCCTGTTGTTTTGAATTAACAATAGTACTTTCTCCAAGGCTACTACCAGATATCAGTATTAAATTTACGTATGCACTAATGCACGTAAGAGTGCTATTCAATTTTGTATTTATGCAACCTTCTCCAATAATGTTGTGCTAATGAATGCCCGAGGGATCCCACTCACTGTAGTTTTTGTTACTCAAGGAGTTAAGAAATGGAGTCCAGACTGTTAAAATTCAAAATCAGAGAGAACTAAAATACTGTACTAGCATATCTTACATTAAGAAAACATTAACAAACCAGGAAAGGAAAGCACTTAAGTACACCATAACTTCCCAAACGTCTTCACAAAAATCTTTGTCCACTATCTTTCTCCTCTACAGAACCTCTGCTGCTCTCGTCATTGTGCAGTTTACCCTGAGGCTGCTGGATAAGGAGCTGTCATCACTAAGTGAATCTGACGTGTCCCATACATTATGTGGAGCTTTCATCTTTGTCTGCAGGCAGATATACAACACCTGTGAGGGTCTGCAGGTCCTCCGACCCTACGGCCTGCACAAAGCTATAGCTGCTGCATGGAAAAAGGTACCTGCACCTCATCTGTGGATATAACACTTGTCAGAATGAGCTGCTTAGCTGGCTCAACACAGTTTAAAAGTACTTTAAATGCCAAAAACAACAAATATGTTTAAAACCAAATCATTAAACGCGTTGGAAAACAAATTAGCGTTATATTACTGTTTTTGCTGTTTTGAATTGGTTATTTATTACAGGCAGATTGTGTAAATGCAGAGAAATTGTGGCTTAAATTTGTATCTGAATCTAATTCTACATCTAATGATCAGTTAGGCTAGAATGCTCCTGTCATGTTTCATTTGCATGATGAATGCAGCGTTCTCTCTTTGTTCATTCACCACAGCAAATCCACCACAATTTCTTGAAAATGAGGGAATTAACCAACCATTGTTATCTGCTTCCTTTAGTTTAGAATACTGCTTCTGTCATAGCAAAGCATCAGAATCAGAGTGTCTTCAGTAATACTGTCTGTACTGGAAAAACAAAACTGGAAAAATAAAACTGAAAACAAAAACATGGTTGAATGTGCAACCAAAACCAAAATCAACTCCCAACCACTGCTGGTACGGTATAGTTACAGAGGCATCATAAAGAGGACCTGTAGCACTGCTTCTGCTGAGTAGGAGACCTCACTAATGTCTCAGTGGTAGATTTTTGTCAGTTTAGCAAGCAGTCCTACCACACGTCTTACCTCCTTGTCACCCATGTCAAAAATTAACTTCTTGGCATCAGTCTACATTTTCCCACTCACTTCCTTCTGACTTAACCTCTGTGTTAAATATTAATCATGAACCTGCACGTACTGCAAAAGAACACTGAACATCATGTACGGACTATATAATGCACTATATCTGATCAAAGCCCTCATCTTTTTTCCTTGTGTTAGATGGTTTAACTAGAACACTGACATCAGTCCACCCACTATTAACAAACATGAACCTGGCCCCTAAAGTTTGTGGAAGGCACGCTATGGAAGCATGTGATTTTAATTAGCTCACAGTGGGGAAAGAGCAGTTGCCAGTCAAATGTTTGATTATCTAGAATGACAGTTTGGATCCTGTTTTCACTGTTGTCAGATGGTGTTAAATGGTTTATAAACTTTTAAAATATTGTGTTAATGCACAGTCTGTTATAGTATGGAGATAAATTCAGTCTGCATGAGTAGTGGGCTCATTTAGTTTGTTGAAGATGCACCAAGCTCTCACATATAGTGTAAACATCAAACCCAAACAGTTGGGTCTTTACATTTCCTGCTAATTGTATTTCTGTCAATTATAGATATCAGCAATGTTAAGACAAAACATAAAGGCTAATTGTAAAAATTCACATTAAAGAATCAGCAAATTTAAACACAACTGGTTTCCATCATTTTCTTTGTACACTTAGAAATAGTCCAATATGAATCTGTAAGTTTAATGTTGAAAAAGGAAAAAAACAGCAACTGTGACTGTTCTAGCAGCCTGATGTGAATAATTAAGAACCCTCAGATGTGGCTACAATCATTCACATGGATGGAATACTACTTTAACTAACACGTTCTCCTTTCTTATTTCTAGACAAGTTCCTTGTCAGAAAGGGTACCTACCCCAGTACCCGGGGCCACAGGCGGAGCATCTACCCAGGAACTGCAGGACATGTGAGGCTATGCGCACACACACACACACACACACACACACACACACACACACATTATATTTATTTAAAATTTAATTAAAAGCCTTCAACAGTTGCCTTGTTCACTTGTCAAATATGACTATAAACACTGTTTCACATGCAGGAGGGAACATTTTAAGTGATTGCAAAACAACAAATATGAATATCTTTACTAACATGTGTGCACTGACAGCTAATATAAACAAAATATAGGCCTTTATACCCGTTATATAACCAGTTCTCACCAGTCGAGAACATTGTGCTTCTGAGCCCTAATTTAGGTCAAGGAGTAGTGTGTTTCATGTTTGCTAGGAGACCGTAAAATCAGGTTTAACTTAGTTGACAACACCTTCCCCTATGCTAGCATGTGGAATAGGCTCCCTTAGCGTTGCAATGTAGCTTATGCAATAGAAAACAAAATGAGAAACCAGTAAGTTCAGATGTTTCACTCCAGACCAACACAGTGCATTCCAGTCTATCTGCATGAAAATCCTTTTGTACACTTGTTCAACATATTCAAGAAATCTTCTTCATCTTCAACAGCACAATGCTCATCAAACTAAATAATAAAATTGGTTTACAAAGAGGTGTACACATCTCCCCCCGCCGGAAATGTCACATTAAAAATTCAGGAGCAAAATACAAAACTAGATTTTTTTCAATGTTTAATTTTGGTTCTGGCTCTGATTTAAAATACATAAATACACAGAACAAAAGTTTAAATGATTGAACAGCCAAACTTGTGTGCAGCAGTGAAATCATGACACTGTAACACAAGAGACTGACTGCATGATATGAGAGTTGTTACTTTTGTCGTCAGTAAATTTAAATGATGATGATGATGCTAACACAACACAGCTTGTTCAGACCACAGTAAATCAAGCAAGATCTTTGTTTTTCATTTTGCATGGATCAATATCCCATCTTCTTTGTGTTAACCTCACAATTAACAAGGATCAGTGTAAGGAACTCATTAAGTAAAATCTTGGCTGAACTACTGTTAAACAAAGCATGGACTTTCAGTGACTCAAACATTGTGTTTCTCACAGTGTGTATACTTTGCACTGCAGCTCAGTCTCTTTCTGTCTGGCTTTGGATCAGGCTCATCTGGGAGGAAACGTTGTTGGACAGCCTGTTGAACTTCGCTTCAACTCCTAAAGGCCTGCTGCTGCTCCAGCAGACAGGAGCCATTAATGAATGTGTCTCCTACATGTTCTCTCGCTTTACAAAAAAACTACAGGTAATAACAAACACTGAACTTCACAATGCAACCAAGTATAACTGTGGTCATTTTAAATTTGGCTTCTTCCTTGTTTTTTTTCATCATTAAAGAAAATAAAGATCAAAATTTTTGCTTTTCTCCAGCACTTTTATGTAGTTATACTCAGTTTGCCAGGCAAACTGCTCTGATCCCCCCCCCCCCCAACCTTTATTAATAGCCTTTACATTTGCTGAGCCAAATGTTCTTTAACAGTAACACAGTGATTTCTGGAAACTGCCCAATCCACAGTGACTACAGTGGTGTGTTAAGTAATTGAGAGACCTCATGGGAGCAGTTTGGGGGTTACGTGACTTGCTCAATGGCACGTTCAACTGTGACTAATGAAGGAGCATCACTACTAATATTATTCTCAACCTAGTTTTCAATCCCCAATCTAAACTTTGCAACAGCTGATGTAAATTACTAGTACTAAGGAACTCCAGATGTTGTCAGAGTCATTTAGTTTAAAAGCACTGGAAGCTAATTAATATGTCAGCTATCCAGATAAGTCTATCTTACTTACTTACTTCACTTTTACAATGCATTGGACTTTAGTGTAGAAGTGCTGATAAGCTTGGAAAAACCAACATAGTAAGGTGTTGGGCCACCATGTGCTGCCAGAACAGCTTTACTGCTCCTTGGCTTTGATTCTACAAGTCTTTGAACTCCACTGGAAGGATGGAACCATTCTTCCAAAAAGATATTCCACCATTTGGTGTTTTGATGATGGTGGTGGAGAGCGCTGTCTATCATGTTGGTCCAACTGGGTTAAAATCTGGTGACTGTGAAGGCCATAGAATATGATTCACATCATTTTTATTCTCATCATACCATTCAGTGACCTCTTGTGCCCTATGGATGAGGGCACTGTCGTCCTTGAAGAGACCACTCAGATCAGGATCGAAATGTTTCATCATCAGATATAGGCGATCACTCTGAACAACTTTGTATTGATCTGCAGTGACCCTTCCCTTTAGGGGACAAGTGGACCCAAACCGTGTCAGCAAATACCCCCCACAGCACAACAGAGCCACCGAATAACCTCACCATGGTTTCTGTGCCACTGAACTGAATGTGTATTCATCTTTGTTGCTATGATATCCCTCTGATCATGTCCTGCACTGACATTCTCAGTCACCTGAGGAAGAGTTGCTCTTCTGTTTTTCCCGACATATCACACTAATACACAAGCATCATCAAATGTGCTCTGTGGACCACAATTTCCAACCCTGTGTACTGAGGTCTTTCCCACAGATTTAAATACAGATGTCACTTTGGTCACTGTTTCTACTGAAACACTAACCAGTTGACCAGTTTCAATTTTTCAAAGCAGTGCACCTGTGTGGAAGCATTTGCATTCATTTTGTTCCTCATTTATTGAGTTTTTTCTTTTAATTTGTCACATATTTGTAGTTGGGTGTAGAATTTCATCACCTTTATGGAAGCCCTGCGAGAGTATTAACTCAGGCAGTGGCTCAATTTAATCCTTCTCGATCCTATCAATGTGCCAAAGTAATATGCTGTTCAAGTGATTCTTTGTCACATTGACTTGAATTACTGTGGGCCAACACCACAGCCACAGCAGAATTTGGAAAAAGTCCTTTTACACAGACGGTTACATCAAGTAGATTTATCTACAGTGAATTAAAATGTGAAGTGACCACTTTGGCTCAGAAAACCACAGCTTTGGCAACAGAGTAGCACTGTTATCATAAATAGATATGAAATTCTGAAGTTTAATCACTGAAAGGGGGAAAAAAAACTTGTAAATGAAATGTGTGTTTTACATTTACACGTTCAAATTAACATCAATTATAGTTTTTTTGCAGATAAATAGTAAGCAAATAGTTGTGCTGTGTACAATAAAATATGCATGCCATATTTCTAGGCTTATGTATTGCATAACATGCCATCCAGCAAAACAATCAGCCTTTAAAAACCTCAATTCATTCTGTTGGCCTATGTCATCTGTATCCCTAATTCATTCTGCAGGTAATTTGTTGCTGCTCCTGAAAGCCACAGTCACCTTTCCTGAAGACTGTTTAGTATTCACTAGTAGCCTGGAAGCTGTTAAAATGCTGCTCGTTTCACTCTGGGTTTGATTTATTAACCTCTGGACTCTACATATACCTTACATATAACGTATTGTCCATGATTTATATTGTAAATGCAAATACAGTCTTACTGCAAACCTTAGCGAATCCCCTGTGGGCTTAATTTACAACCATTGTTTGCACACCTTTGTAATTGCCTCGCTCGGCATTTCACTTTAATTATGGAATATAATTATATTTTGTCTATTTTTAGTTGTGACATTGTGTTGTAATAAATGAAGGTCCTGCACACTCCAAAATCCATTAGCAACTTTATTTCTCCTAAGCGTATAAAACTATGTTATACAGTGGCTTTTCAGGATTCTAGCAGTGTCATAGCAGAGTTTGTGTAATGAATCATAATTGTCAAATTTTCCTCAAGATGGAGCTATGTTTGCTTCAAATTCAAGTCCTTCTTTCTTCAGCCTCAATCCTTCAATTTATCACCTTGTCCCAATCTCTCATTTATTTGATAAGCAAAACCTACAAAGATAAAAGTGAAATATTTTGGAGATTATGGGATTTCTGTGTGTGATCTCTGCAGGTGAGCCGCTGTGAGAAGTTTGGGTATGGGGTGATGGTGACACAGGTGGCAGCGACTGCTCCGGGGGTGGTGGCTTTGCACTGTTCAGGTACTAATCGACTTACTTGCACAAACAAACCCTTGCCATCTGTGATGCTTAAGGCTTGTATTCTAAGTTGTTGTCTAGTCGACATAAAGCAGACATCAAGCAGCCCAGGTAGAAACATCTTTGGCTGTTGTTTGTGTCAGAATAAACGGATGAAGAAAGAGCAAGAAAGGATTTTAATCTTCTAAGTTATTGTCAAGTCAGTATGTGATGTGAGCAGCTGTCAGATTTTATTGTCCATTTCTGAGCCACATTTACAAGTAGCACAGTAAATGATATCTGAATGCATTCTCAATATAACATACATATTAATGCTAGATGGAAAGGCAAAGGCATAGATAGCAGCACACAACTCATACAATTTGTTAGAGTGGAGGTGTAAAATTGAATTGCAGAAGTGTAATATTTAGGTCATTTGGGTAGCTGTGCGGTTATGCGGTTATTTTTATTTTCTAATTGCAATTTCCACAGTTTGACTCTGGCTGGGGGCACTAATTCACATTGTTCCTTGCTCTGTCCCCATATTTCCTGTGTGTCCATACTGCCTTCTGTAAGAAAAGCCTAAAATATCAGAAAATAACCTGTTACAAAAGTGTAGTTTTGCTATTTTTGACATCTTTGAAATTAAGCAGTTATCAGTTTTTGTATGATGAAATATCAGATCTTTAAATGCTTAAAGTCACAATTGCACTCGCGGGTAGCTCACACATTAAAGTGTGAGTGTCAATTCAGTATTTCTCCATACAGATCCATATTGAAACCACTGGCTTTATGTTGTGTTGCAGGTTTTGTCCGGGCGCTGGTGATCGAGCTGTGGTCAACTCTGGAGTGTGGAAGTGAAGATGTGAGAGTGGTCCGTCCCAAACCAACACCCATGGATCCCATTGACAGGAGCTGCCACAAGGTACTGTGTGAGTGTGAAAGAGAGAATGGTTTTATTGTAAGACATTCTTATATTATGTTAAGTGCATTGAGTCTACATGTGTTGTATGAAATTTGCTATATAAATAAACTTGACTGGAAAACCATTTCATTTTTCAATCAAACAGGACTGTATTCATAATTTACTCATTATATATGTAGAAACTATAACTCTTTTAAACCTTGAGCAAGATTCCTCCTCGCATGAGCTTATACGTATATATTTTATAGTAGTTTTTACTTTTTCTGATCCTAATTCTAAAGTTTTGGCAGAATTTCAAGGCTCAGTCCAGGACAGGCTCAAAATTTGAAGCACGAGTACTGTGTCTGTGTGCGTGCGTGCGTGCGTGCGTGCGTGTGTGTGTGTGTGAGATGCTGGCCTCTGACAGGAGCCAGGTCATCTCTCTCTCAGTGAAACTAGCCAAGTGAATACGGACAACCAGTCAAGTGTCAACTGTGCCCTGCCACTAGAGACTTTAAAGCCTGCCTTATCAGTGGGTCAGCTGCCAGGTTACATACATGCAGTCAAACCTCCTTGTCCATCCCTGGCAGCACATGGCGGTAGAGCCCTGCACCTGAGCCAGTGCTGAAAACAGACAAAATGTGCCATTAAATGTGTGTGTGAGGTTTTATGCCCTGACCTCTGTGAGACAAAGCAAACTAAATATGTAACAAAGACTTTTTGCACTCACCTTTGCTGAGTTTAGAATTGTGTTCAGTGTGTTGGATTCATCTCTGTGTTGGAAACATTAAAACTGACAGAAAAAGGTGAAAGAATAGAGATTTTAATCTCAGGAAAGCATTAATTTATACATTTTTACACTGATAGCAAGGCGTGTTCTAGCTGTTTAATATAATTTAGAAATGTGACTTTCATGTATGTGTGTTTTTATGTATGTGTGTGTGCATGTGTGTGTTCATTCCTTTTTCCATTTATGTTTATGCATTTCCCTGTTTGCCTTCATCCAGTAATGAGAACAGAAGGACGTCCTGTGTTTTATTATTCTTCAGACAACCGTTCTGTTCACATGTAATTTCATGCTATAAAATTGCTCACATGCAGCCATGTTTTTATTTTAATTTTTTGAATCAATTTAATTTTCTTTTGTCAAGGACAAATGCACTGTGGATTTCTGTAAATTAAAATCAACTGGCTAATGAAGCCATAATGTTTTCTATTATCTATTATCTATTTTCTATTATTATCATTATTATTATTATTATCTTTCTTGTATTTGTACTTTAAAGGTTTATTTTTATAGGGATGCATATCATATTATTATATAAAAAAAATAGACCCATAATGTAACAAAACAACACATAAACAATAACTTTGTTGCACAAATTAGAATAAAAGTGGATTAAATCCTAATGAATCACCAATGACCACACTATCTGTGCCCATTTTTGTTTTCTTGCCTTTTGCCACTCTCTTTAACCCTCTTTCTTTCTGTCTATTGTCTATTGTCTCCCCAGTCCTTCCTGTCCTTGGTCAACTTGCTTTCCTCTTCCCAGTCAGTCTGGGAGCTGCTGGGCCGACAGCCTTTAGCCAACAAGAGTGAATACACCCTGAGAGAAATGCCAACCTCCATTCCTGTGAGTGGTTTTCACACAGTGTAGTTCAGATTTCATGCAATGCCTCTTTCAGCCATTTGAGGGCATGTTTGTACTTTTCACCAACCACCACCACGACCAATGCATTTGTTTTCTCTTGCAAAGGGCTCCCCGTAAACCCCGAGTATACTGAGGCTGATGTACATTATGTACCTCACACATTGTCAATATCCACACTGTTTTCGTTTTACACCATAACTGTTGTCTTCTGTTTCACAGCCTCTCATTTTACTTGGCAGGATCTGATTGACAGGCTGATTGCTGTGAATTCAGATGCAAAGATTCATTCCCTGTTCCACTATGAGCAGTCTCACACATTTGGCCTCAGGTGAGTGACTGATACTTTTTTTTTTCCCCATATTACTTAACATCAGTGTGGAAGCGCACAATATCGGATTAGCACCTGGTGACTGCACACACACTTGCATGCATACACACACACACTTGAGCCTCTGGCAGTAGCAGACTGACATGGCTCTTTATACTTTGATTACCCAGCACTGAAAGACTGATGAAAGGATTTCCATGGATAAGAGAGGAACAAGCTTGGCTTCGTAGGTGTGAATGTGTGTATATATGTGTGTGTATATGTCTATATTTATGGAAAACAGAGATCCTAACAAGTGAGGAGGGTGGTGAAGGTAGTGCTGGAATTCCTCTAAAATGAAGACCTATTTCATTTTTGATTATAGCTTCAGATTGGTGGTAGGACTACACTGAAGGTTAAAGTTAACCCTGTAATACTGTATGGTAAAAATGACGATTATTGAAAAGGATTTAATGATATTTGCATGTTGTAAGGTCAGGTAAGTCTTACAACTAAGGTATATTGTTAAGTTTGAAAATGTGTCTAAGAGCGATAAGAAGCAATCTGCAGGGGAAAGGTGTGTGTGTGTGTGTGTGTGTGTATATATATATATATATATATATATATATATATATATATATATATATATATATATATATATATATATATATATATATAGTGTGTTGGTTGTGTGTGTGCAAAGCTCTGGTGGCTGCTGTGCATTCCTTTGCCTTATTCGAATCACAATAGCTTTGAGTTGTTTGGAGCCATGCTGACTCACTCTCTGAGCCTGTCAGTCAGCCCACTCCTATTAACATCCAGAAACTAAGTGACAGGAACAAGAGGTTCTATTCATTTACCACCCAGACTGATGCCATTTCTGACAGACTTAGACTCTGGCTCTCTCTGTGGGTCGCTAAATGTGCTAAATGTAGCATTTTACTATCAGTAAGTCAAGTCAGACCATGTTAAATTTTAAGTATAACTACCGTAAACCAACAACTTCTGAGTAAATATGTTGCATCCGCTTTTGGCCATAAACATGGCAAATTCTAATTTTTGAGGTTATGTGCAGATTTATTGCAGTTCATTTCAGTTCATTTTTATTTTTCTTGCTTTGAGAATATTGTTCATCTAACACAGACAGCATAAAAACAAATGACAAAGAAAGAAAAGAAAAGAAAAGAAAAGAAAAAAATTGTCACCCAAAGGTCATTAAAAATCATTAAAGCATCTGAAATACAGTGAGTAAAGGTGAATTAAATGTCCCGTTAATTTATTTTCAAGATTTTTGCCATCATGACAGTTGTGTGTATTTTTCGCTCTAGAGGTTTACATACTGAGGGTGCTGCTATTCAGTGCACCTGAATGTACCCCAGCAGTTGAACTGTAAAGATGCTTAAAACACCTGCTTTTTAATTCAGCTTCACCCTTCACCCAGGCAATGCTGCCTGTTTTTGATTTGATTTTCTGATTATCCTTTGCCTGAAGGGATATGACAGGATGGTATATGGATGGTGCCTTATTGATCCCAGCAGCTACTGCACACAAGGACATGGCACTGATTAATCAGCAATATGTCCAAAAAATGTAAGAAATAAAACCTGGCCTTTGGTTATTAAACTTGATTGAAGTATGTAAGTTTGTAAAAAAAAAAACTTCCGTGGGTATTATTTATTGACAGATCCACTTCAAAACTCAGTGTTATCTGCTTTATTAGGGCTTTGTGGGTGTGGTTTGGTTAGATTTGACTGAGAGTGGCTTGGCAACATAAAGCAACAACCTTCAACTGTCGCCACATTTTGATTCAAATATTGCTAAAACCTGATTGGTGCCTGCAAGCATTTGACAGCACCATTCCAACTGAGCCCCGCCCAATTTAAACCAGCGGAAGAGCAATCGACAAAATGGGAAAAGTCAGACAGAAATCTTGTGAGAAATATATGAAAATAACCGAAATTGTGATGGTTCCCTTCATTCATAACAAGCACAGAGTGGCACAGATAGCCAGTAAATAAACACTTGTGTTAAGCCGCAACACCCAGCCAGGTGACTCAGATTGAAGTCACTACAGCTGGAGGGTGGGGGTGCATTATATGGGCTGATTTATTTTACAGCTTTACAAAGGCTGATTCACAATTACAAACTCTGGAATTAATTGTGACCACCACTGTACAAGCTCAGAATCATTTTGAGCCCATTCTGTTGCTGCATCATGATGCTGTGCAGAGAAAGTGTAGTTAAAAAGGCAGCAGCTTAACACACACTTAAGAACCTAAACTGTCACAGGAAGGAGCTAGCCGTGGTCGTTTATGTGCAGGATGTTTAAAATGTGTCCTGACACACTGTATAGCAACTTCATAAACCAATATATCCAAGTGTTCTGGTGCCACTTTCATATTATACTGGATTTCACATATCTGCAGTATGTTTTTTCTCTGTGAAGTTAGGCTGTATTTAATTACTTTGTGGGTTATACTGTTGTAGTTTGCATTAGCCCAATTTGCCAATTTGCTTGTAGTGGTGAACAGTGCCCCCTGCAGTTGCAGGGTCAGTAAAGCTCTGAAGTAAATTGCAAATGTATGTGAAAGTTTAAGCATCATGGGTAAATTATTCATTTTGTGGAAATTTTAATTATTTATTTATTTTTTTTAAAGCAAAAAGAAGTAAATACAACTATTGCAGCAGATATACATTTAGAAAATACCCTTTTATTAACTGTGAATGAACAGTTACTTTTTACATTATGAGCTTACAAAATTTTGGCACTCTTCTAAGCCAGTACTTGGTATGCTCCCCTGTTTGTCAGATATCACAGCCTGCAAACACTTTGTGTAGCAGCTAAGAAACTTTCTATACTTAGGAATTTTCACCCAGTCTTCCTGCAGATCACGTCTAGTTCTGAAATATTTTTAGATGTACCCACAGATTTTCAATAAAGTTCAGGTCAGGGGACTGTGCGGGCCATTCCAAAAACTTCAGCTTGTGATTCTTGAAGTAGCTCATGGTAGATTTTGAGATCTGCTTTGGATCACTACTTGCTGTAGAAGCCAGCTGTTCACTGTAAATTAAAAATATGAAACACCATCCATTCATAATGATAAGAGAAACTAACTACACAGAATGAGCGAACCACACAACTGTCTGGTTTTACATTAACACACAACCAGATTCATGAATACACTGAACTTGTTTTGTATTTTTCAGTTTTCTGAGGCCTGCCTTTCTTGCAGTGCTCAGTTTAGCTAGACACTTCATCACTGTGTTTAATTATAAAGTGAGCAGTTTTACCACATGAATGTATTTTCCTGTGACTGTCTACAAGGAAAGGAACAGATTCTCTCCTAAAAGCCAAACTGCTTTGTTAGTACAAAACGCTTCACATTAGGCTATATATTGGAGGGCTGCAAATGATTGTGGCTACATGATTAAAAACAAGACAATTCAACGCACACTGGTCTACCTCACGGTCAAACAATTGCACATGATTGGTCTTGTTTTTCATAATGTAACCGTGATAATAAAGGATTTATAAAAAAATGATAAAATTTTGTACATAAACAAGGCAGAGTGCCTTCTGTGATTTTTAGGAGAAATCTATTCCCTCCCCTGTAGATAAAAAGCCCACCCATGCATCTGGAGCACCTGCTGCTGTTTCATCACAGTCAGATCCAAGAAGCTCTTCTCCATTATTTTTCTGCTTGTTTGTTCATTTGACATTGGATCATTTGTATTAGTACAATGACAGATAGCTTTAATATTTTATCATATTTGACACTATACTCTCAAGAGATGGTTGATTTTGCATGTTTTGTATATCCAACTGAGATATAAAGCTGGTTAGAAAAAAGAGAACTCCAAACAGACAAACTGGAAAACAAATGCTGTCTGACTGTCTGATTCAGAGTTGTTCTGTATGTTCTTTGTGTATATATCACTGATAAGTAGATGCCAAGATGTACTTATTTTGTTCGGAGCTCAGTAGCAATAGCAAAAAAATTGCAATGATTATTGACTGTACTCAGTTAGTTGTGAGATTTAAAACTCGTGATGGACAAACTTGGCTCTGGCTTGGCTCTATATTAATCTTTAGAAGAGGGACAGTAACTTGGCTTAACCTGAGGTCAGTCAACCACACGTTGCCACCTTGTGTAATATTTTTTTGTGAACACAGTAGATGAGGGAGTAAAGGGACTCAGCCTGGATAATTTGTTCAGGTGTCAATCTATCATTTATGCTACATAATGAATAACAGCTCCAGGTTGTTCTTTTGTTGGAACATTTTTTTTTCCTCTTGAAAGTCTGCTTCCTGTTATTGAACATATGAAGAGTCAATGCATTGTTTTCATGTGTATTATTGTCTGACTCTTATATAATAATGCAGCGTGGGAGCAAAACACACGTTGAGAAAGACCCTTTAATTGTGAGAAATATGCTCATCGGTGCATTTTATACAATGGAGTCTTCTCCATTTGTAGTAGCTGAGTATTTGCTCCCTGTCTGCCAGATTTATGCTGTAGGTGCTTGTATTCTGTGAGCTGCTTGTGGAAAGGACAAGGCTGGTGTTATTCTGTATTTTTCATTTTGTTAACAAATCCCATACTTTTCAATTTTCCCAAACTGTCTGGAGCACACGGCTCCAGGGCCATTGGTTCCTACTGAAGGCATAAATCTTTAAAAATGGATCACAGATGCATAGTGGCCCAGAGTGGCTCTCAGCAAACATTACTCAAACAGGAGAATAGTGCAGTTGATGGGCACTCTTTTCAGCTACATTTGTATACACTTTTAATGCACAGTAAGCATTTATGGCAGCATTGCGGTGTATCTGGCACTGACTCAAAATTATCTACTGCGCCGGTGTTTACTGTACTGACTGAACATGTCACCTGCAACAGTATGGGTCAGTGATGATGATGGACAACAATAGAGTTCTATGGCACTTGTTAGTATTCAATTCAAAACACTCAATTTGCAAAAGCATGCGGAGTAGAACAGTTACAAGCACAATACTGGAAATTAAAAATTAAAAAGACATAAGATGTACACATTATAGTACTAAGATGATGATGATGATAATGATGATGATAGTAATCATTATATTACATAAATGCCAAAATGAGCTCTACATGTTATGATATGATAGTGATAATATAAGTGCAATAAAAGTATATTGCAGTATGTTCCAAAAAATAATACACATTACACATTATTATAAAGATATAATAATAATAATAATAATAATAATAATAATGATAATAATAATAATAATGATAGGAGAATGAAGATATTAGTGCAATCAAAAGTATTGCACAGTCTACACAGTATACATACCTAATAATATGGGGACTGATATTCAAAATTAGGTATACACGTTATGATAAAAAAGATAATGATAATGAGAATGATATTAATGCAATAAAAATAATAATGCAGTGTACACATATGTAAAGATGGATAGTTCTATAATATATAGTTGCATTGTGATTCATTAAACATTCAGTAGGATATATATTCAGTGTTGGTTTCTTCATGGGATTTGTTGACAAAAAAATTTTAACAAAATATAAATAATGCTGAAGTTATCCTTGAAACAGAATGAAGCCTGAGGAGATGGTTGAACTATTACAATTTTCATGAAATCGACCAATCCTGCAGTTGGCGCAGAGCACTGGGAAACTATTTGAAATCAGCCTTGGACTTCACTCTCACATTATGTCACAACATTTTTTACCTTTTCTGCCATGTTCAAGTCAAATCACCAGCACCGCTGTAAAACAAACATGCACTGAACATTCCTGAAGTATAGCCACCTTGAGAAAAAAAAAGAAACTAAATGAAGGCACAATTTCCACTACTCTTGATCTTCACAAGCTAATGAGCAAAAAATGCCTCAGCAAGGAAAAGCCTTGTTGGTAAAAGCCTCTTTGTTGTCATGGCAACCACCCCGCCTCCTCCTGCAGTTTCCCCTGTGTAAATTGTGTGGATGCCTCTCCTCTACCCTCTCTACTGTTGATGGCTCTAAACACATCAAGTGTGTGTGCTGGTGCACAGCTTCACACATTTCAACCTGATTTGATTAGATTCTTTTTTTATTAATACAATCGTACAACTTTAAAAATAAACCAGGAGTAAAAGGAGAGACCACAGTAACGGTTCCTCTAGATCTCAACACTGATGCTCTATGCACAGAAAACAGTTACAGTCTTTATTGTATCTGCAATCCAGAGATTATGAAGATTATGTTTATATTGTAGGAAGGTCCAGAGGTTCTCAGGTCAGGGTGAGGTCTTTGCATATGAGAACTGAACAGGTACTGCACAGACATTACAGCTTCTAAAGGAACAGTCTTTATAGTACTAGGACACAGTCTATGTGCCAGGACCTCACCAGAGTGCAGCTGTGGTTGTCTCACCTGCCCAGACAAAGTAAACTAGATTTAAATGGATTTGGAATAAATAAAAGATGATAAATATTTCAGAGTTTTATTCTGTGGCATCAAACAAGTCAGATGTAAAAGTACCCTATGGTGGACAAAAAAGTTAAACTGATTACTTTGTTTGGTTTCAGGCTCAGTAACAACAGATTACATAGTCGAGAATCCCCACAGTATAGTAAGGATTCATGGTATTGATTGATCTTTGACAATGCACAGCCTGTGGGCTTTTCATGCTGCTACCTTGATATATGCAGATCATTAACTTAAAGCACTTGTTTTAATTGTGTAGAGTGGTGTAGCAATGGTGGCACACCAATTTTGTCTCTACTTTGTACTGTGTAAGTGTTGATCTTGAAAACTGTTAGAGTTTAGGGGATTCATTACTTTTTGGCATTTCCATAAATCTACAGAAAAAGATTTCCATAGGTCTATGTTTCCACAGAGTTTCTTTCATTACTGCACTTTTTAATGATTTTATGATTGATGGATTATTAACATTAACTGCAACTTTTAAACGATCTCCCAACTGCCTGCTATAAGCCAACCAAATGATTGACCATTTGCATCTCACCTCATGCATGACCAATCGATCAGTATAATCATCAGTCATAACTGGCAAGAAAACTACTCCTGGTCATCTTGAGTTAAGACTATACCAAGTTAGATTCTTAGAGGAGATGAATGGTAGTGTTTCAATAATGTCAACCATCCACAGCCTCAGTATTTGTCTTTTTTTTCTTTGAATATAAATGTCTTTATTTACAAATAGGACATCAAATGCTAGAAATAATCTACAATCACTTTGATTGAATGTGGTCGTTCAGTTATTCTCCCCATCTTTTTTTTTCAAATTGCTGTTTATGCCAGTTTAGCATTTCTGCCCTACTGTCCTACTTTGTGCTGTTAATTAGCATTTGCACATTACCAACATCAGGGTGTTTGGCCTCCTATGGAGCTAACTATGCAGTTTATTGTGCCTTGTCATCCAGTGTGTGTATTTACAGGAACGCTTTGCTGAGAAACAACTATGGTTAGTTAGGTAGAGGGAAGAGATAAACTTACAAACAAATGTGTTTATATTTTCTTGACAAAAATGGTGTAGAAAAAAAATGGGGTAGAAATGAATGCTGCGTATTAGTGTAGCTTAACAATTAAATGATATGTTGTCAGTCAAGTTTTTGACCTAGTATTTAGGTTGTCAGAGGTTATGTTAGGCTGGTGAACAGCTGTCATGGGACCATCCTGTCCGGCAAAGATAGGTAGCAGTCTGTCCAGGTGGACCAGGTGTCAGAAGTAAATGAATAAAATGGAGATAAATGGGTAGTCAATAAATTGATTAGTTGGTTTTGATGAATAACTGTTGAATCGTCGGCTTCTATCATAGTAAACTGAAATGTTGAAATTGGTTTTAGGACTTCAGCTCGGACAAAACAAAGAGTTTGATTATGTCAGCTCGGAGAACCTTGGGAAATTGTGATGGCTTTTTTTCTCTGATTTCTCATTCTTCATAGACCAAGCGATTAATTGGAAAAATAATCAGCCAATTAGCTGACGATAAAGATAATCGTTAGTTGCAGCCCTAGAATGAAATCTCCTGCAGGCAACAAGATTGGAGGCATTTCTGGTTCTCTAGTTCTTTGTCTCAAACTGTGAGAGTTCAGAAGGCCTGACAGATTCTCAGCCTCTTGCTGTGCTGCTGTCAGAATGAGTGAGTAGAGTTGTCAGTCAAACAGGAGTCCAAGTAACTGCCCACCACTTCAGGAGATGAAGCAGCTGCTTAAAAAGAGAGATGTTTTTCACAAGGACTAACGCACTCAACACACACACATACACACAAGACGCCAAACAACATGAAATACTGCTGTAATAGTCAAAAGACAAACACATCTGCATGGTTAGAAATTTAAATGTCACCTTGTGAAACTGGAAAATAAGTGGTAATTTGAAACAGCCTTTTTAAATGTTCAAAAATAAGCCTTACATTTCACTGTTCAGTATATTGTTTTTGATGTCATATCTGGAAAAACTGTGGTCCCCTAATAGCAGTGATAATGAAGAAGAAATCAACTTGCACATACATAAAATGGTCTAAAAAGTACAGTAATATACTATTCATCTTATTAGTCTGATGCTTAAGGTCATTCAAGTTTCAAATTTTAGTTGAAAATCTGTTTCGTTATTGTCTGTATTGAACACCAAAAGAATTAAGCTCAGACAGAAGCAGCCAAATCATCAGGGGTTTTCTATGGGTTTTCTACAGGTAATTAGTCATTACTGAAACAAGATAATCATGTGTTGACTGTTGTGGGTCTGGAAGCCACTACAGGTTCTGGGTCTAGTTAGATCAGATCCAAGTTTGTAGCATGAACTGGGAGAAATAGCTTGGCCTAGCATGAAGACTGGAAGCAGGGAGAAAGTGTACTATAGCATGTTAATGCCATACATGTGAACATGTATGGCATTAGTGTAGTATTAGGCAGGCAGATATGCAAACTGTAGTTCCTGTTACAGCATGCAGGTCCAAATGAGATACTCCGTGCTAAGTAGTGAGTTTTAGAGGTATTTGTAGCCAGGCTAGCTGTTTTCCCTTTGCCTCCAGTCTGTATGGTATGCAAAGCCGATTGCTTCTAGTTTAGACTCCATACTTACTACACAGACAAAAGATGGGTATCAGTCTTCTTGTGCACTTCTTGGTAAGACAGTTTCTGGTGCTACTGAGAGGAGTTTGTCTGGATGTTCTCTTGGGATTTTAAATGATTTTATATATAAAACAATAAGTTAAAAAGTCATTGATGCATGCTTGTGAAGCTTTTCCTCTAGACAGGTAATGGACCATATAAAAGAAAAAGCTTTCTCAGGCTCTTAGTTTTCTTTAGTTTCTCAAAATACAACTGGAGCTTAACAGTCTCCTTGAGCCTGATGTCATTACCAGCAACTGAAAATGAACCATGAAACTTTTCCCAAGGGCTCATACTTAACAAAGCTTACAATTGGCTACAGCAAGCTGGTGGGAAAAAATGTTGACAGATCCAGCACTTGCAGACATACAAGGCCAGAGGAAATAGACAAACAAATTCCAAATGGGTCTTGTCTGCTTGGTTCTACCCTGCTGTACAGCATGTGCTACATTACAGCCTTAACTGTGTTGTGCTGTTGCTTTGCTACTGTATCTCACAATGCCAGTCCTCTTTGTATTTTAATGTATTTGTTTTTGTTTGTTTGTGTTGTTGAAGACTGCTCAGTGTGCTCTGCTGTAATCTGGACTCATTTCTGCTGTTGGAGAGCCAGTACAACATCTCCTCCATGCTGCTGCAGAGTCAGAGGGAGAACACCACTGAGCCAGACACCAGTGAGGGGTATGAACTCATAAACACATACTTCAAAATGTATTGTTTGGGAGTTATTAGTTCAATTGTTGTCCATTATGTCATCAGTTCTTTTGTAGTGATTCTTACACAGAGATTAGCATGATAGCCCTTTATAACTTACAAAAACAAAATACTAATTTGTAATGACTTTAATTCTGCCATAAATCCCAAATTAGAAAACATTAAAAAAATATATTTATCATTAGTAATATGGAGCTGTTTCATTATTGTCTTTTTCATAATCCTTGACATCTGAGCCAAGTTTATGTAGGAGGAGTATCATTTAACTGATGCACTGCGGTGGTTGTAACTAAAGTTGGAAAGGCTTTGGCATCGAGAGGTTTCTTTAACTGCTGTAAAATGGTCTTTTCTCTGTACTTTGACTTTACCTCTGTGTTTTCTAGATGTTTCAGTCAAAGTCTGTTTTCTAGAAAGTTCAATTTACTCCAGAGCCAGAGCACGGTGAATTGACGGAAGTTATTTCAGACATTTAGACATTTCAATAGCTTCCACAGTGAGCATGTTCAACTCTCACAGTCATTCTCCTTGTACTCATTCAGAAAAGGCTCTTTGCTTCTCTGTGCATCATCCTGATATGACAGAACACTCTCAAATTTAATCATCCCTCAGGATGAGAAATTGTTTGTTTGTTTGGCTTGTCACAAACAAAATGAAATAAAGCAGAAAGAAAGTGAAAAGGCCATTTCCGAAAGTGGGCGTTCAAGAGCCCCTCTCTCTTTTGTAATGGGCGGCAGAGCCATGGCTATTGGTTATGAATGGAAATGGCCTTGAAATGCCAACTCACACCGCGTATCTGAGTGCTGGCTCAATTTTAGAGAATGATGACTTGTTAATTTGTCCATCCCTTTCCTGCCCTCCCCTCCCCTTGTGCTCTCATTACCATCATCTCCTCTTTCCTTTTACCCTCCTCTCTTCCTCTGCCTCTTCTGTTCAATGTCATCTTAACTTTACTTTTTGGCATCTCACTGTTTCATTCTTTTCCCTTAACTCTCTTTATTTCCTTTTTGATCTGACCTTTTTAATATCAATGGCATCCAAATTCACCACAGCTACTTTATAAGGAAAATCTGCACATTTTATTTTTGCTTGAGTTCTTTGAGCCATGAGTGATGCGACATTTTTCCCCCTGAAAAACGTATGTAAATCACATTTTGTGGCAAACAGCCTCTGGAAAGAGCACTGTACAAGAAGATAGTCCCTTTTTATTACCAATTTCAACTCCAAATTGCCTCAGTTATAGGAACTATCTACGAAGGCTTACACCCTTCGACCCTAAAGTGCCTTTATAATTGTAATGTTCTCTGATCTTATCTGAAATTCAACACGAAACCTTCTCTCTTTCTTCTCTAACTTACCTTGCAGCAATGATACAGTCACAGTCATTCAGAGGCTTCAAACTCTTTGCAAGGTTTTATGACTTTTCAAAGAAACTTGTCTGAGCTACACTAAATTGGGGATGTTTTGAAGTGTTTAAATTTGCACGACCTTGTCTATCAGAAATATTATGTGGCCAAAAAATGTATTATAGTTTATTTATATGCACATTATTGTACATACACATGAGAGACCTTTTTTTCGGATGTCTTTCTCGTTTGGTCATCTTGCAGATACGGTAGCTCATGTATCTCTAAACATTTATTACATTAGGGCATGAGTTGTAATTTTGTTGTTTTTGTTCCTTTTGCACCTACTCTAACACTGCCATCTTTGCCTAACCCCTCTGCCATCATCAGGGAGTTCATCATAGACGGTCTGTCAGTGGAGAGGAATCATGTGCTGGCTCGCGTGAGTGTGGTAGGAGGTCCGTCTGAGAGAAGGCTTCCTCCTCGAGCCCTGCAAGAGGTCTGCTCTGCTTTAGTTTTTACTGTGACCTGGTTTTTAATTGTGGTGGTGTCTTTCCACCTGTCAAGTGGACTGACTATTCTTGGCAATTTAAGTCTTGAATTTTTGCATGAAAGGGAATTATGTGTGTTTATTTTATAGATGCTGAAGTTAAAAAAAAAAAAAAACAACAACTCCTAACGACTATCCTTTGGTGAAATATTGTCTTTCTAATCTTTTTGGGGAGGACAAACACTGACTCCTCACAACTGTTGGTCTTTTTGAACAGCTCCACAGACAGAATCAAACCTAAATAACCATTAATTGGACACTTGGAATTCTGCAGCTTTTCATTGTATTGTTTCACATTGGCCAGTTGTTTTTCATGAGCAAAAACCTTCTGTGAAATAGAGAAAATTTACCATTTCCCATGAACTGTATGTAGTGATTACATTGTTCTTTTTAATCTTTCCTCTCACTATTCCTAATTAACACAAGCAGTCTCCACCATACTCATGATCCAAACTTCACACAAACCCATCCATCCATCAATGTCTATTATGACTTCGCACCACTGATAATTTCATCAGAGGACAGGAGTCCTACTGATTACCAAATGGGCTTCAGTCTTTGTTTTAAGCCTGTAGCCCTATTTACTCAGCCTGTTTTGAGATAGATATCAATTATTTAGGTGTTGTTTACACTGAGCACAAAACAGGAACTAATTTTCACTGAGGTCAAGGAAAGGATATGAAAACAATATCTAAAGGGAGAGACTGTAAATTAGTTTAGTGAGTATTTCCTTCATGTGTCACAGGTCTCTTTTCCTCATCTCTCCAGGTACCTGTAGAGAATAAAAAGGAGCAGAAAGCTGTTAAACAAGTATAGGTTTTGCGTGAAAACAAATGGAAAATGAATTCATTCTTGGTGAGAAATGAGAAGAGAAGCATCACTGTGTTAAAACATCAGTTGTTCCTGACATTTCTGTCTAAATTAAACATTTTCATTGTTATAATGCGTTTTATTTTATACTAATTCAAGTGTTTCATTTGCCAATAATTTAACAGTTAGCTTTCTTGTACTTCTTTACTGCATGGGACAAGAATACTCAAACTACTTCACTGCTGTTACGTCAATTTTTTTTTATAAAGACTAAAGTAAAGAAAGAACAAAAGAACTATTTCACCAGGAGATGTTGTAACTATGACTCTCATAGAGTCAAATGATGTCTTCTGTGTAGGACTATGGCTTTCACTGAACGCACAGAGGTCATTTCCTTGGTTATATTTCTTTGAATTTAGAGCCCAACATGATGTTAAAAAGAGTTTATGTCCTATGGTTCAGGATGTAATACATTATTGCCTCTTCAACATGGTTATGATTCAAAAATTGTTGTTGGTTTTTTTTGTAAATGGGCAGTCAACAGTTTTGTAGGGTGGGGAACTGTCAGGAAATTTGAAATAATTTACCTCATTGTGTAAAATCCTGTATTACCACCCTGCCTGTGTGTCCTCTTCTCAGACTTCCACCAACAGTGTAGCAACTATCAAGAGGGATGAAAAATGATACCACCACAGAGAATGTTTTTAACTGTTACTAGTTACAACAATAAGTCTCAAAGCTGTATTACAATCATCAGTGCCTACCCAACCTGCCGGACTCGTTGTTAGAGAAGCTCATCACCTGAGTGACAGATTCAAAGACCATCAGGGAGTATCATGAGGAGGAGGGGCAGAGACAATTGGATAAAGAGGCCTGCTTTTTAAACACCATTAAGATTTAGAGCACATTATATTGGTGACGCTGAGTTAAGACTCAGAAGTTATGGTTCTTAAAAAATACGTTTTGACAGGTGTAATGAATACAACACCAAAAAGCAGTGGGTTACAAAGAAAGTCATAAAAATAGAAAGTAGGAAGGAACCGTTCATACAAATGAACACATATTGTGATGAACTGCTACCAGCTTGGAGCTAAACAATTGCTCACTAGTGAATTCATCTACGAGTCACTGTTTAACCGCACTACACTGTTCATAGTTTCCAGTGTTTTTAAAATGCTGTGATCAAACACTGTTATCATAGTTTTTTTAGTGTGTTGAATTGCAAAGAAATGTTAACAATCCATAATGCATAACCCATCAATACCCCAGCAAGCACATAAACAGCTATAACGTCTGTCTAGTCAGAGCAGTGCAGCAAATAAATCAAACAAAATAAAACATTTATCGTGAATCATGTAGGTTTGAGGAGGACTGGTAGTTCACCAATACAAAATCCAGAGCTAAAATATTATTTATTATAATTTCATTAAGGTTTAATGAGGTGGTCAAATAATTAACTGAGTTTGTGTATCTGCTCACTCCAGGGAGAAGATCCTTACCCCTGGCCCATGTTTTCAAGCTACCCTCTACCTCACTGCTACACCTTGGACCCGCCAAAGATCCTCCAGAACTCACAGGGTGAGACAAAACATTGCCGATATTAACTGGTGCATTATTTTATTATTATTTATTTTATTTTATTTATTTTTTATTTTTTATTTTATTATTTTTTTTCATCCCTGCACAGACTCTGAGATCAGCGCATTTCTGGCATCATCTAAAGACACAAAGAGTGAGGAGAGCTGGATGGTGATCTGCCGTAGGCTGTACTGCAAAGTCATGATCTCTAAACCCAGCATCCTAAGTGGAAAAGGTAACCTACTGGTACACAGGTAGTTTTGGGTGTTCCTAGTAGTCAGGATGTTCTACCTTCGAACAACGTAATGACAACAAAGCATATATATAGATAACACGACTTAAATCAATCTTAATTTCTCACACACATCATTACACAAGTACAATCAAACAAAAACAAGATTGTGGAGGCTTGAATCTTTATGAATCTTTGCCGATGCCTAAAGCATGGGAAGAACAACAAGCAATTTACTTCCAAACATTTAAAAAGGATAAAGTTTAAGAGAACAGAGTAAATAAATAAAGGCTTAGAATTAACTGAAATAAATGCTTCCAGTAGCAAAGAAGAGCTAACCAGTCATGAGCATTGCACCATTATTTTTTGTTTGCCCCACAAGCCTTATGGGAAATTGAATCTTTGGCTACAGATCAGGAAAATTCCACCTCAATCCAGGTGGTGATGGTAATCCACCTGACGCTGTTCTTTCACTGCCAAAAACAATAGAAGAATACATTATGCACTTAAGCTCTTTAGTTGTAACAATTAATAATTGGCAAAAACAGCTAGCGAGCTAACACCTCTTTTATGGACTAAAAGCAAAACAAGTTTTATTGTCTTTACAGGCTTTTATTAACATAACACTCACTCAACCACAAATCATTCACAGTCCAAACTTATCAGAAGTTAGCAATTCTCTGTTCTCCTTCTGTGTATCTCTATTTGTTGAATTTGCTGCAGCCATTTTTGTCTTTATTTCAAATGACAGGGAGAATGACGTCTTATTTCAGTATAATTCCAGTGTAAATTTCAGATGCTGCTGTGTAGAGGGTACTTTCACAGACAGCTTACTGACACACAGTTACACTTGGGAGGAATAAAGATTGTGTTTGTGTCTTGGAGAGATGGATGCATTTACACCTTTTCAACAATCTCCCAAGATGGTTCAATCTTTTGAGATTGTATAACTGTCTGATCTGCCCAAGACTCATGAGGTGAAGTGTAAACAGGGTCTTTGTTTTCATCATAAAAGATAAAAGTAAGTGACACAGTAAGAGACAGTATCATAAACAGTTGGATAAAACAACCAGTACTAAGTCAACTGGTTATAATGGCAACCGAGTATAATAATCAACCAGCTGTGAAGCTTCAGTGTAAAATACATGTTATACAATAAGTGTGCTATTCTGAGCCTAGAGGAAAAATAATATATGGGTCTTAGAGACTGTTGTGCCCCAGGTTGATCCAACACAACTGGAAAGGGCCAGATGTACAAGTGATATAAAACATGGAAACAATTTTATTTTCCACAAACAATTAGTATTTATAGTGAATAAGAATATGCATCAGGAATATGTGCACCTGTATGTGTTCATACCAGATGCACAAAGTCAAATGAGTCAGCTGAGTGTGAAATAACAATATGTCACTTTAGCCTTTGCTTACATTAGTTTCCTTTTAGCTCTTTATGAATCTACTTCAGTAAATGTTTTATTAATTATTGGAACAATAATGGAAATAATAAAAATAATTCCATATAATACAATAAGACTATACTGCACAGTGGATTTTGTATTTACATTATCTGCTGATGTCTTCTATTGTGCAGCAGGTGCACCACATACACCTCCTCACTGGGACTACATTAATCTCATGTCCATGAACCTTCTAAAAACTCATCACTGCCATTGACAGCCGCTATGAAATGGCACTGACGCCTACTTTTCCTACGTAGGAGTAAATAGCAGTGTTCCAAAGAGAACAAAAATGCATACAAATGAAGGAGGGCTCACAACCTTGTCATTAATGCATGTACCATACTGTGATTGCCTCCTTTCATCAGTACACTGTTGAACTCAGCCTGTAAAGCATCCACTCTCTGCTCTGCAGTGCTCATTTAAAGCTTTTCACTGGAAGACTATGATCAAGATGCATCTGTTGAGCTTTCCTCAGCTGCTATTTTATTTGGCATGTCATTAATCACGCAAAGCCTGGCAATATACTTTTTAAGAAATATCCAGTTACGGAAATTGTAGCTTTTTTAGGCTGACTACTTAAAAATAACATACTTCCTAGGCAATTTATTGAACATTTACTTATGTCTCTCGTATGAAGATGCTGTGATTAGTGCTTGTGTCTTCGATAGGCTTCTATTCAGCTGCAAGACGAAAATGATTAACTATACTATCTCTTCATCAAAACACTCATGATTAGAACTGTTTGCATGTTCAATACCTCTCTATCTTGTAAGCGTATTGATTGCTTAATCGGTCTCCCTCAACAGCATATCAATGAGATGCATTCAGTAGATCTCAGAGTCAGATTTACATTCTGAATCCCGCGAGCAGTTATGATCAGCGCTTATTGTGTTTTCTAAACTGGCAGCTTGTGAAATGATCGTACGGCTGCACTGGAGTGTTCACAGTGGCATTTATCTGTTTGTTGCATGTTAAACAGTTGCATGAATAGGACTTCACTAACATCCTATTTCATTAGCACTTTATGTAACATTTTATGTTGACTTGAAATGATAGAAATCCTTGACTGCCATCATACAATATCTACTTTTTTAATGCAGTTAATATTTACTGATATAGCTCACCTTCCTCTGGTGACACCTTAAGAGTCGTCCTTCAAGTGTAGGGCCAGATAAGTCCCTTTTGTAATCAGCTTTAACTGGACCAAAAGTGGGGCTGTCACTCTATATATTAGCATTTTAGTATGTGCAAGGGCAAATTAAGGAGTAGACTATAATATAACATAACTAGAATATTTCCCATCGCAGGGTACAACAGCATTGCAAACTACAGCCTCCAAAATGACCATAAAACTGAATCAACACCTCTCAAAAACAATTAACATTAAAAACATTAAAAGGTAGGATTGTTACTGCAGGATTGTTGTGTTGTATTGCATGAACTTCAACAAAGTGTAACTAATAAACTGGCAACTGAGTGTGTGAGACACAACAAGTAGTCATTGTAGATTTGTAGTTAATAATACTGACAATAACTTTGTCCAACATATTATATTTCTGTGCAAAATAAATCTTATCAAGAACCACCATGTAGAAGACATCTTAAATTTTAAATGTCACTTGATTCACATATTTATTTATTTAATGGTAAAGAGCATCTGTGGAATTGGAAGTGGAATAGGAAATTAAGCAATGTGGCAGTCATTCCTAATGTATTCTCCTTGATGGGCTGTGGATTGTACCTCATTGCAATCGGTTTGGGAAAAATAATCGAATCATCACCAAATTAATAAATACATTAAGATTTTGTAGGATTTTCTAAAACTGTCATCAAGAGCACACTGAATAATTTCAGTCATAATTACAGCAAAATTAATGTAATGCATAATGCAAAATGCAAATACTGAGTTATATCGGGGATACAACGTGGAAAACATGCTGCCAAATTAGTCATTTTAGCCATTTTATATGCTGGATAGAATATGCATTGTGTACTGTTGTCAATGCAGGATATTCACAAAGAAATGTCTTATTCTACGTTTTTTTCAAATATTTATTATGGCAAGTAAGCAATAGTATCGGTCTAAACAGCTGAGAGTGTCTGTGAAATAAGGCTTAAGTCATTAATTATCTAAATGTCAGCCTCTCACCCATTCCATAAATTAAAACAAACAGGTCCTGTGCAATCTCAGTGTAAGAGATTGGAACTGTATTATCTGTAATGCCTCCTCAAGCCTCATCACCGAGGGATTCCCTGTATTTCCACAATTAGATCTACAGTGACAGTGGGTGTCTCCCTTGCATAGCGATGTGATATGACACTAAAAGCAACACAGTCAGGGTTTACTTAGGGTCAATCAGGGGCAGTGAAGCTGTAAATTGAGAGGATACACATTTGCAGAGAGTAGTCCTATATGATGAGTGAATCTTTTGAAAGTTGCTACTGAATCCTACAATTAAGAAGCATTTGAATCTGTAAACTGGATTTTCATTGCACACAGTTTTTTATTATAGCTGTTCTGGCATACATTTAAGGTATGTGTCTGTTTTTCCCTCCAGTGCTGGCTGACCTTCTGGAGAAGGTTGTGGCCCATCTATCCAGCACCGCCGCAGAGTGCTTCTTCTCTTCAGCTCAGTACAAAGGTCAGTGCAGAAGAGCAACACAGTTTTTTTGACAAGTTAGACAAAAGAAAAATAACTAAAGGGCAGAGTAAGGCAGATTCTTTGTATTTGAGCCATAAATCTAACTTCTGTCTTTTCCATCCTGTTACTTTCTGTTCTGAAAATGATATCAAAATAGTTTAGGTGCTTTAACTATGACATAATTTACAATTTATACTGGTGGGATCTTGTTGAGATCTCTTTCAGTCCTAATTACATACATAATGCTGTGCTTATATATTGATTACTTATTTATTTATATTAATATTGACTTAACACATCTTATTTTGGTGGAGCGTATGACCACCCTGACCCTGAGTCTCTCAAGGCAAGTGTTCGGAAATCACCTGGTGACAGGCTTGTACCGGTGGGGCGTGCTCAGGCTCAACCCAAAGAAGTAATATGTGGGTCCACCCACCAGGTTAGGTGTAGCGGTCATGTGGCAGGTGAAAGCAAGGGTCTTAGTGAAGTGAACCCTGACCATGAAACTCGACGTGGAATTCACCGTGTGACTCCCAGTGTCAGTGCAAGAGGCAGAACAATAGAGACCAATAACTTAAGCCAAAGGTCAAGGTCGACTTTGAAGCTTTATCATGAGATTTGTGCTTAATAACTTGGACACTTGGTGAACCTGCCAACCTCACTACCGGGTGGTGAGTTAGGTCATGTGGTGGGGGAAGCTGACCCAGGAAACCCTGCAGTATCTGGGGATATGTAGGCAGACTGTGGAGTAGCTCTGCAAATTTTAATATAGAAATAATGATGTGTTCAGGTTCAGTATATTTGTGTTAAGGGATAAAATCTAAGATTATAGGTTTGTGTGAGGCTGAGATTTTTTGTGTTTGTCACAGTGACCATTTAATTACCAGTTACTTTGGTGGTTTATTGCGTGGTTGTGGATGAAGGGCTACTTGAGCTCATGTGGTGGTGCTGTGGGGGTAGGCCATTGTTGTAGAGGACCTGAATGGAGTGTCTAAAGATAGATTGTCATATGTTGTGCAGATTGTAAAGCTTTTAGAGGAAAATTTGTTATTTGTGATTTTAGTCTTTATAAATAGATTTGACTGACATGACTGCAAGGACCTCCACTCCCACCTGCGAGAATATGTTCCTACTTTGCAGGGATGGGTTAGTCAAATCTTTGTAGCTTGTCTGAATCAGAAGACGGGTATCGGGAGGTCTGAAGGACTTCAGCTCCTGGCAAAATGTCAGATGACTTAGGAAAGGCAGGTTTTTCAGCGCCTGACTGGGGATATTTTTCTCTTTGGTGGAAGTCACTGAGGTAGATGAAAAGCCCAGCAGTGGCAGCACTTCTGGGCTGGATGAGAGTTTTGAGAGGTTGAAGGCTCTGAAAACTGTTGGGCTGTCCTTGCTGACACACCTCGTCAGTGTTGTGTGATGGTTGGAGACAGTCTCTGTTGACTGGCAGACAGGGGGTAAAAAAGTGGAGAAATTCTTCCTAATTTTCAGAGGAGCTTTTACACCAGGATAAAATTTGTTATGTTTCCCAAACCAAACAAGAGAATGATGTGAGTAGCCTGGCTTGTTTGCTAGCCAGTGGGCTAAACAACTGGATCATACTGATAGTTGCCACAAAGAAAAGCTGCTAATTAGTGAATACCCAATCTTGCACACGGTAAACTTTCCTAAAGGTAAAGAAGTGCTAATAATTTACATATTTTTTCACAAAATGCAATGAAACTAGATTATGGTATCATCATACCCTTCATCTGGGAAACTCTTTGCAAGATGCACTAAACAACAAGAAGGAATGTTCTGCTAATGTTACATGCAGCAACAAATCCTCTAAATGCAATTACTTCTTTATGTTTAATCAGGTTTAATGTGATATTTTTCATATTAGCTTAAATAATCACAGCCTCAGCACTGATTGAGTTGTCTCAGTACTGTCTGTATTAAATCAAATCATCAGTGAAAATAATGAGAAGCTACCCTTGAATTGAATCAATGGTACTGTAGGCCTCTGCTTAAATAATGTTTTGATGTCTGAGCAATCATCAGACATGATAAGTAACTCTCTTTATAATTATGAGACTGTCACTGCTTTAAGCACTGGAAGTGATAAACCCGGATGCAGGGATCAGACAAAGAGAGTCAAGTACAGTTTTAATGTATTTATGTAGAGCTAAAAGCCAAGAGGTGTAGAGCAACAAAACCTACACTTTACTTGAACTTAATAATGGAACAAAATGTGAGGTGAGGTGAGGTGAGGAGCAGCACAGGTTATGTCAGTGAAGTTCAAGTGGTAGAGTGCAATTTTATTATCAAAGAATAATCCAGCTCTTGCCTGCTCAGACCGAGCCAACAACTCTTAGTATAACTGTAAGTATTGTCAACAAAGGTCTCCAGTAAAGACATTCAAGCAATTACTATGCCACTTAAACACATTAAATTTGTCTCGCTTTTCCAGTTTAATTGATTTTTATGCAAATCCATTGCCTATGGTGAGAGCTAGCTTACATAATGACAATATGAAACCTTTTCAACAGTATTTCTTTTATTACAATAAGTGTCAAAAAAGAATAAGTCATTTTTCATGTCAGACGTAAATAAATATTGCAAATATAATCAGATATCAGCCATTTCAAATGCCAAAAAATATGTCTGGCATATTACACATAAGCTAAGAGTTAGTGTCTGAGTTGTTACTCATGTCTCAGGCAAAGAGAACACATAGTCCAGCATTCACAGAGTAGTTTATTTAACCATCATCATTTTACATTAAATATAGACTTTGAATGCTTAGCTAAATATGACTCTTTTATATTGTAGCCAGCACTGAGACTGTTAAAAGAAGAAAAGTGGTTGTGAAATACTGAAATAACATTAATAATCACAGCGCATTAGCTACAAACTGCACCCTCTGCTCTGTAGAAAGTTCTGTAGTTTTGATTTTGTGGCTCTATGTGTACAAAAAAGGGATCAAATAAAATGATAAGCTGGAAGCCTGACTGGGAGTGGCAGGTGGATAAAAAAAAATCAGCTGTCCTTGCTGTCATTTGCTGATTGTGATTGGCATCTGGTTCCATGGGCTTTAAATGATGGAACCAGTTTCCTGCCAAGCTTTTAAAACTGTGAATGGTCTGAAGACCAAGTAGTTGTAGAGTTGTGTGAAGAGTTTAAAGCTGTTGCTTTCATGGTATCTTGTCTGAACAGATGAATGCATCATCATTAATCTTAGAGTAATAAAATGATGCTGATACTCTGCCAAAGATGATACATTTCTTACGCTTCAGATTGTAGTCTTCAGTGGTGTTTATGTTTTAATATCTTTGAAATATTTTTTATCACCCTCTGCTAATTGAAGTGTTTTATCAACAATTTCTAAAAGATTTTATCTCCTTGTTGCCCATCTTTTTCTCTTCACACACACACACACAAAATTGTACTTCTATCTTTGTGAGGACACTCATTGACATAATGCATTCCCTAGCCCCTTACCCTAACTTTAACCATCACAACTGAGTGCCTAACCCTAACCCTGACCCTAACCTTAACCTAAACCTAATTCTAACCATAACTCTAAAACCAAGTCTTAACCCTCAAAATGTGATTTGAAGGTGTCTCAAAAAGTGAGGACTGGCCAAAATGTCCTCACTCTGTTTGTAAAATACTTTTTTTGGTCCTTACTATGTAGTACAAGCACAGACACACCACACACACACACACACACACACATACACACATACACACAGATCTTCAGTAGATTAACTTTGAGAATGCTTTGGACTTGCATAAGTTTTATTCTTTTGTCCTTTGTTTTTATATGCCAATGACAATGAGGTGACCTGACAAGATGGTCAGGGCCTTAATTTACATTGTGTCATTTTGTACAATGGACATATTTCTTTCACCAGCTGGAGGTACAGTTGATATTTGACAACATAGGTGAGGCGAGTTTCTTTATTATTTAAGGTGCTATTCTTTTTAGAAGCTATACTGTCTCATGATGTATATGAACCTTTTCACATAACATTACATAAACCATTCCTCTCAGGAGTTAGCTGCTGTGTCAAACGAGGCAAAAAGTGTTGTTGCAGTGGTTTACCTGTGGGTTAATATCCTGTGTCTGTCTGCTACCTGCAAACTTCATCAAAAAGAGCATTTTCCATGCTCATGGTATCTTAGGTGTTTTTTTTTGTAGGAGTGAAGGCCTGAGTAATGCAAATGTCTGAAATATCGAGCAGAGTTTGATAAACTTTCTGCATGTTGATGTATTCAGGCAAATGTCCCCAAGCTACTGAGGAGGAACACAGAAAATATATGAGAGTCAAAGAATTCAGTCAGATCAGATGTTTTGAATTAGTAGATGGTCATTCTGGCCAGATGACAGCTAATAAGAGGCAGCATCTGTCTGTAGCATGTCTGAAAATGCAGTGTGAAAAATAAATAATAGTGATTAAAAAGGATATGTGGAATGTGTTAAGTGTGCTTTTATTTATTATGCATTTTTCAATAAGGAGAGAGATTTGTCAGCTAGCATTGAAGACTGAAATATTTCCCCACAGTGTATTGAAGGTCTTTTATCAGAGCTGTCTCTGTAAGTCAATCAGTGCAGAGGCATGGCTCCTTCTCTGGGGGCACGCTGATGAAGAATCTTAATTCTGAGTGTTTGTTTTAATGATTTATTTATCTAAGTTCACTCACACACTTCAAAGTTGTTAATTTTTTTCCACTTCATGACTTTTTTTATACTCACTTCATTTTTAGAAAACGTATTTACATAATTTCATTAATACACATCAGTTATGGGGAAAAGTCCTCCCAGGTTTTACATGCAGTGTTGTTGCCAGTATTTATGTGAGTTTATTATTACTGTCATTTGTGTTATATTTTTCACTCAGTCAAAGGATAATATTAATCCACAGTCCAAAATGTCATGTAAGCAGAGCACAGGGTGGATGCAGGGGATTTGTGTTGTGTTTCGTTATAAACCATGTGATGAGTGGTTTGAAGTAATTTACTTTAGTCAGACATGTGAATAAAATCCTCAGCACAGTTGCTTAGAGGCTGTCACCAAGAATCTGTCATGGATTGCTGTATTAGTCTTTACATCTCTTCTATTTCATATTCTCTCTCTCTCTCTCTCGCTCTCTCTCTCTCTCTCTCTCACACACACACACACACACACACACACGTGCAGCTATTCCATTTTACCATCTAATTTTCCTTCCACCAAATAGCCTCTAAGGAGACGGAGGACCTGTCAGGGTCATGTTGAATTCTGCAATCTGCCAGTTACATGGTGTGTGTGTGTGTGTGTGTGTGTGTGTGTGTGTGTGTGTGTGTGTGTGTGTGTGTGTGTGTGTGTGTGTGTGTGTGTGTATGTGTGTGTGTGTGTGTGTGTGCGCGCGCGCGCGCTGGGGGACTGTGTGGTGGGCACCTCTATGTGTTTGATTGACGTTGACTACAGTCTCAGCCACTCTGCCCTACTTGAAAGCTCCCATTGTATGCAGCGAGCAGACTCATTTGCCAAGTATTAACCTCTGTCAGTTCAGGTTTCTGAGTTGTATCTCCTCACTCTTCATGGCCCTGACTCCTGGAGCCAGCTGTCCAGAAATCTCATTTAATCCACCTGCCTGTTGAAACTGGATGACTGAAAGTAAGGAGAGAGCACCTTTTATATGATTGTAACATCTTAATGGTCCAGATGGTGATCTAAGCTTTCTGAAATAAATCCTGATTTCAATAAGTTGTTTCACCACATTCTGCCTTTGGTTAAGGAGCCTTCTGTTCAGTGTTTTAGACAATGGAAGTGCAAAAAGACCAGAAAACAAGAGAGAAACATCACAACTTCACTCACATTATACATTTCTGTGAACACTCAGGAGATGAAGTCCACATAAAGCTCTTTGGTCTTGTTGATGTTGGGTGCAATTTTGTTATCAGAGCTCTGGGAAGCTCAAACTCCTTCCTGTGGGCCATCTGATCATTGTTGGTCACCCAACCCTGTTTTGTAGTATTGTTGACAAACTGTGTGGCAGTGTTTGATTGGTGAACAGGCACAGTTATGAATGAAGAGGTAAATAAACAGGGCTCAGACCACATCCCTAAGAAGCTCCTATACTCACTGAACTCTTTGTTGCTGCTATTTCCACTGTGGCCCTTGTTCAGTTCGTTGCTGTGGTAGATTGGATCCTGTGCCACCCACAGAGCCACGTTTTTTTTGCTGTTGAATTATACAACCAATAATTCAAGGACACAGTCTGTGTCGTCGTCACAGTCGTATCACTGTTCTCTAGTTGAATGTCTTAGAGATGAACAAGCTGTACAGTGCAGCATAAATTACATTAGAAAATAAATTGTTCTTGACCTTGGAAACAACAGTTGTGGCGACTCTCCAACTCAAAATCCACTGGCTCACTTGTTCTGGAGCTTTCAACCGGGTCACTCTGTATTTAAAAGAAAATTCAACCTCAGCTTTACATTTATTTTGAAGGCTGCACACATTGTGGCTGTGCTCATATGACTGCGCAGGCTCCTTGTTTATTGTTGTGTGATCATTTAAAAGGATTTTCTCTTAATGTGTCTCATAACAATGACTCACTCTCCTAAGCCCTTCATTCTGCAGGCTTCTTTATATTGAGGATTACTTTGTTTTTAATTTATCGAAAGCACAGAGGACTGTAACGAATCTGGAAACTGAATCAAACGAGAGCTGCAGATTTCTGATATTACTCTTCATAACTTTCACAGTTGCTTTGCTTGGCAATTAAGAACAGATTTTCATAACTAATGTCAGAGGTGCATTGCATGTGCCATCTTTCAACTGTGGCTCTTTTTAACAAAAGTTAAATGGTTGTGATTATAGTTATTACAAACTGTAAAATAGACTCTCGTGGCACAAAGCTGGAATGAGAGGCGAAGAGAGGAGAGGAGTGGGGAGGGAGAGAATAAATATAACAAGAGAGCATTCATCTTCATTAGACAGTAATTGCCATCAGCAAGAGGTTTTTAGAGATGTTAATATGTGAGGAGAGAAGAGTGAGAGAGGAAATACAGAGCTAGAACTCCTGGTGCTGTTTCATGCCCTCATCAAAAGCTATTTTCTCTCAATTAATACAAGATATGATGGCCTGTGATTAATCTACATCGTCCAGCTCAGATTTTTCTACAGTAACGATATTGAATTATCACTTCAATATGTAGATTACAGCCACCATATTATCATTTCCCTTCAATATTTCTGCACCATTAGTCTGAAAATTGGATTTCAAGTTTTCCCAGCCACTGATGCTGTCTGGATAATACTTCTCCTCATCATCTTACCACAAACTGTCTGAAGCAGGGGATCCATTACCACAAATGTAATAATATTCTGTTTCCCCAAAGTCAGTAGGCAGTGGAAACATCTCCCAAAACAAAATATCACTCCTCCTGCAGTTATTGCTTCATTTATCGTTCTCTCCACACAATTACAACTGTAACTCCAAAATCTAATATATTTTTATGATTCTACACACTTAATGGTACTAAGTAAGAGCCCATGAGAACAGCTGGTGAGTGATAGTTGAACAAAGCTTCAGCGTGTGGATCTAAAGCTGCTATAGTATCTCACTGTTGGACCCACCTCAACAGATTGAGTCCTGAGATAAAGAGCTTTAACACAAGGCTCCAAATTTCATTCTGGGCTTTTTCCAAAACTCAGTCACGCTCCTAAAATCATACGTTGTGACTCTGCTGCTCTAAACCATCAAAATGCTGTCGTGAAACTACCCATGGCTGACTGCTAGTGAAATTACCCAAGTCACCTTCCTACCACAGCACCCTGCAAACATCACAATTAAAAGCCAAACGACTGCTGTAAAACTGCCAACTACAAAATTACCTGGCACAACATCACATCTGTAGTGCCTTCAGAAGCAGTAAGTCATGATACGTTGCCATCCTCCACTGTCGTAATGTTTCCTGTTAGTGATGTCCGGGGATTTCTCCCGGAAAACCTCCATTCCACATTCCCTCCATGGGTACTGCCTCGCTTGATAATGGCCACCTCTCATTTTTAATCTTCTCATTTTACAGCAGAAGAGAAGAGTGTGAAGAGCGCTGTATTATCATCTGTGGAACAGCTGGGAATCAACACCTGTCTCAGGTATGAAGAATGTTTTTCGATAGCAAATAAACCCTTTTTTAATAAGAGAGTCTTACAACAGAAGCCTGGGATGGTGAACCTGCTGTGTACAAACTCTTCCACTCAACTCTTATTATGAACAGTGAGTTTCATTTAAGTAACTGCTGTACTTACTTAAAACTGCTCCTGTTGATAAACCTGACATTTCTGGATCCATATAGTTGTTTGGTGATGTATTTTTTTCATGCCACTGCAGAAAGCAGAAATATCCATAAACACTCTCTGTCAGATTTATATAGCTGTGCATATTTATGGTTGAGATTTATGAACCTCACCTGTTGTGGAATTCTACTTCATAATTAGGCATTGATCAGTGTAGACACAGCCTTAGTCTGTGATTTGCATATGAATGCCTCTGTCTCCCCCAACAGCCTGTAGCCAAGGCTCAACATGCTCACAATGACATGTTAATGTTTAGCAGGTAATATTTACACTGCCCACTAATTAGCACTAAACATCAAAGTCAGCCAGAGCTGACAGAAACAAGGACATAGGTTTGGTTTCAGGGATATTTCTCGTTGGACCACCAAAATGCACACACATCTACTTGTGTTCACTTGTGTACACAAACACACACACACACACAACAACACAAAGCTTGATTCTGTAACATTTTCTTTATGCCACATCTATTTGTTCTTATAACTTGTCCGAAACAGGACTTGTATTACATGATTTTTTTTTTTAATTTAAAGTGATATTTCACATTTCATTTTGTTAATGTAATTCTGTGACTTAAATTAATATTTACATATGATCTGAAAGTCTGTAACTCTGTTTTCTATTGTAGTCTGTTGATTCTGGTTTCCTGAAGCCAATAATGCAGTCATGAACCTCTATTTAATCTTCCTCTTCCATTTCCCAATCATCTCGTTGAACTTACAGCCCACCTGTGAGCCTCATCATGCAATGCTGCTGTTTTCCAACACAGCACATTAGTTTCAGGCTCCCACCTTATTTTTCCAATTTCATATCACACCGAGCTCTGTAAAAACATGGTATGCATGTTCCTAGTTCCTTTATAAATACCAGTTTGTGTGGAAAATGGTGTATGCATGTTTTTTTGTGTTTCCAATGCACATTATTCATATAGTTGGCCCCAGGTACTGGTTTTTATTCCTCAGAATTACAGAGAAAAAAATTTTTCCTGGAGCACAAATTTACATTAATGATGAAAAGGGAGAAGGCCATTTCTGAAGAAACAGAAAACAGTTATACCCGACAGGACATTGAACTGCAGTGAAACAAGAAGAAGAGATATTCAACAATTTCCCAATTCAGCAGCCGGATGCTCTGAAAGACACAACTCACAAAAATGTGTCCTTCAGAGGATCTGAAAACCCTGATGAAGTGGTCTGTATTTTTCACACTGAAGGCCACTTTTACTATAGTTCCTGAAGACTTCAGATAGACTCACACACATAAATGTTCCCCTCTGGTCCTGGTATTGAACCCCCACACCTGCCAAAGGTGTGGGGGTTCTCCTGCTCCTCTGTTTTCACTCTGATAAGTGAAATATGAGGTCTGTTTTTTATTTTTCCATAAGTAGGTCCTCTGATTTGTGTTACTGTTCTCACACTGCTTGTTTCTGTCTTAAACAACACCCAGCTGCTACATTATATAGTGGATATAACTCTTCCTCGACACCTTCCCTGAAGGGAGCTTTGCAGCTGAAAAGACTTAGAGCATGTTCTGAAGGACAGTGTGTCATGTTTGCTTTCTTGGCATCAACAGAACACAGACTGTGTGTGTTATACACAGTTACACCCTGTGTCTTATAAGATTAAAAGTTTTTGGAAATGAATTTATAACTTATCCTTGCCTTTACAAGTGTCAGACTTGCTGAGTTGAGTCTGACTGTATAGAACTTGTTGATTATAGTTTTGATGAGTCCTTCTGGGTTTTTGCATGAGGCCTCAGTATTTCTTTCTCAGTTCAGTAATATACACTCACCGAGCACTTTATCAGGAGCACCATACTAATACTCGGTGGAGCCTCCCTTTGCTCTCAAAACAGCTCAATTCCTGTGTCATGGATTCCACAGGATGTTAAAAACCTTCCTTTGAGATTCTGCTCCATGTTGACACGATTACATCACATAATTTCTGCAGATTTGTCAGCTGCACATTTCATGCTGCCAACATGAGGCCACGGAAGTTCACTGAACTCATTGTCATGTTCGTGAAACGTTTGCAATGACTTTAACTTTGCCACTTCGTGCATTATCCTGCTGGAAGCAGCCATTAGAAGATGGTTGTAGCACTGTGGCATAAACAATGCACATGGTCAACATCAATACTCAGATAGGCTGTGGCATTGAAATGATGACTTGCAGCCATCAGGTGATGTCATTTAAGTCTGTGAGGGTTCAGGGCTTAGGTCTTAGGGGGGCATTGGGACTGCGCCTATATCTTCAATTATGTTGACTTTTATTGAAGTAAAAGGCAGGGATTATGGAAGCTGTGATAAAAAATAGCAGCTCTTAAAAAAAAACATTCACTGTGATACAGCTTTATTTCACTTGATTTTTCAGATACAGAGCATACCTGATTTTGATACTTAACAGCAATAGAGAATTCATACTCTGTTTGTCTTGTGTTCACAGGTATGGCAGCCTCCTCAAGCTACTCAAAGATGACGCTGTGCACGACTTAACGCTGCTAATGAAGCACTTAAAGATCCTCTTGTCCTCACAGAGAGTTAAAACCTCTTCAGAGCTCAGTATCCTTTCCAGAGACCACATCTGCAATGTGCAGTAGTAGAAATACTGTAGCTGTAAAAGATCTTCACCTCTTTGATATTCTGTACAGTTTCTTGAACTACACTGGTTATTTATAACACAAAACCCACATTAATGTATATAAAGTTTATGGTATGGGTCCCATCATAACCTTAAACAATGTTTCCATGACCACATCAAGTGCATGAATTAAAAGTATTTTAAAAAAGTGATCAACAATTTACATCTCTGGTACCAAAATATGTGAAACAAGTTGGAAAATATGTCCCTTTAGTCCTTTTAAAATGAACCGGTGGAGTATACCTCTTGTTCAAGAAAAGTGCTTTGCAAAGTATTTATACAGTAAAAACATTTTTTTCAAGATTAATTAGTTTTAAGTTACATGAAAGTAAAAATTATGTTTTATTAACTTCCTTGTCAGATTCTAATCTATTATGTCGATATCCTGCTGGGCACAGCAGGGTACCCACACGTGAACAAGTTTCTTGAATCTCATCACAAATTGTAAATAACTAAAATAACTGACACTACAAGTACTTATAATAGCGTATTGTCAACTTTTATTTTCACTCTTTGTAGAACAGAGAAATAAGATGAGCAATCCACAATAACTGTACTTTTATAGTATTTTAAAAAGAGCAAAAATTAAAGACGGGTTGATGAAAGGGAAAGTAATGCTTTATACACTAAGGACTAAATGCTCCTAAGCCTTGAAAAAATCCCTCAAGATGCACTTGACAGGAGAAAGTCCCTGTTGTTTTGTATCAAGTATTTTCTCTTCATTGCTGGTGTTCACAATGCAGAGCTGCATGTAATAAGTGAATCCTACTGGAGTAAAGATTTTCAGCGATGAAATAATGGTCTGGTGTACTTGCTCTCAGGTTGACACTCACTGGCATCATAATGATCTGACCTTTAAGTGGTATTTGCTTTATTTAACACAATGTATGGACTCAGTTCCTTTTGACACTTAAACAGGATCTTTACAAATTATTAATTAGGGGCACAGTCAGTGTGTTTCAGCTTTGAAACAGAATATTTATACAACTACCAGTAATTCTGTTTATGTAACTAATTCAAAACCACCTGCTGTTGCCAGAAATGATCTGTTAAGTCTGATTTGTTTTATGCCAAATTGATGTACAGTGCAACTCTGTAGATCATTAAGTAGTAATAAAATGCAGAGGCTATTAATGTTGTTAATTCAGATAATTTTTTATGTTTAAGGTGATTAAAGCTGCTACTATTTACATTTGTGTTACATCAGGCTCATTTGAAGGTAAGATAAACATTAAGTAGGTTTCCATGCATTTCTGTTCCATTTACTGCCAATGAACCACTTTCATATTGGTGCTATCTTTGTTTAACGTTGCTGTGAGTCTGAATCATCGATCTCTGTATCTTTTCCGCCAGTTGTTTGGCTTTTTAACTCTTCTCACCAGTCACTCAGCAGGATGGTTACCCAGGTCACGACTGGCTGGCCTCCACGATATTCCTCATCATGTCTGGAGACATGGACCGATCTCTACACTTGTTACTCAGCCTCTCCTCTCTGCTTACCTCCGCTTTCATCTGGCCTGCAGGGATACATGCATCTGTGAGTATTATAGCTACAGTTCAACATGGTACGCAGACTTAAACGATCTATAGCTGAAGCTACGTAATTGTGCACCTTAAAAGCCCCAATATGGTGGCAAAAGTGAGGTTTGAAAGACCTTAGTCATACCTCATTGTACAGATCAAATCTTCCATCTTTAATGTGATGCCTTTTTTTAATTCAATCAACAATATTTTGATAATCAGTTAATCTTTTTCAAGCATGCCCAAAATTCACAGTTTCCAGCCCATAAAATATGAATATTTTATTGATTTTTGTTTTGATTGATTGACTGTTTCTATGATAGTAAAATAAATACATGTATGAATATTTGAGAATTTGGGTTTGAGAAAATTGCTTTTATTATTTTTTGAAAACCATCTCATGAAAGGCATTTAGATCAACCAGTTTACATCTCAAGGTGTCAAATGTCAAGGTGTTTTTGACGCATTGAGATGTTTGAGGTATGAATGTGAGCTTCTGTGCAAGTAAAAATCCAGTTTAAGATTGAATTTGTCTCAACTCACGTCCCTGTACACATGTGATATGCACCTTTAAATGTTAATACGTTTGATTTCTGTCTCTGCCTTATCTTCATTTAATCCAACCTTTTTCATTGGCAGCATTTAGCTATCACAGCAAAGAAAACATGATGGTGAATCCTAAAAATATTTTTGAGTTAGACTCTATCTTCATTTTTCAACACGGTGAAAACCAAACAGGATGTTTACTGATCGAAGAGTAGTACGAGGAGGAAGATGACTGAAAGAGATAAATGGTGGGAGAAATAGGAGTAAAATGAGGAGTTCAACTCAAGGGAAGAAGTCCACAGTGAAGTCTAGTTTCAATGGTTCTAAATTGCAGGGGAGAACTGAGGTGTTGAGATTAAGTTTTGCTATCATTACACCCACCTCTGCCATTTTGTTGTCCCTTGTCTAAGTCAATTATGGTTCAGTTGGACTTGACTGAACGTGTGTTATGTGCTCTGTTTTTTAATGCAGCTGCAGCAGCTTCATTTCTCCACACAGCAGTTAGCCTCCAACTACACAAAGTCATTTAGTCAATATCACAGAAAACAGAAAGGGCACAAATAATTAAAAGGCAGAGACAAAATGCAGAAGAGAATGTGGGTAGTGTGGACACGCACACACACAGAGACATCTGTGCACACAAAGCTGCTCTTTCTATTCAGAAATTGACAGGACAGTAGAGAGTGACAGGAAAGGGGCAGAGAGAGGGGGAATGACACGCAGGAAAGAGTCGGGTGGTGCTGTTTTAATCGCTATATCAGCCTTGAACACAAAACATGGAGCCTGTAATTAGCATTTCTATCATGTTTGTGTTTAAAAATCTACTGATGGGGTAAGTAATAACAAAAATGATTAAAAGAGTTAAAGCTCCACAATAAATCCAAAAGTATTCCAAGATTAGGAGAGATAAGTACCTGTGTTTGTGTGTTTGTCGTGACAGGTCCATGTTCCTGTGGCAATGGCTGAATCAGGTATCCCGCCTGTCTACTGGTGCACAGCTCACTATGTGGAAATGCTGCTGAAAGCTGAGGTCCCTCTGGTCCACTCTGCTTTCAGGATGTCTGGTTTCACCCCATCACAGGTACTGAGCCGTTCACTTACAGATAAGTGACGATGTGGGATTCTCTCTGAGCCTGGTATTTAAATCCAATAATTAGTAACACCTTTCTTAGAAAATTTGTTTCAGCAAAATAGTTAACCTTTGCTGTAAGAATCATGCTGCTAAATCCAATGCATTATTCAACATAAAATTAACTGTAGTAATTCACAGAAAGTTAGGCTGATGAAGTCTGGAGACAATGGTTTCTGTCTAGACTTAATCAAATTCTTACTTTGGTATCTTTGTATAATTTCCATTTTCTGAGCCTCTTAGATCTACACAGTACAGTCATGACTACTGATGGAGGGATTAAAGGGAACTGAGCAGACAGACAGCAGTCCATTTTGTTTTGTCACTGTTGTTTCAGTATTTAATGAATGACCTCAGAACAGGTTAAAAACCTTTATAACCACACTTTTGGTTGGCCTGCGAATGACTTCCTTATTTATCCTGCTTTGACTTCAGTTGACTTTAAAATACCAATATACAGCTTTGACATTAAATCTTTGTTTTGTTTTTTTTTTCCATAACAGAGCAGTTGAAGAGTTAGATCTTTGCTCCTCAGCACTTTATTCTTTTGACACAGACTTCTCTCTCCCAAACAATGGGGTGGAGAAGAGGTTTTTCACCTTGAATCCTCTTATGTTTGATCCTGTCTTCTGTGTGTCGGCATTTTGACAGTTGAGGCTCACATAATGTACGGCATCAGGGAAGCTTATATGACTCGCAAATCAAAGATCTGAACTTGCCGTCTCTGGGGTGTAGTAATAAGTTAACATTCAGCCCATCTCTTGCATCTTCAAGGCGATAATGGGCACCTGCTCTTCAGTCAGAAATGGAAATATCTATTCCAAAAGTTTGAGCTTTAAAAGCCTGACATGCAGCAGCAGCAAATGAAGCATTATACACCTCTGACATTCATACAGTAGAGGTTGTGTGCAAGCCTCAGTCAAAATCCATCTACAGGATGTTTAAACATCTGAAACAGTCAAGACTGTTTTGAGAATAGGAGTGAATGACAGGAAGAGACTTTTAAACTCAGTTTGTAGTATGAGCAGCTACCATTAGTAAGGGCGGGATAAACAAGCTGAATTATGGGAAGACATGAGTAATATGTTTATGGTCCTCATTCTCCACACTGCACCAAGAGTGTAATGGCTTTAAAGATCTTTAATATCACTTAACAGTCATTACAGCTCAGACAGTAGTTTTTATCCAGCCATTTGAAGAGTTGTCATTGAATAGTCTGCTGTCTGTTTTCTCAATTAATTAATCAATTGTTCAGTCTATAAAATAGTGAGAAAATCTCCATTAGTTACTACAAGTCCAAGACAGCGTCTTCAAATATCAAAAAGCAGGAACCTAGTATTCTAGGTTTTGTCTGTGTCGATCATTATGATTTACACATTTCACATTACACACAGTCATTTGATCTGTTGTTAATGTAAAAAAAATATAGAGCAGCTTATTAATACATCATTGGTGTCAATGGCTGCAAAATAGGGTTTGAGAACATGGTAAAGTCAAGAAACGAATATGACATGAAAATATTTATCTACTATCAATGTATGTTACAAAACAATACATCAAATATATGTAAAACTATATATCATATTAAAAATGTAATGATCAGATGTTCAAAGACGTGTTCTGCTCAACATCCAACAAAGCACACAAATGCAAAACACACTTCAATAACTAATCTTAAATCTTAAAATGACAGTGAGATATGATCATAACACAAAAATAACACTAAATTATCACTCAGAACCACAGAACGTACATAAAGAGCTCAGAACATTCGATGTATTACACACAAAGGCAGAAGATGATGTCTTGCCTGCTATGACCTGACCTGCCCAGATTAGTAATGGCTCTGAAAGCCTGTTTATAGCAGAACCAAAATGAAATGAAGAATAGTAAGAGATACAGTCACACTCATCTTTGGCCCCTGAGTTTTAGCTCAACAACAGAGAAAAGCTGCTCTTGGAGAGACCTTGGAGGGATTTACAGACACAGAAAGTACAGTATGTGTACTTGTTTTTCTGCTTGAGGGTTCAGAAACGAAGGGCAGCGTGGATCCAGTCGCTCCTTGTTTTTATTACAACACACAAAATAGGCTGTCGGTATTTTCATTATAATTTAGTTTGAGGACAGGACGAAAATAATCTGTTTATGTAGTGTAAGTGGTGCTTGTTTGTATGCTTGAGCACACTTGTGTCGTTAGTGAATACAGTGGCTAATTATTGGCATGACAGTTAAAACCCAGCGTGTGCAACTGTTTGTTGTCTGCTGAATGTTTGAAAAGCTGCATGAGGGTGTGAAGCTCAGGCAGATTCAAAGCTACTGATTGTAGTTAAATGATAATCAGGAACAGCAGAGTTTTGCCAAAAGGAAAGTAGAATTTACTGAACATGACACAATTAACAAAGTACAATTACAATTTCCAGGGTGCTGTCGTTTTAAGAGGCGCTGTAACAGGATGGCTTTTGGGACGCCGATGTCAGTCTTTCTGTCAGTCCACCACTCTGGTCCAGACTGAAACAGTTTGGTACATACATTCACAGCAACCCCAGGATGAATTGTAATAATGCTGCTGATCCACAGGACATATTTTCAGTTTGCCCAGCACTTATGACCATTACCAGCAAAACTAATAACATTCCTATCAGCCACAGCTCTACTTTGTGTTTATTTGTTAATTAGCAAATGTTAGCAAGTTAACACGCTAAACTGTCATTGTGATGGTAAACATTATACCTGCATGTTGTAAGCTTGTTAACAATGTCACTGTGAGCGTTCTGACATTTGCACTTGGCTCTTTTTTAACCCTAGTTTGCTTTGTTTGGTTTCCAGTACTCCACACTTAGCAAATTACCCCTGTAATGATTCAGTCTGGCTGTACTGTTGGCCCTTCTCAATCCGTTTTTTTCAGTTGTGATACAACTCAAATTAACTCAAGTGGTGCAGCTTCAACACATGAAAACATTGCTAGCAGCGAGCCAGCAGTAACATCTTCATGCTTTAACATGTCTGAAATTACAATAGTTACTAGTTAATAGACTTGGAACTTGGAGTTGTACACAAAATTCAGGTTATAGAGGGACTGCCAGCCTAGGTTTATGATCAGTTGGACAGAGTGCAGAATAAAATCGTTAACAGTCAGAGGACTGCTGAGAAGTGGTCTTGATTTTAAATTCTTAAAAAGACTCTCTCTCTTCTTTTCACTGAGAACAGGTGGAAATCCCTTGTTGATCCACTGAATTAATATCACAGATCTAAACGCAATCATCAGCTGCAGAAATAAACATTAGGATGCATCAGTTCATCTCTTTGTCCCCTAATCCCACCCCAATATTCAAGACTGCTCAGAGTAATTATTTCATTTTTCACTCTGTGCAAACATGTTTCCAGAAAGAATCTTTTACAAAGCTGATGAAGCAGAGTCAATGAAGTAAATATGGACTTCAAACATCAGGGGTGCAAACTTGTCACCTGTCAGCGAAAACTTTGGACCATAGATTCTCTTACTGTAGCGTTATAGTAATCTTAATTGGCTTATATTACAATATGTCAGGCTTGGGACTGTTAATTAGCCTGATGGGGTTGAGTGTTTTTGATTTAAACACTAGCCTTCACATTTGGATGTAACAGTAGGTGTTAATGTTAGAGCTCTGGAACTACTCATGTTATCATTTTGCTGATGATTACAACATAAGTTAAGCTTGTCCCCAAAATGCCAACATAATGTTAATGTTTGCCACAATGGCTCAAGTGTTTTTATGCTAAGATAATACTAGCAAAGCTAATACTGTCATAACAAGAGCATGAATTTGTTTTGGAGCATAACACAAATTCATGAGACAAAGATGTAGACATTTAGCTAAAACTGGGCCGACATTAGGATGTAGTTTAACGGAGCACTTGTAATAGTAGCCTAATTATGTCACTTGAGAAGGGAGCAAATGCCAAACTTGAAAATGACAGAAGCTGAACTGAAATCACCCTGTGACAGTTATTCTTTTAGTTGCACTGGTGGTCAAATCAATTTGTGAATGTCATATCTTAGCCCTATTATCTATATCAAAGCAGTTGTTACGGCTGTAAAGAGCAAACACGACATTAACTTTTACAGTGTGTTGTATCTGACCATGGTTCAGCTACTGCAGATTTGCTTTTGTCTCATATTGACTATGTTTGTTTCCTTTTTCAAATTGCCTGATATGTGCTGATAAATACCACAGCAAAACTTGTATCACCTTTGTTTTGGTCGAGAGCAACTCTGCCTGCTACTTGTGAAATACAGGAGATGTTACAGGTTCTGCTGAGCTTGCTTAATGATTCCAAATTGGCCTCCATCTTTTATTTGTAAACTTTTACCCTGTACTGTGCTGGCTGTGCTCTCTTAGTACACCTGGTGTTTTCTGGTCATCATCTTCAAAACTTTAAAGTACCATTTATGCATCTATTAAACACACTGTAATGGTGTTGATTTGGTTTTCAATTGCTTTTCTGAGGTCTTCTCTCTGTCCCAGCCACAACAGTCAGATTTTGCCGGTAACTGCCCATTATTCATCAGCAAACGCTCTGATTGGCTCAGAACTCATGAAACTCATGAGGAAGCCTGGGATCAGATTTGGCAAAAGCCCAAACATGGCTGCCAGATCAGTTAAATGTACAGCTACCAATCTCAGTTTATGCTGCTCACCCAGCTCTGCGCCAATCAGCACACCTCTGTGCACCATCTGTCCGCCATTCACTCATTCACGCCGCTCGTTCTCTATTTACACCTAGAACATTACTGGTATTTAAAACTGTCAAAACCATCCATATGGCAAAATCTTTGCTCTTCGGTGCTGCTAACAAAACTTTCTGTCCCCATCTTGCAGTTACCAACACAAGTTTGTTTACAATGTCTTACCCACAGACAACTCGGCTGCTGGCCACCTATTGGTTATCTGGTTTCAACAAAAACCAGATAGACTTCCACCAGTTTGTTGACTGTAGCAAATGGATCATGTTTGAATGCAAATACTAAAGATGAATACAGTGCCACTGTCCCGCCCCTACATGGACTGTACACTGTTGTTGATGACCACTGATCTGAAGGATCTGCTGGATAAAAAGAGGAGAGCTTTCAGGTCTGGTGACAGGGACACAGTGTGATCTCGAGGTGAGAATGAGAGAGTGTAAGGACTCCTACAGACAGAAGCTGCAGAATAAACTCCAGCAGAACAACATCGGGGACATGTGAGTGGGCATGAAGCAGATTACAAGCTTCAGCATCAAAGACTGTCAGCAGGGTGGCAGCCTAGATGGTGCCGAAGAGCTGAATGTGTTTTTCAATGGGTTCAACACTGGACCGCCAGCTGTGCCATCCAACACATAACCAGTCTTCATAACCTCTCATTCCCTTTTTCCACCAAAGCCGCTTGAGGACCGGTTCAGAGCCAGTGCCTAATGTAATCCACAGAACTGGCTCTTAGTCAGGAAACCTGGTTCACAAGCAGCACCGACACTTCCCTGGTCTAGAACCAATAACTGTTCATGTGAGTGGCTGAGAGCTGGATGATCATGACCAACAAGGCCAAGTAAAACTTTGTCACCGCAATTTTAAAAAATATAGAAATGTTCAAAATTAATATCAGAATGTCTGGATGTCAGTGTCGACTCGCAAAGACGAGCAACACTACAGTTGGTACTGTGACATAATTACATGGCAATGTGGTGGTGCTCTAGCATGTGCAAAAGCTAACTAGTTGTCAGAAGGTTTGCAAGTTTAAGAGAGGTGTATGTTTTATTCATATAAAAAATATTTCTCTGTGTGTACTTTTTTCTTTGTTGGCTCATGATTTGCTGGTTAGATGTGCTTAATTGTTCTATTGTCCTCCTGCTTGTGTGTTTACATGTAATTTATATGAAGTAAATGTAAAAACTTAGAATAAAGTGTATGAGTTCAGAAACATAAATGAGAAAACTTGAATGTAAGCACTTTACAGTAAACTCAACCTAACTTAAATATATTTTTTTTCCATTTGACAGAGTAAAATTCAGAGCGACATTAAGATTGATGTGAGAGAGAGAGAGGAGACATGGTATTATGACAGATTGATTTATTTTATGGGAGAGGAGTGACTGTCTGAAACTTGATTTATTATTTGTCAAAAACAAGTTGATCACTCAGATTATAACAGGGGTCATCTTTTTTCACATGTATTAGCTGTATCCTACTGAGATGCAGGAATTTGTAATATTCTCTTGATAGGTATATGATATTCTCAGTAACATTTTCTCTTTCTGTCCACAGATGTGCCTTCACTGGCTGACTCAGTGTTTCTGGAACTATCTGGACTGGACAGAAATCTGCCACTACGTTTCCACCTGTGTGGTGATGGGTCCTGACTACCAGGTTTACATGTGCGTGGCCATATTCAAACACCTGCAGCCAGACATCCTGCAGCGTACACAGTCCCAGGAGCTGCAGGTCTTCCTCAAGGTGAGCAGGCATCAGTACTACTACTACTAATAGTATATACAGAACATCCTGTGAAGGTGGCCTTGTGTATCAGTAAGTATATATTCTGTATGTTTGCGACCTTGGAAATAACAGTTGAAGAAACTATCGTGCTACAAGGTCTTTTTAGAAGCAGGTTTGATCTGCTGTGTGATTGATAATTGGTCACTAATTTGTTCCCATTTTAAGAAAATTTAACCTCCACAAACAAGCTTTAGACATTTGTAGTTCTAACACTGCAAAGACATAAAAATATTTTGACTACAGTGCCAATAAAAAGCCTTTATATTATATTACTGTTTATGTTTCATATAGAGAATTAGAAACCATCCCTCAGTACTCTTCTTTTCACAGCGAACAATAATATGGACAATTTTCCTCAAGAGGAGACAAACATCATACATAATCAAACACGTCTATGGAAACAAAATAAATCCCATTTCAATCTTAAATCTATATATCTCACTCAAACCATCGCAAAAAGAATGGGAAATTTAATCTGCTAAACAATGACTTTTTCAGATGTTTAAAAATTGGATATCACATATGAAAATATTTAATAGGGTTTGAAATTGAAAGACAATTTCATCTTCTGAAAGTTTTACAGCCAGCTGGGAAAAAATTGGGTGTTCATATACCAGAAGACATATGGGAAGAAAGTTTTGAGCACATACACAAATGCTCAAACAACGTTAATCACGGTGTTATGCAATTTGAAATAGAAGTGCACAGACTCCATTACTCTACTACTACTTGGAGGGAGCACTCTGCCATTGCAGAAACTATTTTTGCAGTAAAATTATCTTAAAAGTTGTAGATATGTGTATGCAGTGCTAAAGAATTAATTCATGTTGGTTATTCTGCAGCATCTCAGTTGCAGTGCAGTTATCTGGGCTCAGACATCTGCATTTTTATATGCAAAGTCTTATGTTGTTGCTGCTGTAAAACTTCCACTGAGTCACATCCATAATGAATAAAAAAATCTACTTTTAGAATTTGCTCACAAAACCTCCCACTCAAAAGGCAAAAGTATATTGTGAAAATAAACCTATTCTAAAAGTTTGTATCTTTGAGATAAGTTGCATTAATGCTGAGTTGAAGAGCGGCCCCAAAGATTTCACAAAAGGTCTAAAGTCACAGTCTCCGAGACGTCTACTTTTACTAATATCCAAAACAACATTAAACACTGGCTTTCTGAACGAGACGTGGCTTGACATCGTCATTACTCATTAAGCATTTCAGTCTGTCTTGTCTCCGGCTGATAGCTCTGGTGTTAACATCTCCATACCACTGACAGGTTTTGTGAATAAAAGATCAGTTACGGGGGCTTTATCTGAGGAAGTTCTTCTAATGAGCCGTAGCATCAGATAGACAGCTTTGAGACAGCTTTGAGACAGAGGGTTTGTGTGTCTGTATATTTGTGTGTCTGTATATGTGTGTGTGTGTGTGTGTGTGTGTGTGAGAGAGTGTGTGAGAGTGTGACAGAGAGGGAGAGAGAGAGGAGAGAGAAACTTACACAATCCTCGTCCTGAGCTGAACTGTTAAAAGTTTTAGACAAGCTAGTTTGCGTCTGACGACCTTATCTCTCGTCCTCTCCTCTGTCTCTCTCTGTGGGAACAATATGAAAAAATATTTTACTCAGACAGATGTGGTATTAGAGGATTTATTTTAACATTCACACACACACACACACACTTACACCCCTCTACACTTATCCTGCCTCACTAGGGGGTATATCTATATTTCATCTAAATTAAAATTTGAAAAGGAAAATGACTTGTTACAGTCGCTGTGAGTCTGGTTAGAGCTCAGCTGAAGTGCAGAGAGCTATGCAGACAGACAAAGAGAGCAGGGTTATGTCTGCCACTGCCAAGTGTCTGTCTCCACATACACATCACTGCCATACTGTATGTTCCCTTTAATTTTTGTTTTTATTTGGCTTCATTCCTGATTTGGCACATATACCATAGTAGTAAAGTACTTTTTGTTTTTCATCACTTAGATACATTTGAGGAGGATTTATACTTGTGTGTTAAGAGCTTATGGAGGAGCTTTGGAGCCTGTACACGCTTCTGTTGTAGCAGAGGTACACCACCTCAACAATTTACTTACAAGTTCAGGCTACAGAGTTTTTACACATACCATATGGACGCCAAGAACTGTGTTTGGTCTGTTTTCTGATGCCACAGGGGATTGTTGACATTAAAGGCAACATTAAGCCAGTTGAAGACAGACGTGTCTGTAATGGCTACTTCCAGCATGATGATGTCACAAGTCACAAAGCAGAAGTCGTCTGAAACTGGTTTCATGAACATGACAGTGAGTTCAGTGAACTTCAGTGGCCAGATCTGAACCCAGTAGAACTCCTCTGGGATGTGGTAGAACAGGAGATTGGCAGCGTGAAATGTGCAGCTGGCAAATCTGCAGAAACTATGTGATGCAGTCATGTCAACATGGAGCAGAATCTTAAAGGAGAGTTTTCAACATACTGTGGATCAACGACATAAAGAACTGAAGCTGTTTTGAGAGTGAAGGGAGGAACTACCCAGTATTAGTGTGCTGCTCCTAACAAAGAGCTCAGTGAGTGTAGCTTCCTTGTAATTTCACCTTCTGTGCAAACCCAGACTCGTGCTGAATATTAATACCACTCATTTATCATGGGAGGACAAGGCTAAGAAAACTTAGAAATCTTTGATAATTAATGCATTAATTAGCTTACTTAATGATCTCCTCACAGCTAATGGTTAATATATTGTGAAGATTATGAGGGACATTAAGCAGCTCGTGTCACCTCTTCAGTATGAAAACATTCAGGCTCCACAGTGCTGAACATCAGCGCACACTATATTTTGTGTTCAATTTAAGGAATCCACATTAGAAAGACACTAATTCCTATTCACTCATGTCCTTGCATCTTTTCATACCCTCCTTAATTCTCCCAGAGAAAATAGCAGACCAAAAATACCCTCCCAAGTGATTTATGCTGCTTATCTCTACTCTCCTTCACGGTTTTAGTGTGTCAGCAGCTGTTGCCTGTTTCGATAAATGAACAGGCAAAGTAACTTTAGTTTTGATGATTCTTCAGGATTAATCTCACTCTGCAACCTCTACACTGAAATAAAGGATCTGACAATCCAGTGGGAAACCTCTCTTACTTCGTGTTATGCTCTTTTGTTTTGACAAGAAGAATAGTGTTACATATACCATCTGGTTATATACTTCCACACCAGCAAAATATGGATTTAATAGTTTTAAAGTTATGTAGCTGGTACTGCTGACAATAAACCCACACTTTATTAACTTCAGTAGATCATAGAAGAGCAGTTGGTGACCTCTAATTCATAATAGCATATGATTAAAAGATGATTTTTGTCTTGTAAAGTGTGTTTTATGTAGTAATGCATTGGTGAGCGGAGTAATCACAGGAGCCAGAGTCCTCCATCAGACTGAAAACTCATTTCTTCCTGACATTACATACTCCCCTCTGAACAATCACCCGTCTGCAGTCACTCTATTTGCTCCCTTTAAATAATAAAAACCCATTGCTCCATTTGCTCTTAATCTATTTCTTCTCTGTGCACTTCACTCGTCTGTGGGTTTTCTACAATTACAAAAACATAACCTTACAAAGATCCAGAACTCTACATGGTTTTTGGTTGATGATTATCTTTGGTAACCTAACGCAGGTCTGGACCCCCACAAAAAGTCATGAGATGAATTTGAAGTGAATTTCCAGGGTGGTAGATAAGAGAAAAAAAACCCTCAAATTAGCTACATAGACTTGTGCTTAATGTCATAACTGAATTGCTGAGGTTTTTTTGTGATATAGTTTATAGTAAAAAGAATTAAAAGAGTCTCGACAGGAAAAATCACTCTTTGATTGAACTTCTCTCAAATTATAGACATCTGCCCAAACATAAAGTACATAAAGTGGTATAAAGGTAGCCATTTCTTCCTTTTGGGGGATCAAAAGCAAAAAAGGTTAGGGACCACTGATCTAAGGGAAGTAAGCCTCACAACATGACTTTTATCTAGTGCTGGGAGAAAGTGTAAGTCTGTCATTCCCAACCTTTTTGGTTTGTGCCTTTTTTATAAGAAAATGAATCGGAGTTCACTAGGGATGCACCGAAAATTCGGCCTCCGAAAATTTTCGGCCAAAAATGACCCAAAAGTGCATTTTCGGTTTTTGGCTGAAAGACCTAAATCACCGAAACAACACGGCCGAAACTTGTGATCACGCGGCAGACAGCGCGTCCAGCTCACGGGAAACGGGATCGCGAGCAAACAGCGCAGCCAGCAGCACGCGGGAAACGGGATAAGAGCCAGCATGTCTGCGGTGTGGACTTATTTCACTATCTCAGAGAAAGACCCACGAATAGCGATTTGCAAAACATGCAATGCTGAAATTTCAAGAGGGGGTGCATCTGCAAAGAGTTTCTCCACGTCGGGTTTAATTTATCACCTGAAAATATAATTGACATAATCATTTCTTTCTGTGTTTCGGTTTTCAGTTTTCGGCCTTGGTTTCCTCTTTTCGTTTTCGGTTTCGGCCAAGAATTTTCATTTCGGTGCATCCCTAGTGTTCACATGTGACCCATCATAACAGGTTAAAATGGCTGAGATATGAGCAACTCAACCAGAGTGATTTTCCATTCTCATTTAGTTTCATTTGAATAACTGAAATAAATCAAACTGTTCTTTCAGGTAAAACTGTGGAGTCTACAGCGACACCAGCAGCTCTGTGAGGCTGCACTTGGCCACAGCTGTGCTTTGAGTTACATGCCAAAATCAGCATGCTAACAAAGCTAAGGCTAATATGCTGATGTTTAGCATGTATAATGCTTAATGTGTTAAATGTGGCAACATGCTAATAATTTTAGCGCAAACTAGAGCTGAAGCTGTTGTGAATTTAAATAGTTTTGGTCATGAACCACATGAACCAAAGTATTAAATAAAAAGTAAAAACAAATATTACATCCTGAGGGGGGCATTAATGTCTGTATGAAATTTTACAGCAAGTTGTTGAGACATTTCACTCAAAAACCCAAATGTCAACCTCATGGTGGTGCTAGAGATAAACAGGAGATCACCAAAGTCAGAAGGATTCATCATCAGTCATCATCAAGAATGCCGGCACCCCATTTCATTGCAATCCATCAAATAGCTGTTGAGATGTATCAGTCTGGACCAAAGTAGCGGACTGACCGACAGACTGACCTACAACGGCACGCTGCTGGTGCACTTAAAAATGAAAGTTAGAAGAAGAGTCAGAAAAAATAAACACAATTTAGTGTAGATGAACCAGGCTGCCACTGTGAGGTCTTGACCTCCAGGTTGGGAACCAGTGGTGTAAGATAATAGGCAGTTAGATGATATTTATACTATGTGTGTGAAAATCCTCAGTCTTATTGGAAAGGGATGAAGTGTGAATCTCCAACCTTTGTTGTACTCAAAGCACGGACTGTTCTCACTGTCAGTGTTATCTACCTGCTGAAATAAACCTGTAATTAGATTCTCGAAAAAAGACATTGTGCAAACGAGAGTGCTGACACGTCGCAGAAGTCATTAAACTGTAGTTTATATATATTTTAGAGGCCTTGGCCTGGATAATGACGTGGGTGAAATCATGGTGTTTGCTGTGTGTGTTGTTATTCTGAATGCGGAGCGTCCTCTGGGTGCTGCTTTTCTCTGGCTGCTAATTGCTGATGCCTCTTGGACCATAATGCACACCGGTTATTTGCTCCGTTGCAGTATTACCCATGAGGTTGGACGTTGTCATGACAGACACATACTGACACTCAGGCAGCAATTATGGAAGCCGAAATTAAAATCCTGCCTGAACAAATGAGCCAAATAATATCTTTTGTCTGGTCTGATACGTGTCTCTTAGACAGTTAAGATATCTCCGCATATTAAGACATGTCTTAGTGTGTGTGTGTACCTGGGTGGAATGGGTGGAGATGCTAGTATGTATTAACATATCTGTGCAGCCCGGTTTGTTTTGCTTTTCCTATGCGTAAAAACCTCATTAACTCAACACTAAGCAGGATGTTGTTTACTGGCACAGTGCAGTGTTCGATCTCAGAGATTTAATTTGATTTCTTGTGACTTTGAAATAGATTGAAGATAAAATATTTTAATAAAAGGGTTACATGAAATTATTCACAATCACCTCCTAACAAAGTGAGTGATAAAACCAAGACACCTTCAGCCTCAATACCCAAACATCGTGTGCCTGCATATTTCTATCCTCACATCTTAGCAGACTTCAGTTTGTAGCTGTAATAACTGCAGCTTTTTACAAAAACGAATGAACTGATGAACATTGCAACACAGTATGGACAACAATGTGTGCTTTAAAAAGTACTTTGGAAACTTCTAATATCTTTATAGGTACTTTTAAAGAGGTACTACAGAGATTTAATATTACCATCCCATAAAGCAAAGAGACAATTACTGTGTCTGAAATCACTCCCTCGCTCAGTCACTACTCCCTCTACAACAGACAGACAGTAGTTTTTAAAATGTTTGCATCTACACATTGCATCCTGGGATTGTTAGGAGTAAGTAATGTCCATTCAATAGATGATACTTTTTGTCACTGTTTAAATGCTTGAGGGCACATGCAGAAGTTGGATAGTAAAGTTTCACATGTAGACTTTGGATAGTAAATATACTGTAGTGCATTGTAGTACCAAAAGTGAAGCTGCAGAAGCCAAAATATCCTCACTTTTCAGTCTCTAGTATGTCAAGCTCAATCCTTCATTGCTCACAGTAGCACCTGTACCATCCTCTTGTTACACCCTGCCTTCCCACTAAACACCCATGTCTGTCAAACTCCATGCCCGTCTGTTATAAATATGAGGTCTACAAACTTAAGGTGGTCAGGGTTTATTTTCTCAGTCCTCCAGAACAACATATATACAGCTGTTTTCATACTGCCCATGACCTTCAAGTGTTAATAAAAAAACAGAATTCCCCTTTAATTTGGTACTGTGTTGATAACGAACCATAATGTTTGTTTTTCGCCTACAGGAGGAGCCAATCCAGGGCTTCAAGGTCAGCAACTACCTGGAGTTCATGGAGGGACTGGAGCAACGCTACAGAGACGTTGTTCTCACGGACATGAAAACTGTCCGAAACCCTGTAGAGTAGGAACGTGTTGAATGTGTCTGTGGTACACAAAGCCCAAAAAAGTATTTTTAAACATGTTGGATGCTTAAAGTCTAAAAAGTGTCTTATTATCACCATATCATAACGATGTCACAAACATCTGAACAGAACTAAACTCCATAACTTGTGTTTGCTCCATGGATTTAAAGCAGAAGTCTGGTGATATTCTATATTTATTATTGACAATAAATCCAATCAAATAACCAAAAACCAACAATTCTACTGACAGTGCTTGACAGTCAATCAATTCCAGTATCAAATGCATCCACCAAAGTTACAGCCTCTTTAGTAGAAAGTTCCCTCTTTGTTTCCCTGATGAGCTGGACAGGAAAAAAACACAGGGAACTTTATACTGAAAACACTTGAATCCACTTGACTAAACTTATAAGACTTAGAATATATTTTTACACAGAAAAAAGATGATGGATTTTGTTCCCCATCAATTTCTCTAGAAGCACATTACTGTGATAACCCATCCTTTAAGCCACAGTGTTGCACTGACTGATTTGTTCCTTCATTAGCAAGAACATCAGCACTGTAGTCTTTTTGAGTAAATGACAAATACACCGTCCTGCTGCTGTAACTACTTATTTATGTACGAAGTGTATATTAATCCACAGCTGAAAAGAGTGAAAACACATAACAGTTACTACAAACTACATTGAACAGATATTTATAAAAACTACTGAGCCTTAAAAAAAATGAGACCCCATACCTGTTTTTACAGATTTACAGCCTAGATGGGATCAAATGGAAAGTACTGAGACTCCCTAACACATTGTTGGTTTTGGAGACAGGAGCAGTGTCCAGCTCCAACACAAAAGATTAACTACCAAACTGATTTAATAATTTAACCTCATTTTTCTTCTCTGTTACCTGTAAGAAGTTGTATTACATTACATTACTGTACATGATGTAAATGTTGTTTGATAATTATGAACAGCTGCTGTTTAAAGATGTAATGATCAAATTTAGAAATTGTTTTAATTCTGTATTGTTTTCTTACAGTGTAAATATCTGTATTTATAAGGTATTTTGTATGTGTTCATGTAGTTCTTATGTTTAAAATAAGCTTTCAGTTACAAATGTGAACAGATTTTGATATAACATGAATCAGTATGTTACACTTTATGATATAAAGCATCTGTCCAGACAAAAACAACCCTCTGTTGCGATCAGGTCATCCTGCGGCCTGCAGAGACTCAGGCTCGCCGTCTCATGGCTATGTCACATCATTAATGCCAGAACACGACACAATGCATCACACAGCCTCCTGCGTTTGTGTTCTTATGCAGGTCCGTGTATGAAAGATGCATGAGGAAGGTTGTATCATTGTGATAAACTCTCATTAGTAACCAAAGCCCTTTCTCTGTCTCCCTGCACTGCAGTGCTGTTGTCCTTCTTCAGACACACTGAGGCCTGAATAATAAATGAGTTCATCACATCATCCATCCATCTCTCCCCCACAACAACTGCATTTATGAGTGGGATGTGCGGGCCACAACACAGGTGGTGGCACACAGGGAGAGGCACTGATCAAATGTTTACCCAGTAAAACACAGCACTTCATCAAGAGCATTTCACCACTAAGGTTGTTTCACATTTGTATGTATTGAACTTAAAATTGAAGCTGCATTAATGAGCATTTTGGCCACTTAGGGGCAGAGCTTCACAATTAGCTGAAGATCACAAACATGTTTTACACATTATGGCTTTGTAAAGTTGTAAAGAGTTTCTTAATTACATTAGCACAGAAGCATACGGTGGGTTTATCTGAGCTTCTTTGCTGGAAACAAAGCTGATCAGAGGTGAGACTCACCCACAACAGTCAAACCAAGAGCTGCAAAACGAAAACAATGAGCTGAAAGATGCTAAAATGTACTGTGAAGTTTAGGGGAACTGCAGAGTCTGGTGATGATCTATGTGTTCATCACCATAAGCAACACCTCTCACATTGCACATTGCTCATACTTGTTCATCACTGCATGAAGAACGGCCATGATATATCATGATATAAGAGATTAAATCAGATGATAAAATACAAACCAGCTTTGTAGTATAAAGCAGCTCAATGCCACATTGCATTGTTAAATATGTAAAATATGAATGTATACATATTTTATACATATAAGTACATACATGCTTAATTTACATTCTTGCTATTGTTAAGAAATTAAGGTCAATTTAAAATCTCCAGCATCACACCAGAATTTAATTGAATTTTACCATAATAGTTATTATATTTTGCTAGTGCAATTGTTGTGAGTGGAGATGCTTCTAATTTTGCATGACAGTTGAAAACTGGAGCTTTTTACATCAAAGTCCTGTCTGTTTGTGGCTGTAACAGCCCCTTACAGAAGGCACTCAGGCCTGAAGTCTACTCCTATTTATTAAGAAAAGCAGTTCTGTCCCAGAGGGTAAAGTCTCCTCCTGCTTCTGTTTTCACTGTAGGTAAACTAAAGTGTCTCATATGGAACAAGCTTATCAGATAAACATGCAGATGTCAGGCTGATTACGAATGTGAAAACCAATAAAAGAGTTTCAAATTTGATTCCAGAGCTGACTGGGAACCAGTGATAATGATTTGAGTTCATTTGTGCCTTCACTTAAACAGACGGAGCAACAAAACCCCCTGAAGCAAAGACACGACGGCGGCCTGTCAATTTACACGAGATATAGTGCGTCTGGGTTTCATGTGCTTTCGTTGGCTTTCGTCAAATTTAAGTGACTCATAGACCCAGAAAAAACATTTTATGTCTCAATGTCTGCTCCTCAGCCTCCATGACGTAAACTCTTGACATGGACGATGCTTTTAAGCAAAAGTCTGACACAAGTTTGACTTGTGTTAGTAATCAGAGAGTAAAAGCTAAGATGCTCTTTGTCCTTTAGACCCTATCGATCATTAATCTGTGATCTGTGCAGCACAGCTCGTTTCATCAGCACTCTGTCAGTCTGCTTTGTGCAAAATGTAGTATCAAGTGTGACCAGACATCAGTGTTTGCTCTAGTTTTCGGAGTTTGAAGTGTGGATAGAAGACAAGGGGTATAAATCTGCGTGTCAGTGGCGGGACTGTGCTGTGACACAGCTCATATTAGACATGTCTGTTCGTGGTGTGCAGTGTTTTCATCAGCTGAATCCATGTGGACGCTGCTTGTGTTGAGCAGGAGATTGATTTAGTGGGGAGAGAGAGTGGTGGGCTGAAATCTGTCAAAGCTGCAGAGGATCAAGAAGTCCCCCCCCCCCCCCCCCCTTTTCTTCAGGACACAGAGAGAGAGCTCGACTTTGCTGAAAGAAGTGAATGTTCCTTGCTACTGGATGGGAGGAAATTCAGTCTCCAGACAACACACAGTTCACAAAACAAACACTGCAAACTTTGCTGCGCTGCCCTTTTCAAGAATAGGCAGACAATGAAAGAGAAACTTTTGTTTAAGAAAGAAACACTGATCCGTCCAGGGGAAACTGACACTGTAAATGGACTCATCAGAAACATGAGGAAATGTTTTCAAATCCTCAGCTCTGACAGTGAGTTCACATGAACCTGATTTATCTGACTGAACTGAACCCTGGTTTAAGTGAGAGGTTACACTAACACTATTTAAACTCTCAGGGCCTGTGTCATTCCTGCTCTCAGTGTCAGTAGAGTTGGCTGACACTTTGGTTTATATCTTTTGTGCAGTAACATGCAACACAACTTGGTGTTAGTCAGTGGAATAAACTCACTTCTGATTTCCCTCTGGGGCTCTGTGTGTAGCTCCTGACACAAGATGATAGCTGGCTTTGGCTGTAATTGCTGGTTCTACTTTAGGGCTGGTTCCAGGTTGATAATACAAATGGACTTTCTACTCTCTGGGGCAAACAAATCCCTTGTCATGATAGGTTTTTTTCTCTCTTTGCTCTTATTAGCAATGTGCACAGCATTAAGGTAGCAGGCCTCTCGTTTGTAGCTGGTGCTGACTGTGTGCTGTTTAAATGACAAGGATAACTGGAGGTAAAAGATACAAAACACCACTCAGCAATCATGTGTGCATTATGTGTTGAAGTTTAATGAGGCCAACAGAGAGGTGAGACCTGCTGATCTCACGGTGTCATTCAAATCTCATATTTTCTTCCTCTCTGACGCCAACTCCTTGCTCTGTGTGGGAACCGTTGGGTTTCTCTCTATAATAAAGTGAGGTCTTGAGCTAATGCTGTAAAGTGCATTGAGATAATGAACATTATGATTTGGTGCTATACAATTAAAATTGAATTGAATTTAATTCTCCTGGTTAAACTTTATTTAATACCATAACAGTATAACAGCTCTGTATCAGGACCTCAGTGAGAAGTAAACAGGCGGCCATTGACAACTTCAGTGTTTCTATCAATAAAACATTGATTTCAGTTAAAGTGTTATGGTTTAATTATTTTAACTCTAGTTAGAAATCTACTTAAATAGACCTGGTGAGGGATTCAGAAGGATTAGGATTTAAGTGTCTTGTGAGATCACACTGACCTTGGCCTTTGACCACCTAAATCTAATCAGTTCATCCTTGAGTCCCAGTGCGGCTTCATAAGTGGCCCCTGGCTGCGCCTCAGAGAGTTAACAGAGGAAAAGCAGCTCCTCTGGGACTGAAGTCTGGTGCCCACTGGGCCTTGAGGAGCTTGATGCCGGACTGTAATATGTCCATAAAACTCGGTTCACTCGCAGAAATGGATGGGATGGAAACAAAGAGATCAAGACGACATAATTGTGGTATAGATGAGTGGGCACATAGAAACAGCTTCCCTCCACATGAAATCTGAAACTGCAAAGACGATGCTGCAGAAGAAAAGAGGAACCTGAACTAACACTTGAAAGATTTAAGCCTGAATGTTTAAAATGTAGGGGCATCACCTGCAGGTGGCTTATTCACTGTACTGGTGTTAATGGGGTTTTGCACGTGTGATCCCATTTACTACACCACGTTCCAAATTATTACGCAAATTGTATTTAAGTGTCATAAAGATTACATTTTTTGTTTTTCAATTAAACTCATGGATGGTATTGTGTCGCAGGGCTCTTTGGATCACTGAAATCAATCTCAGACACCTGTGATAATTAGTTTGCCAGATGAGCCCAATTAAGGAAAAACTACTTAAGAAGGGCGTTCTTGTCCAACAAGGCTGCGACGTCAGCAAGGAGGTGGCGGAGTCATGTTTTGGGCCGGAATCATGGGGAGAGAGCTGGTCGGCCCCTTTAGGGTCCCTGAAGGTGTGAAAATGACCTCTGTAAAGTATGTGGAGCTTCTGACTGACCACTTTCTTCCATGGTACAAAAAGAAGAACCGTGCTTTCTGTAACAAAATCATCTTCATGCATGACACCATCTCATGCTGCAAGGAATACCTCTGCATCATTGGCTGTTATGGGCATAAAAGGAGAGAAACTCATGGTGTGGCCCCCATCCTCCCCTGACCTCAGCCCAATTGAGAACCTTTGGAGCATCCTCAAGCAAAAGATCTATGAGGGTGGGAGGCAGTTCACATCCAAACAGCAGCTCTGGGAGGCTATTCTGACATCCTGCAAAGAAATTCAAGCAGAAACTCTCCAAAACCTCACAAGGTCAATGGATACAAGAATTGTGAAGCTGCTATCAAATAAGGGGTCCTATGTTAAAATGTAACTTGACCTGTTAAGATGTTTTTGATTGAAATAGCTTTTGATTTCAGTAAATATGACCTCCTAATGCTGCAAATTCAAAAGATGAGCATTTTCAGTTCTTAACAACATATAAAATGTTATAAAACTGTCATGCGTAATAATGTGGAACGGTGCATTTTAAGTTTTTTATTTTTGAAAAATACTGTCATCATTGGGAGGTTTGTTCAATCACATTCGAATTCATTAAACGGTTGATGACTTGAAAATTATGCTGACTGTCATTTGCATCGACTATTTAGGAAACTCTGAGAAAAATATCATTTGCATAATAATTTGGAACACAGTGTACACATTATGTACACAGTATATGACAGCTACTTATTGTGCAAGCCATGATACAGATTTTAATTTTTAATATTAAACATTTTAGCCACACTAGCAGCTTGTCTCTACTAATGACACTGCTGGTCTAGACCTGTGGTTCCCAACCTTTTCCAACTCATGGCCCACTTAAAAATCTTGGCAGCCCACATCAGACCCCACAAGTCTACGACGATCACAGTGATGGGCCTTAATTAGAGAGAAAAACAAACAGTGAAAGGATTTTTTAAGTCCTTAATTTTGTTTTAAGAGGTTTAAAAACACACGTTATATTTTTTATTTAATTTTTTTCACCAAATGAACTTTTAATCTACAGCCTCTGAACAAGTATCTGTAAAGCTAATGACATTCACCTCAGCCTTTGTTTGGTGCTCATCAGTAAATGTTTCCAGTTTGTGCAGCAGTTGACTGTTACAACCAGGTTCTTTCAAACAGCTCCAAGGATACACATCTACAACGGACGCTACCAACTACTTTATATCCGACTCTACTAATGACCTCGCTGCGCCAGGTGCTGCGGGTTGTTTCCATCCACCTACTCTAATCTCATAACGAGATAGACAATGGGAACAGTGAGCAATATGACACGATTAATAGAGCAACAGTAGCTCGCTAACATCACAAACATTGTTTATGGGATCACTGTGATTTGGTTCACTGCTGGTGAAGAAGAGCGTAATTGGCGGTGAGTTGAAAAACGTTCAGGCGATCACAAAATGAGACGGCAGCTGCAAAGGATGGAGAAGGTAGCTGTAGCTACTGAAGTGGGCTCTTGTTATACTGCATGAAAATGAATGAATACATTATGGAAATATGTATTTATTCCTCCTGCCAGACCTGGAAAACTCCATTCAAACATGGAAAACTGTGCAGCACTTTAACACGTCCCCGTTCACCTATAGCTGCTTTGATCGCTCGACCATCAGCTGCTGCTCCGTTCGACCTGCACATTTATTACACAGAACCCAGCGACTGCTAATCTTCACATAATGGCCTGTTTATTTCAATTAGCTTCTGGAAAGCTCATTATCGGAGCAGGAGCTGACTCGACCTCAGAAGAGGATACAGTTTAGAGATGATGACTATAATGGCAACCTTTACAGTATAATGATTTGTTGTGCTGTTGATCTTGATTATGGACTTTTCTAACTGACAGCAAGCAATTTGAAGCAGATAATTGGTGGTAATTAGGCTGATTAGGCTGTGAGGAGAACACACCTTGCTCTGCTCAGAGCCTGAAGATGTCTGCAAACCTTTTCTCTTTTATCACCTCCGTCCTGTTATCGTCGCTGGGTTTTATCTTGCAGATGCTCATTCTGAACTCATTTGTAAGTGTCACTATACTAAACTATTTCCTTCCTTTTTTTCTCTGATTTTAATCTTCAGCTCAAACATTTGCTGCAGGAGTTTGCTTCTTTTTTTCTCTTATCAGGTTCTTATCTAAATTTTTTATCTTCCGTTCCTGGTTTGGTTTTGGCTACTGCGGCGGCTGCCTCTTGTTTTCGGCGTCTGTAAAGCTTTTGTTTGCAGATTTTCTGCAGCAACCCAATTTGAGCGGTCAGAGATGTCAAATTTTAATCATTGTGTATGCACCCGCTGCTGTATAGGAACAGCTCTGAGCTTAAGGGAGTTTTGTATTAGCATTTCCATTTGCTACGGTCAATATTTTCCACAATGGAGTGTATTGTTCATTGTGTGCATGAGAATCAGATGACTTTGGGGATTTGGAGCTCAGTGATACAGACTGTTGTACAAGGATTATTGATAAGCATGCAGAAAAGGTCACTGGCATGTCTAATTAAGACGCCATCAGAACTTTGCATTTCATTCCACTGCCTCTTTCTTTAATGAGGACAAAAACCTCCATCCCAGAACTGCAGTGAGCGGTGATAGAAGCTCTCCACCTCCTCTTTGTTTTGTTCCGTCTCCCACAGCCCTCTGCTGGCTCTTCTTTAATTTAAAGTGGGGCCTGCTCTTGTTTGGAATGCATGCTACAGGCTTTCCCCGAGTCTCCCTGCCCAAACCCTGCTGCTCTCAACTCTGCTGCCTGTCAGACAGTCTGAGAGAGATAATGGCGAGACGCCGAGAATTACAATTCCCATTCACAGCCCACATTGCATAGACAGAAAGCCCTGCACAGACTCCAGTTCAGCTTCCCCCCTCATTGTATCCGTTCGTTTGGATTTATGGAGCAAAATCAAGAGTTAGCTTCCTAATCCCCAAGTATCTGGAGTCTACTGGTACATTAAGTTACCTCCTGGCAACAAACAAGGAACCTGCTCATTGTGGAAATGACTGTGGCTTGAATAAGTCTAAAGTCTCCACATTACCAAGAAAATTGCCTCAAAAATTGACTTTACCAAAGCCTCGACGGTAATCAGCAAAGTTTAGAAATGACTTCCAAAACAGAACTGGGCCCACAGTTTAATTTCATACCAGTATGGCTGCATTCATTTAGTTCTCGTCCACAACATCAACACAACCAGTTCCCGGCCTGAAGGCTTCACAGAGCACATTGAGGAGCATGTTAAGAACTTTAAGGACTCAATGAAAATGTATCAAATAATGTGTTTTTTCTTAATAAAACAATTTGAGGAGAAATTTCTAAGCAAAATAATTTAATTTATTTTAATACAAAAAAAGGAAATGTATTTATTATAATGATCAAATAATTATTTATAACTTAAACTGCTTTAAGCTCTTTAACCTATGAACATGGATGAACTGGTATCGTTACCATGGCGTTGGCTGTTTGAATCAAAGCTTCTGTTCCTGTCACAGTCAGTCTTTGGAGGTAATGACTCACTGGCTTCATACTTTGGTATATTGCTAGCTAAATTTAGCCATCTATCCAGCTCGCTGCGTGTTTTTTTCTCAAGGGCCCTTTGTGCAACAGGCCTTTCTGTTGAGTACTTTGAACTACTTTTTCTAAGTAGCTTTAGTAAACTAAAGTAGGTTTCTCCCTCAGGTAGCTTTGCTGTAGGTCAACTACTTCCAGTGTGAAGTAATTTGTTTCCAAGTAACTTCCCCAACACTGCATCTATTCTTACTCACAGGCTTTACTGCCCATGTCCCATCAGGCTGGACAGTTTCCAGCATTATATTCCAGGGTACTACCAATCAGAATCAGAATCAGAATCAGAATCAGAATCAGTTTTATTGCCAAGTATGTTTTCACATACAAGGAATTTTTTCTGGTGATTGGTGCAATTGATCAGCAACAGTGGGGCTCTCTAGCCTTGTTGATGAGGCTAATAGCAGATGGGAAGAAGCTATTTTTGTGGCGAGAGGTTTTGCTCCTGAAGGACCGCAGCCTCCTGCCAGAGGGGAGTGTCTCAAAGAGTTTGTGTCCAGGGTGGGAGGAGTCAGCTACAATCTTCCCTGCACGCCTCAGAGTCCTTGAGGCGTACAGGTCCTGGAGGGACGGAAGATTGCAGCCAATCACCTTCTCAGCAGCGTGGATGATACGCTGCAGTCTGTTATTGTCCCTCTCCGTGGCAGCAGCGTACCAGATGGTGATGGAGGAGGTGAGGATGGACTCAATGATGGAGGTGTAGAAGTTCACCATCATAGTCCTTGGCAGGTTGAACTTCTTCAATTGCCTCAGGAAATACATCCTCTGCTGAGCTTTTTTGATGAGGGAGCTGATGTTTAGCTCCCATTTGAGATCCTGTGTGATGGTGGTTCCCAAGAAGCGAAAATGCTCCACGGTAGCCACGGGGGAGTCGCACAGGGTGATGGGGGTGGGTGGGGCTGGGCTCTTCCTGAAGTCCACTATCATTTCCACTGTCTTCAGAGCGTTTAGCTCCAGGTTGTTCTGCCTGCACCAGGTCACCAGACGCTCAGTCTCCCACCTGTAGGCAGACTCATCGCCATCAGAGATGAGTCCAATGAGAGTGGTGTCGTCTGCAAACTTCAGGAGCTTGACAGACTGATGGCTGGAGGTGCAGGTGTTGGTGTACAGGGAGAAGAGCAGAGGAGAAAGAACGCAGCCTTGTGGGGATCCAGTGCTGATGGTCTGGGAGTCAGACACGTGCTTTCCTAGCTTCACGTGCTGCCTCCTGTCAGACAGGAAGTCGGTGATCCACCTGCAGGCGGAGTCAGGCACGCTCAGCTGGGAGAGCTTGTCCTGCAGCAGAGCCGGGATGATGGTGTTGAAGGCAGAGCTGAAGTCCACAAACAGGATCCTGGCATAGGTCCCTGAGGAGTCCAGGTGCTGGAGGATGAAGTGGAGAGCCATGTTGACGGCGTCGTCTACAGACCTGTTGGCTCTGTAGGCGAACTGCAGGGGGTCCAGGAGTGGGTCAGTGATGGATTTGAGGTGGGACAGGACAAGGCGCTCAAATGATTTCATGACCACAGAGGTCAGGGCAATGGGTCTATAGTCATTTAGTCCTGTGGGCCTTGGCCTTCATTATATTATTCTGTGATTTCATTAATATTCTATTAAAACACTAAAATACTCCACTGCTGCTCCTCTTAGTCACATGTTTGCTGACTGAAACAGCTCTCTGTGAAGGGACGCTGATGGAAATGTTTGAATCCAGTCTGATGAGGTCAGAAAACTGATTTGGACCAAGTTATGAACAAATATCTGACTGGAACATTTGGACAAAGACAGAGATCCAAAGATCAAACACAGAGTTCTTTCCACTGATGTGGAGACTCAGAAACAAACAGTGGTGAAACAAATGCTGCAACAGGCAGCACAGCAGTGACCAGACTGCCAGTTTAGCACAGCTTAAGCTGCACGAGTCAACATGAAACTGGAGACGCACGCCAACTCATATTGGACCAGATTTAGTTCGTAACAGTGCTGGAGCTTCCAAAGGTTTGTTCTGAGGTCTGCTAATGTGTGTTCAGACAGAAAGCAAAGTGTTTTAGACAAAGTGCGACAGCATACAAAGTTAGTGAGAACACAGGAGGGCGTGAGAATAGATGCATAGTATTTGCTCTAAATTGAGTTAATTGAGGCCTTGATTTTATCTAAGCAGTGATCTGCGGGGCTGAAATATGAGTCCAACACAAAGTGCCAAGAACTGCAGTTACTCAAATGACCACTTAAGTCTCCAAATCAATCCACAGACTCGCATGTTAAACTGTCCAACTTTACAGCAGAAAGATGAATGCAGTCACATGTTTACAGGCTGGTACAAAAACAGTCTTGGTCTCTATTACTAATTTCCTTCTTAATAACAAATGTACAGGGGGTAAATATTTATATTACTTATCTTTTAAAATTTTATTAAGCCTTAAAGTTATGCAGAATTGAGGGCGTGTTGCTTTGAGTGACAGGTGGGTGAGCGCAAGTTTGCCACAAACCCACATGCACTGACGTCTCATGCGCCACCTCTTTGCCCATTTCTGGATTAGCTGGGAGTTGGGCGGAGTCAGGCACTGCCAAGATGGCAACAGCAGAGCAGCCCACTCTGAGCTTTAGACCTGCTTATCAGAAACCTCAAGGGGGCTACGTCCATACTGAAAACACATCACCACCCATTAGACACTATTTTCACAATCAAGTGTTTAATAATAACAATGATAAGGAAATACGGGGACAAAAGAATATATAGAGAAATGATGAGAAAAGTTAAAGTAAAAATGTGCCAAAATTATGAAAGCTCCATTCATCTGCTGTGTTGTATTTGGCCACTTGTGGTAAGAACTCAACACTACAAGATGTGAAACACACACATTGAGTAAAAATAATGACTGGAAAATTTATAAAATAATTTTAAATATTAAGACACGCCAGAAAAACACCGCAGCTCTGTTGTATCTTCCCCTTTCAGTGGCCTATCAACCTACTGTCGCAGGTGTTATGACTAATCTCAGTTAATCCTCTTTACAGCTGAGATGCCAATTAGAGGGCCAGCGAGCAGAGACATTCAGTCAGTTGGCTCTGGAGAGCTCAGTGTTTTCACTGCTTGATTACTGGCTTAACAAGATTTACTTACACATGATATTCAACAATATTCATCTTATACCAGGGACATGTTAGAAGCCTTTTAAAAGCCTAACTGGTTTGGAAAATTGACTTGATGATCAATCTCAGCTGCTTTTCTGCTTTTCCTTCTAATCCAACATTAGTCATCAGTTATAATGTGAACATTTCTCCCTGTGGCAATATTTTTACATATTTATATTCGTATCAGGCTGCATTACGATGTAAAGGTTTTTACATAAAGGTCACTTAGTTTATTGATTTACTGAATAAAGCATCACGTACTCATCATCTCTAATCTTTTATAAACTTGTGCCATGCTACGTTTTTTATTCAGTACTTCTACACAGACAGTTTTGAGGCCATTATGAGCTAATAACACACGTACATTCAAACAGAGAGAACAATTCTAAACTAAGCCTTTGATTCTTTTATGAAAAATTTGTAAATCAGCCAATTCACACTCAACCATTGAGATCCTGTCATAATACATGTAATGACAGGAAGATCATTTTTCTTTTAAACCACAGGAGGTACAAATCAAGTGTCATCCATTAGTGACCCAGGTACTGAACTGCAGCGCACTGAACAATAAAACATCTTGTGCCAAAATTCCATTAAGATTAATTAAACGGAGCTGGGATAAAGCATCCTGCTGAGGGATGGGATGTGATTTTTTAAACAGAAATGTCCCTAAAGCTAAAAAAAGAAAGAACACATCATGTTTTTATCACGTTTTTGCTGCCATTACAATTTTATACAGAAATTTATTGGATTTTCTTTCCATTTTACCAGTGGATCTGGCTTCTACTGGGACAACCTCCACTTCGGCATCGGGTCAGTTATTGGCAGGTGCTTTTAAAACGTTCAACGACTGCTGTGTGTTGTTGTTTTATTTAACTTTTTATATCAATGGTCTGTTCTATTAAAGCATATCTGTACTTGATCTCATTGTTATGTGTTTGTAAGGAAATAAGTTCAGAAACTGACACATAACATGACTCAGAGACAGAGCACAGTGATGCTTCGAGCTAAATGCTAACATGCTCACAATGACAATGCTAACGTGCCGGTGTTGAGCAGACATGATGATGACTATGTTCACTATCTGAGTTTAGCGTAGCATGCTAGCACTTGCTAATTGCCACCAAACACAAAGTACGGCTGAGGCTTAGCAGGTATTTGGACATAAACCAAAGTACTGAACAAATGAAGAATATGACCTAATGACGGTGATAGATGAGAAGTTCATTTATGTCAATGCATCTTGAGGGGGACGCGAACATTTGTGCTAAATTTCACGACAATCCATCTGATAGCTGTTGAGATATTTCACGCAAAACAACAACTGTGAAATAATCCTCTTAGCTTAATGGCTAAAAATGGGCTTTACCTTACTTTACTTAAATAAATGTGCACCAAATGTGCTAATGTTGCAGCAAAAAATTCTTATACGAGTTCAATTTGAACTGAACTATCTCCTGACAAAAGAAAAACTGCAAAACATCCAGTGGTTGAACACATTTTCCTGCAGCAGCAGTGTTTTGACACAGTGTCATGTCTGGGGACAAAGTTGCGATCATCCCTGACATTCCCCTGGTGGCCTCCCAGCCTCCATGTCTCAGTCCAGTGGAGGAGGGAAATGAAAAGGTGGAGGGGTAGGACGACACACAGAACAGCAGCTCCACCAACAACTCACACACTCACAAGCTGAGGTGCGATTTCTGAAGACTGATTCAAAAATCAGTCTCATTTTGATTTGATTCACTGTTTGTGACTGAATAAATACATTTAAAAAAAGAATTTCAAAGTCAATGAAAGAGTGTTGGACCAAACACTGTTTAAAGTTTTTTCATTCTCTCCACACTTTCCTCTCTGTGGATCCAAGCCAAGACAGCCATTTTGTAAATGGAGTGCAACAACAGTTTACAGCTGAACGTCTGCTGATGTTTTCAGAGAGACTGAGCAAAATGCTAAACAGATCCAGATGCAATTACTGTTTGACTACAGCTCCATTAATTAAACCTATCCAAGTAAGATCATGCATTACAAGTAGATCTATTTGGAATAAAGCATTGAGGTGATGTTACACAGTCTTACAACACTCCTGTGATATGTCTTATCATGCTGATATATCAATGACGCATCATGCTGGTGTAACGTTTTCATGCCTTAAATAAACAAGATCATTTCACTGCCTTCCTTCAGAAAGGATGCAGATTAACATTGGTTACCCCTGAGTTAAGTTATGGTTTAAAGTTCGGAAACCAGCAGCCCCGTTTGGACTGCATGGGTGATCCTCCTGGAAGCTTCCCAAGGAGAAGCTTAGGGAAGTAAGTAAACATCTCTGCAAACCTACGCACAGAAAGGTGTTATGGGCCTCATAACTTGCAGAGGAGCTGATGTGCACGCCTCACAAATCTAAACTATGTGCTGTGCATCAAGCAAGTTGACAGGTTAGTTTGGCAAATGTGCGTCTGGTTAATTGCCCCCACCCCTGACAAAGAGCAGATCAGTCAACTGCAAACAATTTGGCAACTTTAAGTAATTTTTTAATGTACTGTCAGGAAAAGATTAATGGTGAATGAACTAAAAGGTCAGACTGAAGCTCATTGTTTTCACTTCTGGATACTGCATCTAGAAAATGCTTGGGTAAGCTGATTGTTGTGAGGGAATTTTTGCCCATATTTTCTGTCCCTTTGCTGCTGCAAGAGAACAGTGATCATTGTGGTTTATGGTAAAGATGAGGTCGAGTCAGACTTGCATCAGGTAAATAAAAAGGAGAGGATGGAAGGAAGAGGAAGCTTAAGGATGTAAAAGAACCCAAACAACACTTTAGCAACAGCATATTTCTGTTGCAAATGTTGGAGAATCCCAATTTTTTGTATTATTGGTTTTTTAAATCAGAATATTAAACACATTTTGAATTACAAACATTAACCAATAAATTGATCAGATGTTTTTTGGTAGTAAAAAAGCAATCATCATCAATCATCAATTTTTTAAAACAATTATTCGATCATTTATCAAGCAAAAATGCCAAATACTCTCTGGTGCTTGGTTCTCAAATGTGAGGATTTTCTGCTTTTCTTCATCTCATATGACTGTAAATGAAATATATTTTGAACTGTTTTTGCACAAACATTGTAAAGATGTTGCCTTTGACAGAACTGTAAGTGTAATCAATAATGAAAATAATCAAATCTCAGTCCAAACCCATGGTTAAGTGCAATCAAATGTACTTAGTGAAGGATAAGGACAGATCTCCATCAGACAGTTTTTCTTTGAGAAGCTGTTATCTCCGGGGCTCAGTGTCCTACTCTGTACTTTTGTCCAGCCTTTATCCTCACAAATGGACTGCACTGCTCTATTGATCCCCACACTATCAGCCTCACAGAGGACTGTTGTGTTGTATTGCACCATGAGTCAGGAAAAATCATTGTGTGTTTCATATTAGCAGATATGATTCTACAGAAACTGAACCAATTCCCTTTGACCGGGTTAAAATCCTGAGTGAAATACCAGGTCACCCTGCTGCTGACAACCCTCTGACCTCTCCATCTCTACAGTGTGTGTGTGTGTGTGTGTGTGTGTGTGTGTGTGTGTGTCCACGCACACATGTATTACTCTTTTGTAATCAGTGAGGCAGCAGTTGTTATGGTAAGTGTGTGGACTGCTGCTAATAAAGTGTCATATTTGTGCAGAGTACAGGTAGCAAGCAACTATGTATGAGTGTGTGTGTGTGTGTGTGTGTGTGTGTGTGTGTGTGTGTGTGTGTGAGTGTGACTGGGCACTACAGACAACCACTGCAGAGGCCGATATGTCGGCACAGCTCCGTTCACACATCACCTGGTCCTTCACTCTGCGGCGGCAAAGGTCAGTGAGGGGAGAAGCGTCGTTAGCTGAGCACCGGCTTCACCACAATACTGATGTGAATGAGCTCCAAGATAATGACAGAGGAAGGGCTGGAAAGTGACGGATGGAGGACGATGAGAATATAATAAGCGCAGCGTGACATGACACCCATTCTTTTATGTGTTCTTGGCACAGAGAAGTTGACAACCCCCCCACTCGCCCACTACTCTGTGTCCTTTTTGCATAATAAATACTAATTTGAACTTTTTTGAGTGTTTGAACGCAGCATTCACACTGGAGAAAAGTAGACCTAAAATCACCAGCATGGATACTAAAATCACTTGGTTTTTAAAAGTGGTATTGATGGACTTACTTGTTCCACAAACTAAAACAGTTCCTAATGGAAGTCAAGGAGATACTCAACGTTTAAAAATGATGATATAAATAAATATATATAAATAAATAACATGAGAACAACAAAAACACAGTGATGGATTTTTGGAAAGCATTTGACTGCTGTAAGTCTCTGTTTTATTGTGTGGTGAGTATTATGTAGGAAGCTGTGCAAACATACAGCACCTCCACAGAATGATCTAGTAGTACATACTTCCCTGTTAAAGTTTAACACTGTGCTCTGCCAACATCACTGTATACTTCAGATAAAACTGAATTGTAATAAATCATTTAGCAGCTGATTCTGTGTTTGCCAGCCTGGAAAAGCCCTTTCATGTGTTCGAGCAACCATGAGACCCCTGCCTGTATAAAACAGTGCTTCAGTATCTTTGCATAGAAAAGGTGAAGTAACTAAATGCAGATCAGTTTAAGGGAACTTTGCATCTTTCACTGCTCATGCAGCCTTATCTTGCCTTATGTCTTAGCATGCACGCTGTTGAACTTAGTTGGCAAACAGCAGCACATTTAATTCTGAGCTGCACAATTAAAGCACCCTCTAATCTCAGCACTGATTAGACTGTCATCTACATACTCTGCTATTCACATACTCCACTAATGGAAGGATTTCCACTTAATTAATTTCACAGTTAGTGACACTGAGCTGATGGGATCGCTGACCTTAAGGTAAAGAAAAGGTCCTGTGTGTTCACTGAAGCTTAGATCCAACAGTTTATTCAACAGACAACGCTGAGAGCTGATGTGGATCTTCCTCAGATTATTGTTTCATTTTTAAAATTTAAAAAAGAATAATAGATAAAATGTTCCTAGTTTCCACCTTCAGTGTGTGGAACAGTTATCCTTAGTCTTCAAAGTGTTTTTCTAACAAAGTGTCTCTTGAAACTTTAGGTGAGTCTACAGAGGAACAACTTTTTTATGACCTTGGATGCTTGAAACTACAAACTCAGCAAATAAGCAAATATGAGAAAACACTCTTTCTAAACTTGCTAAAAAAAAAGTAGAACAGAGCTGTCCATCAGAAACTGAGGAAGGTCACATGACGGTACCAGAGGCTGCATGGTTTAACTTTAACACCAACGCTCTCAACGCCACCATGAAGCCTCGACTATGAGTTCAGTCTCTTGGAGTTGCCCCTGCTGTAACACCATAAATGTACTTATGCATAATTTACACTGGAGAGGTATGAATAATTCAGCCCTATGAATTCCTGCAAAGAAAAGTCATTTGTTGCACAGCGAGAGAGAGACAATGTGAGCAGGCTGACAATCGACTGACCAGTTAAACCACTGCAAGCTTACGATGGTTCACTTCCAGCTCCTAGGGTGTGTTAGGTAAAATAAAATCAAAGTTTTAACTGACTGTGGGCTTAAAGAGTAACTGCAGCCAGAGTAATAATCCTACAACTCATTTTTTTCACCCTTTGCAGCTTTGATGTAGTGTGGCTAAGGTACGCAAATTAAAAAAAGATTCAGCCTGTCTGTCTAGAAATTATACTCTGATGTTGCATTTGAGGACTTCAAATCAAAATAGTAAAATATATTTATTCACTGCTGTAACTTCTTGAACTCTCCACTCAAAGATGGCTGGACTCTAATAATCACCAATGTTACATCTTTTTCTTCTCTTATCCCTTTGACGTCCTTTACAGGTTTTCTGGGGAGATGACTTCACAAAAGTAAACAGTCAACACTCCATTAAAGGGGCACTGCACCAAAATAGTACTAGACTTTAAGAAAGTTGGACTTTAAGAAAGATTTTGATTGGGATTGTTGCAGATGTTATCATTGGTATTCATGTATAATTTTATCCTTTTGAACATCTGGTAGATGTGTGATGGCACTTTTCATTCATTGCACTACTCAACCCAACACTGCTTGTGCTTTACTGTCTTTGTACTATCTTTGTTTTCTGGTTCTCTCTTCTTATTATGTTGCACTGAAGGATTGCAAGTCATTGCCCCGTACCCTGAATGTTAAAACCTTCACTCACTATTCTACCAGTTTCCAGTCAGAACCTCAGGCTGATCTCATGTCCTGCTGTAATCCCTGAATTCAAATCCCCATCTCCCTCAGTAAACTACTTCCTGATGTGCCTGGAAACCCACAGTGCCCAACTTGTTCAGGGCTTACCACAGTTCTCCGGCCTTGGCTGCCAGCACAGTGCATCTAAGCTTCTTCCTCTCCTCTCCCACATCATCTCCTGACAGCACACAGACTTCTGCAAGGTGTTAACCGTCCACAAAGTGCTGGACCACCCAGTAAGCTCCTGAGACGGGACAGACCTGAGTAACTGTTGGCCGTGAGTGCTCCTGCTCCTCGGAGGCTGGAGTCAATCTCCCAACAGCTGCTCTGACAGCGTGGAGTTTGGAAAAGGGCTAAGTTTGCTTCCTGGCAGAAGATTTAGAACAGCTGGGGTGTGTTACAACAAGTGTCAGGCCACTTCTGGACTTCATGACACATTTGATGTTGAATGAGAAATCAGAACTAGCACTGTTAATGTGCTCCACCTTTTACCAAATGAATGGATAAATGCTGACAGGACTGTAGAAGCCATTTAGACAGTATTTAAGCTAGTTACCCACATTAATTTAGTAATTTGCTGATTAACAGCTGTGTAGATGAGGTCACTTTTGTTAGACATCTGTGTTACATCACAGTACCTCTCAGTGGTACTGAGCACTGAGCAGCTCTTCATGATATAGACTGTATTTTAATGTGAAGCAACTGCTATACACTTAGCAACCACAACCACACAGGTTGGTTTCTTTCAACCCTCTGATACGACCCACAGAGCAGTCTCCTAGAAGAGCGCACCTTGGTTGTCATGGTTACAGTAATAAAGGGTCATGGCTCGGTTTGGTTCAGGAAAAGATGGTGATTTGGGTTAAAATAAGTACTTGCTTAACATTAGACGGTCTCTGTTGTCATGGTTACAATAATAACAACATTGTTAACTATGTTGAATGGTCATCGATGACAGAAACAACATAAACTGCTACTTTTACCTGGGAACCTCCTCCTGATGTCAACTACGTCACCGCACCTTTCCCTCTGCTCCTGTCATAATTACTACGACCACCAGATGTCGCCTAGCAACACAATGTAACTATGGGTCATAATAACCTGCTGCACAAACCTATGGGCTCCTTTTTTACATGACATTCTTCAAAGAAACTATTCATTATTAAAAATATATGCACACAGCCACTTCATAAAGTTGAAGGACAGATTTCATACATGTTTAAAGTGCCAGATGTTAAAACACACAAGTAAAAAAAATCCTCCAACCTCAAAGACCCTGTTTGTAATTTGCTTCCAAAATCACCCATGAGAGTGTTTTCTTCCCCCAATCAGTGGAACGACTGTTACTAATATGATTCAGTTGGTCATGGTTGAACGTAAACAATGTTGTGTGCTGACACAAAATGTGAGCAACCAACAGATGCTCGTGGTTGTAAGAGCTGTCTCAGAGGATCTTTCTGCATGTGATCATAAGGAAACAGGTGCAGGTGAGAAAGTGCAGACTGAATCCTGCTGCAAGACTGAGCCCAGTCAATTTACATCCTCACTGAAATTACCAAATAAACATGTGGCTACGATGAAGTTTGCTCGATTGCATGCATTTATTTTACAACTATATTGATTCTAACAAGGCATTACAGTATGATCTCACACATATAGGCAGGATTAGGGCTTTTGTGGGCATAAAATAGCAAAACACCATGAGAGTGAAACTGGAAATATCCTTTATAAGCCACATCAGTTATGTATGTACATATCCATAACCATATGAGGTTTGATTTGTTTTCATTTTAACAAACCAGCCTCTGCAGCTGGAGAATTCCTCAGGGTTCAGTTTGCAGCCTCTAAAAATTAACCATTAGTTTTCTCTCTGACGCAATTATAACCAAAATGATGTTTTCTCTGTGCTGCTCACTTGGAAGGAAATGTGTGAACAACAAGGCAGCTAGAATCAAAGTGACAATGACAAGTATTTTTAAAAACCTGTTCAGAAATATGCAGCTGACATGTTACATTTCTATTTAACCACCGCATTAAAGTCTCATTATCACTGTCCCTGTTTCCTGCACTGTTGTTTCTGCCTGAGGAGAAGACACTGCTCTGGTACACACACACACACACAAATACTCACAAACACTGTATACATATGCTGTGTACACACACACACACACACACACACACACACACACACACACACACACACACACACACACATTCTCACAGCAGTGAATGACTTTATGCACTTCTTTTCCAGACCCAAAGCCATTAGTGCACTGCTGAGTCCTTTTCTCTGAATCTGGGAGTCTGACAGCAAGTTAGAAATCTCACAAATACACACACATCCTCATGACACATGTGCGCCCGCGCACACACACACACACACACACACACACACACACACACACACACACAGAGGCTAAGCAGACAGGCAAGAAAGAGCCAGCAGGAGGGAAATGTCAGGACAATGTCAGGGTGTTAGCTTGGCACAGCATGGCTGGCTCGCCTTCCAATGTCTCTGAATGTCACCACTCTGGAGACCAGAGGAGCTCGCTCTCTCATGCACACACATACCCACACACACACACACACACACACACATATATTCAGATCTTGAACAGGGAGGAAGGAGGAGAGAGGGATCTGTGTTGGCCTCTGGCAGAGGTCGTGTTGAGAAAGGACGGCAAACGATGAGACACCTCTCTCTCTCTTTATAAGGTCATATCTGAATGTCATTCATTGATTAGTTAAAATAACACCAAAGCTCAGGCCACTCGTGCGAATGTGAATGTGTGTGTGCATGTGAGGTGTACGAAAGCACGATGAAGGCTTGGGTAACCATCATCAGGGTTTAAGGATTTTAACCGTTCTGAGACTGGTGTCAAATCCTATTCCTGAGCCCAAAGCCTTTAACTGAATGTACTTAACTGTACTGAAGTGTACTGAGCTTAAAACGGCTTCTGCAAGTAACAAAAAGGAAAGATGACCTGGTGCTGAAGAACTAAAATATAAGATTGCTTCATATTTATTTCAGATTTGTTAGACAAATTATTTTACGAACATGAAACCAGATCAAGAATGGAACAGACATCAGGCACCTAGAGCTAAACTCGCTGCTCCACATATACCACACATTAGTTAAAGATGTTGTTTTGGGCTTTATACAAATATTGTTCAATCCATTTTCTCCCAACTCTGGTTTGTGACCAAAAAAAAAAGCTACTGCACACTATGGCTGCATGATCTTATCCAGAGTCAGATTGTCTTCTTGTCTCCCTGTGAAATAAGTAAGTGGATCATTTACATATATTTAACTACGTTTCATCAAACTACAATTTCCAAGTCAATCTTTATAATTGATGAAGCATGTTCAAGTCTTTGGTTTTTATAAGTTCTATTTGAATAAACTCTCTATGTATTCTTACCATAATGAGCCTTTAAACTGAGTTTTTTTTAGATACTAACAGAAATACAAACCAAAATCTAATTTTACATCTCAAAGTGATTTTAACAATTAAAATACAAACTCTATCTGCATGAAAGCAATTTTATGGCAAAAAAACAAAACAAAAAAAAGGAACTGAAGACTGAAAAAAAAACTGAAGATGTTTTAGGGCTGCAGATACTGAGAATATTCACGGCCTAAACCATCAAACCAGCAGTGTGATTCACAGGCAGTGAGCACCTCGAAATGCTAGTTGTAGATGGAAAACAAATCTTTTGCATCCGCCCATCAATCTCCCCAGTGTTTGTTCCAAATTGAAGTCCGGAACAAAGAACATAAAATATTGAGGAGGTACTCAGGTGGACCTGTGTGACGTTGGTGCTGGTTTGCTGCGCTCACTGAGACGCTGGTAGTTTGTTAGGCTGTCAGCCAGCTGAATCATTCATGAAAACAAGAAAAAGTCACAGTGACTTATGAGTTATCTTTCTCAGAGCAAAGTCAAAAGTAAATACTGTCCTTTGCTCACACACACACACACACACACACACACACACCTACAGGCCGGCCTTGTGGGAAGCAGAACAAGATGCAGGGAAAGATAAATGAGGATAAACTGGTGTTTGGTTCTTGATGCTGCTCTGGTAGAAAACTCTTCCAAAGGGCAAAACGAAGAGGGCAGATCTTCATTGATCACAATGACCCCCCTGAGACCAAGCAGACAATAAGTCTCCAACACACACACTGCTGAGGTCAGCTGAGACGGCAACGCTATAGCAAACCCACACACACACACATGATAAAAGGCCATAGCTGCATTTACAGTCACACACAAATAGCAAAAGATGATAATCTCTCTTCCTACACATGCACATGCACTTCCTGACTTGTGAGGACCGTCGCTGACATAATGCTTCACCCTCACCGTTAACAACACTCATTCTAACCAGGTCTTCACCCCCAGACAGCCCTAACAAGGGAGAAAAGATCCTGAGACTCGAAACCCAGCTTGGTCCAGACCAGGTCAGAATGCCATATTGAGATCTTTGAATTTCCTGGGTAAAATCCCTCCAGGATTTAGATGAAACTGCCAACTACCATATGACGCAAGCACTGACAAACAACAGACACCCCAACAGCTGCATTCCCAGGGAGCGATCGGTGAATGTGTCTTAAAACGAATAAAAAAACTTATATCGAGGCTCCAGCTCACTCTGTCATCCCAGAGTGCAGCAGAGCCGCGGTGCTTCTGGTTTAACAGCACCGAGCTGGACAGGTACAGGTCTGTGTTACAGCAGGAGAAGGTTCACTCAGATGCTGTGTTTACATGAGTGCCGACTGGAGCTGGAGCAGAACAGACTGTACATTGAGAGTGAATGGATTCATACTTTACGTTACTGTCAGGAGATGAGGCAGGACCGAGCAGGGGAGGAGGAGGTGAAGAGGTGAAATGCTCCCACTAATGTGGAGCAAGTAGCATGATCTTACACATTCCACCTGTAAGCACTTTCTACTTGTTCTCTTAAAAAATATCAGTACATAATTGAATAAAGATAAAAGAATAATAATAGACAAGTGTCATTTCACAATGATCCACATTTCTGTTTTTAATATCGAACTTGATTTGTGTAAGAAATCCAGAAAAAGAATAAAATATTCTCAGGAATTAATACTAACACACCCACCGATACATAACACTGGGGAACAATTTGAAAAAAAATTTCTGTTGAGTTAGATTTTTATGCTGATTAAAACTAAAATTGGCATGCTGATTCCAAAATTGCAGTCAGTTTTTTTCTAGCACGTCAAGTTTTTTCTCCGCAGCTTACCCTCCAGATAAGCAAAATTCCACTGATTAGCTGGAGTAAGACTTGCCAGCTGATTACGATTGGACTCATCAACAGCTACGTGGCAACTTGTTTGTGCAGTCACAATTGAGACAGTGTGGTGAGAGGTGTGTGCAGCTCCCAATAGGTCAGTACCAATGTTCCCTTTAATTTTCCATGTGTCTGGACACACACAAGCTCCCTGAGCACACTGAGGACCATTGTGAGCAACATCAGATGTGCACGCTGTGGCCACACACCAGTATCACACCTGATCAGCACCTGGGATATTAGCAAGTTACATGGCTTCTTAAAAGAATCAAATTACAGCAGCAATTTCCATTCATTTACTTTTAATATAAGTGATTTGGCCCACTTAAAATGAAATGCACTGTTGTTAGCTAGCTAACTTGCATGGCGCCACGGCGCGTATGGGAAGGGCACCTACGCAAGCAATGTCAATGCTATGATTGGCTGCGTAGCGTAAGTGAACCGTATCGTATCATTGGCTGGACATCTGTCACTCACTGTGTTACACTGCAAAAAGGTGCTCTAACTAATTCACAGTTTATGTTGAATTTTATTTTATGCGCTGTATAGATTTTCTTGTGCGCTGAGAATGTGTGAGCAGTGTGCGACTGCGCAAGCGCGCAGCTTAGAGGGAACATTGGTCAGTACTATCAATATCTGCAAACAGAAAGCTAGCATAGTGGGAATTTGCGCTGGCTTTTCTCTTAACCTTGTAACCATGGGCATACCGTTGTAAGTTCTATTTCGTTTTATGCTGTTTTTTTAGTTTTCAAAGCTTGTAACTGTTCCATATTAGTACAGTATTTTTCATATGTTTTAAGAAAACGGGGATCCTATAGTTCAAAAACTTGACGTGATAGAGAAAAACTGAGATCAGTTTTGGATTCCGCACCCAAAAATGAGTTAAAACAGCTGTCAGACCTAATTCAACAAAAATTGTGTTCCCCAGTGTAATGTGTCTGTCGTGCACGTGACAGCTGTTCAGTGTGTTCTGGGGGTTCATTACAGGAGATAGGCCAGAGTCAGTACAGTGACAATGTTAAATGACAAACAACCGTGGAATCATTAAATCACAACAGCAGAGGACAGAATTATTAAGAGGGTGTGTGTGTGGAATAAATCACACAGTTCTCAGTGGGCAGATAAGCTTCACTGTGTGGACCTGCTAAATATCCACAAGAATAATCTGTTTTATAATGTTGACTTTATTAAAACTAAGCTTTTAGTGACGTTTGCTGTAAAAATGGTTTGAAAATATCTTGTCAGAGAAAAATTGATGATGTGCGAAAGAAAAAAAGTTTGTTCCTAAATCATGTTACACTGTTTTTATCTCAAGAGCCAAAAGATCTTTAGCTGCACAACTGAGAAGTGGTACATTCTTCTTCTGGTCATCAAGGTGTGTAGATGAAAGAAATATTCAGGACTTGGATGAAGCAGAAAGCGAGTCCCATTTCCTTTTGTTCTGCACAAATTGCGATGATGTCACAGCTAATTTTCTGTGAAAGGGCTCAACAAAACCTGGAAATCTCTCTGTACTGATGATCAAAAATTGGAAAGACTGAATTTGTTCCAAAAGCAGGGAAATGAAGATACGATGGACTATTGCATTAATATTTATTCTGATTTCAACAGTACTATAGAGCACATGTGTTTCAGTGATTTATGAATTTGGTTGTAGGCAATGAGAGTTTGAAGATTTGATTGTGAGAGTTGTTTAGGTAGTTGCACTATTTATGAAATACATATAAAAAAAAAAACAACACACACAGTGCACACACTCATTCAGGTGTAAGAATCGCTCCAGCTGCTCCCCAGTTACAGCCGCATAATCACATGAAGCAAAATATGTTATGTTACACACACACACACACACACACACACACACACACACACACACACACACACACACAAATCATGATCTGTCCTTCACACACACAAAGTGGGGGTTGAAAAGAGTGGCCATTGCTGGAGATTGGTCAGATAATGGAGCGAGGCTGTTAATTCTGGGGATGAGATGAAGATTGCCAGGCAGCCTAAAACAAATTAAAGCATTAAAGCCCCAGGATCATTTCTATATTAATGCAGCTATGATGAGCTTCTACATTAATATAAAGAAGCGTGATTATCCACTCCAGGGTTTCTTAAAGTTCCACCAAGCCTGAGCAGAATAGATATTATAATGGCCGTTAGATCTGAAAACATATTTGAAATGATGTTTCAACACATGGAGGTGAGCTCAATTAAACTCTGCAGACACTTCCTTCATGTGAAACACCATACAGGCTGCACAAGGAGGAGAGGTAACTGAGTGACTGCTGATTTATCAGGTAACTCCGGGCTGTTCCTTCCTGAACACAATCTGCAGTTCTTTGGGTTTTATTTAAGCTTTATATTGTTAAGTTCTTAGACATAATTTCTTTATTTGAAATGTTATGTCACAAATACAAAATCGTGCCTCGTACAGCTTTGCAGCCTCACAAATTCACACTTGGCTGCACATTTATTAATGGCAGCAGAGACCAGGAAGTGAATGGGGTGGATGGTGGGCATATAAAGTCAACGACTGTCGCACCACGGCTGGTTTGCATCCAAACTACAGCTATGGTTAGACAGACACACAGATTGTGGTTTTGGTTAAATGTATATAAACACAAGTCTGAAGTCGCTGAACTTTTTCCTGTATTAAAGGTCCCATATTGTATATCGTGAGACTTAATACTTCTATATTAATACTGTGAAAGTATCAAAACCTCAGTCCACAGAGAAATGCACACAGCCTGTATTCAGAAACTGAGCCTTAAAACCAGCCGTCAGGACTTCTGTAACTTTGTGATGTCACAACAAAGCAGTCACCGCTCCCAGCCATCCCTTAAGCTCAGCCCACCTGGACCCACCATCCAACCTTGCAGGATTTGGTTTCTCTGAACATTTACCTGATGTCTGCTCTAAATATTTTTTTTTATTATTTTATCATTCTGAAAACAAAATGTAAATGTAATTTCCAGGGGAAGGGGTTGTGCTGTAACATCGGCCACTTTTGGTTCTGTTTTCAAACCCACTCACTTGTTTTGTCTGCATGAAAGAATGCGCACAACAAACAGAGGGAGGAAATCCCAAGATTATAATCAGACTGCTACGGCTCCGTACCCAGACTGCAGATGTGATTCTCCTCTGGTATTAAGATGCAATGCAAATCACAACTTAATACCTGGAGTAAAAGGGGGTCTTAGTCGGTGTATGTATAATAAAGTGTTCTGCCTTGTGTCTCTAAATCAATGTTGTACACATTGTAATCACGTATTTTTGTCAGTAAACAAGGGAGTCAATCCCTTATAACCTGAGCTGCAACAGTGGCCTTGCATTTAATGCACATCATCATTATCACACACAACCTGCAGAATATATTCACTAAAATGACGACAGTGTATCTGTCACCACACCACCAGCTCAGAGGTCTGTCGCTTTCTTGGGACTGTTGCTACACCAACACATTTTATGTTTATATCACTGAGATGAAACTAAGTAAGAAGTGTCTTTGTGTAAGTGTTTGTAGCGGTGATTTAGATCAAAGTTAATGCATAATTGATCTACCCACTGGCTGTCTGCTGGTGTCCTTCCATTGCTCTGTGGTGATGCACACAACGGAGTAAGGTTCTGTGTACAGTTTGTATAAATGTATGCATACGGGCGGAGGTATTAGGGGAAAAAAAACTAACAACATATACATACTAACTAGTACATACTGGAGTATATTGGATACATTATTCAGATGAGATGACTACACACAAACGCACACACACACACACACACACACACACACTTCTTCCTCCATCCATTTCCATTCCCTCTTGATTTCCATTCACAACAGTCTCCACTCCAATTAACCACCTCTGGGAGATTCACCCTCCTCTGAATGCTATTGATCTAACAGTCGGTAAACTAGAGAAGGGAGGAAGAAAGGGAGGTGGTGGTGGTGGGGTTGCATGTATGTGTGTATGTGTGGTTGTGTATGTGTGTCTTAGAACAAAGTTAGTAAGTGTATACCGCAGACAAAGAATAAACCCTACAGTGAGTTCCACTGTATTTCATCTTAGACAATGACCTTTCTTAGTGTATGTTGTTTTTCTCAGAACATGAAGCGGAGTTAGGCGCTAATAATTAAACAGAAACAGCCAAAAACAAAACTAAATGACTACATAACCTTGGAATCAAAACATGAAATGTCAACTTGAGAAATTAACTGCAACAAAATATGTGAACTCCCAAATGTGTTTTTGTTTATGTCTCTGGTGAAAAAAGGCACGGCAAGTTTATTTAAATAGCACCATTCAGACACAAGGCAATTCTAAGTGTTTTACAGAGGCTTGGAAATGCATTAAACATAAGTCATTAAGAAGACATTAAAATTACATTTAAAGGACAACTAGAATTACAGGCTTGCAGTTGTATGCCTCCACCAACCAGCCAAGCTACAACATTGAAAAATGGCCAGAAGTGGTATTGGAGAACGTTACGATGTCACAGTGAAGTTGACCTTTGGCCATTTTGATATGAGATGACGTCACTTCATTTGATCCTGATAGACATTTGAGTTAAATTGTGTCATAATTAGTGTATGAATTAGTAACTTGTGGTTAAAAGCGTGTTTTGTGAGGTCACAGAACTTTGACCTCTGACCTTTGACCACCTAATTCTAAACAGTTCATCCTTGAGTCTTAGTGAATGTTTACTAAATTTGAAGAAGTTCAGTCAGAGTCTTACTGAGACATCACATTCACAAGAATAGTACAGATGTATGTATGTATGGCCTGACAACATGTAAACATAATGCCTCCGGCTCTGGCTGTCGCTGGCATGGAGGGATAATAAAACCACAGTGAGCAAACTCACAGCGAACAATAAAGTTTTAAGTTTAGGTTTTGATTTAAATGGGCTGACAGTTTTGGCAGACCTCAGTATTCAGGAAGCTGTTTCCACTGGTGAAGAGCATAGAGACTAAAAGCTGCTTCACTTGTTTGGTTCTGATTCTGGGAACACTGAGTACACCTGTCCCGGATGTATTTAGGCCCTTTTAAGCAGTATTTGAGACCATTTGGTGCTTTAGAGACAAGCAGTAGGATTTTAAAATCTATCCTTCAACACACAGGAAGCCAGGACCAGAGTGATGTGCTCCACTTTCCTGGTATTAGCGAGGACTCCAGCAGCAGCTCTCTGATTGATTTTTACTGAGACCTGTGAGGCACCGTTACAACACTGTCTCAAAATAAATGGATGAACAGGTTTTTCTGCACCTTGTTTTCTGTTTATTGTTTTATCTTTCACAGCAAAAGTACAATTATATAACACAATAATAAAAGTAAGTATTCCAAGTTGTCTAAAAGCTAAAGATGTGAAGATATATTTGAGTTTGGTTCAATGTTAAGATAAAGATATGATCATATGATGATCTCCACAGTATGTGCTGACAGTATGTGAGGTTCGGTCTCAGCAACAAGGATTCATTTCTTTTCCTACACAACTGCCTCCAACCCGCTTGTTATACTGTATGTTATGCTTGAAGCAACTAAGGTTCAATGACTGGAGCCTTCAGGAGGCTTTGGCTGGCCCCTGATCAGCAGTTTAACTCAGTTACTTCAGTCAGAAACACTCACCCTACAGGAAATGGCGACGTGATTTGACTTGGCAGTATGTTTTTTCTCTAAAGGTCGCTATCTGCCGCAGCAACACAACATAAGCAGCATGCAGAGAGATCAGGAAATTAACCTGGAAATAACCCCCAGCATGCACACAACAGAGCTGGACTTAAGTGAGGGGAAGGCTGGGGGGGGGGGGGCTCGTAGGAAATGTCTGAACTAGTGACAGCAGCAAGTACGAGCGCGAGGGACTTTAAACAACACGACAAGTCAGTCTACAACACATTCATATCATGTCAGACAAAACAGCTCCATAGTTATTACCTTAAAAACAACAACAACAACAACAGTGCCAGATTCTCCCTGAGAAGGACAACATGTCTGTTGTCTTGAACAAAAGCTGTTGATGTATTTTTAATAAAGCAGGAGAGACGGCACATATCTGGCATCTCTGCCGGCTAACCTTGTTTTACATTGTTTTCTTTACATATCTCTGCTCTTTTTTTCAAGGGGATTTCTATTAGTTCTGTTTCTATTTTTGGGACCTGTTGAGAAGCTGTAGCTCTTCTGCGACTCTACGTCTACAGCTGGTGATTTTTCATAACTCTCTTACTGTCAGCAATGAAAAGACCAAAACCAAGAATGTGTTGATAGGTTTAACAAGTGTTGTCTGTGAATCCAAAGCCTAATATAGATCCTGCCTGTGTGCTATAGAGCTCCTCTGCTGTCCAAATACTACTAAAAACACACACACACACACACACACACACACACACACAAACACACACTATGTGTACTAATCTGCAGCTGAAAACAGCTCCTAACAAATTCAGTGTTTACTCCCATTTAAGTAATGTTTGCTCAAACACTACAGTAAATTATTTTAATAAAATAAAAATAAAACAATATATTTGTGACCCATTTTCAGAGACTTCAATCTTGAGAAGGAAGGAATCAGTTTGGGGCTGAGAGCCACAGAGAGGGCAGGGCAGTCTCAAAGTATTGATGGACATTCTTGAGTTTAGTCTTTTTAAAAGGGCAGTGTTTTAATTTGATTTGCTGACTGTAAGAAAATAATTTCACTAGATAATGTCGATAGAATATCATCAGCATTATACTTTTTTAACTTTGATTAATTTGAAGTGAAAGAAAAACGATTGTGTTATGTCGACCTAAAATAAGGACGAATAATAAGATATATATATATATATATACATATATATATGATATTACTGTCTTAATGACTATAACTTCTGCACAAACTAAGAAAATAACAAATACCTGTAAATTACAAAAAGTATCAAAAATAACCCTCAATCACAAAATACAGTATGAAATACTGTCGGTAACTGTGATGCACATCTGGAATTGACAACATAAACTCCTCATCATTTAGTTATATAAATCTGCACAGCACTTCGTAAGTTTAACAATGTTAAATTCAAAGTTACCTACAGGCTGTTCAAAACTAATGTATGAGAATTTCAATATATTCTTCTTGCATTTCACAGTGATGTAAACCTGAACATTAGCATTGAAGGTGCAGTGTTTATGCAGTGTATTCATCCCAGTACTGAACAAAGACTGGCTGAATATTCAACAGCTGCTCCAATGTAGAAAACCCCTCATTTAGTTTTCCAAGATATGGACACAACTGGTAATTTGGCAGCATTAATTAGACACAGAGAGGAAGAATAACATGTGTGTGTGTGTGCATGTGTGCATGAATGTCCATGTTTGTTTGAGGAAAAGATGGAAAGAAAGAGTCATAAATTAGTCTGGCTTTAATTAATGAGCTGTCACAGTTGGACATCACATGAGCAAAGAGGAAACACAAGACTCTGAAAAAGAGCCACAGAATCAAGGAGATGCACAAAAACCAAGTACTGTTTTAACTATTGATCTTACTCTGTCTACATCTTTTCAATCAATCATGAAAAAGCATTCATGCAAAATATTTATATTGAACGTCTGACATTACTGAATGGAGGGAAACTTATTTTTACAGGATGAATAATAACAGATATAAGTTTCCCGGCGGTGTGCGGTGCAGGAACAGATTAGAGAATATACTCAAATAGCTGTTGTGTAGGCTTCTTGCATCTTTTCAAACTGAGGTCTACGCTTTGGTGGAGTTGGAAAACATTTGAGAACTGAGGCATCTAAATATGTTTCCCATCCTCTTTTCCCTTCGTCTTATCCTCTGCCTCCCGTGTCTCTGAGTGCAATTGAAGTTGGGGCTTTCAGAGGGGTTTATTCCTCCACCCACATCGCATCGACCGCAACACATTTTCCTCATCCTCTTCTCTCAAACCTCTTTTGTAAAGAGGGGAAGACAGGTCGCAAATGAATCACTCAGCATGACAAGGACTACACACACATACGCACAAGCTCCATCTGATTACACATTCCTCAGTCTCTGATTGGCATGCAGCACAATATCAGTAATTACTGTTGGGGAGCCGAAATAGATAGAGGGATGTCAGCAAAGAGAGGGAGAGAGGCTTCAAGGCTGCAATCCCTCTTGACTAAAGAGAAGTCAGTTTTTGAAGAGGTAGAACAGACAGTTTTGTCTGATGTGAATGATTTATTTTCCCCCCTTGTTTGTCCGTTTCCATACTGTGATGCAAAGGAAAGTGTTTCTTTTGACATCCTATCAGATTGTGGCCATTGACAGTCAGTCATTTTAGAGTTGGGGTATAATATTAATGGGGTAGAGGAGGTCAGAGTCCCTGATGAATGAATGCAGGCTCGGATTCAGTTATTCTGAGTAGCTTTCCTTTATTTTTTCCTTGCTTGCTGACTTTCCCAAGATCACGTTCCAGACAAAATGATGTTGAATTGTGGGTCAAGAAATCATCAAACTGCTATTGCCTCACGACTTTGAAATTCTACTCATATCCCTGGTTCTGGTTCCAGTACAGATGGGCAGCAACAGATAAAAATCAATAAAACAAATATTATGCTCATGTTGCGAAACCAGATACATTTGCCAGCTGAGCTAAGACTGATTATTGGGAAAATGTTCAATAATATCACTGCGACCAGGCCTCAGACTGCTTTGAAAGAAATCCAAAATCCCAAAAATCTGTTCTAAAATGAACAATGAACCAATATTAAGCCAATGAAATTAGGGTTATGTGACATTTGGAGGAGTCTCAGGCCAGAAGAGCTCACAGAAAAAGATGGATATGACCTGATCCTAGATATCTCAGAGCTGGTGTGGAGTAAAAGTTAAATTTAGCCTCAGAGCAGAATAAATGTGACAGCTCTGGTAATTGTGGTGTTGACGTGGAAGATAGGTGGATAAGGTTAAAAGGACACTGACTTGGTCTTTGTTCTAAAACAAGATTGGAAACATGTGGGGTGGCAAGCAAAGGCAAACAAGTCCAAAAGGAGAGAAAGCAGCTGCGCACGAATCAGAACCATGCAGAGATCCAGAGCAAGGGTCTGAAAAGACGCGACACGCTGTAACTGGCAGGAATGGATAATGAGCTGCAGTACAAAACATGCAAGACAACATGTCCATGCAGGAAATAACACCTTACTCGTCAGCTTTAACTACAGATTGTTTTGATTCATCCAGTATTTAAGAAGAGGTGTAAAAGTGCTACAGCATTGTACTCGAGTAGAAGTACTGCTTTCCTGATAGATTTCTCAGAGGTACAAGTATATCAGGCATTAAGGATTACTTATAATTACTTACTTAGCAGTGAAGAAGCAATATAGATAGATCACTTTATACTGTCTGCAGTCCTTATTTGCACTGTTCCCACTTGTGTTCGGGGAAGAACAACTTTGCTTTTGCGTGTTTGGTTTTCAGTCGTGTCTGATTCTTCATCTTTAATAAAGCCTCTAACACTGAAATAATCGCTGACGTCTAAGAGATTGTTTCATCATATGGTTAAAAGGTAGTTTAACTTCGCTAACATTCAGCACTGGAGCTTGTATCATATACATTTTAACCATTAGGTGACCAGGACCCCTTTATCCTCATTTTTTACTCTTCACAACTATTTTAGTGTTTTTCTCTCTCAGTCTGCTTCCATGATGCTGTTTCCCCACAGTGTGACATCCACAAGTATCAATGCAGGCTCATTATCTGCTCTGTCACATTCATGTTGTGTCTCACTGTTGTTTGGTGTGATCTCATTTTTCAGTGTTAGAGTGTACAGAGTCTGCACAGCCATTTGCTTTACTGTACTCACAGACTCAGAAACACTCCCACAGAGTTTTATTAGGGGCTCAGCAGAGTATCTCCATTACAAACATTTATCTAAGTGACAGTAATGCACCAATAAAACAAGACAGGAAGAGGGCACAAACCACCGGATGACCACCAACCACACACACACACACACACACACACACACACACACACACACACACACACACACACACACACACACACACACACACACACACACACACTTTCAATGTGAAACTAAGAACGATGAGCTATCTTTCAGGAGAGACTGAAATCGTTATCAATATATTGAAATAATATTGTTTCCCTCCCCCTGCGATGGCCGGCATTTCACCTTTGAGGACATTTGGAACAACTGCAAACACTCGTCTTCCAATATGTTGCACAAACTATTCAAGCATAACCTGACCCTGAACCTACGACTGCTCTGAGGTTATAATTTCTTTGAGCTAAATGCTAACATCTGCATGCTAAGAATAAAACATAACAATAGGTCATAATAACCTGCTGCACAGACAACTTACAGAGTTATAGACAACAGGAGGACAGTCTCAGATTTGCAGGTATTTGTATATTACAAACCAAATTACTGGACAATTTGAAATTTGGAACTGATGGTGATGCTAAATAAAAAGCTAAGGGATCACAGAAGGTATTACAATTTATCCTGTGGGAACCATAACCATATTGAACCAAATTTTATTCCAACAATCAACCAGCAGAAAGGGCAACCTCAGTGTAGTAGTCAGGGAAAAGTCAGTACGATTACTGCTCTTGGGACCATGAATTTGAATTCATTTGAACATTTATTGAGATATTTCCGTCTGGACTAAAGTGTTGGTCAGACCGACCTTGTCAACCACAGAGCCATTATTGTGCTGTTAAAATGTCTCTTTTTAATGTGGATTTCAACTTTATAAGTGCTGAATGTTCCAAAATATCAGCTGCTGAAACAAGCTCTTGCTGTGACTGACAGTAAAACTTGATGTTTATTGTTTGTGATTCTCAGCAGGGCTCATGTGCTCGGAGCATATTTCACTGTTGTCTCATTAAGTATGTCTGTTCTTACAATGTGCTACAGCACACACAGTCCGACCTTGCAGACACGATGCTGCTGGCAATATTACTGCCAGTATATTTTCCCCACTTCAGGGATTAACTTTATATCCCCTATCTGTCTGTTCTATCTCTCTTTCAGGTATGACTGTCTTGTTAGGGATTAGTTTTTATGGAGTGAGCACAAAAACAAACTGGAGCTGCGATCAAAGTGAAAGTCAGGACTTATAATGAATAGATTTGTAAGATTCAAGCACAGGATCCTGATTTTGCTTTTGTTTTTGCATGAAAGAGATAAAGACACCAACTACCACAAATGGAAATACAAAAACATGAAGATCAGTACTGGATTTGAATTACTAAAAAAAACTAAAACAATAATTTCTTTTTTACAGAAATTGCAAAATTGAACTCCTTTTGTAATCCCTCCCTGGCCTTCTTGATCAAAATCAGAGATGATCAAAGCTTTGATCAGAGTTCAGGACAGAGACAGAGGAGTGTCTCCCTGTCAGCGGTCAGTGTTAAGTGCTAAATGAAAATAGCTGTTGGTTGATAGATGATGTGGTTTCAACAGCAGCCGCCATTACAACTTCATCTATTGTGGTGCACTAGTGTGCTCCTGTAGGGTCCATTACTCACTGTAACACACACACACACACACACACACACACACACACACACACACACACACACACACACACACAAAGAAGTAATGGATGAAAGCTTCAGAAATGCTCGGCACTTGGGAGAGGAGAGGACGGGCCGTCTTATGAGTTAATGGCATGAAACACACTATTCAGAAAGATTGAACAAGAAGGAGCGATACTTTTGTGTGGTGTGTGTGTGTGTGTCTGTGTTCATGCCGTATCACACCCCCTACACCCTCACTACCACCACACACACACTCCCTCAAACATTTACCTCCCGTTGCTCACCCAAGACAATGAAATTCTGACAACCCAGAGAGCACAGCTACAACAAACGTCAATCGTCAGAAGCCAGCAGTAACATCCACAGCTTCACCGTTGTCTTTGTGTGTGTGTGTGTGTGTGTGCGTGTGCGTGTGCATTTGTACGACTATGCATAGACGTGTGTATGATGCAGCCTGTCTGTTGCCTCCATGGCCCAGCAGCTCGTTGCTTCGTTGGCTTTTCTCTGCTACACTTGTGGAATGACAGTGTGTGACAGGCAGGATGACGCTACACTGACAACAGGACACACAGAAACACACACATCAACCAGACAACTGTCCTCTCACAAATGCAACTGATTCTTGCAAGAAAATATAAAAAAATATATTGTACCGGTGTGTGAGCTTGATTTATTGACTTTGCATGGTTGAAAATCATCATTTAGCAAATGCAGTTCATAAACAAAGGAAAAAAGTTTCCTCTTCAACCCCGAAACTCTAAGGGCCACATCTCTATTTAGATCGCCTCGACTGAAATAACCTCATTCATATTCGTAAGGAGTCATAGTGTCAAACAGACTTGATTAATGAATACAAGCTCTCTGTCAAATAATTCAACCCTGTCTCTTACAAATTAGCTTCATATGCAAATATTCTGCAATACAGATTTACATTTTGTGTCAAAGATCAGTGCTTATGCAGGAAGTAGTGCGAGGTTCACTCAGTGTGGATGGCTGTGTAAGAGTTTGTCTTCGATACTATTGTACCAAGAATTAAACACCCGGTGAAAAAAAGTTTGTCTCTTATGCAAATTGCCTTTAGCACAATAACAGTTTAGGCTGAGATTAAAAAATCATTCTTGACCTTAGACAATCTCAAGTTCTAGGGCAAACAATCTCAAGTCATGGTTCATTAGTGGCTGCTCTGGAGCTTCCAGTTGTATCATGCTGGATTTAAAAAGCCAACACGGATCAGAAAATGCTCACAAAAATGGAAATTTGAACGTTAACAGTTCCAAGACAACATTTTATCTGCCGAGGAAGAGAGGAAATCGGCATAATCAGGTTGTGAGCAGCTACTAATGGTATGCTGCGTTATGCAAAATGCACTAAATGAGTGTTGCTCATTGACTGTGCCCATTTTTTTGGTGAACAGCCAACTGAATATATCAATTTGCAACTCATGAATATTAACCAGTGCACCAGAGGGTGGCGGTATTAAACCTAAAAGCTGTTTCCCAACTGCCAAAAAGAAAAAAACAGCGGGAACCAGGATTTACTGTACCTGACATACATCTGGTGTCTGAAGCTGGCAACTGTTGAACCCAGTTCATATTGACTTTTGAAGGATGAACAAACCAGTATTGAAAAAAAAATTCTTACAATTTTATACAAATAGTGCCTGTGAGATCTGAAAAATCAAGGCCACACCAGCCACATGGGAAACAAATTTGAAATGACACATTGAGTTGAAGCATCCAACCTGTCTTTTGAAATATCTCAGAGTGAATAATGACCAGAAGAAATTATAAAGACTGGGTCAAGTCAAAGTCACAGGATATACACAAAACATACTCACACTGGCTTTACTTGGCTTTTAAAGGTAATCTCTGTGTGTGACTCTTAGGTGGAGTACAGTAATTCATTTAGTTTGGGAGGTGGCAATGACTGGGGGCTGGGGATGGAGGGACAGGAGGACGTTCTATTTTAACTATTTAAACTATTTTAATTGAACTGTACTTTTTAAACTATTTTAATTGAACTATTTTAATTGAACTGTACTTTGAGTCGGCTCTTGTAAGGTTTGAATTTGTACAACACTGCTGGTGAGATTATTTTGCCAACCATTGTTTAGGTTGTTTCAGTCCCCATCCAAAGCTGCCATTTTGCACGCTAGCTGTCTGAGAAGTGCGCTGAGAAGATTCATTGCAACGGTGATAAATGTATCATTAGTGTCATGGTAGAAGTAATACTGCAGTTATTGCTTCCTCATTACTTCAAATGCTCTGATGCACTAGCTTTTGTTCAGTATGTGCGTGCATCGTTTCTGTGAATCCAACGTACGAGGTTTCAACCCACCAACAGCCATGAAAACCACTATACAGGCACCTATAGAATGCAAATCCTTTCAAAGCCATTTCTGAAAAATTGGGTTGGGTTGAATTAAAATCTTAGCTGCAAACATTACAGACAACTATACATTAACAATCAGCCTGTGGGATTGAGCTGTGCTGCTCTGCTTGTTATTCAGGTTTGTGATAGGTTTGTTATTGCAAATGAAGGTGCAACAAACACTAATTAATCTTTTTTTTTTTTTTTTGTTCAATATTCAAAATGTCATGGACCTGCTATGTTCCTGAAAGGTTAGTTTGTATTGCACATCATGAGTAAATGTTTTCATGTGGGCTATTTGTGCAGCGGATTATACATTTTGGCACGACCACAGCAGCATGAGTGCATTCAACTGAACATTAGGCAATAAACATACGCTCACATCCTTTAAATAGAAACATCATTTCTGATGTATGTTTTCTCTGAGACGTTGCTCTTTTTGAAAACGTTCATGACAACAACTCGGCTGTGAGGCTGATAAACTGCGAGTGTCCTACAACATTATGAAGGACACGATGTGGAAATATCACAGAGCGAGGTAATGATGTAAGATCCTGTAATCTTATCTTTGAGAAACACTGTAACTCTAGGGTGCTTTTCAGTGTTATTTATTCAGTTGTTATCCCTCCTCCAGCCGCTGTATTTAAGCGGCCGCTGAACACGGTTCTTTAAAACATTATTTATCAAAAATGTTCAAGCATAAAGGAGCCGTCCTTAGAATAAAAACTAGGGGATAAAGGTCCTTTTTGCTTTGTGGTTGAATCCACCGGGGATACACTGAACAGATATTGTTTCTTAATGAGGTATTCGGTTCAGACGGTGGCAGCGCTTTCATTAGCTCTTTGACCACTGGCGTCTTCTCAATGACTTTTAAATTACCTCCTAGTCTTGATCTCTCATCTCCTGAAAACTACGTGTCCTTAACCGCCAGTACTACTGTCTTTTCTCTGCCTTTTTTTTTCTTGTGTGTCACAACCTAGTTAATATCTTTTATGAGTCAACATAATATTTGAGAAATTCCAATCTGGTTTCAAAGCCACTCAGAGCACAGAGAGCGTTCTCCTCAGAGAGGCTGATGACCATCTTTTTAGTGGCTGATGCTGGAGGAACTTCTATTTAAAAATCTTTTGAATCTCACTACAGCCTTGAATATTGTAGATGAAATTATTTTATTGTAGCCCTGAAAGGCCTGTGACTTTAAAATTCAGTTTGTGCTCTTGGAAAGTCACCTTGAAAATGCAAGAAGTTAAACACAAAGATTTCTGGATGCATTCCCACTGTTTTATAAATTGAACCCAGAGCTGTGGGCAAATCTGATCGGTGTTAATCAGACCATTCATTTGCTGCATGTATGACCATCTTCAGTGTGTGATGACCAGTTTATGTATAAAAGATTTCAAAGACTGGACAGATACAACCTAACAATGCCTAACAATGCTATCATGACCCCTGTGCATGGACTTGTAAATTTGAGATAATCACATGCCAGAGGTTGGACAGAGAAACTGTTTTGCAAATCACAGGCAAGTTCAAAGTGTTGTTTTCAAGTCATTATGAAATTATCAAGATTACTGACTTCATTATTCATTACAGGTTACAGGTTTCATTATCATGCTGACCATGTTAACTGATTAATTCTTCTATGGCTGCAAACGGTAATGATCCTTCCGCAGGTTCACCTACGGAAACCTTGTTATGACTTTTACTTCCTCGAGATAGTCAAGTCTGATCGTCTTCTCGGCGCTCCGCCAGGGCCGTTTTGAATATCTAAATATTTGTATGGAGCTTGTAAATTGAGCTCAAATGCTGTTACTCAGGCCAAAGAATAAACAATCTACAATGAACAGCTATCTGTCACTGATAGACAGTGATATTTTTATGTATGTATGTAATTGTAACTACTTCTTGTTTGCTTCAACTATCTGTTATCTGTGCAGCATCGACTATTGAATGAAGTTGGCACTTGTTGCTCCATCTGTGATTTTTGGGCCAAATATTTAACATGTTGCCGTCCATGTTATGTTGACTTCAGAGGAGTGTTTACATCTGAGTGTGATAATCCGACGTTATCATCTGTTGCCTGTCGTCTGGTGTCAACAGGCAAAGGCTTAAAGAGTTGATTTACTCAATAATATTTTATAATAACATAATATAGTAACATGATTTAAAGTCAAATAATATAAATAATTCCAAGTCAAAAGCTCCACGTGAAGTCATTAGTGAAGGGAGTTAAACCCAAAGTTGAGCTGAAAGTCTTTTGTTTTTCTCAGGTTGACTAAGATGTGAAAAAAAAAAAAATAATAAAAAATAGATTTATCAGACAATATTAGGAAAAAAACATTGGTTTAACAGAATCATTGTTTCCCTTTGAAATCATCTTCCTCAGCTTGTGAACCTTCAGTTTTATCTTGGGACTCTGTTGTGAGGTCCTCAAGGTGACCTCAAGACTGAGAACCACTGATGTGGAATATTGCTTTTATTTCTTTCAGATTTTTGTTCCTTGGTTGAAGGAGAAAATGGGATGCGATGACAGGTTTTATAGAATCATAAGAAATATGTTTTGACAGTAAACCTACTGTTTGAGGGTTTGGGGGTCGATGTTTCTGGTGTGACAGTCCATGTACCCATTAATTTGAAACACCTGTACATCTCACTGTAAACGTGGATCAAACACAAATTATAACCACAGCTTCTGTATTGTGACTCATCTGTTGCCTTCACTCCTCTAGAGCTACACATAACACACCATAGCTGGCTTCAAATCTGATCTCTGTAGAAATGACAGACCCCCTGAAGAGCATGAACAACTGATCCCTGATCAGTGGAGGCTCACATCCTGTCTGAGTGGGCGCTTTACAATACTTTTCTATGAAAGTCTTCTCCATTGGGTTTATAAGGGCCTGATCTGTTCTCCCTCTCTCCGCCACACTCTCTGCCCCTGATCCCTTCACTTTCCTTGTCTCATGGAATTAAATATGAATCCAAGAAGGACCAAGTCATATGAATGCTGATTCTCCCAGTGGCAGGTGAGTACACAAGGATAGACAGACATTTGCATGCAAATGTGTGCAAAAAGCCACATGCATCACACATTCTCGCCACCTGCCATTTAGAGTGGCTGCTAGGTGCAACAAGTGTATGCATATTTCCCCTGGGCATGTGTGATTATGGAGCATTTGTCACGGGGCCTATGTCATCAAAGGGAGACAGTGCCTGCAGAAAAAAACTCCTGATGAACTCAAATGGAAAATTGTGCCTATAATGGCTTCCAATAGATTTCCCATCCCGTCTCAGTGAGAGGCAGCTGATCTGCTGCAGACTGTCACACTGGACTGTTCATCTGCACTCTTGTGCTCACATCTGCTCACACACTTCCTGCTTCATCCAAGTGGTATGCTACAGTCCCTGCAGACTGGAAATATGACAATATGTCAAGACACGCATTGTATGACATCACAAGAGGCTCTGGGGATCATGGTCAAATCATGATGGGATAACATGGGTCATCAGCACAATCGTGTGGAGACATGCCAGCTTGAGTGTATGCTGCCATTAATGCAGAGGAGAGACAAACCACATATTAACACATCCTGGAATTCATGTACAAGTATTCACAAAAATATATCTTATAAAAACTAGAGCAGAGCATGTGAATAACATGGACAATGCAGATGATGCTGATACATCTGAAATGAATACTGTGTATTCATGTGTTAGGATAGGTGCACCACAGAGCATCACCATGATACATTTAGCAGCTAAGTGAACGTCAACTTCAACACAACCTTTCTTTGACAGACAAGTTTAGCAAACACCAAGTAAATAAACACAGAGAGATGAACTAATGAAGTATTGCAGCTGTTGAGGCCGGCAGCAGGACCCAGGAGCTAATGAGGGAATGAGCAGCACATGTGCTGAGAACACAGTGAGGTCACCTGGTGGACAGGTGAGGATCTAAATAAAGATCTTAGAAAAAAAAGACTTGTGACAAGACAAAACATAGTATTTTATCACAAGGCAAGTCTTAACTGCTTTGTCAAAAGTCTAAATTCTAAATTCGCAAAACTTCTCAGTGGCAAATGTCAAAGTGAAGCTTTGTGAGGAGTTTTTCTTGGTAGAGAAAGATTTCCAGGCACTAGGTCACTGGACAAGACAGCTGCATGACTGCAGAGTAGGTTGTGTGCACTAAAATACTAAAATACTGTACATACACTATATACCAGTGTGTTAACCATTAAATTTAGATTTAATCAGCATGAATGACAGACTTGGATGTTGATGTGAATGCTGTTTTTCCTCATTTATTTTTACCTTTGTACCTCAGCCAGGTAAGTCCTACTGAGGTTAGAAACGTTTGACAAAGGACCGGGTCAAGATGGTAAAAAGCTGGTAAAACAAGTAAAACAATATTTAAAACAGATAATGATATTAAAATAAACCTAAAAGTAGGATAAGAACACTTTATTAAGAATGGAATTATTCATCACAGTATTTACAATATTCTTTTAAACTTAAGTGTGAAACTGGTAATTACGATATCTCCAATATGACATGAATGCAACATTAGCCCCTGCTCTGTTTGTTTATTCTGAACCAATATACAGCTAGCATAGCATTCAAACACTATCATCCCCACCAGCTGGGCTCTGCTTTGTAAACGCTGCTGTGTACCTGTCGAGCAGGTAAAATAATTTCTCCCCCTGCTGAAGACCAAAGGCTTAGAGCGGTTTTTCAACACTCTCTATCAACAGCTCTGGGAAGAAGAAGTGTCTTGATCTTTTAGTGGAGAAAAGTTCTCTCTTTTCTCCGAGCTTCAATCCACTGAGTCACTATCCCTCCGGCCGTCTGCATAGCCTGGGGTGATGGTAGGAGGACGGGGCTTGAAAAGAATCACACGGCAGCCCTGTGGAATTAATCAATGTGAGAGAACGAGCGAGAGGTGGTGTCAGGAAGAGGAAGAAAGAGAGGGACAAAGATCAGAAGGAGAGAGGCGAAGTGTCAGGGAACAGATGAGAGAGAAAGAAAAAGGAACTGGGTGTCTGACTGACATTGTGGAAGATTGTATGTTTTTTTAATTGGAAATGTGATCAGGTATTGTCCATTCACCTCTGATATTGACATGATGCAGTTTAATTAGATACATTTATTACTGTGAAACTGATAAATATTAATTGGGTGTTTAATCTGAACTGATTCCAATAAGGTATTTTTATATAGTTCATTGCCTGTGTCCTTGGGTGGGATACTGAACCCCAAATTGCCCCAAATGTATCATGGGAATGTGTGTGTGATAGAAAGTTATGCATAGAAAGAAGCTCTGTTTGAATGTGAGGGTGAATGGGTGAATGTGGCTTGTGGTGTAAAGCGCTTTGAGTGGAGAATCCTAAAGTGCTCCATAAGTGCAGTCCATTTAGCTTTTAAAATGCAGTCAGGACTATAATATGCAGTCTAATGTCTTTGATGCAAAGCAAGTGAATGACTTTTACATAGTTTATCATCTGTTTATTTAGAAAAGACAATTCAGCTAGAATTCATCTTTCCATTACTGCGGCTTTTAGAAAAGCACTTACATATGGATGCTAATTAAAACCAGAAATTAAATTAAGAAGCAAAAATGGCAAAAAGAAATATTATGAAATTTTAGTTCTCAGGATAACCTTGCCATCATTGGCATGGGGAATGAGGAAACTGAAATAGGAAGAATGTAAATTCCTGAAATGGAAAAACAGAAACAATTTAATGGAAATGATCAAATTGAAATGTGTAATTTAAAAGGGTAAAGGGAAATATTCATAGGAAAACAGAAAATGTATACAAAGAAAAATAGAGAAATAAGTAGAAATAAGATATAAATATGGGGTAGTAGTTTTTGTCTTTATATATACACATTAGTTCAATAATGTCCCATAATAAGGAATCATCAGATCCGGATGCAGAAAAAGGCAACATCACATTAACTTCTGAGTCCACACTCTGCTCAGGTTTGTTGACTGGAACAACTGGTTTAAAATGCCAAGTTGTTTTTATTTAAGTGTTGGAAACGTCCTTAGTTTATGGGTCACTGCCTTTGTGTCTATCTCAGCTCACTAAAGTTGCTCTGCTGCAGGTTTTCGTTCCTCGAGACAGCTGAGGAAGCACACCTGGTGTTAGATTTGGCGTGGCTCATTAACCACCAGAGAGCAAAAGTCACATCTGTAGAGGAGTGGAAATAACAGCTTAAACTTTCAGCATTATCACAGCATTTTGCCAGTGGTGCCAATGCAATATAATACAATGCAATAATGCAGCAAGATCTGCATGTGTAATATTCTTTACAAGATTCTGAAATGTCAGAAAATATCTGTGACATTTTCAAAAGGGACATCTTCAACTGTTTCATGATGCACAGCCAACACTCAAAATCCAGAAATGTTTAAAGGTACACAACACACATTCCTGCTAGTGGTTCCACACTATTCCCCACGTCTGAGGGTGGTGGTGATGTGAAGAAACGCAGGAATGGCAGGGGAGAAGAAGACTGGAGACAGCGGAGACTGAACCTTGACCAATCGCAGCCCTGGACAGGAGGGCTCAGAGACTTTTAGAAACAGGAATATCAACAACTATGGTGTCTAAAGCATCATGCAGCGTGTTGTATATGCTAACAAGACAAAATTCTAGATTCTTTTTATAAGGATGTTCTGATGCAGAATTTGCTGGCATACTGCAGAAAATGCCGGACACTAATCTGCATTCCCAATATGCCCCATCTATTGGATTAGGCAGTTATTGGTCTGATATTGTGTAGAATAATTTTGGAGTGATGAAATACATAGTCTTGTTTACACTTGACACTGTAGAATCTAAGTAAAAAAAGAATAAAAAAAACACAACGGAACACAATGCATCTGCAGAGAGTATACGACATCTGTATGCAGTGGTGTGGTGGTGGCCTGATTGTATCAGCAAGACTAGTGACCAGCTTCAAGTTCCACATGATATCATCCAAGTCTCATTCAAGGAGTGAAAGGAAAAAGAGTGTCCTTAAAGGATGGGGGGAGAAAGGAGTGCTGGACCAGCCTGTGAAGTGCACACAGGGGGGACAGCTGTGGGGGAGTGTGGGAGCTTTATGGGACATTAAGGCTGCATAGGCTGTTGATTTGCTTCTGCAGTGCACTCTGGGATGTGTGGCACACACACAAAAAGGCAGAGATATAAACACGCACAGGCACAGATAAACTCTACCATGTTCAGGCGAGGAAATGAAGAAAGAAAGACATAAATTTACTGCTTTTATTGTTTGCTGAGAAGAACCTGCTGAGCGCTGGAGGACCCCACTCTGCAGAGTACAACAGTTTACATGCACAGACACACACAGAGCTCCTGGGAAGCAGTACAAGCCCTCTGGCTCACTATGGACTCTCTGGGTCAAATGTTTCAGAACACATCAATTTTTCCAGCTGTTATTTAGATTTATATAATTCAATGCCTCAGTGCTTCTGAAATTAAAGCACAGAACAAATAAACAAGTGAAGATTTTAAAAATAAGGAATCTTCACCAATTTCTTAATTCCTGAAATAGGTCTGTTTTCTAAGAGATTTATGATTTTTCAGTTTTTTTAATTATTATTATTATTTTTTTTTTTATATAGATTTTTTTGTTTGTTTTACCACGCACAGTTTACCACTTTCCTTTGTACCATTAAGGTTATTGACTGATCTTGAGCTGCTGAAATTTCAATAAAACCTGGAAAAATGGCGTCATCCAAAAACTATTCAAAACCCAACAATGGGTGTCGGCAGTCGTACAAGGAAGAATCATAGAAATCATTATCTACCATTGAGCTCACAGCGTGTAGGAATCGAGGCGAGAGAAGCGGTTGTTTTGATTCACACTTCTTTTTACTTGCTACAGGGACACCGCTCCCGAGAAGAGAGAAAGTGAGGAGAGATAAAGCCTTATTGCTCTCTCTGTGCCATGGTTTTATTATGTGATGTGTCATTTTATAAGCTTTCATGGCCTTTCTTACTGCCATATACCCCTACTGTATTGTCCTTGGTTGGTACACACCAATAAAACTTGTTTTTACTGTCCCAATGATTAGATACACAAACAAATCCTACACAGTGACACAAGAAATTAAATATAACTTAAAGGGAAGCCCGGAAAAAAATTGTCTGCTTTAAGGTCACATACGGAAGCAAGACACAGGGTCAGTCATAAAGTTTTACTGTCTGAGACCAAGATGAAATCGTTAAAGGACTGAACATATTGCATGTACAGAGTAACCTATGAAGGTGTCCCAGGAGGCTGCTGATCATCCTGCTGATGCGGCTCTCGGTGAAAGGTTTGCTAGATACATTAATTTTGAGTAAAATACAATGAAATCAATAATGAAGAAACAACATTAGGAACACAGAAACCTGGCTTTTCTTTTTGGGCTAATTAGACGCCAAGTGAATCAAGAGCCTTTTACATCAAAGCTAAAAGGCTCTGATGAATTTCTTTCTGGTGTGGTGTTCAATTGCTTGTTGTGCAGGCCATTACAGGACATTAAAATTACTCTGGACGACACTTGAATTATTTCCCTGGTCAGAAATTCAATATACTGTAAATATAACAAACATTATGCTGCTCAGGCTTTTTATGCATGGAATCTTATCAAAACACAACCAGAGTGTGTGATCTGTCTAAATTTTGTATTTCAAGAAAAAATAAAATAGGAAAATCTGTTTAAACATTTACTGCTGTAATAACACAATTAAAAAAATTAGAGACATCTTTAATAAATGTACCCTCTCCTGTGCAGGGCCAGAATGATTTTATGATTGAACAAATCAAATACAAAGACATAAGCGATCTTGTTACAGTTGGGATAAAGACATTATAAGTGAATTTGACTGTAACAATAACACACAGTTTTGTAAGTGTCCCCCTAATGTTGGTCAGACCTTTCTGTGCATGTACGTGTTTTGGTGCCACTGAAGTGTAAAAGAAGCAGAGGAGCAGTGAAATTGTTGCCTGTAATACCACAAAAGAAAAAGCAAAACCTTCATGTGGTGATTAAAATGTCCCCAACACCTCTGAAATTAAAACCAAGTCTTTGCTTCATTACAGATATTATCAGCTACAACAATTATTAATGTAGTGAGAGAGGCCAACAGTGGAGAAATCTCATTCTGAATAGAACAATCTCCTGGGTTTACACAGACAAGGAGGAAAGCAGTTAGTGGTTTAGAGAGAGCAGGAAGCACAAGAAACTACAGCAACAGTTATTGTTTTACCATCATTTTGCCCATGGATGAAGTGCTTAAAAAGCTGGATGGACATTAGTATTCAGGTTGTGATTGGGTTTTTGGAGTAGCCACTGATGAGATGGCAAAGGCAGATCAAGCAGAACCGTAAATGCCCTGATAGATGAACTGATCCGGTTCCACTTCAACGGTGGAGGCAACAGAAATGACAGAGAGCGGCTGAGATACCGGGAAATCCTCCAAATCCTACAAGATTAATTTGCAAGTTAAAAACTATGCCCACTGCAATTTATCAGAAATCATATCCCAAATATGATCAAAACAATGACAAGACGCAAAAAGCTGGATACTATTGTCTTATTGTCTTATATGTATATGTACTCAGTAGGGATCAAGTGTTCCCTAACATCCGAGCCAATGCTCACTGACCAAATATTGAAGTAACATCCAAATTCTACATCCGACGCCTTATTTTTCTCCAAGCTACTTGAACCAAATGCTGGAGGTCCCGGTTCAAAACGATTAAGCTGATTAGCTTACATTATTGATAGGATATGAATAAAAGTTTAACTACAGGATGTGACCCCTGAAATGGAGCTGATGAAATCTGCCAGAGAGAAGACGTAGCACTATGTTGGAGTTCTGGTGGATATAAAAGCAGCACAGTACTGAGCACAGAGCCCGGCTTGCAGAGCACGAACTAACCCGACAACAGTCAAGTTTTACTTTGGCCTGTCATCAACCGGAATTAACTGTAATTAGTGTTAGCTGATATGATCCGCTGCTGTCATGGTTTGTCATTTTAATGGGTGAAAGCCATTTGCACCGGCTAAAAATTAGAAGCTGCTATCTGAATGTTTTGTACATAAATCTCTGCTAATGAGACAGAAATGAGTGATAACAGATTTGTTACAATTGGAGCCTAATGTATTTTGCCAACCCGGGTATCAGAACATAATCAATCACCAGTGGAACCTTTTTTTCATGTTCACACTCTCTTACTCGTTTGCATATGGAGGGAAATTCTCCAACTATAGAGCCCAGCTGTGGAAAATATGCTGCAACACTAGCAGACTGAGGTGGACAAAACACAGCGGAGCTCAGTGAAGAAGGGGTTGTATTTCGATTAGATTTAATCAATAATGATCCAGTAAAATCTTCATGTCAACACTGACATCACCAGTATAGAATGACACCATGACATTCATGCACAAATAAGTAGAAACATTTCCTCAAAACTTTTTATCAAAAGTGGTTGCTAAAAAGAAATTTCTTCACAGACAACCAACCAATAATAAACTGTCATTTAAGCAGCCAGCAACACCAGTGAAATTACACCACATCCATCACAGAGCGCACGAAGGCAGCCCGCTGGCATCCAGCGTTGAAAGGCAGCATGAGGAAAGTTGTTTTTCTGATGTGTCTGCAGGAGACAAAAGTCCAGTCTCAGTAGGGTTTCAGCAAATCTCTGGGTTTACCACGCTGGTGTTGACCTTTTACATGCTCTCAAACTGATGGCTTCCTGGATACTTCTGAGACAACAAAGCCACACTTTTTTTTTTTTTTTTTATTGATGGGGCCAACAAGCTGATCGGCCCACAGAGAGAAGCCCGTTTGCTGGTAAAATGTACAGCTTATTACATGAGACGGGAGAGAGGGCCAGGGGAGCTTGGTGAGCATGCAGGGCCAGTGGTGTCTAATGTTTGCTCTCTCCATTTAAATTCAGTGTTTTACATTCTGCTTGGCAATTGGAGATATCACTGATTAATTACAGCAAATATGGGCCTACACTGTAACCGGCTTGTGCATTTGTGTGTGTGTGTGTGTGTGTGTGTGTGTGTGTGTGTGTGTGTGTGTGTGTGTGTGCATGAGTGCATTTAGAGAATTTGACAAAATATAGTGCAACTCTGCAACATCTCTAAGTTAATTACTGGTGGGATTTCGATTGGAAATGCTGACTGCAGCAAGCAAACACTTGTTTATCAGACCTATGTTTTTTTTTTACTGTAAATGCTGAGCAATAGTAACTGTGTCTCTACGCAGCCAGTACAGCTTTGATCCTGATTATATAGCACACTGGCTTGAATGCTGTACAATGGTCTAATGGTCTCTAAGAAAAAAGCAAGAGGAGAAATCTTGTACCTTTTCTCAGTAGTTCAAGGGTGAAACTGGGCTGGAGCCAGTCATGGAATAAAATGTACTGCTCCTTTTTAGCTACAATAGTTACCAACCACTATCAGCTGATTTGTTATGAATTTTGGTACAGACATTCTTGATCCCCGCGACATGAAAAATGACTTTGGTGACTTTTCCCCTGGTGCCACCAGCAAGTCAAAAATGTTACTTTTTGTCAAAAATGATATATTGAATTTGCTCCAAACCCATTTCCTTTTTCTTGTCATATCGATCGAGCCATTAAGCCTCAGGGCGAGGGTAAACTTTTTACTCACGTTGAAACATTTTCAACTCACACAACTTTAAACTGTGGTTTTACCCAATATGAAATTGTACCATTTCTAAAATTTGCATTTTCAATCTCAACAGACCTTTAAACTAATGTCTATAGCGGTTGCAAAACTTAAAACTAGCTATTAGATGTTAGCATGCTAACAAACTAACATTTTTAATCATTTAATATCAAATATTAGCATATTAATGTTGCGTAACATTCAAACATAACTTTAAAATCAGCATTTTTAGACTCACTTTTTCACATGCCTAGCAGTTAGCATGATATTAAGCTAGAGTGCTAAACTTTCATAATTCAGCTAAAACAAAGCTTTGAATACAGAGGTTGACTAAGTTCTGTATCCCAACAGGTTTTCATTTTAATATGTAAATATGTTGTGTATTCTAAGCTAAAGAACGGACATATCTACAACCATACTGCTCTCTTCATCAGAACTACTATAAAGGAAAGATTGTTTGTGAGCATCCAGTGAGCCCCCTTGACGCTTTGATTTGATGGAATATGAAATGCTTATGACTTTCCATGGTTAGCAAATCTTTCATGCAGGATTTAGTGTATTAAATAGCAAAGAAGCCCAATAAGCAGTACTTTGGTCCAGTCAAGCAGGAGAGGGAAACTCCTCAGTCATCCCTCACTAATAAATGCCAAATGATTCTTTCAACAAATCTGAGTGAGTTCTGTGAGGCTACTAAATGTGTCAAAACACATGTGCCAGGACCCCATTTCAAGGATTTGTTAGAGAAAGGCTTCCACACACATGATTCCCACATAGACTTTCAGTTGAGTGAAGTCAGCAAAGGAATACATCTCAATTTTAAATGGGACTGACACCGTGCCACGAGAATTATTACGCCATATGAGTCTCCATGTGCTTCTAAAAGGATTACTGGAACACATACTACAGCTTCCAATGATGGGAAAGCGAAGTGTGTGCCTGTGTCTGTTCATACACCCACACAGGCATATCATCTTTAAATAAAAAGCTTTTTCATGCATCAAGGTCCTAATCCGGAAATATCATTCATGGATGTTTCTATACAAACAAAAGGAGGAAAAAGTGAAAAAGCGGAAAGAAAAAGTTAATTCCCCCCCCCCCCCCCCCCCCCCAAGAAAAACCTTTTTAATCTTCCTTGGGTTATAGGCAACCTGTTGGTTTCACATTTTCCCAATTAAAAGAGGTAATTAATAACACACAGTGTGCAGAGAAGAGGCTTGTTGTTGTGTGTGTTTCTGATGAAGACCCACATCTGCACACATCACATTTCCGGGTGTGTTAGTGTATTGTTGCTCCCATGACAAACATTTGCTCAGTTTCTTGTTATAACAAGCAATTCCCATTATGAGAAGATATCAATAATGTTATTCCATCATATTTTGTCATTATCATCACATATTTAATCATTGGTGCTATTTACTAAATAACTGGTTTCAAAAGAAACTTTTCTTGTTTTAACAACCATGATTTCACAAATTTTTCTCATTATTACACAAAATCTATCTCTAATTAAAACAAATAATCCCCACTCCCCATTTTCAACAAACCACCTATTTGGATTATTTTGGTTTTAATGCAACCGGCAAAGCGAAACACCCAAACAAAGCAATTTACCATCTTTGTAAAATGTCAGCAAATGACTCCAATGTTACTAATTTGCACAAGTGTTTGCTAATACACCATCTTCCTTAGTTACACTTTCACCAAGATCAGCTGCCCCCTTCAACACCCCCAAAAAAAACAAATCCACCGGTGATGGTGGATGATAATATCAAATAGCCAATATATGGGTCCAATCACTCAACCTTATTCAATGCCATCTCCCAATTATCAACCGAGCTTTCATTCCTGTGTGTAGCATGGTGTCTGTCACCATGACACCATGGGGAATTTCCTAGGGCTAGGCACAGTCACAGTTTTTAACTGAAACCTTGAACAAGAGAGCATGAGAGAGGAGACAGAGAGGTAGAAAATGAGGCAAATTCTATTGACATTCACGCTGTGTCCTTGACTTTTGAGATGATTCACTCTGTAGACTTTGCAGTCTCCAGAAAAAATTGACTTCCACATTGAAGACCTTATCAGAAAGGACACGGAGACCTACACCTGCCAATCATCGTGCCTGTGAACGCGCTTGTGTGTGTCGCTGAGTTTCCTGCTGGCTGATACGCGGAAGCAGGGCTGCTTCTGAAATGCATATCTTTTATACTGCATGCTAATTGTAGCATGAAACCAGTGATGGAAAATGGCTGCTGACCAAACAGCAGTGAAAACACTGCACATATCAGCTGTGTCTGTGGCTCAGTTTGTGTGTGGGGGAGAAACCAAGTTTGAAGGGAGAAAAATGAGAAAGACCTTTGAGTAACATTTTAAAATGCACCATTCTGCACTTCACCAACAGATCATAAGCAAAAATCAACTTTTTATATAAAATCTAACTTTACTGTGCAGATGAAATAACATATGCAGCCCTTTTGATGGCAGAATATGCTTATTACATCACACTGATAATTACCACACTCTCATAATTTGCTCAGTAATTAAACCTGATCTTGTATATAGAGAATCCTTATAGCGCTAGTTTTTGTGATGTTTAATTATGATAACTTGCATATTAAATATGTGTATTTTCCATTTTCTGTTGGACAGAGACAGTGTGTGTGATGACAGACCCACACGTCCACCCTCTACCTTCGATTTGTCTCCAACATGAAAAAAGATCCAACATTAGTTAAATTTATATCCATTAAAAATTTTAAGGGCGTCATAAAGAACGTGTTGATGGAGACATTTCGTGTTTTATGCTGTATTTTAATATGAGGTGAGTTTGTATGGCTGCTATCTCGGCCAGGTCGCTCTTGTAAAATATTTTTTATACTAATGGGACTTCCTGGTAAAATATAGGAAATAAAACATGCCAATCATCTTTGGGCATACAACTGAAACGAAAATTACACCTTTTATTTTTTTTTTTTTCAGATTTACTTGAGAAAAATCAATTAATAAATCAAATTACATTTTCAAATTTAAAAGTAGAGTGTGCTTGCTTGTGATGAAAACTGCAAGTGCAAACATTGGAAAAGGTCTTAAAATTTTACTTGTGATTTAACTTTTAACTTTAACTCATTTCATTAGGCACTGTAGTTTCTAGCTGACGTGTAGGCATTGAAAGGAGCCAAGGTGTCAATGTATAAGTAATTGAAGTGTAATTGCTGAAAGCATGTGAAGTGTCAGTTTACAGCCTGAAGTAGTTTAAGTAACAACACTGAAGCCACTGAAGCATCAGTCGGCAAGAGATGAAAGCAGTTGAAGTGTCATTAGGGCTGTTATTACTGACTGATTTATTATCAGTTGATCTTTTTATTATTTTCACAATCAGTCAATACTCATTTTATCTATAAAATGTGAGAAAATAGTGAAATATCCACTTTACAGTCCTTGAGCAAAGGGTGATGTCATCAGCTGTCTTTTTTTTTCCGACCAAAGAAACAAATCCCACAGACAAGATGTTTTGACAAACGATGCTCTTCTCCCTGAGATACTTGAAACTGATCAGAGGAAACGATTCCTCCCGCCTGGCGCTGCACCTCCACATCTCAAAGAAGGGGGAATAATCTCACTGATCATACTCCTCATCATGTTCCCACTCATTTCAGCATCACCATGGCTACCGAGTGGGGAGAGAGACAGACTGACAAAAAAAAAAAAAAAAAAAAAAGTGTGTGCACTCTGTGTGTGTCTGAGGCTTCACACTCATGGGACAATGGAGAATAGCTCTATTTTCTAATTGAATAGTGATTCAATCCTCAAACTCAGCGAGCTGAAGCGTAAAGCAATTAGCCGATTGATGGTAACCGGACTGGGTGGTGCGGAGAAAAGGGGAGGGAGTGTGTGTGTGTGTGTGTGTGTGTGTGTGTGTGTGCGTGTGTGTGCGTGTGTGTTCCTTCATCCCCAAGCAGCCACATCAATCATCATCAATGATCTAATTGCTCTCCCAGTATAGACACACTAACACAGACATAGTCAGTTCAGAGGGACCCCTGGTGTGTGTTAGTGTGAAATTCCCTTGGCAGCAAATAATTCAGAGTATAGGCATGGAGCCGCAGTGTGAAATCCCCGTAGTGTGTGGTGGATTACTGCTACTCAATTCTCGCTGCCCCTTTGAGAGACAAGCAGAGAGCCCGTCAGTCAGCCTGCCTTGTTCAGCTTCACGTAATTGTGAAACACACACACTCTGCCTTGCTGTGACACAGCATAGCATAAATAAGAAACACACTAGAGAAAATCTAATCAAAGGGACGACAAACAGACACACAAGCAGAGATCGGGGAGGAAATGCTGATTATGACAGAATTAAGTCACATGACGACACCTATCTCTAGATGAAATTACAGTTAGGTGCTGCTTTGTGTCACAGAGACAAGGACTCAAAATATATACTATAACCACTGAACTTCATCAAGGCAGAAACTGTACATTATTTTCTTGGTTGAATATTCCCCTAATATCTGATAATAATGTTCAGTTATCACGTTACAATACTGTAGCTGCCATGAAAACAGGAATCATAACACAACAAAATCACGTTAATGTGAGGTGAACCTGATGAATTCTGGGTTGTCACTTGTTATACAATAAACATGAACTGCAGGAGGTTCACTGTTAAGTGAGAGAGACTGAGGAGGCCAAGCTTCTTACAAACTTAAACACAAATTATGCTTATTGCTTCCACATGGCTACAATGTCTGTGACGTAAGTTTCATGATCTGCACAGTTTGTACACAACCCAAAACTTAACAGCATGTGCTGTACAAGTGTACAGCCCAGCAAACATGAAAATGTCTGTGCATGCAGACAACCAATATAGTATAAACAGGAACTGAGTATCCACTGTACCCTTTTAATCAGGTGTAGTTTTCCTGTACAAAAATATGTTACAATTCATTAAACAACTGTATAGGTTTTTAAAAAATGCACCATAAAGCAACAATTTCATGAGCAGGGCCAAAGCCTTTTAAAGATTCCTGTTGTTTTAGTAACATATGTCACTGCTGCTGTATTGTCATAATATGTAACCATTTATATACAGCATGGCACCAGCGGTTAGAACAGGAAGTGTGGCCACTTTCAAATGAACTCCTATAACTGAATTTTTTTTTTTTTTACTGCCTATCTCTGCTCCCTCCATTTGTGGGATCAATTCCCAGCATCATCTCTTGGTGCAACAGTGATTACGGTTTGTGCACTTGTACGCTGTGTAATACTGCAATGATGAGGCAGGGAATTCAAAAAGGATTTTAATCACTTTCTCGTGGTCTCTCGAGTTATTCATTTCAGCCTCAATCTAAGCACCATATTTCCTGAAAGATCACTTGCAGCAAACTCAACAAACTCTGGGTCCAAGGATTCCATCAGTTTGAGTCATTTATGGCGTTTTCACCCATGATGACCACACATTTATTAACTCGCGACACCATTATATTTGTCAGCCCTGGGTCTGCTCTCTGGTATGCTATCTCCATGAATTCTGTAGATTCAACAGTGTACATAACTGCAGCCAGCAGAGTGTATCTGAGACGTGGGATACACTTTTTGGAAAAGCCAAGAAATGCAATAGAAGTGGAGGAAACAGGTTTAAAAATGGACAAGCAAAACAAAATCCAAAACAAACTCCTCATCACTTATTCAATTTTTTGAAATGATGCAAAGAGAGATTGGCCCACCTACCTCAAACACAATATGCATGTCCCATATACCACATATACCCTATACATGCTCACTAAGCTTGCTTGTCATGGCAGATGTTTCAAAGCTTCTACAAAGAGTATTATCCTGCTTGAATAAAGCACATGGATGAATGGCTGAATCCTCAAACTCCAGCCTGGATCTTATAATGAAATCTCCTGGGTGGAATCCCTGCTGCATATTCTTGCTCTTTCTGCAATTTACACAGAAATAGAAGTTTGGTTTGGGTAAAAGTCAGACACCTTCTGGAAGAAGTGTCTAACCACTCCAAATACAAGAGTAAGGAGTGACACAGGCAAAGGCAATAACAAAAACAAGTGAGGAAGAACAGTATACAAGGCAAGTTTCTCAGTGCTCTGCATAAAAATCCATCAATTATGAATATAAACCGAGGGTGAAGCATATCCACACACTGATGCTGAACAGTGAATGGTTGGATTGGGCGGCCGAGGGCAGGCAGTCATTAGGATTTCTCACTCATCTTGGTAATTCTCTGCTTATTTTGCCTGAAGCCACAGAAAGGCGCTGAGGCTCAAAGGCCGACTTTCAGCTGGGTGGGAACGTTTCAGCCGCTCAGGGAAAAAGGAAGGAGGAGGAGGAGAAAAGAGACAGAGGTGATGAGGGAGAGGAAAAAGAGAGAGAGAGAGAGAGAGAGAGAGAGGACGAGTGAGAGAAACTGGGAAAGTTGAAAACCCAAAACAACGACAGGGGTGAGAGATGGAGAGATGTGTGTGTGTGTGTGCAGTGGAAATGAAGTGTGAGGAAAAAAAAGTGGAAGGCAGGAGAAAAACAGCTTTAATATTACTATCCACGTATTAGCCAGTTGTCCTCATTAATTTAGGTCAGGCTCTTTAATGATTGTGTGAAAGTGCTTTACTCAAATCCCATGTGTCTCTGGCTGCAAAATGAGGTGGAAAAGAGTTTTGCACGCGTGTAATCATATGAGTGCTGAGGCGTCTTGATCCATGAGTTATCTGAAGAGCTGCAATTGTGTGTGAATGGACTTACCCATGAGTCAGTGTGAATTAAGGTTAGACTGATACACTGAGGCATTAGGGTTAGAGTGAGGGCTTTTCTTAAAGGAAAATTGCTATTTCATGCAAATCTGGCTCTTATTTTTCATTGTTTTGGTCCTTATTTCGTATTGTTATCGTCATCCAGTTAACTTAGTGTTCACTAAAATCCTGGACAGTTACATCTTAGCAACTGTGACAAGACAGAGCAGGATAAGCTTTTGATTTCTCCACATGTGGAGGTGGAGTCTTTGTTTAGCCTTTCCAAGGACATCATCAAAATGTTTTAAGCAATGAAACAAATAGTGCATTTGTCTGCAATTATTGAGACAGTTTTGTGATCAAACCTGTGACATTTGTCATTTCAGCTGAAAAATGTGTCTGCTGTTGGCTAGAAATGAGAAAAAAGCTTTGATTTACATCTGTGTGAAATCAAAGACACATTATTTCAAAAATGACTACGAATTTCATTGATAAATCTGTTATTTTGGTTGAAAATTTTGATTGAAAATACAGAGCAACATTTAGCATCAATGTCAGCCTTCGTCAGCTGGGATAATCCTAACGTGAAAGCTGCAAAGTTTAGCATCCGTCCTCACCTGTTAGCTATGAAACATTGGGATAAACAGACATGTTTTACTGGGTGTCTTCAGCCAGCCTTGGAGTTATTTATGAGATTACTCCATGCAGCCTTTGCTTCACAGCCAAACCCCCTGGCTGGTTTGTGCCTTGTTGCTTCTAGCTCAACATACTCCTGGTAAAAAATTCAATCTTCTTTAAATTTGGTGGTAAGGGAAGGAGAAGAGGATTTGGACAGGAGAAAAGGGGAGTATGAGGACTGCAAGGAAGGGTTGTTAATATGTAGGAGGTGGGATTGAATTTATCCATTCATCTTCCTTCATTGCTTTGTAATGTCTTTTTTGCACCTTAAGTACATCTGTAGATGCCGTTGTCATCTTAAAAGCTCTGTTTCATTCAACGTCGCTGTGCATTCATACTTTGTTATAATAGATAGAAACAGAGGAATAAAACAGAAGGAACAATGGAAAAGTCCATCATTAGGTCAGAAAATCTTCACAAAGCTTTACTTGTCTTTTAGCTGCTCGCCTATGGGCCATATAAGCTACACTGCTGTTCAGTGCTTTGATCTTCTACTTTTTCTTGTGTATCTTCAGTGTGCAAGACAAATTTCCCTGCAAGTGTAATAAAACGTATCTTAATCTCAAACTGCACTGACCCAGGTTTGTATCTAGCGACTCCTCCATCAGAGTGAGTGAATGAGGCTTTATCACAGGGAGTTCACACACTGTGAGAACGGATTGCTCCTGTGAAGTGCAGGTACACAGATAGCATTGAAATATGTGACAGATGTGGCTGATAAATCACAAGGCTATCTCAGGTTTCAGCATCTATGCACTTAAGAGCAAGCAGCTTTACGGTGGGCTTTCAGGAGGTGAAATGCTCTTGGCAGCCATATTGGAGGTTGTCATGTCTTGGCACCAACATGTTACAATATCACTGTGAAAATTCCCGGACAAAATAACAAACACGACTATACGCACAGCTACTTACAACAGCATATACCATTCTTTACTGACACATGCCAGTACTTAACATTGGTATCTTGCTGCTGTGTACCACATAAAACCAAAATGCTACTTGTCCTCCACTAACAGCTGCCATCATTCGCCTGCAGGTGATGTGCAAAACTCAAAACTTATGTCAAAACATTATAATGAAAGATAATAACCACCCCTGTAGGGACTGTCACTAATGAAGGCTGCACTTTTCAGCTTGGATAGCCAGAATAGTCATAGCTATATCCTACCTCTGTACAGCTAGCGTAGTGAACATTACCCATTGTAAACATGAGTGACACATGGTTTATTATCGCCATATGCCTGTAGAAAAGCAGCAGTACACTAATACCCTTTTTACACCAAAATTAGCAGGTTAGCTCTTCCACTGCCTGCGGACTTTGCATTTCTGTTTGGATGCAGGACACACACAACCGCAAAAGGAGTGATGTCATGACATGCAATCAAAGAGCAATAGTGAGCTGCTAGCAGCCGTGCAAACTGGTAAAACAGATCTATTAAGTGTCATCTTGGTGCTCCTGTAAAAGTGCAATTGTGTGTGATCCAGCCAGTGAAGGAAATTTCCTACAACAGTTCCGACAACAGTTGCAATGCTACTGGTTTGGCTCTGGGTTATCCATTTTTTCTTCTACATTTACAAACTTCAAGAACTTTACAAAGGCCCAACTTGGTCTATCTGAGGCATCCTTCTATTTCTATCACAACCCTTTTCTCTACTGTCTTTTGTGTATGGCAGAATGCTAGGCAGGCTGTTAAAACCTCAGAATGAAATCTGTTTCATCACACCAATATTTCTCTCTGCCACTCTCAATAAATGTTTAGTTAGATTTTTTTTTTTTTTTTTTTTTTGGTAAATTTTGACAAAAATACAAAACTATATTAATGCACTGGGTGACAGGTGGTTTAAAAAGTGGAAAGGTTAGTTTGCTTCATCATTTCAGGTCTCACAGGTTTCACAGTTGCTACGAGCTCAGTGAACATCAGGCAATTCCAGACAATCACTGCAGAGCAAACTTAATCACACTCTCTGTGTTGGTGCAAAATGCTGGCGGTGACTTTTGGCAGTAACTGCTGTTAATACAATGAATGCTGGACGTTCTGCAAGAACCACATAGTCACAATAAGAGAAATAAAAGGAGGAAAATATCCTTCTCTGCCAATTCATAACAAACAATAGCAGTGTTAAATTGTAAAAAGGTTATTTTTTGAGAGACTGTTTCTTAATTTCTCTTATTAAATTGGTCCCTAATTGAAATTTGATATGCGCTTTAAGAGGAACCAGCTCTGGAGGTTTACCCTGGAAGGTGTACCATACCGGAGAGACTGGAAGGACAGCCCAGGGAAGCCCTGGGACAGGTTGGTGGCATAAAATAGTCGGCCGGGAACTGAGGAAGTCCTGAGGGAAGCTGTCAGGGAAAAGAGCATTTTATCTGCTCTGCCCTATTCAGACCTGCACTGAGAAACTAATTATGAAAAGGATTCATAGATGTTAGAAAAAAAGTTTCAATTTCACATAATGAAACATCCAGATTCACAACAGAAGTGACCTTAACAGTCACCTCTCATCAGAATCTAGCTCTTCGTTACTGTTCTTCCTCCCTTTTTCAAAACTGTTTTGTTCATTAAAGTTGAATCCAACTCCTCATTGACACATCTGTGTCGTTTTCATCAGTGTAGCAAAGTTGTTTATCTCTGTGGCAGATGGCCTCAAAGTTTTCAGATCCCTGTTAAGTCTGAGATGAATGTGAGTTGTTTTCTTTTTCAGTTCCTTTTTTCCCTCCTTACTCCTCGTTCTGTCACAACTTATCTCCTTCAGGTTGCTGATTACTCGAAGCAGCAGCGCTCAGAGCAATGAGATAACTGTCACTACTCTTTCTATACCCACATACAGTGTGCTTGTGTGTTTGTGTGCTGGGGATCTGCAGGCCTTGTGGCAGTCTCCTTTTCATTGTTTCATCTGCAATAATTAGCAGATTTTCCTGAAAAACAGCCCAACACACATGACACACAGATCCACAGGACCCCCACAACATTTGATTCCTCGTAAACACCCCTATTTTCAGGTTTAAATTGTGGTTGAAAGCTGAATTCCACACCTCCCTGCAGGTCATTAGTAACAGCAGAGCCCCACAGATGGGAGAACATGAAAGGGTCTCTCATGTTGAGCAATCGACTCATCCCTTAGATCTCAGAGCAACACATGGATCAATAAGCAGGTATCACTCGACATGAGAAAACATGGAGAGGAAGCCCACTGTTTGTATGTGTGTCTGTTCAGCAAGACGTTTATCTACAAGCATAGCACAGATCAATGTATATCGTCTCTTCATTATATATCTATATATCATTCCATCCAGTTTTTTCCCTTTTCTTTGCTGGAGGGACATTAAACTGCTGTGTCTATTTCTAAACCTCCAGCCCAAAGGTTAAGGGTTGATCATGTGATTGGTTTAGGGCTGCAAATAACGCTTATTTTTTATTTTGTCACTTGAGCAGAGGTTCAGCCGTTATTTCATTTACAAGACAAGAGGTTATAATAGGCCCTCTGAGGAGCGCAGCTTTATCAGAGCGGATTGGATATGTAGCAATAGCAAAATGTAAAATATCTCCTTACAGAAAGCCTTACAGTACGTAACTTTGGCTGAACAGCAGCATCTATGATAACAAGCAGTAATCAAGGGATAATGGTGAATGCTAATATTTGGAGTGATCACAGCACAAGTAGAGAAAAGTTAAATGTCAGAAAACTGAGTTAATTTCCAGTTAGCCTAGTTTCAGTTAGGTTACACAGTAATATGTGGTAACACCAAGTAAGGCTGTAGAAGTGAAACTATTAAACTGAGAAAAAACTTTCATTGCTTAGGTGTTATGTTTTCATCCTTTAACCCTTGGTTTTGCCAAGAGACAGGTAATGTGCATCTGAACCCATAGCAGAACATTCACAGTAGGAGAAAACACACATCCATCATAAAAATTAATGAGGTGAGTCATTTCCCCAGGAGTCTACCAAAACAAAAAAAAAAAAACTTCCAGATTGTATGATTTGCTGTAGGAAACTTGCTATAATTTTTATCTTAAGCAATGATACATAACAAGCCTCTGTGAAAATATAGTAGATAAGCTGAGAGGGCTTTGATTGAAAATGCTGTGAGATGCCAAATCAAATCAACAAGTTCAAATTCAATGTGAAAGGATGCATACTGTAATGTGCCTCTCGATGCAAATATATGATATATAATGAAGAAGCGATATACATGCTCTGTGCTATGATGAAGATGAGGCGACAACAGTACGGACCAATCAGGATTACAAAACTAAACTATTTGACCAGGGAACAGAACAGACATCAGCAACATCAGACTGATTCAACTTTATTGCCAATGCATGGATGAAATGCCTGTACAACCAAATGCAGTGTGAAAACTGTGGTGGTATTTCATGTATTTTGAATACCCTGCTGTACCTATAAACTGTAATGTCACAATTTTGACTATTTCTCTCTATCAGCCACCAACATCGAAATATGGCTTGTTTTGAGTTACTTCCACTTATGTGATTTTAATATTCATGTTGACAATCTAACAGACCCCGATGCCACTGACATCCCAAAATCAGCTCTGTTGAGAATACAGTTAATTTGAAATGTGGCTGCACGGGTTCTCAGCGGAACCAAAAAGGCTGGATATATTACACCTGTTCTCAGATCTCTGCATTAAAACTAAAATCAATCTTAAAATTTTGTGACTGGTGTACGAAGATCTCTAACGGCCTTGAACCTCAGTAAATAAGAGACATCTTAATTAGATACAAATCAGCAAGAAACCTCAGGTCCCCAGTCTTTTAACCATTGCTCATACTAACTCTGTAACAGAGGAGGCTTCCTTTTGTATTCATGCCCCCATACTGAACACTTTCAAAAGCTGGTTAAAAACCTTACTTTTCAGAACAGTCTTAGTTCTTGTTGTGTGTGTGTGTGTGTGTGTGTGTGTGTGTGTGTGTGTGTGTGTGTGTGTGTGTGTGTGTGTGTGTGTGTGTGTGTGTTTGTGTGGGCATATGTGTGTGCAGTGAATTTGGTATAGCTGCTGAAACAGATTTATCCTTGGCACTTGCTCTCCTATGTTTGTGTTGCGATTGCATTCTAATTTTATGTAAAGCAAAGTGTGTTGTCGCGTGTATGAAATGTGCATCGAAACACACTTGAACTTGAACTCTATGTGCCACTTTTCACTCTGTCAGGCTACTATTGTGTCGTGCGCTCAATCAGTGTTTTCAAACTGATGACATCCTGGCAGCAGCAATGTTTTTGAAACTTTTGGCATTCATCTTCCACAGTTCTGTAAATTCTGGACTAGAACAACACCATAGCATCAGCAGCAATTAATTTTCTGACCGCAAATAAGAAAAACACCACCGATAACAAGTATAAGCAATCATAAGTATCAGCAAACTGAAGAACAAGCTGAATGAAATTGCCCAGTATTGACTTCAATTAAATTCTTCCATTAGTTTTTGTTCAATGGGAAATGAATCTATAGTGTTTTTTAATACACAAAGGGTTGCATGACAAAAATATCTGCAAACGCTGCTTGATACAGTAGTGCTTCAATAATCCTCTATTCAAATCCGACCTTGTCTGTACAGAACTACTGTATTTTGAAAAGTCTAACACTGACCCCTGTATGTTGCTATTTTCTTATTAATAATTGATAAAAAATAACAGGAAAACAATGAAGCAGCACATTGTCTCAGGGGTGTCCTCTATACAATCTATAACATGTTGGCCCAAAATGAAGAAATATGCTCTATATATTGTTGCACAGAACACAAACAGAGTACAGAAAGCAATATTTCCCCTGGCAAATAAGATGAAATAATTTCTTTGTCTGGCTGCCATTTTACCTCCTCTGTCCTTCCTCCCTGCCTCTCTTCCTCTGTCCAGTAAATATAAAAGAACTGGAAAAGAAGAGAAAGATGGTTTTATGCAAACGGTCAGTTAACTTGCTCAAGGCATCAGCCGTAATTGTCCGGTCTGTCTCCTTTTCTTCAAGTGGACGCAGTGGTTGATGCGTTGTTTGGATTTATCTTCGTCTGTGCCTGTGGCTCTTGAGGCTGCAGGCATACTTCAGTTGATTGTGTCTGGGTCCAGAGCTATTGATTGATCTGAAGTTTTTGTTGGCCGATGGCCTTGTGACAGAAAGAGCTTCACTGTCTGAAAACCTAAAGGACCAGAAGTGCTCCGAGGATTAAAGTGACACTAACCAAGATTTTTGTTTGCAAATAAAAATGGATTACCAGCCACAAAGTGCGGTTGCAACAGTGCAGTTTCTTTTTTTCCTGTACTGAAATGCCCTGGATTGATCCAGTTTGTCTCGAAATTGAATTCTGGTGATAGGTATGGTCGCTTCCCTGCATACAGGCAGTGATGAGTCACAAAAAACTGAAAAAAGAAAGAATAAAATAAAACCAAGTTATCAAAAGAAGCAGTTTTTCCCCCCTTCAGCAACCCTTTTTATGAAAGAATCTATCACAGGTCGGTAAACACAGCCAGCATGTGCATTTAACTTGGCTTCTGGATTTTGAAAGTCTTGTCTCTTTTCATTTTCTCCTTGCTGTCATGTTCGAGCTGTCAGCATATGACTCTCCCTGGCAGCTTTAACGACGACATCAGATTCATTTTAACTGCCTGGCATGCAACCTGCTTTCAGAGACTTTACAAAGCACCTCAGAACTGCCCTTGCTACAACTTTCCTTTGTTTCAGCCTCCAAGAATTTTCTTTTCATTCTTTGTTTTCCTGTTATGTCTTTTTCCCCAGTACAGTAACGCCAGAGACGGTGGCATTCGGTAATTAGTAGAGATAAGATGCAGGCCTGGAACGGTGAACGTTCACTAAGCTTGGGAAGAGAATCTCACACAAAGGCTTCTGCAGTGGTCAGCAAAAAGAAAAAAATACAAAGAGACGTCCTGGATCAAAGAAAGGTTGGAGGGAAAGAAATGTGAATATGGGCGAAGAGAAGGGAAGAAGGGAGAGAGACACAGATGATGAAAAATACAGTTAAAAGATTTCCTGTATCAAAGAGAGGGTGGAGGAGAAGGAGGAAGAAGCACAAGGGTTAATTACATGAGGAAAGCGGGAAGAAAAGGAGAAGAACCTCAGCAAAATATGTTTTTTGTCATGAGGAGTTGAAAGGAAGAAAGACAAGGGGGGAAATCATTTTTTAAAAAACGTATTTTATTCTCTTGAGAGGAAGAGATAAAATGCAGTTTACTGTGCATGTATATTGATCCCAGCTGAGTATCACTGAATCCTCTATTTACCACTTAGATCTATTGGTTTTTCACCAGAATCCTCTGCAAGCAAAGCACACAGACGCCCTCTCTTTGAGGTCTGGTGCTCTCTCTGACATTATCCATTAGTTCCTATAGATCTCTTAAAAGACTCCAATCCTCACCGCCTGCCTGAGTCATTTCTTTCTCGTCCACTTTCTCTTTTCTATACTCTTGCTTGTGTCATTACCTCCCTCCCCTCCATTTTCTCCCTCTCCCTTTCTCGCCTCCACTTTCATCAGCTCAAGTGACAAAAAGTATCACTTGGTGTCTAACATTTCATACAGCGGCAATCAGAGTCATCTCAAAGGACCCGACTGTGGCTAATGATTCTCAGAAACACAGCTCAGACTCTCAGGCCACAACGTACATGAAAGGAAACTTGGGGAGGGGAAAGGTAAGGAGCTAACTCGCTTCACAGGGCCTCTGCTGTGGTAATTATTCATACCACTCTTAACTACTTGGCACATTGATCCATGTACTGTATAAGCCCTGACAGCAACCCACTGAGAATATGCACTCAGGCTATGGCCAGAGCAAGGCCATCATGTGTGATCTTTCTGGAGACATTAGATAACACTTTGAATTTTCCCTTTTTTTCCCCTCATCACTGTAGTGCTACCAAAAAAGAAATAATTATGAGGAGGTTCCTTTGCATAATTGATGGAGAAACTAGACTAGTACTAAGGATGAACAGCTTATCGCAAGAGGAAAGGTTATTGCTATAAGACCTCAGAGGGATTTTCAAGGTCTAACAGTGCATTTTGTTTTGCAAAACTCATATCAGAAAAACTCATACCAGCATGGTTTTACTTTGTCAAAAAAAAGTTCTGATGTTTATGTTGAACTGTTAAGTTCACGCACCCGTCCTTGGAAAACAGGCAGCGCAAGAAGCTTGATGATGGACGTATAGTCCAGTATAGTGATTCACACCAAAAACAACCCTGCATTTAATAACACAAGGAGCTGCATTGATGTGGATGTGTATCTTATATCAGTGACACAATAAAATACGATCCAGAAAGTCTAGGCTGAGGTATGGAACCATGAGTTTAAAGGTTCATCACATGCCAAAACACTGTGTTTTATAATACTCAGAGGCAGGATTTTAATCAGTGAATGTAATCAACCAGAAATGTGCACTTGCATTTATTGGTTTAGGTGAAATTTGAGCCTCTATCGGACGAACCATTGTTTTTTAGTTGGAGCCCCCTGTATTGGCAATGGAGTGGCCTCAAATGACCGAAGCAGCTTATGACAACCTGAATCAGGCCTAGCATGTTAGCCAGCTGCTGGCCTGCTAGCACTAGCTCCTCACATTGCTTTTCAAGCTTAGGCTATTACTGTTAGTTGAAGAATATGAAAAAACTCAAGTCATCAATTGAGAAAATGCTAATTTTAGACATCGAGGGAAAAATATTTGCTATAGGTAACAGGAGAAAGGAAACATCTGGCTCTGAAATAAGCAAAGGCATGGCAACTCTTCTCAATGTTCTCAAGATCCAACAAAATCTACCATTAGACAATGATGTTGGAAGTTTGTGCTGTGTGTACATTCATGACTGTGCTGTGGCAGCAGTGGAAATTACCTTCCAATTAGATTTAATTCAAGGCTGTGGTTATCTCCTCAGGCATGGTTTGCCCTGGGTTTCCAAAATTAATTAGACACTGTTGGGAGAAGTGTTCATAGCTGACAAGATGGTATTTATTCCACTCAGTCTTTTCATCAGTCATGAATGACAAAAAAGAAATGAAGTGGAGAACGATCTTCTGTTACCAATAGGGACAAAATGACAAAAGATGATCGAGGCTTGCATCTTTAAAAATGTCCATCAATCTGCAAGGATGATGGATCAGCCAATCGATGACCTCTTCACAATATGAACTGCATGTTTATTATTGTAACCATGATGATGAAGGTAGTAGGATGTTCCTATTTGAACCCAAACCATGATCTTTTTCTTAACCAAGCCAAATACTTTTCTGAGGTATTTGACAAACATCTACAGCTATATGGTTGTTCAGGTGGGAGGACTTTTTGTTATATGTACAAGGTAAAGCAAAGTAAAGGCGTTTTGGAGGAAGTGAATAACTGATTTTTGCCTGAACACAAGTCCTTCAAGAAAGTAAAAGTAATACTCTCACAGTGGTGTGACTCACTTGAATGTGCTACAACCTCAAGACTGTTTGGTTCTGTGTGGACAACCTTAGGTTAAATGTAATTACCAAGTTCATTGCCTATCTGATATGCAGACTCAATGAGCTCATGGAGGAGTGGTTAGCACTGGCTTCTTTTTATCTAACACTGGATTTAACAAATAAAGATTTCCCACAGAACAAATCAGGGAAAGTAGATTTCTCCACACTGTACGGTTTGGAACAGTTTGTTGTGTCCGTGAGTCACTGAAATGTGGCATATATTGACAACAGACCTTTGAGAGTATAAAGAAAATATATGGAGTCTTATCATTAGCGCTCCTCTCCTAACTGCTATTGATTCTGCAGACTGATAAGTCAAACACAAAGCTTGTGCATTTCAGGAAATGGGGAGTGTGGACCATCTGGTGCTGCGTGCAGTATAGTTAAGAAACAATTCAGCATTTTTATAGCTCTTGTTCCTGAAGTATGTTCAGTGGAAAATTACTCTTCCAACCAGGATCTGTCTAACAATATTGTGGTACAACTTGGTCCATGAGAAATTTTAGGAATTTCTGAGCAGTGCTTGGTGTGTAGTCTACAGTACAGTCTTTTATGACTCCCAGCTCAGATATCCCCCGTTCTTTCTCGACAAATTTGTTCCAAAGGCAGCTAATGAAAGACATCCACCTGTTCTTCCAGCAGCGAGGTCGATGATCCTTCAGGTAATTCATCAGGTGTCAGTACCCTCCACAAACTGAACCTTAAACCACATCTAATCTGGTACAAAAATCAGTCCAGTTCATACAGCATCTGTCTAACCTGACTCGCCATATGGTTTGTTACACACAACCGTCTGGGAAGGCTTTGTCGGAAACGGTTTGGAAATGGTCAGGCGCTTTCAAAAAAATACTTGGGCGGTGATTGGTTGAACCATCATCTGATGTCGTAGTGGAGTGATGAAGACGAAAAACAACACAAGCCGAAGGCTGAGGAGCTTTGAAAGTTAGCATAACATTTGATCTTAAAAGGTTTGAATACCAAAAAAGCCACTTCTCAGTAGCTGCCTGTAGTTCCTCCTTCATAGGACACTGGTTGGTTATGACTGGCAAGATGAGTTCTCTGCTTCAGCTTCAGCTGCCTCACAAGGTTAGTGTCTGTCCACCTTAAAGAAGAACTGATGCAACTATTAACATCAGCATTGTTTTAAATTATTATATAACTGAGTAGTTCATTGGTATAATTATGCTTCTGATTAGTGTTTTGGCTGAAAGTGTCATTCTTTAACTGTTAATTATAGAGATTAGGTTTTTTTTTAAAGGCTGCAACAGAATTTTTTTGCTGTACATGGTATATCAATTATGTGAAAACTGCACACACATATGCTGCAGCCTGGATGACTGCATGAAGGCGAACTTTCTTAGAGAATCTTAGAGCTTTTTGCATGTAGCAAATTCTCTTGGTATAATTTTTTCCTGAAGCACAAAAGTTTGTTTGAAAAATCCTTTTCTTTACATTAAAAATCGATTCCGGATTTTTAAGACCAATAAGATTCAATTGCTTTTTTGGGGGTTTTCACGATCATGAGATGTGATTGTGGTGCAGTGGACCTTTAAGTAAATTTTTTTGGGTCAAACCTTTGCTGTTGCTTGGTGCATGCAGTGATGGACTTCCACATGCAAGCTGAAGGATATATATCACCTGTCACTGTTGCATTAAGATAACGTACGTACAATATGCGTTAAGTAACAGCATGTTACCAGGAGGAGGGGTCCTCTTACACATAGTGAGGCCTTAGAAAACCACGTCAAATGTTGTGTCCATTGTTTCATTGCAATGTTTTCAAACATATCTATGTTTCCTTTTCATGTATTCCCCACATACACATGCATACATCTGTACATCTTTTTGATGTCAACAATTCAAGTGGGGTAATTTACAATAATTACCCTGGTCCTCTAACTGCACACGCATCCGTGGCCCCTCTCTGATTGATAATAGGACAAAATGCAAAGACACGAGTCTGGAAATTGCACTTAACATCAAGGCAAAACTTCTCCCATTAGACTATGACTTTTGAAAAAAAAAAAAAAAAAAAGAAAAAAAAGGGGTAGGGGTGGGGGTGGGGGGGTGGGGGGGGGGGGGGGGGGGGTGCTGCTGCAAAGAACACCTCAGATCTCAACATTATAGTAATGGACTTCCTGACACAGGCACTACACCAACGGGCTTTGCATTATGTATTATTTGGGGCCATCTGCACAGCTTTCAACTCTGATGCACGGTGAGACACTCCTTATTATGCTGCTGCAGAGGAGTTCCTGCTGGACACTTAAACTGTGTGTGTTTGTGTGTGTGTGTGTGTGTTTGTGTGTCTGAGGATTGCTTGCTGGTGAAAAGGACTGATCTAATATACGTGAACCATCACATTACTAACCCATGTTGAAGTTTGTCCACATACTAAACGTGGCCTTGGTGCAGGGTGGGCCATAGCTGCCAAGATGACTACAAAGTGTGGAGGAGATAAAGATAATAACAAGCAAAATATTGATGCAAAGCACAAAGCTCTATAGTCTACAGAGGAAGGAGGAAAACAGTGGAGTATTTCTGACAGAAATATTTAGATGTGTACAGCTTAGAGAGGGTAGACAGCATTTTTTGCAGATGGCATTCTTCCCAGAAAGTCTGTTGATACAGAGTAAATAACTCATTGGCACACTGCATTGTAGTATATACTGATTATTCTTTAATCTTTAAATAGGACTGTAGTAGCCCTTTCAAAGAAAAGATTTGGTCGGGTTTTGTTTTCATCATAGACTTGAGAACTGCCTGGAGGCTCCTGCCTGAGCAACTTTGGGCTCAGCAGGAGGTTAACAAGTCTGAATAGCTGCCCTTAAAGCAGAGTCAGTCTCAGAAGCTTTTATGATTTCTTCATTAGGTACCTGGCGGTGAGATTAAGGAAACCCTGAAGGTGTGCCACCTTTTGTTTTGTTTTGTATAGAAACAACTAAAACATGTTTCAGAATTCAATGCAATGCATTTTTAAGCCTCAAGACGACGAGACAAATCTATTCTTTGCAATGTTTTTAAAAACAGGTCCAAGGCTGCTTAAAGCTTGCCCGTTTTATTTATTTAATGTTTATATCTACAGAATATGTTGTTTCTTTTACACCAATATCTTACTTAAAATTACACGAAAAAATAAATAATTTAACTTGAGAAACACAGACAGAACAGAATCATAAACAGCATCATGTTTTCACAGGTTCACAAGTTCATTTGTATAAGATCATCTGCAACTTACACTTGTTGGAATTATGCACACAACTTGATGCTATTAAAACTGTCAAAAAGTTATAAGAGACAAGATTAATGTCACACTGATTCTTATACCTTGATGTAGATAAATCAAATCTCAGTTTGCCCTTTCCTGATCTGCTGGTGTCCACTGTGAAAGAGTAAACTGACTCTGCAATGCTGACAACAACATGTTCACTTTGCATTAAACATAACCTTTAGCTTTTAGATGGCACAACAATAGATCTTAGTACATTTAGGCATCTATCTGGTATATTTTGGTATTTGTTATGCTTTTGGGTTCAGTCTGGTAGGAGTTAAGTCTAATCCTTGTGCTACTACTATTAAGAAATCACTGTGGAGCAGCCTTCAACTAAATTAAACTGGCACACAACTCTTAGCTTAATTTGTGTTGGGAAACCTGAAGGCAAAGACAGTTAAGAAAAGGTTTAAAGACTTTAGACCTTTAACAACAGGGTGTCAAAATAAAACTACAGATACTTTTTCACTGTGAGCCTCATGACCTCAAGATTTTGTGGTTAGATCAAACACAACATTGATTATGCAATAGCATATCCAATAGCACAGAAAATCACAATGATATGATGGGTGAGGATATTATCCTCATACAAATTAAATTGTTAAAATATTAATGCTGCACTATTCAGCGGCATAAATATTTTAAAAGCTGTTTGCATATTCTGCCTGTTTTTCTCCACTCTTCGTGTTTTATTCTTATATTTACTTTGCAAACTGTTCTGACAAGTACTAAACCACGTGATTTATCATTATCAATAGAGAGGTCTGCAGTAACTCCTGGCCTCTCGTCCCATGGAGAAATAACGCTGCTTGAGACCCTGCAGTCTAAATGGGAAGTCTGGTCTTATTCAGTTAAAGTAATAAAAACCGAGGAAATGGAGCCAGACTGTCTCGGTACAAATTACCAGAGATGGAGGGCATGGGGAAATATGCTCAGGCACATCAACAGGGAGATGCCTCTGAGTGTGTGTGTCTGTGTGAGTGTGTGTGTGTACAGTACACACACACTATATGTAATTCTATCATACAGTTTAGCTGCAGTGCTCTGTAGGTGGCATTACTAAGTTATTTCTGCTGCCATGTTTGATCACAGCTGATGGAGCTTCTACTTCTATCATATATTCATATATTCCATCGATCTTCTATCCTGGTGCCACCCACCATTTCAGCATCTCACCAGTCCTGCCTGCATACCAGCATCCACCTGTAGGCTGTGTCCACCTTCAGCAGCTCCCAGTTTATTGCCAGCCCCTACTCGAGATTAGATTTAAAGTCTGTGTTTAGAAGAAGTGACAAGGTCAGAGACTAGACTTTAAATTTTCTTTAGACCCGGGGATGCAGTCTATATGAACAGATGCTGGAAGGAAGGGGAGAACTAAGTCACTTCCACAATAATGGGAGACATCATTTTATCATTGTGTGAATTTAAACAACACTTTGTAAAACCAGCACAACAGCACAGTCGTGCTGTATTCACCATTCGGTTGCAATAAGTTCAGTTCATTGATCAATACAATAATTTTTGTTTGCAATCTCTCATTAACCAGTTCCAACTGATTCTACTTTGCTGTTTTTCCTCTGATAATGAAACTCAACACTTCCTGCAGATGTTTCCATATAAAGGGTTTCAGGAAAGATGAGGGATGGTGCTCAGCAAACAGCAGGAAGACTGAGACTCACACCACAAACCTTAACCACATTATAAAACATTTATTTTTCAACAGGGATTTCGAAAAGCTTTGGAAGTCCTGCTGACACACCCGTCAGATCAGAAAACGCTCCTATTCATTCTCTGAAATATTTCAAAATTGGTAAAATACTGTCATTCAGTTCTGTACCGTGGGAGCAAATATGTCATTCTAAACAATGAAATGTTTCACTGATGTTTATTGCCATATATAGGACCCAGCTCATTAACTTCAAAGGAATGATTTTAGATACGTTTTATCTTCTCACAGAATCTGAAGGCTGGCTGTGGGTCAGGAATAAGAGGTGATTAACAGTGCACAGTCAAGTCGCCCAGCCTCCAAGGACACAAATGAAAAAACTAATGAATTCCATTAGGATGCGGCAAATGGCCTCTGTCAAGGAGCAGCGACCGGGGAATGTGTGTGAGCGTGGTGTCGTATGTGCGAGAGCATGTCAGCAGACATTTAATCACTCTGCAACTTTTAATTAAAGGCTGTGAGATTACTTAAAGCAAACAGAGTGAAGATTTGAAACACTTAGACCTTATTTGGTATCAAAGTATGGTTTAATGGGTACCAGGGTGCTGTAGCCCAGGAATACAATGAATTAGTTCACTGCCTTTTCAAGCTCTGCTTTAAATCCAGTCACAATCCAGTGGCAAGAGAACAACAGCTCTCGCAGAACAGAGTCATGCATTTCAATTGAGTGCACTTTGTCCGGTTTAAATTGCCAACCAGTTCCTCTCTCTCTCTCACACTCCTCCAACCTCTCTTAGAAAACCTTAAAGGTTGCATGTTTTACACCCTTCTGGTGTTTTATTTTAAGTTTTCTTATTCATCAGGAGATATATTTGTGGTTTTAAGTAACCAAAACCATCTCAGGGTAGTTTTACATTTCTTAGGCTTCTCTCTGGAGCTCTAGCAACAGCGAGCCAATCAGAAGAGAGAGGCTCTAAGTCTCTGTCAGCCTCTTCTTCAAAGAGAAAGCAGATTTCAGGCAAACAGTCAGAGAAGTCAAATCCTGCAAGGTTGGACACAGAGTCATGGCTGAGGGTGGTGACTGTTTAGTTGTGACATCACAAAGTTACAGAAGTCCTGACAGCTCGTTTTAAGGCACAGTTTATGAATACAGGCTGTGTGCATTTTGTCCGCAGACATGGGACCTTTAAGACTGTCAGGATTGGACTATGGGACACCGAGAGAGAAACCCTGCTTTTAGGGTTTGCAAAAGTATGTACATGATTTGTGTCACCAGGCGTAAGTGTGTGAAATGACTGTTCACGTATATACGGCAGCATAAACCCACTTTATTTGATATACACAATAAATATTTAGAAGGAAATAACAAATATTCCTTAAGACAAAAAAGGATTTAATCTGAGCAGATGGAAGGTAACATAACCAGTTATGATAGCCATGACAGTTAATATCCCACATGTTCTGTATGATATGAATAAATGAAACAGACTTAAACACTGTGAAGAGGAAACGTCTCCAGGAAGTGTCAGGATGAAGAGATAACCACTGCTGGTGACAAGCGTCTATCAATCTGACATCTCCATAAAGAGTTTTTTTTTTTTTTTTGGCTTCAGTGTGGTCTCCTGAGCTTTTATCCCTAATCTCACCAGGACTGTTTTTAAAATAATCTATTGACTTTTAAAGTAAAAACCAACTGTAGTGCTGTTCTTCTCATCTCTTTAAAGCCCCATGAGAAAGCATTTCATAGCATATAATAGAGCCGCTGTGCTGAAGAGGAGAAAAAATAGTTTTTATCGTATTCAATATGTCTGGATGGACGTTTCTATTGCAGCATGCTGTCTGTCCCTTTCCCCCCTTTTTCCTGTCTCACCTCTCACTGTGCACATGCTGTGATTTGATGTCACTTTTTCTATGCTTTTTTAGCAAATCCTGTGACAGCAGCGATTCAACCTCCCACACACTGTGGTGGTTATAAAACACTTTGAAGTTCCTATGGTCTGACCTTCTGAATGAAGCTGAGGCAGACGTACCGAACACATTTTCAGCATTGGAGATTTCTGGAGTGAGATGTACAGAACTTCCAGGATCCATACTTTTATTTTTCATTTTATGTTTTTTATTCACTGCAGAAATTTCTCTCAGTGTAAGGAATAGCTCACATTTATCACACCTCTCACTGTCAGGCCCCTGAGACCACTTCAGTAAAATGTTTTCAACATTCATGTATGCAGATTGGGACTTGACTCTATCGCAGGTACTGTGGCACAAGCAATGCATTCAGGGAAAAAAAATCACACACAGATACTTCAGAAACGTTCCCCTTTGTGCTGCTTTACATGCTGGCCACACATCAACACACAGATAAGACACACGTACTTGCACGTGCACAAACACACATGCAAACATGCCCGAGTGCTTCTCCCCCTTTCTGTTCGAGACACGGCAAATAAGCACCTCGCTGCCACCAGAGCCCAGCAATTTATGCATGAAGAGGATGCAGGGAGGAGAAAGACGCATCCATTTTCTCCTGACGCACACACACACACACACACGCACACACACACAGGCACTCAGAGCAACATGTTGCTATAAAACTGCAGCATGTGGCTGCTGTGGAAACCATCCCATCAGGACTTGAATTACAATATGGTGATGGAGACGTAGAACAGGAATGAAATGTGAAATGGAAGGAGAGGCCACACAGACAAATACACACTTAAGAACAACACACACACCAGATGGGTTGGACCCCATTTTCAGATCAGTTAGCAGTAGGGTTGTCACAAGAACCGATACTTTCGGTACCAATTCGATACCAACACGCAAAAAATACATCGATACCTGCTTTTTCTGGTACCGTCAGAACCGAATATTCAACTTTTCCCTCGGCGAGCCGTGTCGATTCTTGGTGGAACTGACGGGGGCAGTATACGCGTGTGAGCAGCACAGAGCAGTCAGCGGCGCTGAAGAAGAAAACCTGAGATAACAACTTTTATATACAGTCTATGGATAACAATAACAATGGCTTCAGCAAGTGGGAGTGGAAGCAACACGTCGGCTCGTTGATGAAACAGGTACGAAGAGTCGCGAGTGGAAATATTTTGCATTGGAGGCGGATGAATACGGAGCAATTCTAGACACAAACAAGCCGACATGCAAACAGTGCCTGGTGTTAGAGGTTTTAGTTATGTGAGATCAGGCTCCACACCACTGTTGTTTAGTTATTTATTTGCATATTTATAAGAAGAAGAATATTGTCTGTTTTATATACTTGAAGGCTCCATGCCACTGCTGTTCTTTTTTGAGTGTAAATAGTTGAATATTATTGTTATTTATTACCATAAAGCACAGTATTGCTTGTTTTTATAGTGGTATTAAATACTTGACAGTTTAAAGCAGTTTTCAATGAATTAGTGAATTTAAAAGTACATGGGTTCTGTTTTTTTTTTTTTTTTTTTAAGATATTTTTTGGGGCATTTTTTTGCCTTTATTGACAGGACAGTAGAGAGCGACAGGAAAGGGGCAGAGAGAGAGGGGGAATGACACACAGGAAAGAGTTGGGCCAGTTGGGAGTTGAACCGGCACTCGCCTGCTAAGAGCATCCGCTCATGTGGTACGCGCCCTAACCACTCCGCCATCGGGCCGCCCTGTGTTTTTTCTTTTTTTTTTTTTTATTGTGGTATCGAATTAGTATCGAGAATCGTGGAAAATCACAGGTATTGGTATCGACTCTGGTATCGTGACAACCCTAGTTAGCAGTACAGATGGCGACAGTGTGTATGTGTATGGATATGGGCAAAGATCAGGGTGTTAGTACCATAAAAAAAAAAAAAAAACACATACAGTTGCTTGGTATTTATTTATTGTTTGGAAAACCAGTGATTTGGTTATCAACTACTGGTTGGTTGTTGCTATTGTGCTAAAACCCCTGAAATGGCAAAATCTAGCTAAAGCAGGTCAGGCCATTGGAAGAGGTCTCTCTTGTTCTTGTGCTTAAATCTATTTGTGATCCAACAAAAATGAAATATCAAGTTTCTGACTACAGGAAGTCAATGGTAAATGGAACAGAGTGCACTTTCTAGTCTTATCGACCCCCAGTCAAAGAGCTTTACAGTACATGTCACATTCACCCATTAACATATCACCATGGTGGAACAGCTGTCAGAGGGAATTCAGGCTTCAGCATCTTGCTCAAGAACATTTTTGTAATGCCGACAGGAGAAGACGGGGATCAAACCACCGACGCTCTGAACAGCAGATCAGCCGCTCTACAGCCTAAGCCACAACCTCCAAGTGCATCCTTGGTTACCCCTTTTTATATTTAGTCCATAGTTTCTGATTCTCCTCCCAAGTGTTCAGGATTGATGCATTTTAAAGGAATACTCCACTAAAACCTTTGAGGTTAACAGTTTACAGCTAAACAGCTAACTATGCCAGTACCAAACATACACTTTATATTTAGTCATAATTTAGCTTGTCTTGGAAAATTAGTTTAAGCAAATAAAAAGAGTGGAGAAGATAGTTATAATACAGAAAAACAATAGGAGGAGTCTATGGATGACTTTATACCGTTTCTTGGTCTTGAAACTGGGCCAGGCCAACAGCTGCTCTCCTCTGCAAAAAGGAATAAGCTACATTCACATTTCAGAGTCACTTTACCAGCCGACAAGGGGTCAGGGTTACAAAAAAATGGTTTTGGGCAAACTATTCCTTTCAGTGTCTTGCCATCCATTGCCATGTCCAAACACAACTGCATGTTATTGAGTAATGCTATGCTAATGCCACTGTCCACAGGAAGTCCAACAAAAATGAAGTCAATGCAAAATTTTCTTGAATTCCTTTGAAAAATTCTGTTACTTAAAGATGTATGTCTAATTCAAAGGCCTTTCCAACATGACAACTGAAACTATGAATAAACACTGACTTAAGGATGGTTTTTCATTTTCCTTTGGATTTGCTCGTGCTTTGTTTTTGGTATAGATATAAAGATCATCAATTTCAACACAACATTTTGGCTATTGATGAGCTTGAAACTCTAATGACATAATCCAGAGCACAGAAATCTAGTTGGAATACTACCAACCGTCTTATGAAGGTATCTACGAACCCACTGAGTTCAACCCACCAGCCAATGCGTTTTGAGTGAGTGGAGATGGAGAAAATGCCTTTTCACAGACACTGCTCCTATTAGTCTGGTATTGAATGTATCTTGGCTTTGGTGTGTAGACTCAGTTTGAGCTTGATGGGTTTTACAACAAGAGTAATTAAAGTGACGGACAGCCAGACTGGGGCAGAGGACACACCAAGTAAGGCTGTTGGGATAATTATTGAATTCTGTTAAAAGCTTAGTTTGCTGTCTGTCGGAGGGGTTAATAGGAATTTAGTAGCAGAGGAGGCAAGGACCGTCAGCAACTCTGCTCTCTCCAAGCTGAACTTCCTGCGGAGAAATGGCACAAGGTTTAGTTAACGCTTTAATCATCCTGCAACAATAAATATTGTCTTCGGCACAGACGACATTACAGAGATTCTGTGTTTTCTGTGTTAATGCACTTGACAGCTGAGGCCGTGCATCTGTTGAAATGTAAATGGCCATGACAGCAGGGCTGACACATTTTGATTTTCATGGGCAGTCAAAGACAAATTCATTGATTCTTTCATTCGTCCCGTTCATAATCAATGATACCGATCCTTGCTGAGACACGACTCACTGTAGTTTCCCTTTGCCATTATCAAAGTTCAGTTCTTAGCTCTGTCTTGTCTCTCAGTCTTGAACAGAAATCATCTTTTAAAGCTGAACATGGCAGAACATGGCAGCCTGAAGCCTTCAACCAATGTGAGTTTTGAGAAGTGACACTGAAACCTCAGGAGTTAAACTGCTGATAACAGCAAAATGCCAAATAGTACTAAGTTTCCTTTCATTCGACAGATTCTTCTCAAACAACCCTGCCTCCTAAATGTTATGTTTCTATAAAAGTAAACTGCAACAGCAAATATGTTGTACAAAACAAAACTGCAATGGAATTTATATTAACATAGTGAGGATATGTTGTTAATTTACATATTTAGTACAAATAAATTGAAATATTGAACAAAAATGTCAGATCTTGCAGTACAACATCCACTTTCAAGACTTTTTATGTTCATGTCTAGACTCTCACTGGTTAGAGTTAGAGAAAGACTGACTCACTGGAGTCGTTCTGATTTTTTACTCTCAGTCAGAATCACCTGGGCCTGCTCAGTATTTTTGTAGATGCCATAGAGCATGACTGGATGGTAATTGTGTAATTATACCATGCAGTGCACCTGTGTAGAAGTATCTCCATTCGTTATGTTTCTCCACTCATTTAGTCAGGTTTTTCCATTCGTTTGGCATCTGCCTGTAGATTTTCATTCATTCAAAGAACAACCAGTGATTATGTTTTTCCCGCAAAACCCGCTTGCTGTTGCAGTTTAGTTGCATATACGTGCATATAAACATAATTTCTAGGAACAGCGTTGATGCATGATACCTAACAGTGCTGCAGATCAAAAGGTGGTCTATGTAACACTTACTGTACAACTTGACTTGAGAGTGAAATCAAAAATATTGCAGTTTTGTGTTTTGACCTGAGATCCCAACACTTTTTTTAAATAGACGGTAACAGGCAAGCCTTGTAAAACTACACATCATGAATATTTTATTGATGCTATGGAAAACAATACTACTTGAAAGTCATCCGGTCGGCTATGGTCAGACCAGACAAATAGCCCTGTGTGGAACAAATACAAAAACCCACTGCTGGTATGAATGCTCTCTACTGCTCACATTGTCAGTGATCACTTCAGACTTGAACTTGCCCTAAAAGACCAAAAAAACATTTAGTGTTTGAAGGACAGAACACTAACACTCAGTCTAAATATAATGACTAAATCTACCCAGGACATCTTTTTATCATCCAAAATAGGCTTCTGATAAGAGAAGAGAAGAAAAAGAAGTCGACATAACGATGTTACATGGTGGACTCATCTCACAGTCTACAGAAAGTACAGAAGACAGCAACAGAAATGGCCCTCAAAATATAAAAAATGATTTAGCAGCTAATAACGGGGGAGGATGATCACTGACACTTTCATCAGTGTTATTTCATAGGTTATTTCGCTGTGTGTTGAGAGTAGTTGTGTATTGGATTGTGTTACTTACGCCCTGTAAGTGATACGAGTGGTAACGTCTTTAGGGATCGATCGTCTTCCCGTAAAAAGGACTGTAAATATTCACTGCAATTAAAGCGGCTCTGTATCAAATCAATTACTAAGTCACCTGAGAACCGGTGCATCCCACAACAGACGTGCTCCCTCTCACACAGACACACAAAGGCAGCGCAACTACATCAAAGACCCATGGCCCTGTGAGATGTATCTGCACCACTACAGGGAAACTGCTTCTACAGCGGCTTCATAAACTATACACACACAACACAACACAACACATCATCAGCTACACATAAAAGACACAACAAGATGTCTTTGTTCCATCAGATTCATGTCAGGAGCAGTTTTCTCGGTTGGCCCCAACAACTGTACCGAGATGTTGAATTCAGCATCATAAATAGTTCCATGTAAATTACCCTTGGGTGCTGATATCTACTCGCTAAAATGAGCTGGGTCTGCCATGTTGCAATAAACCAGGTTTTCTTTGTGTGCATACGCACACAAGCAAGCCTAACCAAATGTAATTTACCAGCTGCTTTCTAATGGGGCTTCATTTTTTAATATAAATGTTGATAATCTATGATTACTCTCTGCACTGCAACACAGGGAGCTGAGATTTTCTTTCAAGTATTTATGAAAGTTCCTCTCTCACTCTCTCTCCTTCTCTCTCTCTCTTTTTCACTTCATCTCTTGCTTTTGGGAAAAGGTTTTTGAATACAGACATCAAGCGAAGATTTTCATCTTCCTGTTTTTACAGGCAAGGAGGGAGATGACTGCAGAAGCACTTCTGTGCATCATTAACCCTCATTCTTTCTGTGTTAATCATCTGTTTAGTGTTTTTTTGGTGTTTTTTTTTTTTTTGGCATGATTCCTCATAGTTTTGAATCCAGGCAAACTGGGAATAAATGCATAAATAATGTGGTAAGTAAAATGATCAAAAGTCAAAGTATAAAAGAGGGAAGCAAAGCTGTCAACACTATATGAAAAAATATCTCTTCAGTTTAACAGGCCTGAGCTTTCAGGGTTGTTATTGAAAGATAATAATAATAATAATAATAATAATAATAATAATAATAATAATAATAATAATAATAATAATATTTTTTCTATGTTGAGGATGGTGGAACATCCTTTTCCAAATTGTGGTGGCATTAAATGTTAAATGTCTGCTGCAGCTGAGGTTGGTCTGATCAGTCCCAGTGACTTCAGGGTGTGGAACATCAGTAGTTTTGCTATGTTGCACCAGGTGTTTATCAAAAGCTGGTACTAAATGAATCTCTTTTTTTTTTACTTATTCCTTAGTCTGATACTTCCCAATAAGACAAGTTCTTGTGTGGCTGCTTGTGTATGAGAACAATCACAGTGGTGCATTTCAAAAGGCTCCAAACTGCAGGATGCAGAGGTGGAAAAAAAACACAGACTGCACCAATTTTCACCAGGATTGTCTTATTTCAGTGCTCAGTATCACCCGATACAGAAGTTAAGGTATCAGAATTGATATGGGGAAGGAAAAAATGGTATCAGAACATCTCTACTGGACATAATCAGAAAGTTTGAGGTTTTTATGTCATGTTGTGTTTAGGGTATGTCATGTTAATATGTTTCCAGGTCAACAATCAAGTTTATACAATGTTGGGGAATTGACTAACTTAACTCCTAAGTATAAAAGGTCAGATTTCTTGAGTTGTATCCCTTCCATCGAAGGATGTGTTCAGTGGATTTGATCTACTCATCAGAGGCTTGTTCAAGTGACTCCGCTTGCAGCCAGTGTTTACCTGTCATAAGTAAGGCTGAGCTTCAAGTTTCCAACAGATCATTGGTTACTGAGCTGCTTTGTGATAGTGAGAGAAATGGCATCAGAGCTAAGTGGAAGCATCAGAAGTCAAATTGTTATTCTCAGCAAAGAGGGGCTTTCTCTGCATCAAATCATGGCTAGACTCAAGGGGGGAAGGGGGCAGTGCATGCAGCTCTACAATGCTTTGCAGAAACTGGATCAGCTGCATCCAAAGCACGATCAGGTAGACAAAAAGTGACCACACCATCAGAAGATCAATACACCAAGCTTGGTTCCCTAGGAGATAGAAAGGCAATTTCATCACAGATTCAGAATTGGCTAAATAAAGAACGCAAGACTCCAATCAGCAAAAGTACTGTCAGACTGTGGTCTTTAAGGGACAAGCAGCAGTTTCGAAATCACTTCTCAGGTTGACAAACAAGGTCAAACACTTAGGGTGGGCTAAGCAACACCATCATTTCACAGTTGACAACTGGGGGAAAAAAGTCCAATTTACTGATGAGTCCAAGTTAGAGGTGTATCACAGTAACAGAAGGGTGTATGTAAGGAGACGAACAGGAGAGAGAAGTGATACCACAGTGCATCAAACCCACAGTTAAACAGTATGGTGGGAACTTTTAAATCTGGGGCCATTTTGACTTCTCTGGAGCTGGACACCTGCATCGAACTGACTATACATTGACCAAAAAGAAGTACTACTCCATTCAGAGACATGCTACGCTCCCTGGTTTGCATCTTTGTGGATGTTACCACCACCACGTTGCTCCTGGTACCTTTTGTCTTTTCCTTCTCCCATCTCCCCTTTAGCTCCACCTGGGCTGTTCCCATCCAAGCCTCCACAAGATGCACCTGGTCAGCAGATGAAGGTTTGAAAGCTCTGGTACCAGCATCAGGAGCCAGAGGCCGAGCACGGAGCATGTTTCTGCTGCCTCTCAGCCTAGAGTTTATTTGTTTTTGGTTGCTGTGTCCTTACTGTGTTTTCTGTAGTCTTGATTTTGGTGTCCTGGTTATTTATATATATTTGTGGTCTTTGTTGTTTTAGAAGTGTCTTGTTGGTCTGATGTGGTTCACTGGTGGCATGTTGTACGCCCCTTCGGGCCACCCAAGGGTGGGACGTAACAGTGGAGAGGGATTCATGCTGCAGCAGACTAATGACGCCAAAAGCTTTGCAAGAACGAGTTGAAGACCAAGGAGTCATGATTCGTGGACTTTCCTCCACAGTCACCTGACCTCAACCCCACTGAACATTTATGGGGGCAGTGTAAGACTGACAAAGACGAGCATTGTGTGACATCACAACAAGCTCTTTGCTGGGATAACATTGGAGTCATCAGGTACTGCACAAACTTGTGGAGTCCACACCAGCTGGACTGCATACTGTCATTAAAGCTGAATGGGGACAAACCAAATGTTATGATATTCGGAAGTTGGTACACATTTTTTTTTAACTCAAACTGTCCAGCTGATATTATTAGCATTAGCATTACATTTGAAACAAATACAAAATAGAAGTGTCTTGACTAGTGGTCTCTGATTTTTGGAGCCCACTGTTTGCACACTGTCCCTACCACAAGGTAAATAAGGAAGTTAACCTACTTCCCATTTATTTTCCATTTGTCAGTCTCTGAGCAATGTTATAATAGCTTGGTAAAGACCCACATTAGCAGGACGGCACAATGAAGCTATGGATTAATACTCTCTGATCCCTCGCTGTCAAGCCCATTAAAATGTATGCAATTTGGTATTATCTCTGGTGCCATGCTTTCCTGTCTACTCCACGTGGTGGGGGACTGAGTTAAAAACGACTCTGAATGTATCAGTGCCTCATTTGCTGCATATAATGACTCACCAAGTCTTCTGCTTTTCTTTGCCTCTTCTTCCTCCCTCTCTTCCCCTCTACCCTCCGTAAAAATAGAGATAAGGCATGCCTATCATTCCCCCGAGCCTGTCAATCATAATTCACTGCTGAAATTACATTCCCCCCCGCCTCACTCTGGCTCTGTGGAGGGTAGAGCAGGGACTCTTCATGTCTACAGATATTCTGCTCCTACCAACATCATATTTTCTTTTCCAAGAGGGAGCAGACAGTCCAGTCCCCACCTGTATTTTCTCCTTATAAAAACTTATGTCAGGATCTTTCTGCTATAACAAGGTAATATCGACTTCATGTATTGTCTGCAGACTGCCTGTGGAATTTCATGTCACCAGTTGGGCTCAGACTTGTGAGGTTCAGCAGTTTGATATATTAAGTTGGTATTCATATGTACTGGTCACAGGACATTGGCTTTAATGGAGAAATAGAAATTAGTACAGTCAGTATAAACCAGCTCTGACATGATTAGGACATATTAACCATACAGATGATCAGTGCTACATTAGTCATTCATGTTGGTAATCTATTAGGGGCCTCCCACTGTTTTGCCGGGGCCCCCTGCAGTGGAGGCTCAGTACCTTCTAATGAACCAAAGTTCTGCAGTCGGTCTGAACGCAGCCTTAGGGTTTGCCTCTTTGCAACTACTGTAACAGACACATCAGCTGTGCATGCTGGGATACGTTCCATGACTGCCCTCCACCCACACGAGTCTAGGAATAAGGTATAAATAGCTGTTTAGTTCATATCCAACAGCAAATTTATCAAGTTGGCTACATTTAATAGACTTCTACTTTTCCAAATAACACTGGTTTACTAAAAGATGTGTTTCACAAGTTGGACAAATCTGACTCGTGAACACTTACAACACGATACAGTATCTGCAATGCAAATCAAGTCCAAAAATAGCAGCTTTCAAAACCCTGTGCTTGTCTAATAGTAGTTTGAACTGTAGTCAGCGCAGCATCTGCTCATTATCTCAGGCTTGGAAAATTCACATTTTACATGTCGCACTGGTGTGAAGGATAAGGAACAGAGGCGGAGTGGACCGCACGATGATCACAGTGCTGAAAATATCGCCGCTGGATGAGCAGTGGCGCACACGGAGAGGATCTGCTGATTAAGAGCTGCCAGTTGTCACAGTCTCATTCACACTGACACGTCGTCACACCTCGTACATTTGATGCCTTCAGCGTGGCCTCAGTTTACTGAAGAGGCTCTGCACACGTCTCATGTTACTGTACTTTTTCAAGCAAGTAGTGAATTAATCACCTGCCAACTTCGGAAAGGTTCGACTACTTCTCCTCTGAATATCATCAACATGACTGTACAACCTACTGTCATTCCCTCATAGAGAAGAGAGAGGGCTTGTAGTCCTGGGTCCAACACAGCTGTGTAATCTATCCAGAGAGTAACAAAGCAAACAACCTCCACCGTCTCCAGACATAAAACATGCACATCCTCTTCATCTTTCAGATAATTTCCTTTCTCACAACCAAACAGTGCAGACAGATGGCTTCATGACCGCCCATCTAAACCACAGGCATCTGCATGTGTCTGCACGAGTGATTTATACATACAGTATACATCAGTTCATTCAGGCTTCATCCTGTGTGTGTTTTCAAGTTAGAGAGACTGGCAGTGGTGAGATGTAGTTTGCCACAATAACAATAACAACCTTAAAGGTGCAGGAGAAATGCAGTATTAAACAGAGTATGTGCAGCTTGACAAGTTTGATAACTAGTTTAATAAGACTCCTCTACAGTCAGAAAAACGGCTTATTAGCGTTTAGCAGGACAACTTTATCTGGTGTTACTGATTTCTCCAAGATGATTTAAGATTTAGCTGCTGCTTAATTTCTATGATATATAAATGAATATAAATAAATGAAAATCAATGATAATAATGTATGATAAATTAAAACAAGACAACTGAGATGGTGGAGGATCAAAAGAGATATTTGAAGGACAGGAAGTTCTTTTTCATGCTGTTTCAATTCCCACTACAATTACAAAATTCAGCAGTATAATGATTTCCACTGTACGGTGAAAGATGTCGAGCATCAGACTGTGTCTTAATTACAGTTTGACCAAATATACAGTTGCTGTGTTTTCTCTTTGTAGGACACTTTTGGTCATTAAAGCCTGACATGAGAATTGATAATTGGTAATTGTGAAAACATAAAAACATATTTCCGGTGAGTCTAAATCAGCATGAATCTCAGAGTGTAGTCGTAGAGAGCTGAAGAGAGTGCAGAGCGTCAGCAGCCTCTGGAGACAGATAACCACCCCTACAAAGGATCTAACAGTTGCTCGTTTGCTCCATCAAAACTGAATCAGTGGACAAGCGAAACACAGACTGGTCACGTGAAAACAGCTTCTCATTAACCACATTCTACGCACATGTACACACATTATTAATTATGATGATTATCATGATTAAAAAAACAAGACGGTTATAGAATACATAATGACCAAAAGCTTTAGGGGCCGAGTCTTCCATTTGGGGAATGTATAATTAATATCAGTCCTATAATAAGCCCATACTGTACTGATGATGAATTATAATAAGTTTCATGTGATTATACTGTAATCATACACAGCGTGGTGGAACATCTTCAGGCTATACTAAACATTTCAGCTGCACACTCCTGTATCTTTTAGTGCATTTATACAAAAGTTGTCAGGGTAATCTTGGAGGGATTACTGCCATCACTGAAGGGTGGAATATAAATTGTTGTAATAATCAGCTGTCCAAACTCTGTTTAGAGATAATACGAGGATGCAACAGAGGATGTAATAGGCTTACCTCTAACTTCACATCTTTGTCCTTGATGTTAACAGAACAGCAGCACTCATTAGGCAAAAGTAAATCCCTCTTCTAATTATTTCTCTAGTGATGGCAAAATCACGATGTACACAAATAACACAATGAGGTTAAAGCCTTGGCACATCCCGAAGATTATTATCACTGCGTTAAAAAGCAAGTGACACTCAGGCAGCGTCTACAAATAGGTTCATAATTTTTTGAGATAAAATAAGGAGCTCTAATCAAAATAGAGCGAGCCTCCTATCTAGCTACAAAGATACTGTCCAACTCTAGTTCAGATTAAAGAATGCAAATACAGAAAACCAAGAAAGTTTTTAGTTTTATTTTGTAAGAAAATTACTATCAAACTGAATTTAAAGTTTTAGCCATACAGCACAGAAGTTCACTTGTAATCATCCCCAAAAGGAAAAAGGGGGTAACTGAGAGGTAACTGTGTCAAACAGAGATAATCTTAGAAACTGACTACAGATTTTTAAATACACAGCCTGTCAGGTTCCCACCACTGACTGGTGAGGCACCGACATGGAGCAAGCTTAAACTGTGGCTGAAAAAAAGCTGTGGCTACAGCTCAAAACCTAAAACTGACATGATCAAAAGGATGTTTAGATAAAAATCTAGTACTATTGGCATCAAAAATGCATAGTTTGACAGCTCTTTGAAACTTCCCGAGATAATTAAGTACACTGACACCAGAATTAAATATCTGGCGAACAAGAAGAGTCTACAGCTGCTGAGTAAGGGAGGACAGGACAGCAGATTTGTGTTTGTAAGTAGTGGTTTCCAATAAACATAATGTATAGAATTTTGCATTAAATACCTTTAAAGGTCATTTTCTTAAAATTAGTTTTTCTCCTAATCGCCAGTTCAGCAGAACACACACACACACACACACACACACACACACCGCACTGTCCAGTTTTATTCCTATCTATATTTTGAAGGCATTTACAGAGGGATTTGTTCATATATCATTCATAGCCTGATTTATGTAACCTTTTATATGGCTGGTTGACAGTATTTTCTTATTCATAGAGTGATAAGAAGAGATTTACAAAATCCCCTCTGTAAAAACCTTTGACTTCAACATGTCGACAAAATCAAACAAGAATTTTAAACCTGGCTTCATTCAATGATCAGATTTGTGTTCTGGATATATAAGCAAATTCACGCACATCTATTTAGATCATAGATATGATGTATAAGATATTCTTAGAGCATGTGACATTTTCAACAATGTCTCCTGAGCATTTATTAAAAGTATTCGTAAGTGTGTGTGTGTGTGTGTGTGTGTGTGTGTGATGTCTCTATTTGAGTGAGACAGATACAAATATAATGACTACATACTGGTCTCATAATTGTTTCATTTCATCACACAAAAACAAAAATACTACAAATAAGCAAGTGATCACTATTTAATCCCTGTGTATCCTCACCTTTCCCCTGGTTTTCGTCTGAGGATTCCAGCAGTTTTGTGTCTACTTTATGTGCACACACTCAGTAGTGTGTGTGGGAGAGAGTGAGTGTGTTAAACCCTTTGTTGCTAGCTCACAGTGAAACAAAAAGTGCCACTGGTTGTACAGAGGGTTATTGGAAAAACCAACATTTCAGCAAGTTTGCCTGGAGGCCGAGTTCATCCCTGAAGCACTGGCAGCAGAAGAAACTGCTCTCGTCTTTTTACTCCAAATTTTCTCCATTCTTCTTCCTGTTGATAATGAATCTTGGTCTATGTCTATTAGGCTGTTCTATTTCTTGCCATCTTCTCACCTCCAGTGTTTTAGTCTGTCACATCCCAGTGGAAATGTTCCTGTATGCCTACAGTGGATAATTGGTTCCACCAGGCTTATTTATTGAATATTAATGCCAAACTGATGCATAAAGCGGCACATAAACACATATCCAGGTAGAGTCCAGCATGGGCCTGAAATTTCAACTCTATCCTGATTTATTCTGGTCCTTACCTGCCTCTGGCTTATCACCTAAAAAAAATTCAGCATGAGCCCAAAGCCAACATTTTAACATCTGATATCCTTCTACTTTCTGGCAGCAGGTACCAGCAGGCTAAGCAGCGGAGCCCAAACATCCTACTCTCCAGTGACTGGCTCCAGCTCATCTAGGCGTACTCAGGCCAGATGGGATATGTTGTGCTGTGGGTCTGCGCCAGGCTCTCGTCCCATTTGGACGTGCCAAGAATATCTCTACAGGGAGACATCCAGGGTTTACAAGGTCTTTCAGGCAGCTTCTCCCTCCCACCACCCACCAATCTGACCGTGATGACATGACAAAACAAGCCTATCTTTGATGTCCCTCTGGTACCAAGCACATGTATGAACTCAACCCATCCAGGTTTGTCCAGCATTACCCACAGGAGAGCTATGAAATGCCCTGGTGGTGGGCTCTCCTCGACCAAGCAGGCTGAATACTTTCAAGTAGCACAAACAAAGCCAGTCCTTCTGACATGTTTCTTCCTTCCAGGTTTGCTTTGATGTGTCACTATAACATGGAAGTATCAAAGCTCCTGTAACTCTCCAGCGTCTGGTGCCTCTTGTTGGATGACCCGGATGAAGGCCAAAGACACGAGATGCTGGCAGAGATTTGATACTGAGGCATCCCAGTAGCCTAATGGTTAAGATGCATGACACATAACGCAGCGTTCCCAGTTCGAAGACTTTGAACCCCTACTCTCCAAGATCTCTTTTAACTCTTCATCAATATCTCACCATCTGTAATTACACAGAACTGAGCTTTTTCTCTTTCCCCCAGAGGGACTAATGTACTTCCCATACCATTCCATGTCTGCAAAATCAAACAGTAAGCAAATACCTTAATTTGCTGCTCCTTTCATTATTTCAACTTTCACGCTATTCCCTCAAATGCACATATAAATATATTTAGCTCTTTGAAGCAGAAGTAAGCAGTGCCTCTAAAGTCCTTCCAATTCACTCTGATTACTTGTACAGTTTTCAAAGTTGGCTGGAAACAAGCCCACTACTTAGTCATCAGACTCCTGTCTAGTTGATAGAGCTTTCCAACATAGAGCTTGATACTCATCAAAATCCACAAAATCCCATATTAAGTGAAGCAGGACTTCATCAAGGGCAGCATTTTGTGGTTAATGGCTTTTTTTTTTTAAAGATGATCATCGCATCCATCTGGATGACACCCAATTTTGTACAGATGCCTTTCCGTCTGATGTGTTTTGGGGGTTTCTGTCCAGGATGCTGAATGGCACCCCCGAGTCCAATTGAACTTGTTCAAGGCCCTCTTTACCCTCTTTTTACAAAGCATACCCCATCATCATCACTGCACTCCTGCGGGGACAAAGGAATCGATATTCATTCCTGAGGAAGAGCATATTTTTAATTCTGAGGATGAAGATAATCCACCGCTCCCATGTCTCTTCTTCGCTGTCTCACCCTGTTTGGTCACTGAGTCACTTTTCCATTTCTCCTTGCGATTAATTGTGTGCCTTGCCTCAATATGATGAGGAGACCCAGCTCTGGTCCCTCCATTTTCAGCTGCAACATTCAACATTTAAGCCCTCCCATAGATGACTTCATCAATGTTTCACAACTCGTCGTCATTAATAGCCTCGCCCCTGGCACCTTCTCTTCATATTGGACAGAGCTGAATTCCTCCCGCTCCCTGCACAATCTAGTTAACCTCATTTTTACCTCCTTTAACCTTGTCACACTGACTTCATTTGTCTCTTAGACCCACTTGGAATTTTTTGTTGAAGTTGCTGATGTCTGCCTAAATGAAATCAATTTCTTTTCTTTTTGCCCTGTCTGCCTTCAACACACTCACACTTCTCATTACTCATCTATATTTTTCAGCAGCACTGGGTCCCTTTAATTCTGTGGCTGCCACTATATACCCTTCTCTGGATGCTTTTCCCTACATGCAGCATGCTCTACCTGTTAACACTATTTTCTGTTCAGTTCCCTTCATCATCCATCAATATTTAACCATTTCACAACCCTTACATTCAAACTTTTCTGCCATCTCAGCTCACTTACCTAAATTCCTTAAGATTTTCCTGAAAACAGACCCTATTTGTACTTTTACCTATATTTACCATGACCCTGTAATAATTACTCAATATATTTACATTAAGGAACTATCTCTCAATATAATAGTTTTTCAGTGGTAGTGGTGGAGTCTGCCGTTCTCACACTGAATAAAGCTTAGCTTACTGAGCTTAAGGGATTCAGAGCTAATGGAGGCAGCATGTGATCCATTTCAATGTTATGTCATTGATAACAAAGTCACTTTCTGCTAATACAAAAAGAGCATCCTACTGCTTCTACTTTACATTAAAAGCATTCAACTGGTGAAACATACAGTGGTTTTTTCATGTGAAAGGCAAAGATGGATCATTTTTTTTATTTTTGCAAATGACTAAGGGAACAAGAAGGAACGCACACGAAGAGATGCAGGGAGCTCCTAAGCAGGGCAACCAGCTGTACCATGCCCTTCTGTTGTGAGGAAGAAATACTTGTGAAGCATGAAATCAGATGACAGTTGCAATTATTTTTGACTGCTCTTTATTAAAACAACATGAGTTTGTTTGGCTGCACTGTATACAGATACACCAGTTGGTCTTACGTTGTGTTTTTGACAAAGCAGCTCCTCAAAAAACTGCATTTCCTATTACCACTACGAAAACCAGGACTGGGCTAAAACTTCAAACAAAAACCAATCAAACTGGCAATTTAGTTGCAGAAAATTCAAAATTCAACCCTACAAAATGATCAGTGCAATTCAGAAAAAAAACTGCAACTCAACGATTGTCGATAAAGTAATTATCAAGTCACTTATCAAGCAAAAATAAAACAGTTCATTTTTGCAGCTTCTCAAATGTGATGATGATGATTACATTGATATTATACTGCAGACTTTTTTGTGGCTGTGGCTCAGGGGATACAGTAGGTCAGCTCCTCCAGTCCACATTTCAGTGTATCACTGGTATGATTGTGTGTGCATGGTAGAAAAACGCTATAATCGTAAAGTGCTTTGTGGTCAGTAAGATTAGAAAAGCACTATGTAAGTGCTGTCCATTTACTATGATATCCAATGATTTGTACATAATGACCTTTAAGTCTACACAATGTTTCATGTTACCCTCCTGTGTTTATGGATTGTCAATGTGAATCCATCTCTTCAAGCCCTCAGTGCCGTAGTAAATCAAACAACTATCATCTCCACCACACCTGGCTGTCTTTGTTTGAGTGTGACAGTCTTGTATCCTGAGGGACATCCTTCCTGTCAGGCATGCTTGCCTACCTTACAGCTCTCCCTGTGTCATGCCCAATCAGACAAAATCTCGGCTACTGCAGTCAGAAGAGAATGAACTCTACCACTGTCTCTTATTCGGTTTGTCTTCTATCCAGCTTTTCCCCCCTACCAACAAATCTCCTTTCTAAAGAACTATCTGCGCCTGGAAACCCTGAAAACTGCTTCAGAAATGCGCCTGCAGAAGTGCGCAGAGAGGCTGACAAGGAGGTCCACACATCTTCTCGTTTGGTGTCAAAGCTGACAGCCCGTCAAGAGAAAACTGCAGCGGATTGGACAGAACAAGGCAGCACCAACACACACATACACACACATACACATTACACCATTAAAAGTATATTCTGTCAAGACAGCAGTTAATAGACCGTGAATGCACGCACACACACACACACACACACACACACACAGTTGAAGTCTTTTCTTCTGAGAAAACAAGAGTAACAGAGTGCACACACATGCACACTCGTTGGTATTCTAGTGTTGTGGACTGGGAAGGTAGAAAAAGAGAAGTTTGACTGACCTCTCCTGTTGACCTGTAAGATAACCTTTGTGTGTGTGTGTGTGTGTGTGTGTGTGTGTGTGTGTTCTGCAGCTTGAAACCACCAGCCAAATGGAGAAGGTCATGGTTTGCAAGGACTGCTAAATCCACAGAGTCAAACTTACATCTTACTGACAGGAAATAAATTAATACTTAATATTTGAATTAATATTATCAGAAACCCGCTCTTTTACCCATTTGCTGAGAATAAAAGAACTCATGAAGGTCTTACAAGTTCCTCAGCTGTTGCAAATCACATTCAGTGATGCTTTTCTGACATTAGAAATCAAACACATTTAATTAGCTACTTTTTACTTCATGTATCAGAAATATTCATGGATCTGTGTTTATGACTTTCTGGACCTAATTCTCCATCTCTTAAAGAGACTGAGCAGAATTAGTCAATGGAAGTTGGTTAAAGTACAGAGGTTACTAATAGGTGGACTGTGGTCCTGATTCGGACGTATAACCTAGAAGTTATTGAGGATTATTACATTTCAAGTGTTCCTAAAAAAAATGTACCTAATATTGGACAGACTCTGTAGAGATTAAGCCTGATTTTAACCCCAAACTGATCATCCCAAATAAATTTAGAATCAGGCCAAATTTGCACCAGGTCAGCTGTCATTTGATGTTCGGTTCGACGGGGGCTGTAGTTCCTGATTATCTGCTCAAACAATCAACAGTCTGGGTGTTGGATGAACAGTCTGATATCTGAAATGTTAGGGTTAGGGAAATTTTGGGCCGCTGTCTTGTAGTGTGAGCTGTCCCAGGACCAGTTTTCCCACATGGCTGCTGTCAAAACATCTGTCCTAAACTGTAATGAGTCCATTTTAATATTATTGTGTTATACATGTTGTGGCTTGACTAAGAGTGTACTGTGTACTCTAGAGTGTACTGTGATATAAATACCAACATAACTGGGAAACACTCAAGACCATATTCTCAGCATCCTCCCTGCCATGTGTGTGTCCATATTGTTTTCTTCTTCAGTACTCAGGGGTATGGTATTTATTTTTAATGGTTTTTTTTGCAAAACCCATTTATGAAGAGGATTAAACATGTTTTAATATTTATGTGTATATACTTAAGATAAGCTATTACCATTAACTGTTAACATAAGGCAATTTCTTGATAATAAATGTACACATACAGCACTGAATATGTTTATGCAGCCAGTGTAGAAACTATGGGGAGAATGAAAAAATAAATTATTTACATACTGTGTCAGGGTTTACTATACAGTGCAACACAAAATGTGCATATATCATTTATGTACAGAATTATTGCTCAAGTAAGTAGGATGAGGTGAGGCACTGACTGCAAACTGTGGGTTTATGTTTTAAAAGCAGGAAAAAGAGGAAGCAAAGGTTTCAGAGAAAAGCAGGAAAAAGTGAATCGGAAGTCACTGGTTGAAATGTGTCACTGCTTTCTCTTTCTGTGTTTCTTCTACTGTCTGTCATCCACACACACACACACACACACACACACACACACACACACACACACACCCCTTCACAGCTTATCACTAAGTGCTCCAGGTGAGTTGGTGATTTAGACCAGCCATTTCCAAGCCTCTCTGTCTGGCTGTAATGACTCTATCCTGAGCCTGCTGGCAGCAAGAGATACTGAGAACTGAAGTGAAGTGCTGAACAGCGACTACAGGGGATGGACCCACTGCAGTGACTGATGATCAATTAGACCTGGGGTTCTCCAATTTTTTTTTCTTCCTTGCCCACAGCCTCCAAATGGATCATTGTATCTGACAAGATTTTGGACTAAGGATGCCAGCTTGGGAAATATTTCTTTCCAGAATGATTTAGCACAGAAGGCCAGAAAGATGATTTGTTCCTCAGCCCTTGTATAACAGAGAAATTAAGATACAACTGAAATATCCAACACTTCCTGGTATTTGCAGATATTTTTCTGTGCATATCCGTGGAGGCTCACACAATCAATGACCTCTGGGATTCAGGAGAGACCCTTTTGGTGATACATCTGGGAACAAGCTTTAAGACCTGCTTGATTTAGCTAAACTACATCGAACTGCAATGAATGACTTGAGTTCTCACACAACCTGAGGACTTCCTAGAAGTAAGGCACAAATGGAGGTGGATAGAATTACACTGAAAAAAATATGTTTGCATTGATTATTTATGTTATGTATGTCAGGTCCTCTGGTATCCTCTTTAAGGTTACCCATCAAATATCTTTCCTTTTATCTCAATGCCAACATCACTGTACTGCTTCTTTCCAGAGAATAATACATCACTGCCAAAGCAGGGGGTGAATATATCAGAAGCCAGTTCCCACTGATGATCTTTAATCTTATGTTGAAAAGATTTGCTCTAAGTCACCAAATACAGAATGACACGTGGCCTCACACTGTACTGGATACCACTGAGGATAGTCATCATGTCAGGTTTGCACCTCATTCAAGACATCGACCTCAGAGCGTTTGGTTTTTTATGATCATCATATGATTGTACAGTTTGACAGTATTTACATCACTGCCACCAGTCTGATGAAATGTCATGAAGATTTTTTGGAAGCTTTGCAAAAATGACAAACTCAACAAGCGTGTCGACTTCGTGCAGCCTTGTTTTGTGTGAGTGAGTGTGAGTGAGACGGAGACTGTCTGAAAAACAACACTTGTAACAAACCAGTTTGGTTCAACCATACTTCGGCCTATAAAAAGCTGTTCACAGGGTCGTACAGTGGAGTCTGTGATGCCTTATTTTTGTACATATCTGAAATTAAAAATGCAACATGTATGTAAATAGGCAGATATACAAAAACCTCACAACTGTTTTCCTCTGCTGAACAGCAACAACTGCCTCTGTGTTGGCAGAGATGCCCATACATGGCCTCTTGCTACATTCAACAAGCCCCTCCAACCTGAGTGACCCATAAAAGTTGTTTGTCCCAACCCTGGGATACAACATATAAGAGCATCTCCTTAAATAGTGCCCCTACAGCTGCAGGCATACCCGACCTTTGGGTTTGTGTAATGTGTCACTCTTTTGTACACTTTATTTCATTTGTGTTCATTTCAAAGTTTCAAGACCAAACATAGTCTAACACCTGACTTTGAATGACGCAACATCCGACCTTGATCTGACCTCCAGACCAGCAGATTTCTCCAGCAATCTTTTCTCAATTTTCCTCACTTATGTGGTGAGTTTTGGTGTTTATCAACGCAGCTGTTTGAGTTTGGATGTGTTTGTGTTTGTGTGTTTGCATCTCCTTTCTGTTTGGATTAGTTATGTGCTATCTGCTATTTATACAAACCCTCAGGCTCCTGTTTCAAATTTTGGCACTTATCTTTCTGTCCTTTTCTGTCTTCTCTGAGATGTCAAACTCCTGTGTTACCTGGGCATCTTCTGTCTCTTGGTACAACCATCAGTGGTTTTCACACATTCCCAGTCGATCTCATTATAGAGACGTTCCAACTGATAGCTGGGGAAAATATAACTCCAAAAGTTGTTGCCAGTAGAAGACAGATAACAATGCTCCTCATATCACTGCAAATATCTTTACAAGCATCGTTCTTGTCACCCTCTGACAATCCCTCTCATCTCCTGTGGGGAAAAAACTGTGCAAGCCTTCACTCTCTGCAGTAATGTGTCAAATAATACAAATTGTGAGCAAGCTACGTGTCAGTTTTTCCACTGGGGCAGTAAAACTACAGGTTACTTGGGGGAATTATGAAGTGAGGCAAGCAAACACAGAGACATTTACATTTATTCATTCGGCAGATTCTTTTATCCAAAGCAACTTAAAAGTGAGAGACAAAGTACTTAGTACTAAATCTACTCAATGAGTCAAAGCGCAATGAGATCAGGTAAAGAAGTGGACAGTAAGTGCAGGTTAGGGTTTCTACCATCAGGGAACGAGAACAGTCTGGACTGCAGTTGCTGTCTGTGTAGGGATGGCAATGCCAGATGACGTTTCTTGCAGGAACGCAGTGGCTGAGGAGTTCAAGTATATGGGTGCAGATCCAGAGGTCACTCTGTAGCCAAGCAATAGTGACTTGTGGTGGAGGTCAATAAGCAGCAAAGTGACCTCCTTTTAGGCTCACCAAAAATCAGACGCACTGCTACATTCTGGGCCATCAGTAAGGGTTCCTCTGTGCATAGAGGGAGACCCACAAGAAGGGCATTAGAGGGGCTGAGTCGAGAGATAACCACAGCCTAGACCAAGGGTTGGGTAAAGGCCTGATTTTACTTGTGTTATATAGCACCAAGTGGCCCAGATAACTGGTCATAAATCATGACACCCAGGTTTAGGTGAGAGATGAAGAGGCAATTTTGATGTTTACATTGTGAAGGCCATATTGATTGGCTGGGATGACCAACTTCAGTCTTAGAGAGTTTTAGCTGAAGGAGGCGTTCCTTCATCCATGTGGATACATCTTAGAGACAAGGCACAGATCTGCACCGAGACCGCGGGGTCATCCAAAGTGTCCTTAATGAGAATCTGGACTTCTAACAGTAAATGCTGAATCTTCAAGCATCCTTCTTGAAAATAAAATCCACCTCGGCTCTCAGGTCAGAATTCAATGACATATTATTTGCCGTACTTTAGTGACTTCTGCTGTCAGTATGCTAGAACTATAATAGAAGAGTGGATCTAATGACAGAGCAAACTCAACCAAGGTCCATTTAGTAGCTGTTCTGGAGCTCTCGATCATATCACGTGAGCTTCATCGACAGATGGATTTGTTCATTGTCGTGTTCATAATTGTAGATCGTTTTTGAGCACATTAAGGATTTGTTCGCTTAAAGTTTTAAAGTGAATTTTTGACCTTGGAAATGGAAGTTGATAAATAAAAATAAAAAAGTATCCAACAATATAAGCAAACAAACATAAGTAACAAAGCACTAAAGTCTGTATACAGCAAATCCATGTGCACATTGTGGGGAGAGGTAAAGTCAGGTGAGATAACCATGTAGCTACATCGATAACATGAGTTTACTGAACTGTAACTGACATAAACATGAGGCAAGCGTGGCTCTGGATGCTCTATCGTCTTTGTTTGTACACAGCTTGAACGCTGCTCAACGTCAGCCTGGGTATATGTCACAAAGACTCAGAGTCCAGAGCAGAAACAATATGAAATCCACAACAACAATAACCATGTGATTTTTTTAAATTGTCAGATCAAGTCAAGGACATCGAGATTACAGGTCAGTCGGTAATAATTGACCACATCTGTATCAACATGTCATAATCACACACAACATAGGTTTCCTGTATTTTCTCCAAGCACTTGTCTGAACCAACCTTTTAGTTTCCGATCGTACAGTTTCAAATGTTAAGGACTCTTTTGATGTATCTATAAATATACTACAATAAATGTGAAGCTCATGCATCAAAAACTTGTTTGAGACATTTATTTCCCTGTTTAAATAAAGAATGTTTTCAGTTTTCTTTTCAAACAAACATCCTCCAGGCAGTATGCAGTTATGCTCGGTTACTTCCTTGTAACCTTGTTTAAATTCAAATCTGATTTGCATTAAATTCAATTGCGCCCCCTTAAATTCTTTTATATCATCTCCCCCTGTGCTTGCTCTCCATCTCTGTGGCCGTAATGAGCAGGAGCACAGCGGACACTAAATCATCTAGGAGAGCAAATTACCGTAATCTGACAGGAGCCAAGCACCTGCACAGCACCTTCATAATCACAGCAAAAAACCCTGCATCTGTGTGTGTATATATATATATATATATATATATATATATATATATATATATATATATATATATATATATATATATATATATATATATATATATATATATATATATATATATATATATATATGTTTGGACTCTCCCAGGGGAAAAGGTCAATTCCCAGAATACAGTGGGTTGTTAAGGTGTTTAGCAGAGAGAGCCTGCCTCTCCTCTCACTGAAGCCTAAAGGTGAAGCCTAATAAGCGGAGAGGCGCTCTCACACACACACACACACACACACACACACACTTGCTCGCCTTGCATACCTTCCTCGGCCGCCTGTTCGGGAAAAGGGGTTTGACCTTTATCAGATGGGAGCACTAACACGCTAATAGCCCTGTCCACGCTCCAATTAGAGCTGGTAGGAGAAGGGCTGAACAGAGTACAGTCTCCCACAGAGGATCTGAGCGAGACATGGGAATTGTAAAGGTTGTCAGCTAAAGAAGAGGAGAGGGGCAAAGAGAGAGAAGACAGAAGTATGGGAAGAAATACAGAAACAGAATTATGGACAATAAAGACAATAACAAGTCTTTAAAGGAAGGCCATTGATGACTTTTTGTGGATGAGGGATTTCTAGGACAACAAGGTAAAAGGAATCAAACAACAAATAAATAAGAGGCCAGTTTTACTATGGAAATATCGGTTAGTGCCACTTCAAATAAAATAGCTCCCAATGCTATACCTGAACCTGAACACACAGCAAGAGCATTGCAGCCAACAGCAATCAAGAAAGGATAAATGATTGAAATTCTGCTCATGGTTTCCTTGTGGGGGTTGATCTGACTTGGGTTTAGATTTCACAGAGATGTCCCAGAGGACCCCGAAGGCTCTGAGTGTGTAACAGTGGGTGCAGAAACCAGGGCAAACCAGCAGTGCATACAACTGTTTCAGTTCTTGAACAGTTTTGAGGAAATCTTTGCATGCATGCTGTGAGTGATTTGTTCTTTTCTACATCATGTTTTATAGATAAATTAAATTAATTAAATACCTGTCAGCCAATTTAAAGAGGTCTTACAACCCTTGAGTGTTAATACAGTGCATCTGTCTGGAAGAAAACACTGAATTAATACTGTTTCTTAACATCAATTGATTGGCTTGCTTGACAGGCTTGCTTTAGATACTGCTTCGTCATGGAATAAGTTGTCACGGCTAAACGTGCTGTCTTCTGAAAGAAGACAAGAATACGTCTATCTATCTATCTAACTAGACATATATATATTTAAATATATGTCTGAAAGGAGCTTAGCTTTAGCTCAGGTTGATACTTCACTGCCAAATGTAACATTGGTGTCAAGTCCTTGACGGCTTTGGGGCTAAATCAAAGTTAATTTTATTTCTAATACTTATTAAAACCTTAATATAGAGGTCTTTATTAGACTTTAAAAGGAAGGATTAGACGCAGATCTTTTTTAAAAATGTCTTTGTACTTGCGCTCATAATTTTCACCTGGAGCATCAACCCATTCAGGAGCTTCTGTATAATACATAAAAAGACATGATCCAACATCTGCTTTTCTTTGAGAAATTTGTTTTCACTCCATGAATCCAAGTGCAGTCAGTTATTAAAAAAAAAACTACAGTTAAAAAGGTTATCAGCTGTCATATGCGCTGTGTGTGTATGTCGGTTCACAGACGGGTGTGTGTGCATGTGCAGAGCAGAAGGTTAAGTCCCCTTTCTCCCAGCAGATTGAACTGAGCACTGATGTGATATGAGACATGCCAAGTTATATCACCCTGGCTGATTGGATGGTAACAGGGGGTGATTACTCTTTTCTTTTTTGGCCTCACCAGCCTCCTCCGGAGCTTTATTAGTTTTTCAGACAGTTACAACGAGGATGGAGAGAAAGTGGAAAGTAAGGCAGATGGAGGGGGGAAAAAAGGGGGCGATAACACTGGGATTCAGTCCCTCTGGTGTCAAAGGACAATTCCTTGATGTTTACATATATTTGCATCCAAGATGATACCCATGCACACAACAGACTGGTGGGTTGTAACCTGGTATTCTTCCCTGAATTAAAACACAGTGACTTCCTGTTGGGATTGGCGTGCTATTACAAAATGACGGCTATGATTTTCCCTCCTGCTTTATCTGTAACATTACATCAGTGGTCAGTGAGCTGAAACCCTAGAATCAACCTATGAAATAGCATAAAAATGCCTTCTTTAAGGATAAATAAAGGCTTAAACACACACTTCTAACAATATTTTCACCTATATCGCTGAGCAGTACTGAACATTTTCGTCCACAGTGCACTGCATGGTAATCTAAAGGCTGTGCAATCATGAGTGACAGGCAGAGTGGGAAAGCTTCAGTCATTCATGCTCTTAAGAGCCATTATGCTGTCCCATCCAGACCTACCTCTCTCTTTTTAACTATTCAAAATTGCTGCTTTCATGGCAATCAGACTAATGCAGACGCCCTCGATTCAGTGGCACAGGCAGGTGGGTTTAAGAGAGGGGGGAGATAAAGACAGAGAGGATTCAGAAAGAGGAGAGAGGTTATGAGATGAACAAACAGAAGAGAAGAAAAGAGAGCCCAAAAGTGAAAAATGTAATATTCTTCTCCGGCATTGCTCCTGCTGGGGATGTGACACCCATTTAATTGTTGTAAGTGACCCAGGCTGTGATAAATGCGATAAAGAAATTGCAGAAATGAAAGGAAAAGGAATGAGGTAAGGAGAAAAAAAAGAGGACAAAAGGAGATGAGAGGAAGATATCAAATCACAGGAGGAGAGATGAGACTGGAAAAAAAAAAAAAAAAGGGTGTTGCATTCGCTCCTTCAGCAGGGCCGACACAGATGCTGGGGGGGCACATTTAAAGCTAGCGATTGTAAGGTATCATCCACCCCATTACAAAGACGACACAGGGTTCCAGCTTTGTTCAAGAAGCGGCGGAGTGATTCCTTTAAATCCCCCCTGCCTTCATATAGCCTCCAGGTGAGAATGAATCAAAGTGAGAAGAAAAGTGTGGAGAGAGAGAGAGCGTGTTCATTTTATCATCACAGGAAGCCCGAGTCACACTGACACTTCTTACGGCTGGAGAAGATAATAAGCAATAAGAGTGACTGTGGATTTCACAGTAAGTCAATTACTGTTTAGAATTGATCCACTGTCTCCATTCAGTGCACTGCGTTTGTTATTCAGCGACAGGAGACAAATATGTTTTCCTGCTCTGCATCATTTATCAATACAGGAGCCTTAAGTTAAAGGCAGGTCATGAGAGCTTTTCAATTCTGTGGTGGTTGATGCTTTTTTGTTTTCTGAACACAATTCTTTACACTTAAAGGGGAAGAATTGAAGCACAGAGAGGAAATCATAGCTGCAGATTCTAATCCGCTCGATTTTGATTGCTATTATTGTGTATTTCATTTTGTTACTCACTTTGCCAGTCAATGAGCCCCTGAAATCAAGTAAACCGAAACTAAGAGAAGTGATGCAGGAGACGGAATCAGACTAAACTTTCAATTTTGAGTGTGAATAAATCGCTGGAGAACTGAAGTGCCAATAAATTAATTTCACTGTTTGAAGTAACGTCAGTTTTTTCATTTTTCACTGTGGGACTCAAACATTAAGGTTTGAAGTGAAAAGTTTTCATTCTGTCAGGATGAAAAACCTTTGATGAGAACACAAAATAATTTAAATGTTATGAATTTTGAATTTGGTAAAACTCAATTTTAGTGAAGGGACACTGACACAGAACTTTGCTAGTAAGCTAGTAAAGGCCCAGTTCTGATCACTTACATTTATGGTAAATGAAATATAAAATTATGAGAGATGAGAGCTCAAACTGACTGATCACTTCATCACATATATAAATATATATATATAAAACCCAGTATCCCTTGGAATTACATCCATAATGTACAATTTAAAACCATAGACAACATTTACTGCAAATGAAGGAAGCCAAGTGTTTTAGCTCCCTAACAATAACAGTACCTTAACCATAGTTTATTTGTCTTTTCCAAGTGCAGTTATTGTAGAGAGCAAAAGTTTTTTTCTATCAACACTCATGTCTGGCAAAAGTGTTGTATATATCCATATCAGCATGGGGAGGACTTAGTAAAAGCCCCTTGGCTTCAACCCACTTAGTATCTTTTTTAGTTTAGTTTTATACCTTTTAATGTGCAGTCATGGATTGCGAGTTTAACACCCTTACTACAAAACTACTGATTTGTAACTTCACAAAAACATGTAGTATATATTTAAAGAATCTCTTTAAACATCAAAAAAGAGCACGACAAAGAGAGAGAGACAGACAGAGAGTGAAACAAATGATAAAAAGGTGAAGATGAGAGAAAGAAAACAGAGACGATCAGTGAGTCATGGAGCTGTAAATTTTGTCTAAATGTAACTTGCACACATATTAAGCCACCCATTAACATAGCAGGTCATAGCAGCTCTTTCATTAATTAGAGCCTCAATCCTCACGTGTCCAATTAAAAGGCTCAAAGCCACAGAAACAGTGCCAGATAGTAATATACACGCACAGTTAATGCTTTGTACGTTATTTGCGTGTGCGTATGTATCTCCTGAGAGGTTTAATAAACCCCACTGGTTATTATCACTGAGTTTCTGGCAAGATTTGTGTGTGTGTGTGTCTGTGTGTGTGTATGTATCTCCAGAGAGGTGTAATATACCCCACTGGTTATTATCACTGACTTTCTTGCAGGATACAAATGTTCCTGTATCTATCTTCGTTGTCATGGTGTCTTCCTGGATGCTGAGTACTCTGAGAACCTCTGTGGTGACTGACATGCATCGATCCCCCGACAAGGAGCCTCCTCTTGATGATGTCATTGTGCAGTAATTGGATTGTAATTGGTGTTTAATGGTGTGTGTGTAAATGCCGCTGGAGCCCGTCTCTGTGGAGACTCTGTCCTCAAACACAAATGTATTACAGTCCTGCAGGACTGTCGTGGACTTCTGTCATCGATTTATGATTCCTGCCCGTCTCCATGATTGCATTGATTTTCCTCTACAGTCTCTCAGGGTGTTTCTTAATTGAATATAACATGACTTTATGATGTAGTCTCTTGGGCTGGCACAATAATTATATCTCGGGGGCTGTTTCACTCCAGCCAATTCAGCGCTTTTCAATCCAGTGTCTTGATCCTTATCTCAACATAATGTCGTTAACATTTATCAAGTCAACCTGACTTGTAATCTTGCGCTCTTACAACTCATTCCAGTGATGCTATCACAAACCCTTTGTGTATGTGTGAGAGTGTGTGTGTGTGTATGTGTGTGTGTGTGTGTGTGTGTGTGTGTGTGTGTGTGTGTGTGTGTGTGTGTGTGTATGGTTTCCCCAGCTTTTCCCTGACTTTCTGTTTATAGGCCAGCAGACACATGCGGTGGCTCCCCATAGGCATCAAAAGCCATTATGAATTCATCAGTGGCAAGATGGTGCTTTCTTCATCAATTCTGTGTGATCTTGCCAATGCATTCAGCCTCATTGACTGAGAGAGACACGAAAGTGTGAAAAATAAGAAGCTGGGGTTCAACTGATAAAGGTTTCTCAGGCTGTTTTGTGCTGATGGTTTGGTTTTTTTTGTGCCATTTTCAGGCCAAAAACTCAGAAATATGAGCAGCACTGAACATTTTCTCAGTAATTATATACTAAACTATACAGCTGAAAGTATGCAGACCACATATTTTTTCTTTGATTTGGGGATGTCATGGTTTGAACTCGGCCCCTTAATGCAAATCAATGATTAAATTCAAGTTTTTAATACAACAGCGTTATCATATGTTTTTTTTTGTTTTTTGTTTTTTTTACAAAATCATTCTTTCAAGTTTATGCCGACAGTTTGGGGAAGATCATTTCCAGTTTCAACATGTAAATGCACAGACATGTCTGTAAAGAAATGGTTTTCCTAGTCTGGTGTGGAAGAACCTGCCTACTCTGTGGTCTCCTTCCATTTGGAGGAGCCCAGAGGACCTTCAGTGGAAAGCACCCAGGAGGCATCCTTATCAGATTACCCACACCACCTCTACCGGCTTCCTCTGACAGACAGAAGCCCTGCCACCCTGCGGAGGTCGCTTGGATCTGTGATCTCATTCACTCAGTCACTACCCAAGGCTCATGACCACAGGTGAGTGTCAGAACATGGATCGACTGGTAAATCAAAAGCTTCGCCTTCCAGCTTAGCTCCGTCTTCACCACAACTGTCCGGTACAATGCTCAAATTATTGTTCACGCTGCAACAATCCGCCACTTATGAACAAGACCTCAAGATACTTAAACTTCTTCACCTGGGTGAGCACCTCACCCCCAACCAGAAGGGAGAAATCCACCCTTATTTTTTGAAAGACGTGTAGGTGTTAATTCTCATCCCAGCCACTTCACACTCAGCTGTAAACCACCTCAGTGCCGGCTGAAGGTCACAGTCTGATGAAGCCTGAATATGCAATGTTGTTGTGAAATTAACAGAAGGTTGAAACTTCAACCATGAAACATTTTACTAGAAAAAAGGGAACCAACTAAATAAGTTTCACATTTTGATTCAAATTATTTGATCTTAGATTGCCGTTCAGATCTACAGAGAATTTCAAACTATTTTACTGACAGGCCTTTCTACAGCAACTTACTGTTTAAGCAAGAAGAAATATATACTATATATAGCTTGGAAGAGAAAGCTTGGAAGAGAAAGAGCAGAAGTGATGGACTGCAAATTATAATCATTTCATCAATAATCATTTTTTAATGCTTTCCTGGAAGGAGACAATTTCTCCATCCTAATATGCTGTTTCTACCTGCAACAATGATGCTTAGACAATGAGGTGGTTAACCTTCTTGTTAATATGAAGACAGAGTGTGAATCACAAATGACTTACTATTAACCAAAGAGAAACCTGAACCAAGTAAATGACTGAACTCTTATCTGCACGTGCACGAGATGTAAATGGGATCTTAAAACTTAATAAAAACAATAACAGTCAATGTATTCAGGCATGTTTTTGTGGAGGTGTCATTAAAACAATTACAAAGAACACGACATGATTTCACATGAATATTATTCTAAAACACAACACTTTTATTTTAAATAAGCTTTTCTATTTACTTGGAGAAGTAAAACATGAAGCGAGGATGAGGCTCGTTGAACTTCCCTTAGAAAAACTATGACCACAGAACAACAAACATCAGCATGAGCTCTTCTCTGTGTCTCTCTCTCCATCACTTTCTCTTCAGCTATCCACCTCCTCATCTGCCTGCCGATTACAGTTCATGTCTTTTGTTGTCGGGCTTTTACCACTGCTCAATGAGGTTGCCTGAGAAACACTTTAGAGCATAGCTCTCAGGAGGCGCGGAGAGCCTTCCTAACTTTTATCTTCAATAACACATAAACAACGCATTGAAATGAAGAGAACAAAGCCTCGCTGGTGTTCGTGCATGAAAGTGATTGGAGAAGAGAGACGAGAGAAGACACAGAAGAGAAGAACAGAGTGTTTATTTTAGTAATGAGCTCTTGTCGTCACGGTTTCCGCTTCCAGCTGGGTCTTTCTGTTCTTCTGGCTACATTTCATGTACACAGTGGATTAAGCAAAGAGGAACTCTACCCTGTTTTGACGGCAGTTGCCAAATACCTCCTTAGACTAAGCTCGGCTTGGGGGAGATGTATAGCATGTAAACTGATTAAACTTGGCCTGTGGAAGCATAAGCAACATCATATGTTCACTTGATATCCCTCCTCTTGTAAAATGATCTCTTACCTTAAAGCATCTCTGAGGAAAACATTGACATTTTAACGTAACAGTCTGTCAGACTGGAATCACTCAGCATCAGACAGTCATGTATTTGCAGAATGACTTGTCAACAACGCAGGTACTTTCTGCCCAGTTTCTATGTTGTCATTACTGTCATGTAAGCCTGACCACTTGTTGTCCCTGTATCTTATTGAAAACAGGATTTGTGTCAGCCGTCGGGAGATCCACTACATCATTTGAGTCAGAGAGTTAATTTGCAAAATGTTCAGTTAATGTTTGTGCTGATATTATGTAGATTTCTATGTGTAAATTCTACCTTAGGAACATAGTGGGGGAGTTATGCTTTAAGTTAGAATAAACAGAGTGCATCATGGAGGCTAGATACAACATAAATTTAACACCACCTCAGGCTGGTTCTTCCTCATTAACTGTTGCCATGGCAGAACAATTAAAAAGAAGGAAGAGACTAATGACAGAGCTGCAGGATAATTTCCTTTGTACCGCACAAGGGATGAGGGCTGTCACAGACAATCCGTTCCCTGCGTAAATATCAGTTAACATTATTTGGAACAGGCAGAGACACAAGAGTGATTTTATGCTGTGTTCACTCGAGATGAAAACGCTGCCGGCATCACTGGGCCGCTTGGAACAAATTGTTCAGGTGTTTGGCAGAAACTTTGACATGAAAATGAACATTTTCCAGAGACTTTTGCTGACATTATTATTTATGATCTCACCAACAGTATGTTTGGTACAGCAATTAGTAAAAGTGTCAAAGCAGAGCTGGGTAAGATAAATAATGTTTGAATTATTAAACAATAAGGTGATGGAAGACGGAAAATGTGTTTCATCTATAAGCCTTGCAAAAGGTAACGCGTATTACTTATTTTCTTTATGTTGTAATGCTTTTCCAAATGTTGTACCACCTGAAATGTTTCTCTCTGTGACAATATTTTATTATGGTTCATTTCAAAGGTGTAGAAGAAGTGTTCGAATCATTTACAAAGGTAAAAGTAGCAAAACCACATTATAAAAATACTCAGTCCTACATTCAAAAAGTATAATTTGTATATAATACAAGACATGTCATGAGCCAAATAAGCAGTCAGCACCATGACTGTGTATGTGCACCTTGAACTCCAGTGAACCAACGACAGTCTCACGAGAACAGATTCAGACAGCTGGGGTTTCATACATCATATAACTAAGAAATCAATCCTGTCAACTTGCGGGGATGGCGGGCGGGCAAAATAAACCAGAGATTGTTTCAGTACAGAGAGCGAGAGTTTACATTAGCACAGCCACTAACACTGTGTCAGCCACTGCCAGTTACCAGCTTACAAACAACATAAAGAAATAACTACATTAACTGTTCTGATACGTCTTCTAGTCACCGATTTTAGTCCACAACAAACTTCTCACTCCTCAACAACCTCTTGAGTCTGTGGCTGAGTTTCTTTGATGTTTCCTTCTCTAACCATCTTAATGCACTCTGCTCTTTCACAGATGTGCTTACCAACCCAGTTTTGTCAAAATAAATATAAGCAGAGTATTTAAAACTTTAATATGTAAACATAAAATTTTAGTCTGCAAAATAACTAGTAGCCGTAACTTAAATAAATATGGTAGAGTAGAAGTAAAGTACTTAAATATACTTAGTTACTTTCTACCACTGGCAAAAACAAAACAAAAGATAAATAAATAAATAAATAGTTTTGATTGTAATCAAATACAGTTCACATGGTTGGTGTCACAACTGTGTTTGAGACAAGGTACTTCACACCGTAAAGGTCAGAGATTTTCACTTCAAACAACTTGACAAGGTGGAGGGAAACTGTCCATGACTCAAACTGAAGTGACACAATCAGCTGCACCTCCGCTGCAGAGGAGTAAGTGAGACAGCACTTGGCAGAGTTCATTTCAGGAGAGTGGGACTATACAAGGCTCTGTGACATTGTTTATTTTCTATAATGATGCGCCTCAACTCTCACCAGCACCTTGTCACATTTCTTTCATGCCTGTCTCCCAACTCTTCCGTTTTGCTTCACAGACGAGCAGAAAGTTTGTCTCGCAGCGTGAACACGCCAGATGTTCCACACATAAATATGACAAGAAGGGGACACTTCTTCTGTACTTACATATTTTATGAGTTGAAATATCTGGGTCATTCAGACTTTAGAGAGTATGTGAACTTATATCCAGAAAGAAGGATCTGAAGTGAAACATTGACTATGAAGTTAGTGGTGACTTGTGGCTTTTAGCCTGTTTGAAGTTGTTCACAGTATCAGACTTTTTTTTAAATACACCTCCCTCCTCAGTGGACTGTTCTTGAACAGCAAACTCATTCTCTTGACTTTAAACCAACTGATCACATGTTTCTCTTGTTGAAGACCAGATTCAAGGCAAAAAGGCTCCAAAACCAGGACGACATGAAGGTGCTACAGTATAAGCTGGATCTGACTTCAGACTATCACCAACCCCAAATAATGAATACTACATAAATATTTATAGACATCTTATATCAAGTTGTTAGTTTTGCTCCTCTAAAACTGGGAGGCTATAATTCCTACACAGTCCATCTGAAGTCTACTTTAAATTTACACACGCACATCCTGTGAGTTCCTCTTGTAACGCTGACTCAGCAGGTGATATAAACATCCTGGCGGCCAGGACTGGCAGCGGTGATGCACAAACATAAACTGAAATATGCTGAAGAATGGCAGCTGAGGACAAAGATGCTGACAAATGTACAGATAGAGAGAGTACATATGTTTTGAGGTTAACCATCCCTAGCTGCTCAGATAAGGGCTGCTGTTATATGTGAGTAAACACATTCTTCAGCATAATCAATACTGGCTGTATCACGTAAGGTTTAATATTAGATTCAACTGAAAACTCTCCGTCTGCTACAGCATGAATAATATGATAAGATAAACTCCATCAATACACATCAAACCTTTGGCTTGTCACCTATTAAAATGATGCAGTCAACTTATGACGCCTCATCAAATATTTTGTGTTTGTGCAGAGGCTGATTTGTACCTTCTCAGGTTGTGTAACTGGAGGGGTTTTTTTTATCTGAAAAGGTAAAACTATCCAGTATTTTGCAAGAGAAAAAGGTAAGATAAATGTCCTAAAATAAACTTAATTTTAAGGGCCAGAAAAACATTATTTCTCATTTTGCAACCCCTCAGACTTACCTTGTTTGAACATTTAGATAAAGCCAGACAATAATAGCCTCAAGTGAAATTGTATTCAGAGAAAAGAAGACCACAAAACAAGATTAAGTAACCGAGTTCAAGGCACATGTGGTTTGGTTTACTTCCATTTTCAAAACTTGTTCACAGATGGAGGAACCAGCAGCCTGAAATACACCTAGAGCAATGCGCCAAAAATAAAATATTCTGCATCTGTGGTATCTAAAAGATACACTGTGAAGGTTAAATTTAGCAAAAGAGCAACAGCAGTCAAAAGACCATGCAGGAAAAAGTCTATCTTCCATCACTTTCCCACACTAGAAGCTTGTCTCATTCTCTCTGTGGACCGGAGAGTCAAACACAAGGACATGAATGATTCAACATCTGGCTCCTCCACATCTCTCTACATGTATCCACTGTACCAAAGGGAACTACAGACACAAGTAAGAGCTCCTGTTCTTTCCTCCCTTCATAATGATTGCGCAGGTTTCAAGCTGTACATGTAGCTATTGCCTGCTGGAGGGTCCCAGTGGCTACAGGACTCAAAAAAACTGAAAGATGGCATCTGTACACTGGCACAGCTCCACCACATATTTGTTTACTTATGGTTCATGTAGCTGCACAAAATTTTGCAATATCAGAAACCGTAAAGTTTTAATGCCACATTTTTAATACAACATATAAATGAGTCCAGTTCAAAAACAACTGTGTTTAGATATGTTTGAAAAAGAGATTTAGTTTGCAGGAGATGACGGGTCAACACTTAGTATCTTGAGGAATTCAACAGTACAAGGACGAAACTCATTTAAGAGAAACCAACAGCCCTTCGTGCCAACAATAAAACTAAGTTTAGTCCCTAAACTAAATATGTCATGAAAAACGACACCTGGGAAACCTAATGTGATCATGTTTAGCTTCAGGTCCAGGAGGAAATTGTCTTCAAAACAACTTTCTGCCACATCACTACCAGACACAGCTCAGCTCAACACATGAGGGGTGTTTTATTCTCAACTTTTTTAAAAGGACACATGGGTGCAGTGACTAGACAAAGGTTTAACAGCTGCAGCAGTAACAGTGAGCAGCAGCCTGGAGTTGCACTGTTCTTCAGAGATAAGGGTACAGGAGGTTCATTAACTGTACCTTCTGAAGTTTAAACATCACGTCCTCCAGAAGTTAACTTTTTCACTTTAGAGTTTACGTTTGCTGTGTTTTTCCTTACAGCTCTGTGGTTCCTGCTATGTATATATGAGGTGCTGCTGATTCTGTCTTTTAAATCACTGAATAACAAAGTTTTGGACTTTTCCTGGTCAGAGAAAGCAAACGATCTTAAATGCCACCTTAGGCTGCGGGAAATTGTGAAAAGCACTTTTATCTGTTTTCTGACATTTTATGCACAACACGATTAATGGATTAATCAAAAAGATAAGAGGTGTGTTTATACTGTTCCCATGATTCAGAATGAGCTTCAATGAGATTAATCAATAATAAAATAATCATGAGCGTCCAGAGTTAACACTGGCTTTCACTTTTTAGATGTCTGGGACACATACTGTGGAACTGTTGTTTCATTGCCATTTCAATGACTATATTTCAGTGTGAAGCAGGTTCTAATTACATGTTGGGATACAGTCATTGAGACACTGTATAACCTCTCTAAAAAATAAAATAAAATAAAAAAAACACTCCACTTTGACGTCTGAAAGATTTCTGGCTGGACCACAGTTTCCCCAATGAACATTGTTCTTTCAAGATGACTTGGCATGAACATTTTCTATGATGTCATCTGGGGGAATTTACAGCAGATCCACTGCTGTTTTCATTTCACACCACTTTAGCAACTGTTTTTCAAAAAGCACCTAACAGCAAATCTCGACTTTTTTGACAAACCTTGGTTACTGTCTGTAGAAAGTCGCCAGCGCTGCCCAGCACCTCTCTGTGTCTGCTGTTCAGTGAGGGGCAGAGGAGCAGCTTGTTACCCTGAGAGAGGCTGAGTGCTGTGTGAGAGACATCACGGTTACAAAATCAGGATTTAAGCAGCAGCTTGGAAACATGTATTCTTAATGGGCCGCATTTCACTTTTCATACTTGTTTTGTTTCTGACAACAGAAACAGACAAATGAGAACAACTTTATTGTGAATTCAGCTGTATTAAAATACTGTTCCTGAGCACAGAGAGGAGGGGAGAAGTAAACAGAGAGAGGACTGAAGCCTGCTGACACTGGGCAGAGTGTAACTATGACACAATGACGACATCATGAATATGCTAATTAGCATATTTTGTCACCTAGTGGCATCTAGCAACTTCTCCAGCAGGCTTTAGCTACTTTCCATTGAAAACAGTTGTGTTTCCACAACAGTTTTTCAACTACGTCCTCAATATTGCACATTGACCATGCACAGTCCAGCCATGTACTAGGTTTTGAACTGGTCTTGTTGACCTGAAACTCACCTTATCAGTGCACAGATTTGGTGGTGTGCAGGCCAAAAGACAATCTGATGTCTATGTTAAAACTGAGCTTAATTTTTTTTGAAATACAGTCATTAAAACATTTACTATGCCAACCTCTATGTCTCAAACAGCTTGAGTTTTTCAAACAGATTTATCCGAGTTTTTCAGTAGAAGCCTTGAGATATTCCGACCTGGAAAACCTCCAAAATACAGTAAGTACTTATTGTGATCCTCTGCAAACACACCATACCACACTTAACAGGATTCATGAAGTTTCATTCCATGGCATGTTACATTTTGGTATTCTCAAGGCCTCTGGTGCTGAGAAACAGAGACTGTTTGCATTTGACATTGACAGTGTTTACCAGGACACACAGTGAAGGGGACTCAGCTCTAATCAGGAGCTTAATGACTGCAAACAGAGGCCACCAAAAAAAAGCTAAGAATTTAAATATCTGGAAGCATCAGTCAGTAGGTACAGGTCTCATCCGCCCAGATGAGTTTCAGCAGTCACATAAAAGCTTACTGAAGTCAAGGTAAGAGATAAAAGATTTACTGGGCAGGGTCTCTGTGGTAAATAATTCAAAGCTGAAAGCACTATTAGAGGCAACAGTTTGATGTAGCACTAAACAAGGAATGTGAGTGACACTTATTCAGAGCAGATAATCACGACAATAATTCAATTTAGCTTCCTCCAAGCAGCTGGGCTTCGTTTTCTCCTTGTATAGAGTTATTAAAACATTCCAGTGGTAAGAGTCAAGGCACTGATCCGAGACCATGTAATTTGTAATTGCTACCATTTAGCTGACGCCTAACGTTACACAATTTACCAGAAATCAATTCCTCTAAAACAGTAACCTGCACAGGAAGTTGTACAGTGTGCAGGGTTTCGAGGGGAAGCACTAGAGTTCAACACCTGCAATCTGAAGACACATCACACAGAAGAGCATGATGAGCTCACCAATGCCAAGGCCAAGAAACAGAACAAACTGCAGCAAACACTGGAAACCACATTCCAAGGACAGGATCAATTCCACAGTGACACTAAACAAGTTACCTTTTTTTACAGGAATTATTTATTCCTAGATTTATTTAATTTTTTGCTGTTTCGCTATTTTATACTGTTATTGTACCATTTAAAAATATAAATGTCTTGTTTTAAGAAACTGTTATTTATTCCTAGGTTTATTTTTTTATGACTGACAAGTCAAATGAGATAAAAGAAAGATTTTATGGCATTCATGTTTCTGTTCATGTTTTGCAAAGGGTTTAACCTGAGCCAGGCCACACAACAATAGCAATCACATCACATCCAACCGGGTTAGGTAGTATACATTTATTTTTGTATTTTTTTATGCAAGAGTATTGGATCAGTACTTGGTATTGAAATCGGAAGCAAAAAACTGGGTAGGAAAAAATGTTATCGGAACATCTCTATATATAAGTTAGCAACATGTTTATCCACAACAAAAAGATAAAAAACCTTCCCAGTTTCCTCTCACCCTCCACACCCATGCCTCAGATAAATCTAATTCAGTTGTCTCTCTCAAGGTTATGTCGAGTGCATATATCTCTGGCCCAAAGCCATTACTCAGGATCTTTCCCGAAGAGCTGCAGCGCTATTTTGTCACAGAGGAACGGAGACAGTGGCCAAGAACCAGAGCCAATATTATTAATGCACTATCCTAACAACTCCCTGCTTATTGTGTGCGCGTGTGTGTGTGAGAGAGAGAGAGAGTGCGTGTGTAACAATGACAGTGGGAGTGAATGTATCTTAATTTATTCGAGCACTCAACATTTTTGTCAGATAGAAGTAAAATGCGAATAAACACATTCTTTAAATGAGTGACTCACAAATAAGTGAGTCACTGAAGAAGAAAACACAGTGGGCTACAAAATAACGTGTGGATGCACAAGTGGGTAGATGTACAAAAGTTATACAAAATGAGTGAGTGGTTAAGTATGTGGGGTAGAAAAGACGGGAGGAGTGATTATGCAAATATGCGAGTGACAAAAACTGGAAAGTAAATAATTGCGAGTGGGAAAAGGAATAAGTTGAAATAACTCCCTCTCCCCCTGAACAACTGCCTTCCATCTTTTCATGTCTCCAAATGTCCAGAGGCCTGGAGGAGGAGAAAATGTAGGAAGCGAGTAACAGAGCCAGCAGTTCTAAAGATGACTGATGTATGTAGCAGATGGAGAGTGCTTTACAACCTGTACCGGCACTCAATTTAAGTGTGTGTAAAATTGATGGCCAACTATAATTGACCTCAGTAGCCGCTACAGTATTGAGAGCTCCCACTTTGAGGAAAGAGAAGGATTTTCCTTTTTTTTTTTTCTCCTCTCTTTTTGACACAGGGCGAGTGTTTGATTTATGTAACTCTGCGGCAGGTTGGTGCTTCGACAACACAGACTTCAGATGGATTTTTTTTTGTGAGGAGAAGGGAGGAAGGAGACAGAGGAGGAACAGATGGGAGAAGGCAGATTAAGGCAAGATGAGGGAGGATGGGACAGGGAGGGAGAATAAATGGATAGTAGAGGAGTGGAAGTAAAGAGGAAAGGAGGACGGGAGGAAGGGAGGGGCCAGAAATTGAGATAGAAAAGAAAATGGAGGAGAATAGAAAATCAAGGAGAAGTGGAGGATGGATGAGGAAGAGGAGGAGGAGGAGGAGGAGGAGGAGGAGGAGGAGGAGGAGGAGGAGGAGGAGGAGGAGGAGGAAAACAAATAGTGAAAGGAAGCAAGAGGAGGAAGAAAAAAGAAAGAGGAGGGTGAGATGAATGTGAGAGGGGAGGAGGAGGTATATGTCACCTCCTCAAGACCAGGACTACATGGGATAATGAATTGTCATCTGCACCCAGCTATTGACAACCTGCATCATTATATCGGACATGTTTCATGGCCTGGATGTCATACAGAACCACCCCTGCTCTGTGAATAATATGACTCTATGTAGAGATACTATATAAAGTATTGACCCACATGACCAGCATGCAGACTCCTCCCTGTCAATAAACACACATTTTATCCTGCACACAGTTGTTTAGTAACAGAAAATCCTCACGTATGCTAACTTGTTGTCAACACCCTGTTTCTAAGTGCTGCAGTGCACAGCGTGCAGTAAGCTTTGGAGAACTGAAGTAGAAGATACAAAGCTATGTATTAAAGTCTTTGACCTGTCTTTTCCCTTAAAGTTCAACTGAAGCAGGAGTTTGAAAACACATATTTTTCACATCGTGAAAATATCACATATCTTGCATTTTTTCTGCACTTGACTGAAGCTGCACCATTACATCAAATGGATGTGTTCCAGCCCAACCTCCAGCTCAACCTTTGTTACACACTTTCTGTTGTTCGGCCTGATTTGGTATGTCGGGGAGCCCTGGTGTCTTGACAACAGTTGAAAATGGATTCATCAGATGGGTTTCATCACTGGTTTTCTCCAACAGTTGTTTGTAATGATTGATCCCCTTGGTCGCAGTTGACAACGGCCCTTTCTGTTTTTGGTGGGGGGGGGGGGGGGGGGGGGTTTGTCAGCTTTCTTCGCAGTTGAAACAGCAGGAGAGCTGCGCGTGCTCTCAGGATTTGTTCCCCTGCCATCAGTAGCAGGGCTGCTACTAAATGCATACATTTAAAATGCTGGCATTTTGTTCAGACTTTCATGCTTGGGCTGGATTAATATAAAGTGTAATAATGTACCTTGTTTGCAGTTTGAGGTGACCTGTCAGCTGTTTTACAGACATCTCTTATATAATCATGGTCGGTGGGGGAGATGTTTTTTTGACAACATTGGATTTTTTTCTAGCTCAAAAATCTACAGCAAATCCTGCTGTCTTCAACTAAGGACTTCTACTTACCATGGATATTATGTTGATTTAATTTTCATTCCCATGGGAAGCTGTGACATTTAGCCACCTGTAATGTGGACTGTTGTTCACTATGCATCAAGTTTCCACCGAGACACAAACAAGCCAGAGGGTACCTGAGTCACAATGTCAGGGTGGGATTCCCTGAACGCTACAGAATGACAAACTCTCCATTGTGCGATGCTTTGGGTGAAAACATCCACACACGCTCACCTCTCATGCTGTTTTATCATTTTCAATATAGTCTCTGAAAACAGTTGCTGATGTTCTGCCTCTGACTTTACAGCAGGGAACAGCAGTTTGGTAATTAAACATAAAGTTTCAGAAACAGCAGCAAAGACATATTGCTTTGCTGAAGGCTAATTCATAATGAAGATAAACAGGTGGGACTCACCAGAGAGAAGACAGACTCAGACTGTACTTGAATACCATACTGAACACAGATAAGTAGACTAGAATTCGCTTTCGTGAAAGTTAAAAAACAAACAAACAGCAAACACCTCCATAAACGCATATTGTCCTACTGCATAGTTCATTTCAACTAAATCATTTCAAGACTTCATTCACATTTACCTGCCCAATTGCACACACATATGCCCACCACTGTTAATTGCACCACTGCTGGACTGCAGTGAGGTGCCAAAATCAGGTCCTTTAAATTCCTCAGGGTTGATTTCTGGTTCACCGTCAAGGTGTTCAGTCAGGAGGAGTTTAAACAGCGCTGGCAGAGTGGAAGGAATCTGTGCACACCTTTGTAGTTTTCTGCTGGATAGCTGAACAGATGGCAGGGAGGTTGCTACCTAATAATCTTGGACTGTGTGTGTGTGTGTGTGTGTGTGTGTGTGTGTGTGTGTGTGTGTGTGTGTGTGTGTGTGTGTGTGTGTGTGACACTCTTCTTCTGAGCACTTGTCTTGCTGTGAACGAGGACAGGCAAACACACTCTCTGCAGAGGGATCAAAGTGTGTCATGGCCGCTCGGCTTTCCAAACTTTTTCATCTGCTGTGGGAAGTAACGTCTCTGATGTGATTTGTTAATTATGAGACTTTCTGCCTCAGTGTCTGGTCATGGGACTGGTACTGCAGAAAAACTCCACAGTGTAAACCACCTAAACCTTCCCAGCTCCTTAGTCTTTTTTCGATGCTGAGATTATGTATGCTGAGATTTGCTCATAAACTTTAATGGATCTACACAGTGAGCCAAAGACAGCTGAAGTCAAACTGCAGGGGGGCAGTGTTTCCAGTCGAAAACTGAGAAGACATCCTGATTTTTCCATTCCAATTTTAATATGTTCAGAATTATTACATGTTAATGCAGACATTGATAAAATGAACACATTTAAATACTAACATTTAACAGAGTAAAACTGGCATAACAAGACACTTTAATCCTCTCTCTATTTAAATGTTTAAATGTCTCATCTGAAATTATGATCCTGTGGAGATACAGGATGAAATGTTGTGTTGTTGCCAGTTTGTGTCGACACAAACAGGAAAAGAAAAAGCTTGGACAGTAGCTGGTGCATGGCTGGTTAACACTGTTCACCACATTTAAAAAGTACCGACTTCACGAAGCAATGTTTATGTCAACAAGTCAAAAATGTCAAAATTAAAAGACCAAATCTGTTGTTTAGAATGACACAAAGTTTGTCAGTGCCCTCCACAACTATTAGAAAAACAGAAAAACATCCTGGGTAGGTTTAGATTGTGGTTGTGGTGAAGCTGGGGTGTCAGCTGGAAACGGGAAATGAACCTGTGTTCCTCCTCCCTACACTGACTTTGTCACTCTATAACATCACCTGACTTTGGGGCATTTGTATCTGTGTCCTGTTTTGCAGTGTACTCCCCCCTGCGCTGTGTGTGAGTGGTTATCCAGATAACCTGATAACCTGCTGTTAACCTGCTTTTCAGAGCAGACCCCAGTAGGCAGGGACAGGACTCACGTCTGCTTTATCTGAGCACAGACTAAACATCAAACTAAATTCCCAGCTTCAAGTCCTCAGTTCAACTTCCCCGTGCCTCCTCTTTTCTTGCTGCTTGTCCTGTTTCTGCTCACGGTCAGAGCATCACTGCAAATCCCAGAGAGCCAACCAATCCACCATCCAGACACAGTGAGGAGAAAAACACTGACTTATTCAACTGTTTCCCTGAACCCTGAACCAAACAGGTGGTGAATTGTTTTATTCACCTTTTCTGCCAAAATGAATTTCATTGAGCAATACCCTGCGAGTAAACATTGTTACACCCACAGTCATATCATAGCACTATGTGAAAATGAAGCACGCCTTAAGGCGGGCATCATGTAAACATACAGGGTGACACTGGTGGCCTGGGGTTCACCACATCTGTCAAATCTCCACCTGCTGAGTGGCTATACAATTTTAGAAAAAACACAAGTTTTCCAAGAGAGTGTTTTACATCCATCAGCATCACACTAGTGAGGACACGGTGTGGAGGCTTCTCCCATCGGGTCTGAAACTCGTAACAACACTGGTGTTATTGATTAAACTGGACATTTTACAAGAAAAGACACGTGTCTGCTCAACATCTGTTCATTAGAAGTGTTGTCTCCAGATGCTGCCACCTTCAGCAGACAGAAGTTTGCCCACTGCCTCATTCATTTTATCAGCTTCCCTTTTGGCACTGGGTGTAAATCCAAAATATTTCCATATAAGAGCTTTTGCTTTTTGCTTTCAGACCAACTAAGTACTGATAAATAGTATTTCCCAAATTATTGTTTTGTTATTTGATGAATGTGGGCGATACCACTGAAACATGAAAATGAACCAAATGGGTTTTATCAGAATCAGAATCAGAATCAGAATCAGTTTTATTGCCAAGTATGTTTTCACATACAAGGAATTTTTTCTGGTGATTGGTGCAATTGATCAGCAACAGTGGGGCTCTCTAGCCTTGTTGATGAGGCTAATAGCAGATGGGAAGAAGCTATTTTTGTGGCGAGAGGTTTTGGTCCTGAAGGACCGCAGCCTCCTGCCAGAGGGGAGTGTCTCAAAGAGTTTGTGTCCAGGGTGGGAGGAGTCAGCTACAATCTTCCCTGCACGCCTCAGAGTCCTTGAGGCGTACAGGTCCTGGAGGGACGGAAGATTGCAGCCAATCACCTTCTCAGCAGAGTGGATGATACGCTGCAGTCTGTTATTGTCCCTCTCCGTGGCAGCAGCGTACCAGATGGTGATGGAGGAGGTGAGGATGGACTCAATGATGGAGGTGTAGAAGTTCACCATCATAGTCCTTGGCAGGTTGAACTTCTTCAATTGCCTCAGGAAATACATCCTCTGCTGAGCTTTTTTGATGAGGGAGCTGATGTTTAGCTCCCATTTGAGATCCTGTGTGATGGTGGTTCCCAAGAAGCGAAAATGCTCCACGGTAGCCACGGGGGAGTCACACAGGGTGATGGGGGTGGGTGGGGCTGGGCTCTTCCTGAAGTCCACTATCATTTCCACTGTCTTCAGAGCATTAAGCTCCAGGTTGTTCTGCCTGCACCAGGTCACCAGACGCTCAGTCTCCCACCTGTAGGCAGACTCATCGCCATCAGAGATGAGTCCAATGAGAGTGGTGTCGTCTGCAAACTTCAGGAGCTTGACAGACTGATGGCTGGAGGTGCAGGTGTTGGTGTACAGGGAGAAGAGCAGAGGAGAAAGAACGCAGCCTTGCGGGGATCCAGTGCTGATGGTCTGGGAGTCAGACACGTGCTTTCCTAGCTTCACGTGCTGCCTCCTGTCAGACAGGAAGTCGGTGATCCACCTGCAGGTGGAGTCAGGCACGCTCAGCTGGGAGAGCTTGTCCTGCAGCAGAGCCGGGATGATGGTGTTGAAGGCAGAGCTGAAGTCCACAAACAGGATCCTGGCATAGGTCCCTGAGGAGTCCAGGTGCTGGAGGATGAAGTGGAGAGCCATGTTGACGGCGTCGTCTACAGACCTGTTGGCTCTGTAGGCGAACTGCAGGGGGTCCAGGAGTGGGTCAGTGATGGATTTGAGATGGGACAGGACAAGGCGCTCAAATGATTTCATGACCACAGAGGTCAGGGCAATGGGTCTATAGTCATTTAGTCCTGTGGGCCTTGGTTTTTTGGGGACAGGGATGATGGTGGAGGATTTGAAGCAGGCTGGCACGTGGCAGGTCTCCAGTGAGGTGTTGAAGATGTCTGTGAACACTGGAGACAGCTGATCAGCACAGTGCTTCAGGGATGATGGAGAGACAGAGTCAGGACCGGCTGCTTTGCGGGGGTTCTGCTTCTTAAAAAGCCTGTTGACATCTCTCTCCAGGATAGAGAGAGACGTTCCTTTGGTAGGGGAGGAGGAGGGGGGTTCTGATGTGGCTCTGATGTGGAGGTTAGTGTCAGGCTTGTCCCACTGTCTTTCAAAGCGGCAGTAGAACTCATTCAGATCGTTGGCCAGATGGAAGTCATTAATGGAGTGGGGGGGTTTAGGTTTGTAGTTAGTGATCTGTCTGAGCCCTTTCCAGACAGAAGCAGAGTCATTGGCTGAGAACTGGAGCTGAAGTTTCTCAGAGTACAGTCGTTTAGCTTCTCTCACCGCCTTGCTAAACCTGTACTTGGACTCTTTAAACTTGTCCCTGTCCCCACTCCTGAAAGCTTCCTCCTTTTGCCTCCTGAGCTGACTGAGCTTAGCTGTGAACCAGGGTTTGTCATTGTTATAACTCACCCTGGTGCATGATGGGATACAGCAGTCCTCACAGAAGCTGATGTATGACGTCACAGCCTCTGTGAACTCATCCAGACTGTTGGAAGCAGTCCTGAACACCTCCCAGTCAGTGCAGTCCAAACATGCCCGCAGATCCTCTATGGCTTCACTGCTCCACTGCTTCGATGTCCTCGCAACAGGTTTACACAGTTTTAGTTTCTGCCTGTATGTGGGAATCAGGTGGACCATGACATGGTCAGAGTGGCCCAGTGCAGCCCGGGGGACGGCGTGATAAGCACCACTGATTGTGGTGTAACAGTGGTCCAGAGAGTTCCCCTCTCTGGTCGGGCAATTAACAAACTGTCTGTATTTGGGCAGTTGATGACTGAGGTCACCTTTGTTAAAGTCACCAAGGACAATAACTATGGAGTCCGGGTAGGTCCGCTCCACACACAGTATCTGGTCGGCGATATTATTTCTATTATAATAGATTAAAAAAGACGGGGCCGGCGGGCAAGTTATGTGATCAGTGCCTGCCTGAACACCATCTAACATCTGTAACACCATCTATCGCCACAAACCTCCATCACACTGTATTTAAAAGTAAACACAATGAACAAGTACATTAAGCAGCTACAAAATGTGATTATTCCTTTGAAAGATATTTAAACTGCAGTCACATCTCTTCCAGTGAAGACAGGGCTTTCTATTCCTATGAATTAACAAGACTATCCCTGTGTTACTGTTCACTACATGTCCTCCTGAAGTGCTGTTGCTTGTCTGGTTGTGTGTCTGTTTCATACACAGGCCATCTGCTGTATCTCCTTCACTTATTCCCCTTGAAATCTTCCTAGCTACTGTCTCCTATGCAGTATGGAGGTTGTAGCCACCTCTTCTATGCTCTTCTCGTCCTCTTGTCTACGTCTCCTGATGCCACACGTCAGATCTTAAAATTACCTTCGATATATTTCCAAAATCTACGACATAATCTCGACATCATTTTCATTATTGAAAACAAATTCAGGGAGTGCACCTTTGAAATAAGCACAACGTGGATCATTGGTATGTTCCATTATTTGTATCCTATTGTCCACACAGGGAAGGTGAGCCGTTTTGCAACAAAAGCCGGCTTCACATTTCCACATTTCCACACATTCATACTGGAGGTCGTCCAATAAAACAGCATTGTTTTACTGCAGCCATTCGGCAGCTCGGCAGGAGCATCTGAGGATTAAGGGCCTTGCTCAGGTGCAGCTCAGCAGTACAGCTGTTCAGTGAATGCATGCTCACCCTGGAGGCACTCACCAAACCACTCTCCTTGCTTCATGCTATTTCAGGTGTTTGAAAATATTCGCATGATTTCAATATTGTCGGAGATCTGTTTTGAATGTTGTTTACATTTCTTCCCACAGCAGATGAAAGTTATTTAGCTGAGAGGGAAAATGTTTTGTTGTTCAACCCTCAAAGTGACAATATTCCCATGGTTTAATAAATCCACCATTTTCCTCCTTTTTTGTAAATGTTTTGTAAAAATTAAGCATGAATTAAGCATTTGCATGGGAAATAAATTAGTGATATTGTTCTCTAATATTTTGGGCTTGCTCTGTAAGTGCAAGTCATGGGATACTTAGGAAAACATGTTTCCATAACTTGTTTAGCTAACAGAACGTCATTTAAAAGTTACAAAAGTTAACACTGGCCAAACTGCTCACATCTGGCTGCTCAGATGTGGTGTAACCTCTAGCTGACCACCGAGTTGAAAAATCAGAGTTTACATTCCTTCCGAAGAGCTGTTCGGGTTGTGCCTCTCATGTCATCGCACTTTTCTAGGTTGATTAAACATTTGTATTTTGTAGGACGAGCACATGATGTAAAGCCTCTTAAAGCAGAGCACAAACAACTTAGGTTTTTAAAAGTTTACTGAGGGAGAGCTGCACTGAGACCCACCACACACACACACACACACACACACACACACACACACACACACACACACACCTCTTGTTCAGTGAAGCACTTATTAGTTATGTATTCCCAAACCAAATACTGCACCTCTAAACATGAAACTGCTTTGTCAGCTCCGTATCGTCATTTTCATGCACAGATCTAGCGGCTGCAGTTTCAAAGTTCCCGTGTCCTTTGAATGTGACACAGTTTCACTGTCAGCAGTTAGAGTGGTGAGTGTTACATTCAATGTTTATTTAATGGAGTTGGAGAGGAGAGTTGCAAACTTCGTCCTCTGTCTTCCACCGAGGGCATGCTTTTGATTTAACTCGATCAGTGGAAAGTCTGTTGGCACGCCAACATAAGACTCATGGGTTTGAAAGAGTTGGACTCGCTTGAGAGAAAGTTATTGTTCTTGCCGGTGAGAGGTTAAATAGAAACACAAGCCAGAATAGGAAGTGAAGGTCATGTAAGAGATGCTTTCTCATTACTCAAAAGTGTCCATTAGTGGGGACTGAGTGTGCTGCTCTACACAGATCTAACACATATGGTCTGACCAACATTACCACTCCAACTTTCCTCGATCAACATACAGTAAACTGTATCATTTACATATGATTCGCATAAACAGTTGGATTTCTTTGTGTCATCACAATTCATCAGAAACACTGTTCATTTAAATCTTAATTGCTGTTGGGAGAATTTGGCACAAAGCTCAGTGCAGCAACTCCAAAAACAAAAAAGTTCTAGACAACAAAACTTTTAAGATCAAATCCTTCTACAGGCAACAAACTGAGGTTATCAAACCTCAACAGACACACAAAGCACCACAACTCAGCAGCCAATTAGTCAGTTAGAATAACTAGATACGCATTAAATAATACAAAAAACAGGTTCATTTTATTCTACTTAAATAGGATTTTAAAGAGGAATTTCAAGGTCAGGGAGAAAGCAGAGCACAGCTTGCTTTGGTCATATTGCCTTCATGAAGACAGAGCCCTTAGACCTGTTTAATGAATATTTCCTGATATCAATAAGTAAGAAAACTGATTGTTTTAAGACAAACACGACCACTTGTGTGAAGACATTAAACTGTGTAAATCGACATGTTTTTAAATTGCAAAATGGGTGCAAAATCTTTAAATTTGATGTCTTGTTAAAAAGGGTCATTCTGATATTGCCACTACAACCAAAAATGTACTGTATCATATCGACACTGGTATCAAAACATTCTACCACTACGTGCTTATCTGCTTGTTGCAGTTCCCCCTGAAAGTGATTCCAAGGAACATTTTTGTGTCTATAAAGTTTAATACAGCACTACCGCCAGCTCCCACCCTGTGGCTGTTCATAAAACTTTTACATTTGCTGTTTCAACCAGCCTGAGAGTGGCAGGTTTTTACCTTCCAACCACTCACGATCACAGATGGGGCTTTTTAGGGTTTCCTCTTACACACAGTGCACCTCTTAACAATTCTTAACAGCACTTCATGTGCTCGTTTACCCCCCCCCTTTTTTTTTTTTTTTTTTAAATCAGGGGAAAAAAATATAAAGGTCAGTGAGAGTTGATCCTTTCCGCCTGTTTTATTTCCTTTCCTTTCTTAGTGCGTGTCTGAATTTCCACCCAGATCTGATTAAATTTGCACGTCTTGTTTCACGGTTTGATCTTCAGCGTGTCTTAATAAATTTATATGAAGAGCTGCAAAAGTCAGACAAGCAGAAAACCAAGAACGAGCACTGAAAAGTCTGCGTGTGGAAGTAGTTTAATAAAGTTTGTAGAGTGAATGAAGAGGCGGTTGTGAGGGGGACAAACAGATTGGAGATGAGTCAAGTGGAGGTGAAGTGAAAACGGTAGTGAATGTGATGTGGAGATAACAGGATGAGCTGACACTGACTGGGAGAGTGGACACATTTAATGAATAGGGGCTAAGAGTTTGTACTTGGCTAGACTCCATTTTGTCAACACAACTGTGTTTTTTGCAAATACAGCACGACCCTGAGGAAGGTGCCAGGCTGCTCTTTCTGTTATTTTTGTAGCGACTCTCACTTCATGAAAAACAACAGTGAAATAAATGTGAGATCTGCAGATGCCCTGCAGGGCCACAGATAAGATACTGCAAAGACAAATACAACTCATACTAAAGATGTGTTTCATGAGATAAAATATCTCTAGAATACATTATTGTAAAAAAAAGTGTGTGTGTGTGTGTGTGTGTGTGTGTGTGTGTGTGTGTGTGTGTGTGTGTGTGTGTGTGTGTGTGTGTGTGTGTGTGTGTGTGTGTGGTTGAAGAAGTGTTACATATGTAGAAAAAGCTGCATGAATGTGTGTGTGAATGGGTGAATGTGGGTGTAATGTAAAGTGCTATGAGTGGTTGTAAAGACTGGAGAAGTGCTATATAAATGCAGGCCACTTACCACGTACACAAGCATATACACAAGTCCAGTAGGGCCAAGAGTGGATGTTGCAAATGATCTACATACAAAAGCCCATCCACTATCTCCGACAAATTGCTAAATTGTTTCTCCGTTAGATAGTTACATAGCAAACGTGTTTGCTGCCTGGATCATGATAAGGAGTAGCCACATTTATTTAACACAGTTGGGGTCACAGTGAGGTCAGGGTGGGTGGTGGTCATTCAGAGTGCAGAACTGGGTTTAGGGAACAAAAGCACTTTAATCAAGGTTAAGGAAAGATAAAGTTGTGTCTTGTCACTGCAAACATTTTCTGCACTAAAGTCACTGCAAACATTTTTATTAAAGTAACCCCTGTAATAGTGCAATCAGTGAGTGGATGTTGTACTGCAAGATGTGATATTTTAGCAGAAAATAAAATGAATGTCAGAATGATACATCCTTTAAAACATATTTGCGGTTATTTTTAGGAGAAAAGTTAAAAAACTTCATTTTGAATTAGAAAAGGTGACCGAAATAAAGATCAATTAATGAATGATCAATTACAGAAGCAGCCAGACTGATGTAGGTGGTGGTTTAGCTGTCAATCATCGAGGAAACCTCATGCTGAAGTTCCTGGATCCTGAGTAGAGACTTTGTTGAACTGACTTTTAGGGGGAAAAAAATATCTTGGGATCTTATCTCTAAAGTTGCCAAAACATTTACAACTGAAAGAAGTTAAATACTAATAATATTCATATTTCCAATAAAATGGTGTGACATCTTGTAAATATCACATATTCTCCTGAGCACAAAGTCTGTGTTTGCCACCACTGTTTGACTGTCTGTGACCGTTTGACTTGTTGGTTTTTTCCTCCCAGTCATCCGGCCTCCAATTCCCTCGGCTCGTCTGATTCTCCGGTTGATCGTCCATGCCTCGCCGGCGCTTGTTTGGTCCCCGCATCTTTGCCACTGTGCATAGCAAACGTCCTCATTACTAAAACATCAAGTGTGTTGCATTAACGCTGCCTGACAGCCCCGCCTTGCCTCCACTGATGTATGCTTAACTTGACATTTCTCCAGGATCCCCCAACCAAACGCTGCCCCCATCTCCCCACCGGCCTGCTGCACCATAGGGGAGCGTTGTTTGTTTTCATCTGTTTGTGTCTGTCTGCCACGCTGCATCTGTCTGGACTCTGTGCCTCTGTGTGGATGTCTGCAGCAGCCACAAACTTATCCCGACCCCCAGCACTCTGGCTTCATTACTTGAAGGACCGGGTTGCTGACATTAGGCCACCAGGGAGTATGAAAAATAATCAGTCCCTTAGGCTGTTCTTGTACATTGTAATTCACACACAATCTTGTAGCGTCCAACAAGCATCAAATATTAAAAATGACAAGACAAGTGTATTTTTATGAATCCTGCAGTCCTTTTTTTCCCTGCCGTTGGATGAATTGTGTGACAGAAGATTGTCATGGACACTTATGTGAGGTGAACTCGAGGCCTAGTGGGCACCAACCATGATAAACGGATTCAGCTGGTTCAGCTGTTCCAGCAAATTTTGGACTACGCCAAGGATTTTACCACAGACGCTGTGCATTGTGCAACAGGCCATCTATCCCAGCAAAGAAGCTCTGACTTTTTCTTGTGCATCTCATGATTTCGCTGAAGTGCTCTTAAAAATGCTTCTGCCAGAGTGCACCGAGAGCACAGGGACAATTTGACAGCATCTTTACGAGAAGAGTGGATGAGGCGAGAAAGTAAAGCAACGTTCTGTGGAACACAATATCCCAGTTTCCATTTCAGAGAGCTGCACACACAACTGTGATCAACAGCGTCTTTACTTGATAACAAATCAGTGCTGTCAAAAATCAAAGGCTGCTGCTTGCTGCATTACTTGAGCCACAGCTATTCAAGCAACAGTGGCAATCCTTCCTCGAGACAGCGTGACAGACAGACAGCGCTGGATGGATGTGGAATCGAAAACTCGAAAACAAGGAACTCATGCAGACGGATATAAATCCTAAAAACAGCCAGACGTTTTCCATCACACGCAACTCAGCATGCAGAATAATAAATGATTAGAAAAAGAGATGAGGTAAAGGACAAGTTCATTCAGAAGCTCTGCATCCAACAACTGGCTTCATTCTGTTAATCACAGCAGCATCACTAATGAGGATAAACTTCAAACTAACTACAGAAAATGAATTGGAAACAATTTTGACAGTAATTTCAATTGTTTCATCAACAAAAAAAGCCGAATGTTTACTTCTTAAATGTGACTATTTGCACTTTTTTGTTTCTTTCATCTAATTTTTAATCCTTTCTTAATCCTTCTTTAATCAAATTATTGGTCAGATAAAACCACACATTTGCAGACGATCCCTTGGCCTTGTGTTTTTGAGTTTCCACAGATCAAACACTTAATCAGTTCATTTGATAAACAGACAGAATATTCCATTATCATGTTGCTTGCAGCTCTGATATACCGCAGTGTATTCAGTGTAAACAAAGTTATCAGCAATGTAAACCGAAGCACAGATTCACTCATCTGTGATAATTAGTGCTCAGAACAGAGACGCATATTAATCCATCTGACTGTAAGAGCTTCCTCTACACTCCTCTACCACTGCGTCCATCTACTGTTGCTATCTGTGCGCGTTGCCACAACCACCTGGTTGCTAATTGCCTCAGTTACAACCTGCTGAGCCATGCAAGACAATATGACGACGCACGGCTGAAGCCTCGGCCAAACCCGTTTGTCGTCTCCCCTCCCCTCTCCCTCGTCTCTCCTCGGAAAATGTTGGAAGGGATTTTGTGTACATTTTCTTTCCCTGCATCAGACAATTAAATTGATTTATGAAATGTGCCTCGTTATGCAAGATTTTGTACGTGACTTGTATACATACTGTCCCCTGCTTGTAAATGAAAAACACCCAGAGACATTTTTCTCATCTGAGCAAACATCTGTAAATCTATCTCCAGCTGTATATTTTAAACATCTTCCACTCATTAAACTATAGCTGACATCTCTATGCTAATGTATTAGTCACATACATGAGTGCTATAATGTGGGTTCACTGTAGAATTAGTCACACACAAATAATGACTAACAAACAGTAAGTCTAGAATAAACAGGCTTGGTTGTGTGGCTGTAGATCATTAGTATTAAAGCATAGAAGATGTACATTTAGGGGCTGTTGCAACTTATGTTGTTTGAGATACAAACTCGGGCTCAGACTCAATGCTGATGTGCACACACACACACACATCACGACCACAGTGCATGAACAGCTCATTACATCCTGCCTTGGTGCTGCACATAAAGAGGTTCTCTGCAGATTCCTCCAATGCAAAGACATGAACATAATAACAAGAGATGTTGGGCTGCAATTCATCAGCCATTATCAACTTATCACTGATACACTGTATTGGACTATATGTCGGCCAGTAAATATAGTATCCATCAGAACAGGAGTGTTTTTCAAATGCAAAATGATCTGTTTCATGGTCAAAACTCATTTATATTTAAAAAGGTAAATATGTAGGTAAGTAGATGTGCTACACCTGTCTCTACTGAGGCATCTATCCTTTGTTACACACATCATTTTTGATTCAATTTGATGAGGTACTTTAATTTGTCAGATATTTAATACATAACCATGTGGTTATTGTATCCAGAAAAACATTTCTCTGTTCAATTTTGAACAAAGTCATCTCTATAAATCAATATATCACATATATGATTAGAGCCATATTGCCTAAATCTACTGTACAATCCTCCTACCTCCCATTGGTACCATGTAGCAACACACAAGTTGTTTCGCTTTAATGGTGGTCGCTGAAGTGCCGGCCTGAAACCAGCTGGACCTTCAGCCTGAAATAACATCTCCAACTTTTTGTTAACACATTAGCCATAAGACTTCAATCAAGTGAAGCTCAGAGTCTCCTTCCTGGCCTCTAGTGATCCAAGACACTTGCATTTTGCAGCTTTAATAAACACTGTTATTTTCCAAAAGCAGTGTGTGGCATTGTTTCTTTCCAAAGCCCCTACTTCTTCACTGAGATATGTCTCCTTAATGCATATCCATACCAAAAAAAACACAGCTGTATACCTCCAGCATATGTGTCCTGCCAGATCTCTGGAGCCATTGTTACGCAGCGAGTAGGGAAATGTCATTGTTCATTGCAGCGCCTGGAGGAGGTTGTCATACACTGTACAGATCTCTGTTTGTTTGGCTTATCCTGACAGGACCAATTCATCACTGCTGGGCATGTTGGCTTAGCCTTCAGCACAATCACCACAAGCAGAGCAACTTTTCATACACTTCAGCCTACCTCCACTGTCTCGCTGTCTTTTTCCTTTCATGTGTCCTTTACGCTTTTATTCTTTTATCTTGTCTGTTAGCTCTCATTCTTCTCTGCCTGTCCATTCATGCTCATCTTTCTCAGATGTACAGTTTTTATCTGCTCTCCTTTGAATTTTGTATATTTTCTTCCCTTTGTTTAGCCTCATTTACCATTCTTTTCACATTATGTTACTAAAGACAGCAACTACTATGTACACAACAGTTACATGTTATATATATATATATATATATATATATATATATATATATATATATATATATATATATATATATATTTATATATATATATATATATATATATATATTTATATATATATATATATATATATATATATTTATATATATATATATATATATATATATATATACTGTTAATTCTAATTTTAAAACTATTTTTAAAACAGAACTATTGCCTTAAAATGTTATATTTGGTATTTGGTATATATTTGGTATGTTTATATAATGTACATATTTTTATGTAATTTTGTAAATTGCAGGTTGAAAAACAGTCTCTTCAGTAGTAGTGATGACCCACTATGTCAACTGAGAGACAGTGTTGCATTAAGTATGAATAGCTGGTTTGTTGAGGAACAAATAATCCTGTTCTAAGACTGATCAAGTCACAATAATCCTGAGATTTAATGAGTCCTATCTACATTTTTGTGCATGCATGTCTGTGTTGTGGATCCTGTGTGTGTGGATATAGCTTTATGTTGCCACTTGAAAACTTGATCTCAAACAGAATGCACAATGACCTAGTTACAATCATTGTGAAATTAACCTTTTGCTAACCAAGCCGCTCTGATGCACAGCACATTACGCTTCAAACAGGCCAGTGCAGAAACAGCAACAGTCAAATCAGAAACTTTGTAATTGGAGTTGTTCAAGTGCTGCTCCAGTTTGTGCTTGGAATAAAGAGGATGTAAACAAGAAAATCTGTCTCTCAGAAGCCCAGTGTGGCCACAGGCTGTGAAGCTGTTCGGCAGCCGACAGCAGGACGTTAGTTGGAGCTATATCCATAAGAAACAGTGAATCTAAGTTAAGACTCCGGTCTTATAGTTAATAAGAAATTACAAGCAGGTGATTACAGTGCATTTCTATTTTTTTTTGTTGTTCAAATATCTGCCTCATAAAATATGATGTAATCTAAAACCTACAAAAAGAGCAATACAGTATAATTTTAAACATTTTAATACCACATCCTCATTATGGAAAAAGATCACAAATCAAAAAAATGAATCTGCCTCACAACACGAACCTCATAAACACACCAGCATATCTGGTTTCTTTTTCTGTTTTTTTAACTTCCCCTTGCTGAGAGTCTCACTCACTCATCTGGCTGTGAGTCATGTAAATGCTTCCTACAATAATGCAGCATCTGAGCTGAAACTGAGCTTTCCATTTTTGGTTTATTTTGATGATGCATTCTTTATAAGTTGCAGTCCTGTTTACTGGATCGATCCGACTTGACTGAATGTCATTAAAAGACCTAATGCTGCCTTTCTCTGCTCTTTGAAATGTTAAGATGTGTCTGTCGAGCACTTGCATAAAGGTTTAGAGTTTTCTTTCTTACAGGCACTTGCTGTCCATGACTCACTCATCTTAAATACATGTCTAATGTGAAGTATTTTTCTATGTGTAAGTTTCAATCCCAGCCGTGCTACATCGGCGGGAGTTTAGTATTTCAGATTTTTTATTATGATGCTGATCGTTGTTGAATTAAAGAACATCATATTGTCCTGTATGACCTCTGCTAGTGATACAGTGTACACAGTAATATCAACGTTCATTAGACTTTGACAGATCATACAAGATGATCATTATTTTTGATGAATATGGATTACGTGGCATTTGTGTGTCTTGCACATTAGCCTATAATTAACCGCTCCACAATGTATAGTTTCATTAGCAGTCTTCAGGATTCTCCACTTGCTGATTAGCTCTTTCATAAGTGACCTTATCTAAACAATATTAATGAGAAATCTGTATGTTTGTGTAGAAAATCACAAATCAGCTGTTAATGAGGCAATCTACTTGCTCTGTATGCACAACATTATGTTGTTTTGTATGTGCTTGCCAACTAATCGCTGAACAGGAAAATGTAGCCACTTAGCTTCCCGTCAGTTTGCATCAAACACATGCTCTTGATGAATCATGCTAGCTGCTAAACAGGACTCTTTTTTGGTTGTGTTTTGTTGTGTTTTGCAGGGGGAAGACATGAAAGCATCTGAGCCATATTTACCAAGCAAGGAAGTGTAGTTTGATGTTCACTATGAGCAGAGCTGCAAAGAAAAGATTCCTTGGAATCATTTGATACAACCTCAAGTCACACATCCAGTCAACAGTGGTCATTTTTTTTTAGTATATTTGTCACTTGTAAGGTTTTTTTTTTCCCAGCTCTATGACCACCTCAAAAACCAATCACTGCAGCTGTATTTTAGAGCTGAAACTATTAGTCAAGTAATCAATTAGTCAATCAACATATAATCGATTAATCGTTTGAACCCTCGTTTCAAAAATACTAAATGTGCTAGTCGGATTATGAGTGATCTAAGGCGACTGTGGTCTTTTTATTTCAGCTCTAAAGTCAACAAGATAAACTCAGTGTTTGTTTGAAAAACTAACAAACAGCACAGGCATAGAAGGCCCTTTACGGATTTGTTCATTCACACACTAAAACTGACAAAGAAATTGAAGTATATATTTAAACGTACACACAGGCGCTTGCTGTAACTGTTGTTTTATGCTGTGTTTAAATGATTATATTGAGGCATTTACGACTTTGTGGGCTATTCTATGCTTCTGCATTGCTTGTTGAATGTTTCTGGAAGCGGTCAGCGCCACACATCCCCCTTCGGGGAAAACTAAAGTTGTGTGAAGTTTATAGAGGTTTGTTTGCGTTTTGCTGTACGTGGGTTGTATTTGACAGCACCAACACTGCTCACAACTCTAAATATCAATGAATAATTAAAAGAAAAACAAAAACATTAGAGCAAAAGTAAAGGCAAGAACAGAATAAGAAAGAAAGTCAAAGATACATCAAAGCAAAAGATAAAAAGAAGGAGAGTCGTGGACAATTAATTGAAGATCATTACCTGAATGTTTTGTCTATTCCAGTGGGGTTTAAGGGGTGATTTAAAAGATTAAACAGATTTCACAGCCAGAGATGCACCGGCATCATATGGCTTGGTGAATTTCTTTATGCAATTGTTTCACAAGGTAAAGTGGCTCTGACCCTGAAGCTGTTTGCAACCTGCAGCAGACGCACTTGAAACATTTTGCAGGAAACCATGGATGTTGGAGGAGGTCACTGATGGTGATTGTGAGGCTAATTTCACATCACAACAGCCCAGTGATCACACAACTCTGCTTTTCATATTCAGTTTAGTTGCAGTTGGTTTTGGAAGGACTCCATTCACATCCCACACAGATTAACTACACTGCCAAAGCAGAGGGTTACCAAATTAATAACATGGTTTCAGCAGTTTGACCTGCCTGATAAGTCTTTAAAACACAATATTCCCTTAAAAAAATAAGGCTGGATTTATTCTATTGTTTTCATGAGAGCAACAAGAGACAATGTTTGTTTTGAGTGAATAAAGCGCTACATTTATCTACCACAACAGGGTTGCAGAGAGGTGGTCGGGGTCCATTGATGTTGTCAAAGTGCTGGACTGACTCCAGGGTTCACCTCTACACTCCCATCTGTGGTTAGGTTTAGTAACAAAAGCTTTTTTGTTATAGTTTGGGGAAGACTGTGGCTTTGGTTACATGTAAATAAACGTATCGAGTGTCAGGTCACTGTAGACTTTTTCTGCATTAAACCAAGCTGTGATCCCTGTGCTGCCTGTACCTACTTGAAACAAACAAGTCTGATAATGCTGTAGCTGCAGATACTGTGTTGCAAGACTTATTTTCAACATTTCTGTGCCTCCTTATGTTATTTATGTTTATTAAGCAAATATAATCTGGTTGGAATTATGTTTCCTTCAAAACACATTTGCTGTTGCAAATTAGTTGTATGTAAATATAGATTCTAGACTGTCTCAAATGTCTTCAAATACTGAATCACTGTAGCGTCCAGGCTGCCCTGAAGAAGTAGCGTTGCTCAGGGGGCGTATAACAACTTTTTATCTTGCAATGATGACAATTGTAACAAATGCAACAATGGCTAAAGCTTTTGCCAAGACTAGTACATGAGCAACTGTTAATGCTGGCTATGTAGCAATAGCAAAACACATTTCGTTTCAGGACTGTTATGGGATTCTTTCATAAAGGGCATCAAAAGTCAAAATCCCTGTCTCCCTCTCTCCCTCAGCTGCTTATGGCTTCCATCCCGATGCAGCTGAACCTGAGGACCAGACTGAGGCGAGGCCGACAGCGTCCTGCCAAGGTTCATGTCAGCAGGACGGACGCCAGTTTTACCCCCTGCCTCGAACACAACCCTCTTGACTTCATCATGATCACAAACAAGCCTTGCTCTGCTTGTATCCACTTTTACTGCTCTTTTTTTTTTTCTTGCAGGTGGAATGTGGCCAAAAGAAAATGGTTCCTAATTTCTATTGAGGCAAAGCAGAGAGAGAGAAGTTAGTTACAGCTGACACTTTACAATAACCAGAATAAAATAAATCAAGCAGAGGAGAATAAGCATCAGCATTTTAAAAACTACTTAACAGTCCGTGCCAGGATGTAGGTTACTGCTACCTGACTTTTTAGTCTCCTTTCATGACTTTTATTTAAACAAGAACCTACCACTGACAGAAAAGTGTATTCACTTTTTTGCCTGATTTTTTCCTTAAGTCATTAATATTTTGTTGGGGTGAAAAACTTTGAATAATGGAATGACTAAGTTTATTGTAATAAACTAAAGATATGGGCTATGACGGAGAAAAAGTTTCAATATCAGTCTTTTTTAAATAATGAAAATTTCATGTCAAAGCACATCAGAGATGACATTTGAAATGTGTAATGTCAACCAGTGTGGGTTCTTATAAGGAAAAAAGTATTATTCGTTGATTCACTCTACTGAAGGACAGTGTTTGAAGCTCCACTCTACGTCTTTACATTTAACAATGGAAAAAGTCTGACACATTTTCCTTTCTTTAGCTTCAGAACTTCATTCTTTCAAATAAGTTTTTCCTTCAGAATTTAAACTTTTCATGGCAGAGAAATTTCCAAAATCACATTAAGAATATGAGACACTTAACTAATCATCAATATCGAGGATAAAAATGATCAATATATATTTTCATCCCTGAGACCAATTAGGGTTTAACCTGAAATAACTGATTATTTTGCCCATTTGGCAGCAGCAGAAGAAAGTTGTGCTTGCTTCTGCTGCTTCCTTCATTTCAAACAACAATGACACATAATCAGCTTTAAAGTTGATGTGTTAGCAAACAGTTGCTTATGTGCACACCCAGGAGATACAGAGCAACACTTTTCATTTGGAGTCATGTGTCTGTCAATCGGGCAAATCAAATCCAATATTCACTCTTCTTTTAGCTCTGTTTTTGGCCTCTACCACTGCCATATGGAAATATCTGGTTCTTTAGCTGCTAAATGCTCCACTATGTTCATCACCTAGTCTCTAACTGATCAGGTAGTGCTCAGTGTTTTTTAGAGTTTTTTTGTTTTTTGTTTTTTTTGGGCTTTTTATGCCTTTATGATAGATCAGCGGAGACTGACAGTTCGCTTACGTTTGTTTTAGTATTTCTTTGTACCCCCATGTTGAATTTGATCAGAAATTGAAACTGAAATTCCAATACATAATATGTAAATATGTAACACTGTGCTATGGTGTAACACAATGTTCATCACTTTTATATGTATATATATATATATATATATATATATATATATATATATATATATATATATCATAACAAATGACAATAATTGTCACACCAGCAACGGTTGTCTTGACGCGAATATATATCAGACAGTATTTCCCAACCTTGAGCACCTGTTTTCCTTTTTAGTTGAAGCATTCAGTCGTGTCTCCTCCTCATCCTCCTCTTCACCTCTCACATCCATTTTCAGTCGTCCGTCCCGCCTGTCTTTACACCGTCCACAACATCATCAATTCGCTTGTTTTCTGCAGCCAACACAGCAGGTCAGTCTGACAAGGACAAACAAGACGCTGGATTCTCGGATACTCCAGCAGCTTGATTGTGTGTTTGAGTGTGTGTGTTTGAGTGTGTGTGTGTGTGTGTGTGTGTGTGTGTGTGTGTGTGTGTGTGTGTGTGTGTGTGTGTGTGTGTGTGTGTGTGTGTGTGTGTGTGTGTGTGTGTGTGTGTGTGTGTAGCCCTATCCTGTGACTATTCTTTTCATCTCTCCTGCTCTTTGGATGTGAACCAAGTAGGTTATGTAGCACAGTTCACTTGTTGTTCTGAAAGGACAATTAGAAATGTTGTTCTTATTATCATCATTAATGAACTGTATTTCATTTCCTGTGTGCCTGTCTGGTGGAAACAAGTATGTTTGCCAAAGCAATTAGGTTTCAGACCAGCTGGCCATCTGACCATGACAGGCCGGGCTGAACCCCGCTAGGTCAAAGTCAGTGCTAATTTAGTCTCAATTTGTGGGGCTTGTGTACACCACAGCGAGTTGGGAATCACTAGTAAAGCAATGAAATCATGAAAAGGAAAGAAAGAGAAGAGGAGAAAGTCTAATGACTGCAAAGGCACCACAGACCAACTCATCACTATCCCCAGCTGGACCATTTATTATGGTAGTGGACAAAGCTGAAAGAACTTATCTCTGCAGACTATTCCCTTCATATTTTCAATGACAAGAAATATTCAGCAAACTGATATGCGAGTTACAGGTCCATTGTTTCTGTGCACTTCTGCAGTCAATATCTCCGTTTAAAAGGGCAAAACACGCCTGCTCATTCAGGATGAAAAAAAACGCCTCAATAAGAATTAGAAACCTCAACAGAGAGACATTTCATTCTGTTTAAAAGACGTGGTTTAAAACTTTTCAAAATCAAATCAATAGATAACACCCTGACACACAAGCCCTCTCTCCAGGTTACCTGTATTGTCAGAATATCTCAACTTTTCCTGCACAAGCTCAACCCCCCACATGGTATTTTCTAGTTTCCAGTGTGAATTATGTCGGGTACTGCAGGTGTCTTTTACGACTTCTGTTTATGAACTGTAGGAGTTGCTCCTGAAAGCACAGCAGTAGACCGGTGCTAATGCCAAACGCTCCATGACACTCCTCTGACAAAGTGCTATCCATCTCACTGTGGGTGAAAACCAGGAGAATACAGAGAGGCAATATACACTTCACCAAACTGTCAAAGCCATAATCTTTTGGCTGTAAGGCCACAGAGCTGAACAGTGAAACACTGAAACAAGAATTTCAAAACCTTTAACTACGCAGTTACTGTCAGATTACGAATTAAGTAAAATTAAGTATTAAACAAAAAACAGATGAAAAAATGATTTGGGGTTTATCAAAAACAATGCCAAGATAACTATGAGAGCATGTTTCTGGTTATAATGCAAAATTAGAGTGGCAACAATTAGTCAATTAATAAAATAGTCAACTTTTAGTTACTTTAGACTAGGTTGACATTAATACATTTTTATTCTAAAGCAGCGTTTTATCATATCACATGACCATTCATGTGTGTGCAGGTGTAAACAGGAAGGAGGTTGTCTACTCTGCAGCTGGTTGAACAATTATGGTGAAAAGTTAGACCAGAGGTTTCTTTGCTTGAACCGACATCAAAGTGGAACTGTTATTGAAAATAATGCATGTCGGCCTCATACTAGACTGGAAGTCATTGCTTTCATCCGTAAAAAGGTGGCAAATCAGGGAAGGCTACGACGTGACCCAATCAGGGTTTAAACTTGGGTGTTACGTTTCTGACGGTCTCCATTTCTGCCCGTCCAGACTAAAACACAACTCCAGAGTTCTCAGGGCCAGCAGTGTTACCAAAAGTCTCCAGCCAGGTGGTGTGGACGCCAGGCGTAAATGTGGAAAAAGTGATGGGTTTTAAAACTAAACCCTCATAGCTCTAGGACATTGTAATTGCATTTTTCCAGTTTCCTTGTGTTTCACAAACCAAATGATTAAACAGTTAAATCAAGAAACTAATCAATTGATAGATGATAATAATATTCAGTTGCAGCCCTACAGAAAATTAAATGCTACATATCGCCCTACCGAAGATGCATAGGGATAGAATCAGGAGCCTTTAAGCAAAGTTATAAAAAAACACTGAAGCGCTTCAGATTACTAATGTTTCTATCATTCCTGTGGAAAGAGAGGTCAAGGATACAGTGTACACTACTAATAAATGTATATCCTGTAATGCATCTTAAGTGTCTGCTTGGTAGTCTATACTGCTTTAACAACCGCAAACATCTGCCTTCACACGCTGAGAAAGCCATTCAGATTCTGAATCAGAATTCACTGGAGACCTGTGTGACAGGGAGGAAATTATGAAGTGAGGTGAGAAGATGATGAATGGAGGGAGCTAAAGTGGGTCCCAGGTGTGCAGCTGTATGGCAGGTAAGGACAACGCTGGATAGGATGATGTGTGATGATAGGAAACAGATGATAAAGCAATAGAGGGAGAGAAATGACAGGTTGTGGGAAGAAAGAGACCTAATCACTGCTGGTGTTATTGCCCGGAGCAGAGTATTTCTATGTAAAATTCTTTGTTATCAGCTGAGGCCACAGGGGCCATGGCAACAGACAGATTCTCACAATGCAACAAATTGAGATCCTGGAGGTTTCAGGCGTCTCTGACAGGAAGTCTTATCCAAACAGGTGGCAAGAAGTTAAAAATTCAGAATCAAAGATAAAACTGTCTCCTAAAGAGCTGCTTCATATAAATTATATATAAATATATATATTCTTTAAATATTCTTTTTGTTGAAAATATGAGTTTAATTAAATGTTGTTAGTCAAAAGTTGATAGGAGTTAATATCACTATAGATTCGATTTTCTTTTTTTGATCACATAGCAGAAAATGATGAAAAATGCTTGGTATTCTTTCCCACAACTCGAGCTGATGGTTGCTTGTTTTGTTCAATCAACAATTCACAATCAAGAAATATCCAGTTTATTATCATGTTATCATATATTCATATCATACAAGGAAAAGCATAATTTAGTTTTACATTTGAGAAGGTGCACAAAGGGGATTTTTCGGCACATTTTCTAGGGTCAAACAAGTAATCGACAAACTTGTAGCTCTGGTTGACAAACAGTATATCAAACTGTTATTTTTATTGTTTTAAAAACATTGTCAAATTATTTTTTGAACAGAAATGAAAAAGCGTTGACTGTTTTCAGCTTATATGGTGGTAAACTAAATTTTTACTAAAGTAATGTTTGGGTTTCTGGCTGTTGGTCAGACTAAGCAAGTAATGCGAAGATGTGAACGTCACTATTTTCATCTTCATTTTACAGACCAAAGAAATGATCAGTTACGTGAGAAAACAATCAGCAGATTAATCAATACCAAAAATAATCATTGGTTGTTTATATAAGTTAACCACGGACATTGATGATGAATTCCTCAAAATTCAATTGAACTCAACTTGTTTTACATGGCTTTAAAGTAAAGCACAAGTTTGGATGGAATCACAAGCAGAGCAGACATCTCCAGATCTACTGTCAGTAGCTAACACAGTCTGCAGACATAATAAAAAAGCAGGTTAATTCCCAGAAACCGATACAAGCTCAGTATCATGTAGGACACAAAACTGATTATTTCTGCTTCTCGCAGTGTCGCCCAGCTTTTCTTCAACTTTAAAAGCTTATTCTTTACAGAAAATATGCTGTATAATCTAAACCCAGCAGCTGTGCCGAGTGTAACTCATTTTAAATTAGAGAAAAGGAAACTGGAACCTGGGAATGGAAATATTTTCTGCTGTGTAAGAACAGCTGCGTATTTATGGTGGGAATCTGCCTTGTGTGTTTGTGAGAGATATTGTGTCTATTATTGCAAATGCTATTTTGATAGCATAGTCCAAACAAGCAAACTACCGATTATTCAACTGAAAAATGAATATCTGGATAAAACGGTCTTTTGCTTTTCAGTGGGGAAAGCTGAGCACTGAGCAGACTGGAGTGTGAAATCCCAGAATTGAAATTTAATAGGAAAAATTCAACTTGTCTGGGCAGGCAGAGAGCATTGGAAATTGTGTGTTTGCCCACTGTGTAAAAGTTTAATAGTCGGAGTAGAATAGTGCACAGTAATAAAAGCAGAGATCTGTATGCCATAACAAAACACACTAGGCCAGAACAGAAAGAGAGACGGAGCTCAATGAACACACACAAGCACCCTCAATATATTCACGTACCTTCTGTACATACTTGCATACACATATAAAAAACACATGCATGCATCAAAGACAGGTAAAATACATACACAATGTTTGCGAGCAAAATATACTTACATCTATGAAAACGATATAAGTAAAGTAACCTATGGACAGACAGGAACACAGAGAGAGCGAGAGGTGGCAGTCAGGGGACGGACACGAGCTCGCTGCCCGAGAGACGTGCTTATCCTGTGAGGCAACACAGTCTGGGCTGGTCATCCAGAAAATAGAAAGTGAAAGGTGTTTTAGAGAGAGACAGTGGATAAAAGGTGATCCAGTCTCGCTCTCAATCCCCCAGTGGTCGGCCATGCCAAAATAAAAGCTGTGTGAGTACTGAGGCAGGAGCAGGGACTGCTGGGAGGCTCAGTGCTAAAGTGTCTGCATTGTTGACACCTTCTGTAGTTGGAAGGAAAATGATGATTTCCAGCTACTATGCAATGAAAGTGAAATCTTGCTTCAGGCCGAGAATCATAAAACATTTCTTTTTCTATTTATCACACAATTGTTTTTATTTTTTCCCTTTAAGAAAAACACTTCAACTTTTTTTTTTTTTTTTTTGCGGCAAATTTGACAGATCATAACAAGCCTAAAAGATCCTTGGATGAAAACTCAACTATGAAAAATTGAATTTGGAGGAGATTAAATTCCGTTTGATGTTTTGAAGCAAGAAAAGCATGCACACAACAAACTGTCCAATACTGAAAAGTATTTTTCTGTGAAAGAAAGCAGTTATAAAAAGCTCCATCAAGCCCAGCCTGTCACCTCAGATGGCTAACAGATGTCTGCACCATTTTGCTTCCTGTCCTCTCTGCTTTTCTGTCCTTCATCAGCTTCCTCCTCGTCCTTACCGCAGGTGGTTTTGCATGTTAGATGATGCCGTTCCTACTCATGTAGGACACTTCTATTTGAGATACATTGCATATTACCGCAGATTTCCATTGAGACTGTAGCTCTCCAGCCAGAACAACCAACCAGATGTTTTTATATCAGGCCACTCATGCTCATGTACGTCTGAAAAATAACACATGGTGCTGGACGGATAATCATGGCACTATCCATTCTGCTTCCATGGACAACAATTACCTTTTATATTCATCACAATCAAAAGCCATTTACTTGTTCAGACAGACAGATTCAGCTTGGGGACAATGAGACTGGAAGCCAACAATGGGCAGACAGACAAACGATGTAAGCTGTGGATTATGATTTAAATAATTGCGCCCCTTGTGACCTCGACTGGTGCTTCTCATTGCATACGCATTGATCTGGACTGCTCAGAAACAATAAAAAAACATCAAAGTCTGAATCTCAGGCCGGTCCTCCCTCTCTATAACTATAACTCTCTGTCTGAAATGTCGAACTCTTCCTACTGCATTCTCCATTATGATTGTCCCAAAGTAAATCAGTGTAGCAAAGTGATTCTCCTATTCAAATCCTTTCTAAGGCGACATGTATAATTTTATGATTAAATAAGGCGGAAATATTGAGGAAGCCCCCGCTCTCCCAGTGGGGCTTTGGCAGAAATTAGCTTTTTACAGAGCAAAGGTTTCCTGTAAAAGCATAAATAGCTTGTTGTTTGTCATCTCTCATTAGGACAGACAGATTTTGTCTTCTTCTGGCATGACATGTTGTTATGTTAAGCAAAGCTGCGATCAGTGTTGCCGTGTTATACATGTAAATGCTGCTACATTGCAGAAGTGGAGAGGATGTTTCTTCAAAGCAGAGCAGCAATGCCTCCATCTAATGAATTATTTAAGGCAACGAAGCAAACATGACGTGCGCAGCGCTCAAATATAGGTACACTGCATGAGCACACATACGCTCACACACTCAAAATAAAAACATCTGTCAATGCAAACAGTCAAAAGTGAGCAGATGCATAATACATGTATGTAAATTTCAATCGTGCAGCAAAAGACATGTATGTGCACTTCTGAACTCTTCCTCCATACACAAGCGCAGCTGGCTCTATACGATTCTAGACATGCACAGAAAGTGTAATTGTCCCTGCAATGGCTCATTAGACAACGTAATTGTGTGTTTCTATAAAATTCTCAAGTTAAATTAAGAGATTCCCCATTGTGTGAGGCAAATCTCACCTCGGTCTTCTTCCCATCACCTCACTACTCAAAGTGCATGTGTTAAATGTGCTCATAGGTGGACTATCTATTAGCTTTCAACTGAATCACAAATGGGCAATTGTTTTCCAATGCAGGTTGTTAAGAACTGTATTGGTGTTAGGTTCATTCAGTCTTTTTACATAAGTGATATTAAGTTATGTTCCCATCACTCACCTTTATTTGACAGTTTTTGTTGTTATGAGTCATGAAATATAAACTTGGATAAATTGTCAAATTATACCAAATTCGTGCTATTGCCTCACCCTGATCTCGTAATTAAAAGTAATTAAATGCTGCTTTGACAATTTGCATATAAAACGTCATCACTTTATCATTTTCGTTGAGATATTGTGTTCACAAGGCCAAAACACTGTTTTGTGAGGTCAATGTGACATTGACCTTTGACGACCAAAATCTAATCAGTTCATCCTTGAGCTCAAGTGAATGTTTGTGCCAAATTTGAAGAATTTCCCTCAAGGCATTACTGAAATATCTTGTTCACAAGAACGGGGAATACAGATGGACAACCCAAAAACATAATGCCTGCCTGAGTCTGAAAAATAGACAGACTTTGACCAGTGGTTTTGCTATTTATGGAAACCATCAGCCGATAATAACGTCCAAATGAGAACACTATTTTCTGTGGTTATGATATAAAACACAACATCACTAAATCACAGTCACGCCACACTGCCCTGCTCCATGGGCTTAATATTTAAATCATGTTGCATTAATGGCTACTCCCCAGTCAATGATGTCACAGAGAGGATGTTCCAATCAGCTGTCAAGAGCAGAACATGCGCCGACATCAGTGATAGGGACATCACCAAAAGCTAGAATAAATTCTTATAACAAGTAATTTATCACCAAGTATTGATCACTTTTGATGCACTGAATAATCAAATCATATCAAAACCATCACCTCCGATACAATCATAACTAGATCCTATTTCTGGTTTATGACCAATATTGACCACAATCATCGATCCAGTCCAGCCATTCATTCATTCATTCAGCATCATTGGCCTCAGAACAGATGCAAGGCCTGTGGTGTCCTTAATATTTCCCCTGATCCTCCAGCCTCTGGTCTCTCTCTCTCTCTCTCTCCCCAGCAAGCCTCCCCTTCTTCCCACACATTTCACAAATGCCCTTTGAGACTGACGCAGAGATCTTTATTCATTATCATAATCCACTGGTCATGTCTCCCGAATACGTTGCCATTAGAACCCAAGCATGCATCATTATAATAGGCCATACCCTAAAACCAAAGCTAAAATTAACCCAAAAAGAAGCACATTCAGAATTGTGGCACGTTTTCTTTTTGAAATCTAATCAACAGTAATAGCCGTGTTTGAACTCAATAGTCTGGTTCAGAGAAAATGCCGAAGGCGCTTATTAATCAAGGAGTTTTTCAGGATGAAAGATTCCTGCAGCTCAGTGATTTCTCCGAGTTATGGGAGGAGAGGATGAGCAATGGATTCTCCACATAATGTGATACTTTGTAATGATCCCAAATGATCCAGGTTAATCCGGCATCACTCACTCACTGCGAACTGGTCATGAAGGAGCCTGCAAAATGTCAGACCCATTCAGAGGCAGTCAACTGAACCATTGAAGGAACCACAACAACTTTTTTAATCAAAGTCGAAAACACCAAATATAACACAGGTAAAGACCTGATTGAACTGCAGCCCTTAATGTGATTTAAAGCAACACCATTTTTTTGTTATATTGGCAATGAACCCAGAGAGAGTTCTGCTGGGTTTCTCAGCCTCTTCTAGCTCATGTTTTGGTTTTGTGGCACATTTGTGGTTTCATCATCTATTTTTCCCCAAAGATCAATAAATAAAGAAAAGCTCAGATTAACCCACTGCACTCTGCCAGCCAAGTAGCAAACAGCAGACAGACAAAAGCCTCAGTTCACTGTTGCTCAGTTCACCGGTAACTCTGCCTTAACAGCCTTTGATCGACTGGTTGTACAAAAATATCTGCCTCCTTCCTCAGGCAGAAACTTCTGAGAAAGAAAACACTGATGCTGCTGTAACGAGTTGGTCTTCAACAGACATACCCAAGCGGCTCATGTCACTTCCTGATCAGTGGGTGAAAACCTGAAGAAGTTTTGCAGACTCTTCTTTGGCCAAACTGAACTGGTTCTTGCACGGCCGACATGGTTAACATCTGCATGAAGTAAATTGATTCTCAGCTTCTTCTTGCCTCTCTCCACATGTCATGTGGTTGGTGTGCGCTTCAATCTGCCGAGTCTCAGCATGCACTGTGTGCAGCAAAGTATTCACCTTTTCATATGAAATTAATGGAGATGAAACTGGTCACTTGCCAGCTTGTGTTGAAGTGGTTTCACTCTGCAGGAAGTCTGCCTGGTTGCATGCCAGTGGCTGTGATAGATTCATTTTGAAGACGGCATAATTTGTGACACCTCAGCCACATTCTCCAGTGCGGGGGACATGTATCACACTTTGAGCTTTAAATAGCTATGAGAGTAGAAGGTAATGGCCCAAAGCAGTTCTACCTGTGCAAAACTACCTATGAATTGCAAGCAGAGCCACAAGGACAATCTGTGCATTTAAGGCTGGAAAAAAAGGGGCCTGTGTGAGCTAGATTCCTCATCTGGTGGCACATATCTATGTCCTATAACTTAAACATCATAAGGTAAAATATGAATGTGTCCTCATTTATTTTCTGCACACAGGCATAGACCATAGATCTGACATGAACAAAACAAAACCTTTTCAATGGGTGATATCCATGCATGTACTTCAAACAAAAACCAGAGTAAGAGATGAAGGCCTGATGTATTACTGAAGTATTATTAATAACTGGAGCTCAACTGCAATGATGTGTATCAGTATAATCCAATATTAGCTTATTGCAGATATATCATTATACATCTGCCATGTGTCAGTTATATGAAATATCAGAACGGAGAGGCCAGAGATATGTTTGGCATCATTAAGATGCAGTGTCTCAGTTACAGAGTTTAAACACCAGAAATCTCTGGCAAGTTTATTGCCAGAGATTTCAAGCACAAAATATACTGCTTATCAGATTATGTTCAAAATCACATCAGCTGTGTCATTAAAAGATTTCTCATATAGTAACACTGTGCTCAAAATCCACTATCAGCAAGGCTATGAAAATAATGTGCTAATGATTGAATCTACAGTATCCTGTTCATGAAAGCTTTTGGAGATTGAATTATCTGATGTCTCTCGGGGAATACTTGATTTTCTAAAACTACCGAGCAAAGAGCACTCAGCAGAGTTTTTTTAAACACCACCAATCACAGTTTCTGGCTGCTTAAGGTAGGTGCCTGCCATACAAGTCCTCGGGTTTCTCACTTCAATCTGGCATAGTTGAGTTTTGTATAGCACAGCATGACCTTGTTTTGTTGCCTCCATTAGGTTTGGTTCTTGAGTTGTGTGTAGTAAAATATACTGTGCATAGAAGCTGTTGAAGCTGAAGCTGCTGCCCCTGCTGCCCTTTAGCTGGACCAAATCAATAAATAAGAATTACACTTGTATTGTTGCTGTTGTTGTTGACACTGCTGTGGTTGTTCTTGTAATGATCATTTGTGGAAACGCCTGCCAAGTGTCTGTATAACAAGTGATTACATCATCATTTCAACTGATTGAGGAGGAACTCTGCATTTTCATCTTCTTCACCCTCACTATTTTGTGCATAACGAAGCACATGTTGATGCTGCTGTTATACAAGTACTCTGTTCTTATCTTACAATAAGTATGGAGTGCACGGCAGGAAGATTAATTTGTGTAAGGTTTGGTGGCACTGTGTTGTAACTAAACACTGGTTAAAAATATGAAACTTTTTTGTGCTTAAATTGATTATACATTTTATTCTTGCTGCAAACATTAGTCACTGAATTGATTAGTCATTAGAAAGAAAATTAATCAGCAACTATTTTGATCGTTGGTTCATCTAAAGTAAATTAAAGTAAATTTTTTAGAAAACTTTGCCACACTGTGTCACAACAATCAATGTCATGTTGGACTTTTGGAAATTCTGATTGACATTTATTATTATTTTCTGATGTTTAGCAGACAAAAGAATTAACTCAATCAAAAAAAAAAAAACAATCAGGAGATTGATCAATAATGAAAATAATCATTAATATCGTTTCAACTTCTTATACTATAAGATCAATGGTAAAACATTTACTGCATTTATCAGTTGCGCTGTCAACTGTGTTTATGTCCAGATTGTTTTTTGGTTTGTTGTTGAGTTGCTCTGGTCTTGATTTTGGGTTGTGTAGTTTTGCTTTATGTGGCCTGGTTTGGATTTGATTGGATCTTGTTTAACAGTAAATCAAGAAGTTGTTGAGCTGGGATAAATTGCCTTCCCTGCTAAGCTTCCTGCACATTGAAAAGCCTGCTAGCACTGTGCAATCTATCAAAGTGTATGAGGGTAAATGTGCTCACACACACACACACACACGCGCACACACACGCACACACATGAACACGTACACTTTAAATGCTCCACATGCACATACAAATCTGGGGCTTGGAGTGTCGCCAAGTGTAACTCTTGTGTGTAGAGGTTAAAAACCGAGAGAGAGAGAGAGAGAGAGAGAGAGAGAGAGAGAGAGAGAGAGAGAGCGCCATCTATAAGGGAACTCGCCAACACAAAAGGCCTCTCTCTTGGTCTGCTGCCATCACATTTCACTTTGTGTATAATGTAATCTGTTTAATATCCCGGTCAGTCCTTTCAACCCCAGGAATGCTTAGACAGACATTTTTACCATAATTGCCTCATAGATCAGGTCGGCTGTGTGGGGCCACAGTATCCAGGTGCTGCACATCAGCTGATCACAGCCTCAGATAAGAGCTAACCCCTGTCTCTCAAGGTGAGTGCATGTAGCAGTGGGTGGTGTGTGTGTGTGGATGTGTGAAGCAGTGAGTGTGTCCACTTAGACTCAACAGGAACAGTCTTATCCCTATAAAACAGCTGCAACTGGATGTCAGCCACTCTGGGTCCTCCTCAGCCCTTTGGTTTGATAAAACCTGAGCTCTTAAGCTGTGTGTCCCTCATCTTATACGCTCCTTCAGTGCCAAGCTCAGACTCTTTATACCACTCAGTGTTAGGACCCTTTAACCTTTGAAAACATCCTGTCTGTACAACTCAGAAGTCACTTTCACACAGGTTTCTTATGTCCATTCAGAAAGTGTTCAGGCCCCTTGAATTTATTCACATTTTGTTATGATGCAGCCTAATGCTATAAAAAAAATAAATAAATCAATCTCCCCACATCTATCTACACTCAATACCCCATAATGACAAAAACAGAATTTTGAAATGTTTGCAGATTTATTAAAAAAGAAAAACTGAAACATCACATTCAATGCAATTTTCTTAATTGATTAATTATGTCTATAAATTGTGAAAGTCATCAAAAATGTCCCGATTTCCCAGAGCCCAAGGTGACTAGTTTTAACTGCTTGTTTTGCCAAAACAACAGTTCAAAACCCCCAAGTATTTAGTTTAGAATCATAGCCTCCAAAATAACCACCACATTAGATCAATACGTCTCTAAAAATTATGGCTACAAAAACTGAATATTATAACCTTAATGAAGACAGTTTTATTATTTATTAGTGTTATTAGATTGCATCTCTTTTAGCTAGGTGTATCTGGCAACTGTGCAATGAAGGATCAAAACAAACATTTCAGGCGAGGTCACTTTCAGTTTCAGCTCCAAATAAGAGGTAAATAAAGTGGGTTTGTAGTTTAGACTTTATTTGGTTGGAGCCTGTTTTTGTACAAATGGAAAATGAATAATACAACAGCCTCATTAACAACACACAACCTTGGACTCTGTTTCAGTGCCTCCTCACATCTCAGCAATTTACCCAGTGCGTAATAAAATCTTAATAATAAAACTTTGAATATCCTGGTTGTAAAGAAAACTGAATTTGGTTTTAATATTGAATGGTTACAATTTTTTTTTCCCAACAGGCATGGGACCATCATGAGGCACAACACATAACACCTCAGCTACACTGAGAGCTGACTGGGCATTGAAGGTCCTCTCTTATATTTTAATCTTCAAAAATCCCGGGATAGTCTCTATCCAGACTACGGCAAAGTGGAACAGGAGGGCTATTACACATGAAACCTAATTAATTAAGGCGGTAAGCCAGGGGACCTTCATTTTTGCTTTTCCACCTCAATTTTCTACACTAAGCTCTCATAGCTCATTGAAGTGTTTTTCAATACAAATCCCAGATAATTCTCATCAATCAGTGAAGTAGTAGTGTGACGGCTTTTTCCTGGATTTTGTGTTGATGAACTTTCTCTCTGTAGCACCCATTTGTGTGGTCAGCGCATGAACAAATTTAGCCTGTGGTTGTGTCCTAAAATGCCTTTTTAAGTATGTGACCCCAAATCACTAGTGTAATGAAAATCATTTCATTTGTTTTATATTAAATGGATGTGTAATTCCCCACAGCCTTCCCACAAGCATTTCATTGTTTGTGCTGTCAGACATCAGCAAGTCAGAGAAACAGGGTTTGATTTTTTGCCAATTGAAAGGTGAACTCTATTTTGTAATATTACTTAGCATGAAAAAAATTGGAATGGAGGTCTCAAAAGTGAAATAATGCAGAAATCATTATTCTGTCATCAGTCTACCCCAAAGGTCTAGATCTTTGTGACATGCAGTAACCTCAGCATTTCATACTGCTCACTGGCACATTCTAAAATGAAATTATTTTTACTCCTTGGAGACATAGCCCTGCTGGAAATGGGTGAGCTTGGGATTTTGCAGGTATGGAACTGTATAAAAATCAGGCCTCTGCTGACTGCAACGTGTTAAGAACGACCTTGTGCTGAGCTTACTGTGCAGTGCAAAGTACTCAGAAGCCTGCACTTTTCTCACATTTTGTTATGCTGCAGCCTCATGCTAAAAACGTGATTTTCAGTTTTTCATTATTGATAAATTTGCAAAAACTTCTAAAATTAGCTGTGGGGACATACGCTGTGAATCTTAATTTTCATGTGGAGCTATGTTAATTATTCAAGCAGCGATACATTTTAAGCGTCAGAACAATAAAATTAATAAAACCTCATGAATGTCTATAACTCACAAATGAACTTTAAGAAAGAAATAACTTACAGCAACAACTTTATATTTAAAACAATTATTACTACATGCTAATAACAAAGACTGACACACCAACAATACAACTAAACGCTGACTACACGTACAATGACGCCACAGCGAATGAATAGGTGAATGTAATACCAGAGTTTGGCTGGGAAAATATTCAACAGGTGAATAAATCAAAGTATGATCATTACTGGAAACAGCCAGTGAAAGCAGTAGTAAATTTACAATCACATTTAAACAGACAAGCCAATTGTAATTTTTTTAATTCACTTAGCATAGAAGAAAGTATACCACTTTATACTTTTGTGTCTGTGGAATAGAGAAGCTGACAATACAGCCAGTGAAGAGTCTGATGAAGATTATATGAATTGTATGAATTCATACAATAGAAATAAGTATGAATTAAAATGATTTTAACATAAGTCTGCAACATAAAATGTAAAGGAACTGAAGGGGTCTGAATACTCTCTGAATGCACTGTATATACAGTAAAAGGCATGAGGCTGAATGCAGCTACAAACATACAGCTAAAACCTAAAAAGACTGACAAAAAACCCTTCAGCAAATGTTAGAACATTTGCAGGCTTTACAATACACTGTATGTGATTACAATGTCCCAGAATTCACATTAAGTGAAAATATGGATGAGCAGAGAGGCTGCAGGGCAAAATTAATAATGTGGGCATCCTCGAGTGATAAAACTACTGAAGAGCCAAATAATAAATAATGAAGAAAAAGTAAGAATGTACGTGCCGGTGAAAGGGGAGGAAAGGAAAATAATCCCTGATTAATTATACACAGCAAAGTACTGACCAACCACTGAACTTCTGCACAGAAACACAGACAAACAACTACATTGTCTCTTTGTTCTTTTATCTTTTTTTTGTTGTTCATTTTCTTCTTCTTTTCTCCATCTTCTTGTCCCTTTCATTCTCTCTTGCTGTCTCAATTTCCTTCAACAAGTTATGAAATGATATAAAAATTTAACCAAAATGACCATGGTTATCAGTATTCATTATCAAGGTATTGGTAAAATGTACCGAAACTGTTACTGAAAAGTAGTAACACCCAACAGACACTAAAGACACAACTATCAGCTGCTCAGCAGGATGCTGTTAAACCAGAAACACTGCGCTCGGGGGTGAAAGAATGAGCAGCAGCCCTGACATAAGTTTTAAAAACGCACAATCACCACATGAAACGTCTTACACGCACACTCAGCGGTGAGCAGCTCACTCTCTCTCTCCTGTATCTGTGCGCTCTGTGATGACATTGCCTTTCCCAACAGAAAGGCAATCTTGTCTGGCAGCGGAAAAGGACTCAATCGCCTTTTTAGCGAATTTATTGTGGTTCAAAAACCTGCTTACATCCACTAATGTTGGTGTAAAAAGGTATTTGAAGGCCATGTTTTGTCTGACGCATAACAAACCTACGTGGCTTGTCGAGCATGCGTTGGAGAGACTGTTGCTAGTTGATGCAGTACAGAACCTAACTTGAGCCAAATTAATCACAGTAATTAACCACATTAACAATTGGCAATAGTGATAATTAAAATTTAAACGGTAATAGTCACCATGTCGCATTTCTACTGTTACAGCATGAAACCAGTAACCATTTCATCCCTACCTTCAACTCTATGCTCATTTTTATGCCTTCCTCTCCAGGTCCTTCCCTCCATTTGTACCTCTCATTTCTTTCTCTCTCTTGGCTTCCTCCCTGCTTTTCTAAATGTCCTCCTCTTCCTTGCTTTTAAATTCCTCTTGCCATTCTTGATCCAGTGTTGAGAAGGTCAAAGTTAAGTACTCAAAATGTCCTACACTAATACCTCAACTCTCCCACACATACAAAGAAATGCATGCACACCAGCAACTATTAATTCACCAAACCCATTGAGATTTCCCTTTAAAGGCTTCATCTACAAAGGCTCAAACTCAGGATGTTTCTCCATCGCAAACACTGCCTGATTGTATCACCCTCGCACCAACCTTGAGAAAACCAGTTGTTGAAACATCAAGGTGAAAGAGGCAATTGCTGCATTCGCAATGAAGCCTGGTCAAAGTCCCTGGACACGAGAGTTGATCTGAGAGGATTCGGGTGGATATTAGCCACAAGGAGGGAACAAGATCGAGAAGCCCAATAGGTCAATCAAAGGACGACGTGGAGTTAAGGATCAGCCTTGTCAAGGACTTCCAACCGTCAAGCGAAATCAATTTCTGTGGGTCCAGGCATGTCAGGTGGAAGCAAATTTAAATCGAAAGCTCCACTGTGGAACAAATCAGCAAAAGAGAAACTGCTGGTTTCTGAGCTTTTGTTGGGAGAGCTGTGGAAGCATTATTAAGCCAACGGCGCCCTGCCGTCAGTGATTTCAATACCTGGAACTGTACAGCTGACTCACCATGCACACTTGGTATTATACCAAAAATTCAGATTAATATGGTAAAGTGCTGCTATCTTTCACATTAATATTTACATTTTAATAGCTTTTTTTCATAAAAAACGCTGCCAGGTTGAACACACACATATATATATATATACATATACATATATATATATATACATATACATATATATATATACATATATATATATATATATATATATATATATATATATATATATATATACATATACATATATATATATATATATATATACATATACATATATATATATATATATATATACATATACATATATATATATATATATATATACATATACATATATATATATATATATATATACATATACATATATATATATATACATATACATATATATATATATACATATATATATATATATATATATATATATATACATACATATATATACATATACATATATATATATATACATATATATATATATACATATACATATATATATATATATATATATACATACATATATATATACATATATATATATATATATACATATATATATATATATATATATGTATATATATATACATATATATATATATATATGTATATATATATATACATATACATATATATATATATATATGTATATATATATATATATATATATATATATATATATATATGTATATATATATATATATATATATATATATATATGTATATATATATATATATATATATATATATATATATGTATATATATATATACATATACATATATGTATATATATATATACATATACATATATGTATATATATATATACATATATATATATATATATATATATATATATATATATATATATATATATATATATATATATATGATCAGTTTCCAATATATTTTAATTTTTTATCAAACCCTGGTTCACTACTTCCTCAGCATTTAACAATCTTTGTTGTCATGGTTAAAATAATGTTGTTAATGTGGTTAACGTTGCCTAACAGTCATGGATAACAGAAACAACATGTTTTGTTGACCCATCCATCCACCCCAACCTCCTCCTGACACGGACTTTGTTGCCCTGTATATTATGTCACCACACTTTTCCCATTGCTCCTGTCATAATTTCTGTGGCCACTAGATGTTGCCTAACAACAAAACATAACTATGACCCACAAATGACCTATTGGTTTGTTTTTTTTTTACAGGAGGACAGTCTCAAAGCGTCAGTGAATTCAAATGAAATTTAGCTTTGAAGGAAATGAGAGGCTGAGACCTAAACATGGAAAAGCTATCATGGCTCATTAGCTGGTTAGCCACAACACCCCCTTTTACTTGACCTCTATTTGACATACAAGAAATGGTCTGTAGACCACAGAGTTGATAGTATAAATATGTCTCTTGAACAAAGTGTTCGTTGTGTATGACCTTGCAAATTGATGGTGAGCAAGCCAGCGAGCTCAGAGAGAACAGATTTAAATATTGTCTGTTTTGCCATGCACAGCTTGAATACTTTTTTGGCGTCCATTTAATGCAAGTTGTCCATCATTAGCTGATTCTGTCGACTGGGGAGAAACTGGAGAGAAAAAAAAAAAACGTATTTCTTATAATGTTGTTGCAGAAAATTCAGGTTCATCCTTTTTTTCAGGCGTAAACAGAATCCAGTTGCATGTTCCTTAACAAATCCTGTGTTGGAACGGTTCTACTTTAGAAATCTAATCTATCTTAACCCTGAGTTTATACCACTGTAGTGTAGAAGAGAGTTGTTGTTGGTCTGGGTATGATCTGAAGTGGACTGTAGCTTATTTAGATTCACAGAACAACCCTGGAGCCCTCCCCCCGCCACCAACTCCCCACTTCCTACACAGTACTTGGCCAGGATTGTTTCTTTGACTTGGGCTAATACAATTCCAATATGTGGGGGTACTTAAAACCTGATTATGCTGCTCTGGCTATCCACAACACAGGCTGACAGTCTGATACTAAGTAAGTAAAGTGATTTGCTCCTGAATTAATATAGTTGTTGAATAATCTAATTAGAAATGCAGTTACAATGACTGTCAGACTCTGTTAGACTTTCCTCGCTCTGCTCCCACAGGACAGGAGGTTGTAAGCTGCCGTAAGACACAGAGGGAGAGGCAGGGGTATTAATCAAATGCACACCTGCACTTCGTCTGCCCATTTTTCATTCTTAGAAGTATGGACGTAAATCTAAATGCACTTTATACCAGTTATTTACAGTGTAGAGTTATTGTTAGCGTCGCTGAAAGGGTTCAAATGCCCTACCACTTCTTTAAATCACCATGCTATTAGCGTAAATTAGCACATTTTTCATCGTTGATAATGTATGGCTAAAATGAAACCACTGTTTCTTGTGCTATCCAGATGCATGAAGCAGATATTAAGCAAAGGAGCTTTGCGTTTCTAACCATACACCAATTTAGTAAATTTTTGCTTTTTAACTGCCCTGTAATTCTAAGGGTTTTATCTGTTTTATCTATTTGACCTTTTTCTAAACATGGGAGCGTTTTGCTGTCCAAGGATCTGGTGAGTCAACTAGTTTGCTACTGTGAACATGGGTTCATTCGGAAATTCACATTACTGGGTTAAAAAAAAACAACACAAGCAGCATTGCTCTGAAAACAATGAAGTGGTGTTGAATGTTGATATTGATTTGTTGTGGTTGTGGATGTATTCTACAGAAAAATAAGACACTTGGGACACAAAGCAGGGTGTAGCTTTTGGTAATTTATCAACACATGCTTCTGGCAGTGGGTTTGATTCTAGCCTAATATTTCTTTCAGTCAGCCTGACACTGTGATTTAGCTGATTTCTTATTTGGGGGTGTTATTTTGTTGTTTTGTCCTAAACAATCAGTAGTGAGTGTTTATCCAACTCACTGAATGCCATTTTCAGCTGATATGGATGCTGCAGTAGTATTCACTGAGAGAAGTTAACATTTCTTCAGATTGATAATAGAAATTTAAGAGTCATTGTTTCTTTTTTTTTAAAGGTGAGAAAAAGAAGAGTCATTATTTCTGTAAATGGACTTAAAACTGCCTGGACAACTTTATCAGTGTTGTCCATGCTTGTCACCATTTTTCTGTGGGAGGCTGGCTATGTAGGAAGATGCCATTCCCATTCTTAATCCTGCAAACTTACTATTTCACTGCCATAAGTGAGCACAGCACCAGAGCTTTTAAATCACTGAACAAATCTGATACGTGAGTGGCAATCAAGAGGTCTGACCCCTGGCAATAATTGGATTCAAATATGTGGATCACTTTTGTTAATGAAAACCAAATACTTCATACACTTGAGTTGGAGTACTCCATTGGCGATACTTGATATTTTTGATACTCCACTCTAGAGGTGAAATGAGAAGACAATCAATTAGTTCATCACCAGAAAATTAATTGGCAGCTATTTCTGATAATAAGAACAATCAGCAATCCTGTGTGACATGAGTGATAGTAAGTAAACCTCTCACTCAGGACAGCAATGTGTGCCACTAATGCATCTTTGTAATGAAAGCACAATATTTTTTGCAGCATAAAAACAAACTATTTTGTTGCCTTATAAATGGAATAACTCCCAAACACAGAGAATTATGGTAGCAGGCTTTCAACTGTCAATTTTTACTTATTTATTTGCAGAAGAGATAAACAAAGATATAAAACATGCTCACACACAGGTTTCATAGATTGTTCATTGCAGATAATAAAAGAAATACCTGAGGCAAAAGTGGATTTCTCTGCTCAAAATAATTCAGAACACAGATTTAAGACGATAAAGAAAACAAAGAAATAAAAAGTGTGGACTTAAATCATAACTATGAGAAATGCTATCGATGTGACTAATGCTGCATTTCAACAATAAATCAGTCACTGTTGTGGTATTAAGTGCATGAATAGATTTATTCTTCAGGGCCATTTTCTTTTATTATTATTATTATTATCATCATCATTATCATTATTATTATTATTATCATCATCATTATCATTATTATTATTACAATATATTTGGCAAATAATAGAAAACCCCACAGTGAAGATGTATTTGTAATACATTCAGTATCAACATATGATTGGTTACTTTCCTAATATGTTAACTAACCACATTTCATCATTATGTTCATAAAAAAGGTAATTGAGGAAGCATTATGTTCAGTTCCAAAACAGCACTGCACCTAAATGCATCCTGTGCAGACGCTGAGTACTGAAGCTGCTGCGCTGATAACCTGCTGCTCTCACTACGCTGCCAGGTGTGGACACGGTGTTAAACATGAGGAAAGCATTTACAAAGTATGATGTGTCACACAAGGTAACACACCATGACTAAATGTTAGATTTTATAGGTATTAAAATAGCCAAGTAGGTACTAATCCACCTAATCTGAACTCATTCTTAATGGACATAATCTCGGTGGTTATCAGTCTTCCTGTTTTGCAGACCGAGAGTCCGTGAGCCATTTAAGGTGAGAGGGATTTCGCTCCACCATTCACTCAACTTTAAAAAAAACAATGAGATTATGCTCCTCAGAGACAGAGGAAACTTTTACTTCTACTTCTTAAAAACATGCAAGGACACCTCTCAAGGTGAGGGACTGTCTGCGAGAGGAATTTCATTAAACAAAAAAAAGCAATTACTATGTGAGTGTAGGTGGCACAATGTTTTCACCCCCTCCTACTGAGGTCAGACATCAACATCATGACCCGTTCTATTCATTAGTGTCCATCGGGAGAGTTTGTATGGCATCACATTTAAGTTTTTCTGTTGTTTAAAATGCATGGATGGATAAAAATGTATTGGTAGATAGTGGGTTGGATATATGAAGAATCGTAGTAACAGAAGTTTTAAATAAACCATAGAGGTACTGAAGCTCTTTCACACTGACATTCAGACCTGGCATTAACATGCGTCTTAGGTGATCTGTGCACAGCTCTGACGGAGGCGCCAGGAGGGGTAAAGCAAATCAATGCACTGCTCACAGCTCTGAAATAACATAAGGTTTCATCCATTTGGAATAGCAAAATATTCTGGAAACTATGTTGGGACTAATTAGACTGTCACAGAGGACGTCAGTTAAGTAGATGGTCCTTCAGTGTGGCCCAGGACACATTTGCATTCACACTGCTGACAGGATGTGGCCACATGTGGCCCAGACCACCTCCGAGTGTGGTCTGAGTCATCCCATCTCAAATGAGTCCTAAACGCATTTTGGGTGCGTTCACACCTGTACTTAGTGTTGTCAACTTGATCAGTGATTGGATCACCCCAGACGAATGTTAATGCCAGATCTAAACAGGGCCATTAACTCAGCATGTCATTGTGGCCCCTGTGCAAATCTAAACAGAAATTAAAGTCAAGTTTCAAGAGGGTGTTTACAGTGGAACACGACAAGACAAAGCCTGTGTGACTTTGTTGACTATCTGAAATATCACCTGTTGTGTTTTAATTTCAAATAAATATGGAGGACAACGTCTCAAATTGATGAACTACAAATGAGTTTTCATAAATACTGAGATGCTAAGTAATAAATCAAGTATTTCCGACTTAGAAGTGCTGCATAAAAATCATCCAGATGACCCATAAACGCACAGTGAATGTAACTTCTCACTTTACAATCATCAGCAGGTTGCAGTAGCAGTCATACAGAGTGAGAAAAACTTGCACAGCACACGGCGATTGGAAATTGCAATTTTTTTAATGTACTGCTGGAGCTGCAAAGACTCTCTTGTGTCTTTGAGACAAGATGATGCAGTAAGATTCATCGAGCAATTTATGGCTGCAACTGTAGGAAGCACACACAGGCAATCCAATACAGTCTGTTGTAATTGCCTATATGGCCGGGTGATAGTATATTTTGCAGACGTGGCCACAAGCTGTATACACTGCAGAGATGGTGGAAACAGTTGCACTGATTTATTCAGGCAAGTTGTAGCAGCCGAATAATCTTAAATTTCATTATTTTGAAAATGTACTTCCTGTGTTTGTATCAGAGGCTTCTTTGGACTCTCTGGGCTGCACTGGCCCGTCTCGTGATCTGAACCTCCACCCTGAAGGTCACCATCACCCTCACATATCATCTGTGACAACTGTGATGAAAGAGACAAAGTCTATGCCTTGCTGAAATACTACTGATCTCTTGAAGGCTGCATGTTAGGTTTGACTGAACACAAAAAGACGGTAACTGCTCTGTTTTCCTTCACTGGGTGAATCTGCCAGCAGCTGTTTTGAGCTTGACCATCACACTACTGAAAAGTCTTTGAAGGAATGATGCACGAGACAAGCTGCTGGCTCTCTAAAGGTATATTTTGGCCCAGTTTGAACGAAACTAAAAAGCAAACCCACATGCAAACCACTGGAGGTAGAAGGATGTTCTAATTTTCAGGTGTGAGTCCAGGTGTGAGGAAAAACTCAGTCAACACAGAGACTGCAGCAGCTCTCAGCATTTCCAACAGCAGCTCTTTTTTTTCTAGTGGTGTCGAATCATGTACCATTAAAATTTCATGGTAGCTGATTTCAACAGGTGGGAGAAAAGAAAAAAAAAAAGGATATATCGCAATTCTTTTTACTATTTTTTAAAGCATAATGATGATTATTTTACCATTTACACTCAGCTTGTGTAATAGCAGCTACCATTTAGCCTTGAAATTAGTGGGTTAGCCTGACAGCATCGGCAGATGAGCCACAGAGCTGTTTGTTTATTCGAGCAGCAGCCAGAGGTTGTCCGTTTCTCACTGTGAATAAATCCTCATGTTTAACAGCATCGCTGATTGAAAAAAAAAAAAGACAAATCAAATCTGCAATTCATGTAGAATCTAATAGATTGAATTTAATTTGCATTTCCTACAAAGAGCACTGTCCTCTGCCTTTTCTTTGATTTATCAGCTCTCAAAGGAAGTTATTATTATTATCAATCATCATCATTATTATTATCATCATTATTATTATTATTATTAGTCATTTTTTTAGCCCTGAGTAATGTCTGCAGTCTTTTTCTCAAGCCAGATAAAACCCCCAAAACCTCCAAACACAATCTTGCATAAAGCATGAGAGGCAAAACCCGAACGGATCTGTTAATCACTAGCTGCTGCTCATAGCTGTCTCAGAGTCCATCAACGTATTTCAACTGCAGTCAGAGACATTTTAGCAAGTAAATTAACTGAAATTGGGAAATACTGTTGAAAATGATTAATATATGTTACCCAAATCATACAGTTGCTAAATGCCTCTAAGAAGTAAACAAAAATATGCAAATGCAGGTCTACTGTGTAATGTTTATTTTCTGCAATAAGGCTTGACACAAAGAAAAGCTGGCAATGCATTAAACATGGATCTGTATTTACTGGTTGGTTAAATACAAAAAGATGGAAAATGAATGTAATAAGCATCATTTCTCCACAGTACCACTACTATCGTGAGGATAAGTCCTCTCTCAGCACAGATTATAATTTATGTGGTGGAGGGAACCTGACCAGCACTGTTCCCCTGAAAGTCCACTTTACTCTGCTGTTTGAGGACTATTAGCTCAGAACTAATTATTTGCATTGGTTCTTACTTGTGTTTACTCCACAGTCCTTTCTCAAGGATCTGTTTCATCACAGTGAGTCTGGCCTCAGGCATTTCCTTTCTCCAGTTAAGTGTACTCAAGATTATAAGCAAGCATTTTATGCAGTGGAGTTTGAGGGAGGCTTTTTGCTTTTTTAAAAAGAAACTTTTTCTCTGCCACAGCATAATACCTAAATACCTCCCACCCAATATGCATCAGTGCCAGTCATCCCTCTTTGCCATTAAATGAATCGTATTTGAGACACACAGCTGTGAACCCGCAGTATATTTGTCACTCAGGCTGCAGAAGAAGAAAAACAAACCACCAATGCCAGGGCTAGTGTGTCTTCTGCCAGTAGCAAAATAATCACATTAGTCCTTTTCATCTCTCCTCCCACCACCTCCATCTCTGTCTTCTTCACCACAGTCATTATGTCTCAATGATCCCCTCTTAGTCCAATTCCTCTCTCTCGCCCTGCCTGCCAAAGTGCCTCTCTCGACAACGGTAATTCTCATTAATTATCACCGCAGGCATGTTCCAGTGCCAGACAGCCCCAGGTGGCAAGCCTCAGTCAAACCCCCTTGTCCCCTTTGGGAGAGTCAAGCTTGGCTGGAACAGGCAGGAGGTCAGAGATCTTTACCACCCATCAGCACACCAGAGTTCAACCTTGTGTACCAGATGGAGGCATATTAATGGTCTGGTTCCACTGACTGTGGAGACAAACCTGACTCTAAAGGCCAAAGCTGGCTTTTTCAGTGGAAAATGCCAACAGTTTGTGGCAATACTGACCATCATTTTCTCTCTCAAATGATCATCCAATTATTTTTGTGTTTCCTCCCATTGATGTAGCAGTATTTTGATAATGGGACACTAAGGGTGCTTCCACAACTAATCTATCAGGCTGAATTCAAACAAACGCTGGTGCAGATTTAACAGAAGTACTGAGACGAGTTTGTGGTTTGATCACATCACTGCATGAAAAAAGGTATTTGATTTTAGCAGAATTTTAACAACTTAAAAATTAAGGTTAAGAAAGCGATCGCCTGATCTTTGTAAGTTATTTATTGCCTACATGACTGCTCGTATTTTAATAAATAAGAAAGTGAAAAAAGTGTGTTTTTGGTGTGAAAGCATAGCAGATCAGCCAAAGGACTGAGTGACAGTAAATATGTGATTTTAGCATATAATTAAAAAGGTGAAGTACTATTAAATCCACCTGCTGATAATGGAATATCAATGAGGTGATCCTCAGTAATCTGATTACTTAGATCTGATTCAGGTAAAACAGAGGTGTGTGCTGCGTGGGTCTTACTCCGTTCAGCAGTTCCTCATTAAAAAGTGAGGGAAAAGTGTAGAGCAGAAACTGTCCACATTAAAACAGTATGGTACAAGATAACAGGTGAGATCCAGTCACAGTTCTTTGTGACACCAGATAACATGAATGAACGAGTTACCTGTCAGTCGATATGACTTCAAGTTTTCAGCTCTTGGTTTGTTTGTAATAAGTCAGTGTGACCATGAAAACAAACTGAACTAAAAGGTCAAAAAATTGCTTTTTTTTTTCCTTTTTCTTGGTTTTCACCAAATGAATCAAACATGAGCGCCCTAAAACTAAAGTCTGCAGGTATTTGAAATGTCTAAAAATGAGGATGAACATTACATTTTTCCGCACATAACAAGTCATTCCAACAATTTCTCTAATCTAAACAAGCCTATAGGTCATTTGTCTCAACCCTCAGACACAACCCATGACAGCATACCAGCAGCAGGCATATCAGGCCTTTGTCGTCATGGTAACAATAATATACATGCGTTTAGGGTTGATTTGCTCGTTTTTTAAAGTAAGATCGTCATTCAGTAGTATAAAAACTATTCAAACCTGACTGAATCTTTGTGTTCAAATACTTATACAGGTACATCCTCCAGTCAAAGCCACTTTACTATGAAAATGTAGGTACCCAGATTATAGGTATCAAGGACTAGTACAAAGTCTCACTCCAGGCCAAATGGTGTCACGGCAGATATGAGTGGGGCGACACAAGCTACAAGGATCAGACAAACGCTCCCTCCAGACGAAACGGTAGATAACACAGAGGGGGGAAAAAAAACAGCCTTGGAGGATTAGGAAAGAGTAAGCTCTCCTAGGAAAATGATGAAACTCTGGATAATAGAAGAATCCAATCTACATCGGCACAGCTTCATAATCCTTCACCTTTCTGGCCCTTGTCCCACCAGAAGGGGATGCGCTTGCTCATCGCTATGACAACATAACATCTCTCAACTACAAGACGTGCCTGAGAGGCCATGCTGTCTCATTAACAGTTAATGAAAAATCTGAGAAGGGGGGGAGGAGTTGTTTATCCCATTTTTGCAGCACATTTTCACACCTGCTGTATATTGAGGACACTTTTCTCACCAAGGGTCGTTATGTTTTGGCAAAAGTCACTTCAGTCGGCCAACTTCCCCTCATAACGTCAGACACAGAGGCTGATCCATGTAGAATATAATCAGTTAGAGGCCAGCAGAAGCCACAGTGTGGCCATTCCCAACAAAACTACCTCCAGCCACTGTGAGGAATATACTATCCAGCAAAATGAGACAGATAAATCCGATCCCAGCAGTCCACCTGATATGCAGGAGCTGATAATTATTCAGCTATGCATATTAAAAATCACAAAACTTTATGGTTCAGCGCAGACAATCTCTCCTTGTGAAATACTACGTAGCATGGATAAGAAGCAGGGGATCCTCAGTACATGGATGAGCTTAAAGTGGCAATGTGCAGCAGCAGCAAACATAAGAACAGCAGCTCAGCAGTTCATGGGAAATTATTATATGAAGATTAGTAACAGAAACTGTCACATCATCACAATGGTTTGAGCCGATTTTTTTATGCTTTGAGTCAATGATACTAACTGGCAGGAGAAAATAAGAACGTGAATCCCTTTGTGAGACAAATGTCATGTTGACAGAGAATCATTGATAGCGGGCTGTGTTCAAGACAACAGTGCCTACATCCAGCACGCATCTTCACCCCCAGCTCGAGGCATGTTTTACAGTGCGCTAACATGAAAATCCATGTCGGGAAAAAATCCATTCAGCCCATAATACTCATTATATTTTAAGATGGGTTGAATATTTCACCAGAATGTGTATCAACAGCATGAAAGTACCATGAAACAAGCCAAGCAGCAAAAAAAAAAAAAAATTCCTTTTTTTTTTTTTTTAAAAAAAGCTCAACCTCAATAAGGCAATGTTTGACTATCAGTACCAATGCAAACAGTATACATGGATAAATGCACAGCAGCATAATTTAGAAGCCAGCAGATGCCAAGACATAAACCATAAAACACAACAGAGAGAACAAACCAACAGACAGCCATATCGGCCAGCACAAAAATAATAATAACATCCCGTTTTAATGGGCAGGTTAGTGGACGCAGCAAACACTTACCTTGGTGAAGTGTTGATTCTCCCAGCAGAGCAAACATGCAGTGATAGACTGGACTCAAAATATGTGAGGAAATGCTGCAATAGTAGTTCAGCACATATCACTCATAAAGTTCATAGTATGTATGTTACACATAATATAATGTACATCAGCAGCAGGAAAACCAAACAACCGGCAAAAGAAAAATAAGCTGAGCCAACACCAGACAATGATTCACTTTAACTCCAAATGCAAACGATGCACACAGACAGATGTACGGCCCCATAATTTAGCAGATTATCACTGAAGCCAAGGCATCGACCATAAAACAAAATAACAGCCAGCACAAAACCAGAGCCAATAACCATTCACAAGGTGCGTGTTAGAGGAGGCAGCAAACACTTATCTTAGTGAAGTGCTGGTTCTTTGTATCCCAGTGGAAAAATACATGCAGTGGTGGAGCGGAATTAAAAAACAGATCTCTAACATTCACCAGACCAGCGGGCCCTTTTTACAGCCAGCTACCGGGTCAGCTGCAACCACTGAAATGCTCCATTAAAACCATTTAGACTCACTGAAGCACACACACTTATTATAGCCCCTAAATTCCCGACAAGCAAACCTCATCCTTCACATCATTCATGAGTAAATGCTTTCTACATGTAGATATCTGTATATCTTGATATCTTCACTAAAACACATTGTACAGCAGAAGCCTCAGGTAGGACCTTCCAGTCTTTGCAGAACAAAAAATAAAAATGGCGCTTACCTTTGTTGAGAGTTGTGACGCCTATCGACGGGTCAAAGTTCAGCTTCAGGGTCGAAGATGACTCTGGAACAAACTGGCGGTGCCAGCCGCGGCTGCTTCAGGCGGTCTCACCTCTGGTCCCTCACCTTCAGTCAGGTCAGCGCTTCTCCTTCGTCCTCCGTGCTCCCATTGTCGGACACTTGCTATATTTGGCTTCATAAACAACCAACTTCAGTGAAGCTGTGGGAAGACTCAGGCTCGCTGGCTCGGGGGGGGGGGGGGGCCTTGAACACGTTTCCGCAGCAGGAAGGACAGGTGCTCTTCGCTCAGGTGTCCCGGCCACGTGTGCGACCACGAACCAGCCTGCAACAATGGCGGAAGAAGAAAAAGTCCAAATCCTGCACTGTGAAAACAAATACTACACCACAAGTAAAAGCCCTGCTTTAAAATGTAAAAGTGGGGGTGTTGTGTCTGAGGTATCAAAATAAAAGTACTCAATGCAGAAATATGTCCCATGTAAGGGTATATAAATATGATGCATTAATGTTTGAGCAGCATTTTATTCTAGTTGTTGGATAAGATTTTGTTCAATTTTAACTAGTTTCTATTGGGCTGGAGCTTGTGATTATTTTCAGTATCCTATAGATCAGTCTGCTAATTGTTTTCTTAATCAATTTGTTGCTGTGAAAAGATAGAGAAATGCCCATCACAGTAACCCACAGCTCCTGTTTTGTGTGGGTGTTCTGACTGGACACCTGTCCATTTTTATTTTTATTTACATCTGTACAGTCTAATGCAATCCAGCCCAAGATTATAACAACCAGTTTTTGTTCAAACTTTCCAAGAGGTGTTTTAATTTTAATTAAATTTTTTATTTAATGTTTATTACTGAGGCCGTGTGGTGGTGGTGTTGTACTAGACTACATTACATTGAAATGTTTTTCTCTTAATTTTCAACCTCAGCTTTGTAAATAAATATCTACAACCTTATTAATAAACATATTGTTGATTTAATATCACTCAGTCAAAGCTGTTAATCATGATCATTGTAAAGGTAGAATTTGTGGCTGAGCTGTTGTCTCTAGACAGCATTTACTGGTGTTTCTAACAAATTGTCCACTGAATGTTTTCCAGCCAGCAGACCGTGGTTGGATGGTTTTTTCTATGTATTGATGTATTGTGCAGACATATTGTAAACAGGCCTGGCCTTATTTACTTGAATTTGTATAATGTGATGTAGCCTGCACAAATAACAGGAAACCTGTGAGTGTGAGGGTCCAGAGCTGAGCGCTTGATGTGAAACTAATAAAGTTATTGCTTAGCTATTCAGAATGGTGGAATATTTGCTGTGCACACACAGCAAGCACTTTGTCATCCATCTCTGTAACTATCTAAAAGAACAGGCTGCAAATATCACATCATATAAATTGTTTTGAAAATCATCCGTGGCAATGACTCAGGTCTGAAGCACCACACATTTTGTCTCCTCACAGACAAAACGTAACGATGGCAAGTACTTTATGCACATTACACCTCTCATGATATGCAATTTCTAAAGATCATACACAGTGCACATCAGTATATGGATATGATTCAGTCTCTGAATTTGGAAATTTTCTGAATATGCTTAGTTTTCCAGAGATAACATCATGCCAGGGGGCAGTTCAGGGTGTTTTTTCAAATGTTGTATTTTCATCACCTCACAGAAAGTCGGTGAAGAGTACCAGCTTTATGCTTTAACAGCATAAATAACTTCTCAAACAGCAAAATCCACACCAAGAGTAGATCATGCTTGTTTTGCATAAACCCCCTCTTTAAGAGATAACACACTTATTTATCTGCTTTCACTGAAAAATATGTTTTTACTGTCTCTGTAAAATCTAAGTTCTAAGCAACTTTAGCACAAAATGAACCCAAAGGCTGGAGATACACAATCTGTCTTTTAAACATTCTGTATTATTTTGTTTACATCTCTTGCATTTAACTTTCACTGGTTCAGGATTTGATACAACAAGACTTTTCCAGATTTGATGGGTAAAAACTATACATTTGAAATTAGAATAAGGATGTGATGTGATTAGAAGGCAAGAGATTAAAGTGTTTGTACACCACAGGATCACCTGCGCAACCTGGAGAAAGTCCAGCTGATTTAATATAATCTTAAAAATGTGATTTTGCCAAAAACTAATTTACAGTATTGAATGGGCCTGTTTAGGATTAGTGCTCTGGGTTTAGCAATATGGTGATGCTACATTAGTTTATGATAGGAAGCAGGTTGAGCAATAAGAGAAGATCTAGGCTAAAGGTTAGGTACTACTACCTTGTGTTCAGGTTCAATCGTGTTATTCTTCAGCAAAAATAAATGAAAGAATTCAAAGGGAGTCATTTATCTAAGGAGTTTAATGTACAGCACTGACATTTATCTGTTGTTTAACCACATTCTTTCAACATCAAGACAAAATAGAGAAATAATGATGATGAACCTTTGGTAGCCACATCATAGTCTGGATGTTTTGTTGTTACTTTTTCCTACATTATTGCTTGTGGTGCTGGCTGCTGTAGATTAATGTCATTTCTTCAGTACAAAATCTATGCAGTCACACGCGCTCCCTATAAAAAAAATCCTGACCTAATAAAAATTGAGATACATCAGGACGTAATCAGCCATATACCCAGGGGGCGCATTACTACAAACGGTCATTAAAACACTTGACAGCTACAGGAACAAATTACCCCCTGAGCTGCTGAATGGAACAGTTTGGCAGCTACTCTAAAACCACACTGTTTTAACAGATTCTGTCTGATTTGAGTCATTTTTAACAACAACAAATATAATGTCTTCTATGTGATTTACAGGGAGCAATGTCAGCGACATCAACGATGTGATGAGATGCTAGCTGCTGTTTCCCAACCACAGACCCTCTATTTGGAGAGAGAACACTGAAGGTTGAAGCAAATTTGTTTTTGGGGCCCAATCTCGAACCAAGCAGTGGCTTGATCAAGTTGACATTTAGCTTGAACACAGAGGTCACTCTACAGCTGCTGTGGATTGAAATTAAATGAGCTCTAAGATGGTGTGTACTCAGTTTCTCAATGATAATGGGCTGAGACTCTGTGTGTTTGCCTCTGTACCAAAGACGAGATGATTTCTCTGATTAACATTCAGTAGCTCCGGCCAGAGAACGGGAGGTTAATTGGTGAAATCATATGTTGTGGAAAGTTCAACCCTCTCATTCACTTTAGATATTAGATATCATCAGTTTGTGCTGCCCACATTTCCCATCTCAGCTGCTATAAACAACTTGTCTTATGACTCGTCCATATTCAGTTATTTACTGTTTCCTTCTCTGTGGCCACCGGTGAGTGTTTTACTTTGTTAAAGAGCCACACATTTTCCTGCATTGAAGTCTGTGATATCTTAACCATTTTTTTATTTTTTATTTTACCACTATTTTACACTACATGAGTGATGGCAGCACATACACTGGTAGCCGTTTGAAACAACATTATATTTAGGTCGAGATACTCAGGCATGACATTCCAGCAGTGGACAGATGGTCATTAGTTGCTGGTGCATTGCACTGCTATAAAAGTTGCATCATTTCCTTTCACTTGTAAAGAACGTAGAAGCACTTGGAGGAGATGAAGGCCTCATCTTCCCCATACGCAAAGGCAACTGCTGAGGCTGCCATGGCAGCCTGCATTCAAACAAACTGGCAGAGTTTGTTTTTTTCTACACTATATTCAGTCATTCATAAAATTCAGTCTACTGTGTTTCTTAATATAACAGATAAATGTGTCTTGATATCATGATGCCATACTTGTGTTTGTCTATTTGCAGGATTTCTCATTGAAACCTCTTAAGGTGTTTGGCTGTGCTAAGGGAGAGCTGATTTGAAAGAGCGCCACCTGGTGCTCTTTCATGAAGAACTCTTTTGTTAAATATTGTATGTCCTGGGGTGAGTGTCACAAAGATACTTAGGTCTGTAGTGTCAGCCCAGCAAGGTGGAGCTTTTGTCCTAGATTCCTTGGTTCAAGACAAATCAAGTCAAGTCAATTTATTTGTATAGTACCTTTTATACACAGCTAAACTCGATGTGCTTTACAGTAAAACATGAAAAACAAATCACATTTAAACCCTGAATTTGGAAATATTTTGTAAATAGTAGATGGTGTATCAGTATAAAAAAAAACAAGAGTAAAAGTTTTTCATTTGTTTATTTATATACTATTGTCCTATAATTGGTGGCGAGAGTTTAGTAACTTGCCACAAATCTGGAGTGTATTGTGCAGCTAACACTTCACTTGCACATATTAGCATTGAACAGTCCAGCAAAAGATTGATGGCAATTCACTCTGAGTTTTCAGGGGCCACACAGTCATTAATGTGACTCAATTGAAACAGTGCACAAATTGTCCGTGTCAAAATCAGCATATAGGTTTCAGAAATCTGCCTGATTGTCTTTCACCAGTTGTGTTTTGATGCAGTGCCAGAAGCAAATTGAATAAAATTTAGAATTAAATAAAACTATTTGAATTATTAGAATATATTTAATGAATTGTGTGCATGCACATATGCATGCTGGCTGCTTTGTGGCTTTTCCTGCTGGTTTTATACAGTATGTTGAGCTGACATATCTGGAACATCTCCCTCTGTTTAGCTTCTTTTTTCATGTTGGCCTCGCGCTATGATCACTGCATGTCCTGTTGTTCTCATGTACTCCTTGCAGTCTTGTGAGCTATGTGGCAAACTGCAGCAGCTGTAGCCATTCTGAAGCCTTCATGCTCGTGTTGTGATAGCTGGCAGTATTATCACAGCAAGCTATGTCAGTCCAGCTTAGGAGGCTTGCAGGGAGCCCAGGTCACGTTGCAGCTGGACAGCCTCATCCCTGACTCATTCCTCTGCTGGGTGCACAGCAAGGTTATGTCATTCCAGCAGGCATACACACTGTGGATACACAGCTTCTGCCAGGCTGCATCACAGCACCGCTGCTCCTGTTTGGATGATCACAGCTTATGCTCCATAGGCTCTCTCACTGTCTCACAGTAGAGCTGTTTTCTCATCGCTGTAAGAGTGTCAGCAAGGCCGCACCCTCAATTTACTGCAGTATAAACGAGAGCATTCACAGCTAATTTGATCCTAAATCATGTGGCAAACATAAATGTCACAGATCATTATGGCAGGTGCAAAAGGAGTCCTGAAAATAAAAATAGGGCTGCATGCGTTGCTAAGTAGGAGGACTTATTTGGGGACCCATGGTTTCCCATTTATTTTATTTTATTATGTGTTTCACAGGTGCATGAAAAGCCAAAGGTCCAAGTCTGTGGTTAAGTTCAACTATGACTCCCAAAGGGCAGCTCTGCAACAAACATATAATCACTGAGCTGGAAATTCTGTTTCATGCGCCGCTAACAGCAAGTGGGAGCTAAAGATAACAGAGGTGAGAAAACGGAAAACACAATCTGCAGCTTATATCAAATCACTTTTTAAATTCAGTAGGTTGTGAGTGAATTCAGCAGCTAAAGCGATGCGACAACCGGGAGAGAAAAGTGAACAGGGGAAAAGGGGAAGAAGCAGCGTCCACTCCCACTTTGAAACTCTATTGCACTAAAAAAGCTTTCTGGCCTCATATTGTCCACAATATTAGCTAGTATTAAAGATTCAAAGGATGTGACTGGTTAATTGACCCCTCCTGCTCATTTTTTAATTATCACTTCTTTCCCTATTTAATCGACATTTCAGTTTCACTTCATTTCAGTAGTTTCCCACTGCCAACTTTTTTCAATATTTCAAATGTTTCAAGTTCTAATTTCCTGCAGGCAGCACATGCAAATTTTCCTTTTCTACATGGATTAATAATAAGTCTTAATACTCCTGGTTGCTGATGATTTCATCAACGATGGATTACAGATGGGTTGTTTAAGATGCTTTGACTTTGTCCTGAGGCTGAAGCCTGAAAGCTGTTTCAAACAAACCTGTTGTATTCCAGGTTGCATAAAATAAGATTTAAATGCCAAAGACGTCATGTTTGCTAAAGCTTTTGACATTAGATAGCTTTTTCTAAAAGCCATAGGGCAGATAGTTTGGTGGTTCAGTCATGACTAAAAACAAGCATAAAATAATGGGAAGAACATTTTAGCCTTTAAATAATGAGCTCCACATAAACCTGCTGGTAAATGTAGATGGATTATCATCACAAACCGTACTGTGTGGTCACAAAAGAAATCAAAACAGAAACTTCAACTTCTCAACAAATTAAATAAATAGACTTTTTTTTTTAACATTCAACTCCTTCATTCTTTGACTTTTCAGTGTGATTGAGAATTTGCTGCCACCTAAGAATTCATTTGTACCCGGCCTATCATTCAGCCAATTCTTCTCTTGTTTTGCCAGAGCTAAACAACGTCATCTATCTACACAGGAAATTAAATGACTTTGTCTTTGGTCGTTGCTCATTAGCAGCATTGTCCATTTAATTCCCCCAAACTGAAATGTCTGACATCATAGCAGATTTTTCATGCCTGCTCAAAACCAATGTGGATGTTTCATTTTTACTTTGCCTCATCATTTTTGGACAACACATTTTTCTACCCAAGACAATGAGGAGCAGGCATTGTCCTTTTCACTGCCACATTGTCATGCGTTGACTTATGAGATCAATGTCATAGATTGAAGACTGGGGAGGTTAATGAGAGCAGCCCAAGCAGGTGGTTACAGTCAATCTTAATTTAGGACTATTGTGTTTTATATTCAGGTGTTTGCATTATTGTGTCCATCTCCTGTATCGACAGGAAATACACTACCTCCCCATGCGACCACGGTGAGCGCGTATACATAAAAAGTCAAAACAAATTCATCATCTTCTCTTGCAGAATGATGGATGATCCAAGACAGAATCTCATTTAATGGTTCATAAATAAATCAGCACATCTAGAGTACGTGTTATTTCCAAACTTGACAAAAACAATTGCAATTCTCCACTGTTATTCCCAACCATTACCCTTAGAAGGTGAAAGACAATGAAAAACTTTGCACATTGTGAAGACTTGAAGAAGTGAGCGGGTATTTCTGAAAAAAAAAAAAAAAAAAAAAAAAAGATCACAAGGTACCTGGAGTGTCAGCAGCTGTGCAACGCTCTACTGTGTTGAAAACCTGATGAAAACAGTGCTGCACTTGACTACCAATCTACCACCCTTGGGAAGGGGTGTAGGTTTTGAATGAGCTTGATATCCAGTGAATGAGAAATAAATGCCTCTCTTAAGTACCTGTCAGCAACGGTAGCGGAGCAGCAGCTGTGTTACGCTTCACTCAAAGCCTGTTAAAGCATCTTGGGCTGAATACTGGGGATACAGACGTTATTGAATAAGCTCATGAAAACGTAAATGCTCACATTAATACGTGGCAGATTACATTTTCATGTCACATCTTAGACATTTAGCTGACACTCTAATTTAGAGGAATTTGAAGTGAATGAAGCAGGACAATAATACAGTAACCTTCAGTTGCTACATTGCCCACGAAGAGAACCAAAAATCGAGATGCAATTAGGATTCATTCATTTGAAAATACACCTGGATACCTGACTTCTTTTTGTTTTGTTTAAAGTTAGAATATGTAACCTTTCCACATCAAAAAGTCTAAAAATGACAAGACCTATGTTATATATCTTGTTGAGTGGTGTACTTAATTATCCCAAATGTTTGCAGCAATTCTCAAAACAGAGAAACACGGGATTTTAATCGTGGTAACAGTCTGTTTCATTTGGTCACCTGCCAATATCATCATATCAAGTCAAGTCAAGTCAATTTATTTATAGAGCACATTTAAAAAACAACAACCGTTGAAAAAAGTGTTTTACAACGTGATTAGAAAAAAAAAAGCATGGAAATAGTCAACAACAACAATGCATTTACCAAGAAAATACAGAAAGAAGCACAGAAATGCAGAGGTAAAACAGTCAGACACAATTAAAAGGCTAAAGAAACGAGATGAGTTTTGAGATGGGATTTAAAAATCTAAGTGGCAGGGGAAGACCTGATTTCAAGTGGCAAGCTGTTCCAAAGTTTGGGGCCAATAACTGAGAAGGCACAATCACCTTTTGTACGGGTGCTAGGAATGAAGAGTAGGGAGTGATCAGTGGCTCTAAGAGGTCCAGAATTAAAATAAGGGATTAAAAGTTCAGAAATGTAAACAAGAGCTCTTCCATGTAGTGCTTTAAAAACAAATAAAATAATCCTAAAATGAAGAGAGGCAAGTACACAATATCAACACAATGCAGAAGCAACAACACAAATACAAAAGTTATAACATGAATGCAAAAGCAACACGTGAATGCATAACAGAAGTGAGCAGTGGTCCGTCTGTGCTTTTGTTCCTGTTTGCTGGACTATAGCTGGTGGGTGGGGCAGATAGATAACTCTGATTAATGTTGCTATGTGATTGTCACTAATGAACAATGTACATATCCCCGTGTGCATGCCCCAGCGTTGTGGTGGCCTGCTAGAAATGGTCAAAATTGACTTTTTACTCCAGTTTCACTTTTTACACCTTTTCAAATATATATTCTAACCAGATGAAGGATTTTAGTCATCAGACGTCTGGACCTGAAGTTATCAGAGAAAAAGGCCAAGCAAATGTTAGGCAGCTGAGCTCCCTGACCCTCCGAGACATCCTGTCTCTGCTGAACTGCATCGGCGAATCACTGATTTTTAAAGTGAAACTGCTTTATTCTGTGTTTCTATCAGTGTTAAGCCTCTGGTCCATTTGCTGTGCAGAGCAGGAGCCCTCTGTGAATAATTTGGCCCCAGGTAAAGACCTCCTGAACAGCTGACACTGAAGGAATCCAGAGGCAGGAGAAGCCGGCCATAAAACCATAACCATACAACAATGTGGGACCACAGAACATTTCCATGACGTCCTCCTGCTGACGGTGGCATCAGAAAACACTTGTTCTCCACGACAGTGACAAATGCTGCACAGAGACAGTGTACGGAGAGAGAACTATATGTGTAAGTATGGACGCCCCCTTGTCAGATGTAGGATGTTGCTCTCGATAGATTCCTCATACCTGAGAGCTGACACAGTGCTCACTACAATACTATACTTTATGTGAGCGTGTTTGGCAGGTGTCTCTTGCTATTGGCATGAAAATGCCACCGTACCTGGCCTCCCCTCTCCCTCCTCTTCCTCTCCTCTCATCTCCTCATCCTCCTCTCACTGCCACTCTATTCTTCTCTCCTCTATTCTTCCCTCCTTCTCTCTCTCTCTTTCTCTCGTGCTCTATATATTTTACATACACCTCCTGACCCTTCACTCCCCCTCCTCCCCCTCCTCCCCCTCCTCCTCTTCCTAATCCTCCTCCTCTCCCTCATTATTATTCATGACAGCGTGGCCTTATCCATCCCAATGAAATGCTGTTGCATTTAGAAATGTCGCAGCGCTACATCACTTTCCCAGCTAATTTTGGATCATCATGATGAAAAATCACCAAGGCTTCCCTGGAGCCTCTGAGCCGGAGCCTGGAGCCTGTGTGTGTGTGTGTATGTGTGGTCCAGGTATTACTCATGTTGTGGGGACATAAATCTGTTTACACAGTCACAATATGGGGACTTGCTACAGGGACAAAAACCCCAGGTCCCCATAACTTAAATCATTCAATTTCAAGGTGAAGACATGTTTTAAGGTGAGGGTTAGGATGAGGTTAAAGTGAGAGTCTGGGTTATTTGATGTGGGGTTGTGTGAGGTACTTATACATCATTACGTATATAACCTGCAGTAGATTCAGAAGCTGAGCGATGTGCTGCTGTCGATGGGGTTGAAAAACGTCTTTTAGCCATAAAAAGTTGAAGTGGACACTATAATTTGAATATTTTCACCACTTTATCTTGCTGTGAAACATCCTTTTCCTTTAGAACTACATTTTCTCGACCTTTGAACCACCATATCCCTACACACAAGCAGGCGTACGCTTAGCTCTGACTCAAAAGTCTGGTCTGCAGTGTAATACAGTGTGCACTTGTGCATGCTAATACAGTATAGGATGGTGTGTATGTGTGCTTGTGTGTGTTTGAGCGCACTGTGGTTCTTCAGATTTTCATAAAACAGATAAGCAAGCACTTATCTTGAACTGAAACCTTTACACATACTATACACTCCGTATTTGCACAGATTTGTATCAGTGTGTCCAACTTGAATTACAATTGTTTTGCCAAACTACTACTTTCAAGGTCCAGAATGAATCTTCACACTCGGTTATGATTATTATTATATTTATATGAAACCATTCATGCATAAGATGCAGCTCATATGAATAACTTTACCAAAACAGCATAAAGTAATGAGTAAAAGATTAGAAACACAGGGCCATAGCCAGATTTTCACCACTCCTCAGGCAATGTTGTCCAGACACAAAAAATTACGTCAATGTTTTAATTTTTTTAACTTTTTTTAATCATTTAAACCATGTTGGGTCTAAATGTAACAAAGAATTTAGAAAAGAATAAAACCTTAATTTCATTGTTTGGGGTTGTTGATCCACATTAAAACACTGAGTCTAACGTCACAGGACTGAGTGTATATCCATCAGTCGGGGTGGTTGGCAGGCGAACAAAGCACAGGACTGTCACACCAGAGACCAAGGCTCACATCCACAGGCCTTTGTGTGGTTAAGTTTAGCCAACAAACCACCTCAGGGAAAATATGTGGTTTTGGTTAACAAACACTCAACATCAATGAAATATGTTGATTTGTTCAGTATGTACTGTTTTGTAAGTATATTTATTGTGGTGAATTTGTTGTATATAATCATAATTATAATACATTTTATCATCAACAAGTCCTCCAACCTGAACAACCATACAGGTGTGTTCTACTACTCCCCATAGGAGTGTCTCCTGAAATATAGACCCTATGGCAGTGGGGATGCCAGACCTTGGCTGTCATGGTTACAGTAATGAACACCCAGGCTGTACCAAGAGTGGCGTGCCTACATTATCGCCATGGTTTCTACAATAACAGTCATGCCTCAGTTAAGTTTAGGTACTAAAACTTCTTGGGTAGGTCTATGAACAGATTGTGTTTTGGGTTAAAATAGGTACTTCCTTAACATTTGCCTATCTTTGTTGTCATGGTTACAATAATAACAGCAGTTAACTTTGTCAAATGGTCATGATAATAAAAAAACACATAAACTGCTCCTTTCACATGGGAATTGAACACCGCTCTCCTGTGCCATAGTCCTGAGTTTTGTTGACCCATCCATCCACCCCAACCTCCTCCTAATGTGGACTTTGTCGTTCTATAAACTACATCACAGCACTTTAACCATTGTTCCTGTCATCATAACTACAACCACTAGATGTCACCTAACAACAAAACCTAACTATGGGTCATAATAACCTGCTGCACGAACGACCTGTAGATCCTTTTTTTTGTTTGTTTTTTTTTTGTTGTTTTTTTTTTTTTTGCTGCAGTTCCATAAGCAGCCAGTGGACAATTTTGCATTCAGGACAAATGGAAGCATCATATCCACATCTCTTAATACAACCATTGAATAAATGACCCTTCTTCTGCCACCATCCTCAGGCCAAACATGACATTTTGGCCCCGTTAGTAGCTTCAGTTGTTATCTCTCATTATTCATCGAAACAAAAAAAAAAGTTTTCTGCTGTGCAATGAACATTACACCCTCACAGCATTTCTTGTGTGGCTACAGACTTTTTGGTCTTGTTCCTCTGACAAATAACAGACCGATACATTTTACCCCATTCACCAAGAGAGATATCACAGCCGCTCCGAGATCTATTGTGTATTGTCCACGGTAAGCTTGCTTGGAGACAATCTTCACAGGTCAGTGGAAGTCAATAGGAAAAGAAATAAACACATAGGCAGAAGCACACACCTGCTCTTTGTGGCACTGCTGACTAAGCTCCTGGGGTCTTTTTTTTTTTTTTTTTATTGGTTTAACCAATGCTTACTGTGCATCTTGGAGGCAAAATGAAATAATTGTAACACAGTATGTACAAGCTTTAACAATAGACCTGGGTGTCCATATGCTGCATTCAAGCTATATATCCATAACCACTGTATAAACCCCTTTGTCAATCAAAGTCACATATGATTATTATTATTATTTTTTTGCACATAAATACAACAAGGAAGGAAATTAGGGGTTTGCTTTCTATTCTATCATCTTTTTTTCGTACCAATAATCATAGCACAATCAGATTAATTATTGATAATCCACAGATTGCATGGAATATTCAGAACAGGAATCAATCTTTTGAATCAACATCCAATGTGACCTTCAATTCCCTGTCATGCTATTTCATCAGCTTTTCTATAAGCCCTTCCAAACAGCCCTGTACGTTTTTACACTTGATTGAACATGGACTTCAAAAACACAAGTCCATACTGTTTGATAATTTTCTTTTAATTATTAAAGGTTCAATATTGTATAAAGTGAGATTTCCACGTTTTGGTTTTTTTTCATTATAAATCAGGTCCATGTCACAACTAAGCAGTCACAGCTCTCCGCCATGCCCCAAGCCAGACCCACCAGCACTCACCATTCAGCCTTGCAGAATTTGATTTCTCTCTTGAGTGTTTACCTGAAATCTGCTATATTTTTATCAGATCACTCAGAAAACAGTCAGCCAGTCAGAAGAGAGGTTCAGAGTCTCTCTTCTGATTGGCTGACTGACCTGTTGTTGCTAGAGCTCCAGAGAAGTCTGAGAGAGGAGATGTAAAACTATATTGAGATGGTTTTTGGTTCTTAAAACCACAAACATATCTTCTTATGGATATCAACACTTCAAATTAAAGACTGGAAAAGTGTAAAATATGGGACCTTTAAAACTTTCAATTTATCCTATTAAATCTACATTTATATGATTCATCTTGGGCCATTTTAATTCCTTAATAACTTTCTCTCAGGAAATAACAATTCTCTCACCTCAGAGGAGGAAAATCAAAGTGTCCAAGGTTTCAAAAGTGATACTGAGGATCTACTTTCTGATGTCAGGAGAGCGGTTTGAATGCATAATTAAAAATGTTGGACCAATTTTCACAATCCAGTTGATCCTGCATAACAGCTGGCTGTCGCCCTAAGGATGCATCATCTTTTCAAAAAAATACTCACGTCTTTCCTACAGCTAATTTTCATTCATATATACAGAATGCACCTCTTTTGAGCCTTTGATGTTTGAAAAGACGAGAGAAAACCAAAACAGCTTGGTGTGTAAACATTAGGAATTACACTTTAGGTATATTTTTATTTAATGTCTGGAATGCCTGCAGAGACCTGCAGCCTGCGACCAGTTCCAAGGGTCCTTGTCATCAGTGACCTATTGCATCATGTGGAGAACTGCACACTCTAGAGGGGAACAACATCAAATGACTTGAAGAACAGACTCCTTCTGAGGTTTGAGTCTTCTATACATTTTCTCAACCAACACAACCCCTATATCCAGGCTGCTGTGGATATGGTGAGGGGTTTCCCCCGGCAACGATGAGGTAACCAGAGAGGAAGGTGTCTCCGTAGTGATAGGTTGTCGCCAGGTTTCTGTCCAATGGTGGACGAACCAACTGACTACCATTTTGGTCCAGACTGAACTATCTCAATAACTACTAAATTAGAAAACCGTCATATTAGTTACAGACATTCACGAACCCCAGAGGATGGACCATACTGACATACTGACATTTCTTTAAATGTCTCAAGAACTTCTGAATGAATTGCCTGCCTCAGACATTCAAGATGAATTGTAAGAACCCCTTGCTGTTCCCTTAATGTTTCACCAGGTCAAAACTTTAAATTATCCAACAGCATGGCTGGAGACTCTCACAGTATGTCCTAAATACTAAGTCTAAGACAGTTTTTAGTATATAGTGACAAAATGAAGTATGCTCACCCCACACATTATGCATACTAAATACATTTTTGAGTGTGCTGTTGATGGACATTTTTCAATTTCAATGCAAAGGACAAATGCACAACAGGGAAAATATTCAAATACATTTTGAATGAGGCTGAAGAAACACCTCATAAAAGATCCTGGAAATAAAAAAGTATGTACTGTCGTATTGATTTGGGACATAGAGTTAGTCTTGTATGCTGTATAAAGAGGTCTAAAAAACAAGCAGTTTCTCGGTTACACAGGGCAGAGCAGGGATCTGGTGAAGATGTATATCAGGTGTAATCGCTGCTTTAATCCTAACATGACAGCCATCACTTGCACCAGTGCAGTTAACTAAATGTTGCATGACCAGCCAAGTGTACAAAGCTTTGCTTTACATCAGTGTAGCTTCTGTCAGTGCATGATGGATGAGCTGGACCTTGAGGCTGAGTAGCTGTGCTATAGCTCTGTGTATTAGCTTGTGTACAATAGTGTTGAGGACACAAAATGCATGAGGAGCTACGCTATAAATTGGGTGATGTACAAGCCATGTAACCAAGTGTCAGGACATGACCATCGAAGTTCGATGCCCCTCGAAGTTCACTAGAAAGTTGAGGTTTAGTTCAAGATGTTGTGCCACCTCTGAGAGGAGGGAAATCATGTTCAGCTTTGTGCAGGTTGACAGTGGTTTGACCTGTAATTCATACATTTAATGCTAATCTGATGAAAATGATACATGAAACATGAGAGAACTTGAAACTAATATTTTTGTTTATCTTGTATGAAAACCTTCTGTTCTAACATCTCAGTACAAATATTATATGTGTAATGTAGTATAAACAATTCAGACATAGACATTTAGACAGTGCATAGTGAATTCATGCTTTGCATTAAATCCAGTTCATATGAGCCCACTGTCATCGAGCAGCCACAACTGATGCCCAAATGGAACCTGAAATACCAACAAACACATGAGGACATGAAAATGCATGACAACAGGAGTCTGCTTCTGCGTCAGTGGGAACCTTTTCATTTTAATGCACACATACACATAAACATAACTGCAGAATCATGCGCACTGACAAATGATTTTTGACCACATGTCTGTGCAAGCCTGCAGCAAAAAAACAGCCGTTTGAACGGCTGAGTAATTCAGGGGACCTGCTACATGCAGCTCTGGCTGACGCAGCAGAAGTATTTGAGCGTAAAGCTGGTGATAAGTGTGCTTGGGGCTGGAGATGTGGTGGTTTTTCAAATGTATTTAATATGAGTTCGGTTAGCACGGTAGTGAAGCAAAAGGGGATTTTAGAAAAGCAACACTATTAGGATGGCTTAAATTTGTCAGATGGCTCTTCAGCTTTTTTTCTGGATTCAAGAGGACATGAGAAAAAACAGTTGAACAGATACAAAACCTTCAAGTCCTGTAAAGAAAAATTAAACACTCATCTGTAGTAATTCTCGATTCCTTACAAAAGTAGAAAAAAGCTCCTTCTAACTGATGCTGAAATTAAAACTGGCGCTGGCAGATTTCATCAGGTGTACCTACTATACTTAGCTATTACGGCTCTGTGAGTTGGATGATAGTCTCTGTCTCAAGTGCTTTTTAATCTTTCTGAATGACTCATATGTAAAACAGAACCACACTGACATTATTTTTGAGTACAGAAAGTGATGCCACACAGTAATGTAATATATGACATATATTGTATGTCCCTATATTTGAATTATCTATGATTTATTTTTTATATGGTATGACAAATTGTTAGTCATACATTTTATTTATATATTTAAGCTTATTAAAACAATGTACATATAAAATGTATATATTAATATATGTTTTTCTTATTAAATTCTTATTTAGTTTAAACATATTTAAATTTTCCCATTCTGGAAAAATGATCTCAGACTTTTGGACCCCACTGTATATAATATCAACATATAATGACAGGCTTTGGGATGGATATATATGTATTTAACATATGTCTACAATGTAAGCAGACATACATGAACATACATATCTGTGATGGCGAGACATACAGTATATGTCAAATATGAAATTGTTCTAATTTCTTATAGGATTTATATTAAATTTTTACATATATGTTTTTATTTTATATATACATATATGTCATATATGGAAATTCAGTATATGTACAGTTCTTATATTAGATTTGCGTATGTGATGAGTAAATATGACTTTAGTGTCTTTAACAGTTCATAGAGGTTGCTGAAAAACATGAACTCTCCTCATGAATCTTCTCTTTGATAGTTTTTGGTGGGCTCGGCAAAGATGCTAACATGAGAAGTGCTCCTCCCCCGAACCACCTCCCTGTCATTTACAACGCTGTCTTACAGTCATGATGCGTGGGATGGTAATGGGAAGTGATGCTGCATCGTTAGTTGTGAAAGTGTGTGTCTGCTAATCGCCTAATAATTGGATGTGATGGCAGAGCGTAGGCCGCGATGATGAATTACCGGCAGCCGAGCTGTGAGCACAGCAGGTAGGTGGCAGATGCTGCAGGTGCTGACTTGGTGAGTGTGTGGTTTCCTGCTGGTGTTACATGCGCACTGCTACACTAACACACACACACACACACACACACACACACACACACACACATAAATGTAAAGGACATTCATGTTAAAGGTGCACACTTCCATGGATATAAAATGTGCTTCAACATGACAGTCACTCAACTTGTATGCTGAATTCAAGCATAATGTACAATGGAGGGGGGTCAAGTGGAGCCTTAAGGGACACACACACACACACACACACACACACACACACACACACGAGTAAGGCAGTCACATGGGAAAGCCAGTGAAACATAGATTATATAGAAGCAGCCCACCATGCTGAGGAGATGTGCTCGCAGCTAGCTGTGCAGACTGCTGATGGAAGCTTGTCTAATCTACTCTCTGTGTGAAGTGGCACTCACACTGGTTCAGTCACTGTTTCAGGGCTCCGGAGCAAAAATGATTCTTGCCATTTTCCTTTTGTTCTTTCATTGTCATTTTCATTTCATTGTCAGCTCTGATTTTCCCCCTGTACAGAGTTGTCATCCCACAGAGTCAAGCTCGATAAAACTGATGAGATCAGTGCTTGACTGTGCACAGAAGTGGAAGGATCTATTACACCTAAATCTTTCAGTGATTATCAGGGTTTACCCTTCATGTTCCAGGAAAAGACTGGCTGACGCAGCGGAAAATCTCACCACAGAAAATTGCAGTTCATGGTATATGGAATATGCCTTAAAGCTACTCACTTATATGTAAAAGTAAACTCAATTTATAAGCTTAAATCACACAGTGACGCTGGAACAGGGCTCCCACGCTTCTAAGTGAAACACTATACTACTTTATTTGGCTCTGGTGCAAGAAATCAATGTGGAAAAGTCTTTTATGAGAAGACTTTGAGAAAGACTTTAGTGATTCAGCCCAATTGCTGTAGCCTAGTGCGACAGAAGTGGACGGAATGATCTGATGAAGACTGCAGATAAACTGGGCTTTAATACTGCAGCATCTTGAGGAGCTGATGAGGTGATGTTGGGAAGCAGGTGTGCAGGTGAACTGGCGGGAGCTGTCACCAGAGCTGCGTCCCAATTCAGGGGCCGCGTCCTTGGGAGGTTGCATTTGAAGACTGATTGCATCACAGTGGCGCAACATTTCAAAGGCTCCTTCAAATGCAGCCAAGAAATGTGTCCTTCGTTTCCTGGGCAACAATAGATCCAACAGGCGGATCCTTTGTGCACCGGTAATGAAAACAAACAAGGCCGACAGAAAGCCAGCAGATTACATGCAAGTATTGGGTTTCAGCTCAGTTGAACAGCTAACAGTACAACTGTTTAAACCAAGGGCCTTGAAACATTAAGTTTTAGTGAAAAAAAGTTAAATGTTGTCAAGGTTGCTATGCGACAGGAGCCCCCACTTTGCAACACAACAGTAAGGCAGCTTTAGCAGCTGCATGTGGAGACGGTAGCATTTCAGTGATGTTTTCTGTCAAAAATAATTGAGAAATGAATTCATCATGAAAAGAAATCCAACCTCGAAGTAGCCTGCAAACTATAGAGAGATGGAGCTGGCAGTAGCAGCAATGCAGCAGACACACAGCCAGTGTGAACACACACACATGCTTCTCTGCAGCAGGTCAGCGACACAGCCGTCACGCAAACACAACACAGGCAGTGTGCTCCCAACACACTGGGCACGGCTGGTGACGCAAAGCGGAAATCCTCCTTGTCGTTTGTGGTCTACAACAGCTACAAAGGGCCACACCTTCATTCTCCGAAGGTTACGGCCTCTGATTCGGGACGCAACGCAGGTAACCACACCCAGCAAGACAAACACTCACAGAATGGGAGAAAGACAAACAGGGAACAACAAGACACACCAGGTGATAGTGGAATTTTGTCTTGGGCCTATGTCTGACCTGTACTTATATAACTGGCACTTGACAATGGGATGATGTATGTTCTCTTACATGGCACCAGGGGGTCTGGCAGATATGCAAGAAGATGGTAGTCAGCAGTTACTATGTACAGTATGGTTTATTGTTAGAACACGTTACAACCTATATAAGATCTGTGTTTGTCAGTATTTCCTGAATGAATGTTTTCGCTGATTATTGACCCGTTGATCATCGATAATAAAATATTCAACTGAGCTTCAGCCTTTCAGTATCTGCTATATTATTCCATATCTGTTCCAATAAGATCTTCTCATCTCCTCAAGAAATGATCCTCACAGAGGGGAAACAGCAGGGAGGGAAGGGCGGTGGAAGCTGCCCAACCACAACAGAGCGTGAGAATGAAAGTTGTTTAACTGAGAGGAAAAGGCGGAAATTCACCAAAACACCAGAGCTTCATATCCTCACTGCTCCACCCTCTTGGTTGACTGAGTCATAACCTGTAGATAAAAGGTCCAACTTTGTTTTTGTCTGGGGAACACTGCTTATATCTGAACGGCTTCACCCCTGACCCCAACTATTCAACAAAGAGACATTGTTTTCTATCAGGTACTTTTTCAAAAGAACGTTTTATCCCACAATTGCTCATTTGAATTCAGCAGGAATGTCTAATGAGATGCAATCAGCGACTCTAAGCCATTACTTCATTTTAAGGCGTCACAAAGCGAAAACTGCGGACACAGCTGATTTAAACTCATGACAGTGCTTCCTTTTCAGATGTACATGCTTCACAAAATGTTAGATACCGATCAGTACCTTTATACAAACGCTGACCAAAGAAAAAATGTGTTTAATTAAGCTTATCTGACATTTTTAAAATTGCACTGATCTGCCTAAGGGCTCCAGTATTTAATTTCTGAGGATGTCCTGATCATTTTCTTCCTGTGGAAATAAAACTACCTGCCTGATCTAATTTTGTGCTTTTTCTCCAGTTTCACCTGCGTGTCGAGTTCAGTTGATGGCATTTTAAAGTGTAATATTATTTTCACACAATTTCAGCAGACTAGGCTAAAAAGAAAATGTATACTTGACTCACATCACTGCAGAAATTGATTACTCCCCCTGTTAAGTGAAAGTACATCCACATGTTTTCACGGCAGATGTGTTCCACTGTTACAGACGTGCTCGCTTGCTGTCATGGCCCACAAATTTCAAATGACTCAGAACTAGCCTCAGGACAAGATTTGGGCTAGAGTATGTTTTAACCAATGACAGGAAGGTAGAGAGAAGATGTCCTGAAAAGCCCAGACAGGACTGGATGTTCCACAATACTCTTGTTGGATTGTCAAGGACTTTTCAACTCCAACCTGCTGTTCTCACTCAACAGCTTTGGAGAGCTGCGGTTTTCACACCCCTTCCCTGGAGAGACACCTGCTCAGAACGTGCACTTCCAGCAACCCACACCTTTTCACATCTGGGTCCTCTGTTGTAATCAAATAAACAAAAAAAAAAAGTCATAATATTTAATTCAAGTATTTATTAGAGGTGCTTTGACAGGACAGCATCTGCTCTGTTCCAGGAAATGTCAATCAGATATGAAATAGACAGTGGAAAAGAAATACAGGTAGATGCTCAAAAGATTAGCAAGATCCCACATAAACTGAAGATGATATGTGTTCTGTCTGTGATCTGGAGGAAGATTCCTGCTGGGTTTACCACAGCACAACCCGGATTCATGGAATATGTCCTGTCCTTCCAGCTCCCACTGCTAGGTTTTGATGTATGTTGGTTTGAGAAGGGTGATATGATACAGATATTTGTGGTTTGACGCTGCTGAAAATGAATGTTTTTAATAGCCTTAAAGTTGCACTAATTGTTTATTTATTTGCAATTGCTCATATTAGTATGTGGAATATGAAAGGTCAGACAGACCTGAAAAGAATTATCACCACTCCCCAGTTACCGTCAGCTCATGGTTTTGGTTTTACAGGTTTCTCTCACCATAGCATCAGCAGTGTTTCCAGATGCTGTTTCCATTTGCCCAGTTTCAAATGGCAAACAGACAAAGTATATCAACTAGCTGGTGATCAAAGTGAAGCATTTCATCATCAAGAGATGTTGGAGTGTATTGGTATTGGAAGCGCTTCTCTGCTTTTCTGCAGTTTTAGAGCAGCAGGGAAACCAGAGTGGCTCGGTGGACTTTCCATAACAAGAGGTGTAGCCCTAAGCTCCTAGTCAGCATCCATACATGGTTCAATCATGTACCAGGTTTATACCAAGCGTCATTTGAAAAAAGTGTCTAAATGTAGTGACAGTGTGCTAAATTGCTAACACTGCAGGTTGTAAAAACAATTGCGTCTGTATCTCTGTCTGCTGCTCTGGACAGGAAGTTCCCAGTGGTGGACAGTAACGGAGTAAATTTACTTGAGTACTGTACTTAAGTACATATCCAGAGGATTTGTACTTTACTTGAGTATTAGATTTCTTTGGTACTTATTACTCTTACTTGAATACATTTCCAAGACAAATATTTTTACTTTTACTCGAGTAAATTTCTAGGAAGGCTGAAAAGTACTCGTTACTTTCAGGTCTGCTCTTTTTGGAATTTTTTTTTTTTATTCTAAAATACTATTGGACACAAGCTGTGTTTGTCAAAGAATGAAACCTATCACAGTGCACGCTCTCCACTGGGATCTACGTAAAGGCGGATAATAGAGACAAGAGACAAGACAAGACAGACATGGGGAGACAGACATTGGGAGACAGGCACGGAGACAGACAAGACAGACATGGGGAGACAGAGTTTGTTGTGCTCCTATATTGTACTGGTACATGTCCTTCCTGGAAAGTCAAGTGACCTCAACATTGAGTTATTGAAAGCAGAGATGTAGTTTTTTGTAAAGCAGTGGTTCTCAACCAGTGGTCTGGGGACAACATTGGTCTTTGAGGGGGTTCCAGTTCCCAACTTAGCTAAATGATAGAGAGTTAGTTGGACGGTGCAGGTTCATTTGGTTACAGTTTTAATGATTGTTAATAAACACTGCATCTGCAACATCTGCTGTCCTCTTATGATCCCATTCATTTTATTTGTTCTTATAGGTGTTTCTGCAGGCTTTATATAACACTGTGGTTCTAAAAGCAAGCACATCAGTGCAGGTGGTTTCAAAGAGTTAATTCTCAGAAACAAGAGTTAAAAGGTCCTTAAATTCATTTAGAAAAAATTATAGTAATTCATTGATGTGAAAAATAAGAAGTTTACTCTTACTCTTACTCTTACTTTTACTTAAAGTAAATTTAAAAGCCTGTACTTTTGGATACTTAAGTACCTTTAAAAGCAAGTACTTTTTTACTCTTACTTGAGTAACATTTAGACTGAGCTACTTTTACTTGTAACGGAGTAAATTTTGACCGGTAGTATTTGTACTCTTACTCAAGTACTGGGGTCGAGTACTTTGTCCATCTCTGGAAGTTCCCAATGTCCCAGATGTGTTATGCGAATAGGATCAGGGAGAGCTGGGTTCACAGCACTCATGGTTAGGGTTGGGTTAGCATGGCTGCAGCAGTCACTATTGAATAACAGTGATGTATCACAAGGCTGGAGAGGCAAAGAGGAGACATGTCATCATCTTTTTTCCAGTCTTCACTGTCTCACTTTTATGTTATCTTATAATATCTTAGAATAAAAATAAAAAAAGACACATGAAAAGTTTTATACATGAAACTGGTCAAAGCATGCACACATGTCTTCATGGTGGCCACTTGTTATTTTGTTCCTGTAATGTTCCCTCTTCTGTTGCCTCTTGCAATCTATACTGTGGAAATTAACATATTTTTCTTGCTCTTATTAAAGAATTTCAAAATAATTTGATTTCTGTCAGGAACGAGGGGGAGGGATTGCAGGGGAGCTACAAGTCTCTACCCAATTAGTGACCTCGTTCGCTGAGCACATCTCATCTCTTTTTTCACTCCTCTCTTCATCACACTTTCTATTCACTACCACGCTTTAAAGCTCTCCACCTCTCTAAACCCTTTCTTTTCTTCTCCACTGGACTTTTTATTCTCCCTCTTCTCTCCTCTCTCCTGTTTCTCTCTTTCTCTCTCTCTGCACAAATGAGTCCATTCTGCCCCAGGGATGGGACCACGGTGGTTAAATCAGATTGGGGCAAGGTTATATTTGGACTGTGGCAAAACACAGAGAGAGAGAGAGAGAGCAAGAGAGAGAGCAAGAGAGAGAGAGAGAGAGAGAAGGAGAAGCATCAAACAGCTGGGTGATGTCTGGATGGCCTATTTTACATCATCAAACTGGCTGACAGTGGATTCCCAGGGCACATTGAGCTGAAAATATTAGTAATATTAGTTTAATAAAAATCTCAAACTCATTTGAAGCCATGTCACTAATTACTATTAACACGCATGGATAATAATACTGAACCATGATGATGATATTGAGGAAGACATGTATGAGTTGATCATGGCATTTATTTGGTAGTTGGAGATTTCTGTACAGGCTGATATTCATAATATTTTAGAGAATATTAAATGTTTTGGCATCATTTATTATTTCTTTCTTCACTCCACATTTCAGGGAGACTTTCAGTGTCACCTGGAAACCACAACACCACCCCACCAGCTGCCATGATGTAATGATACAAGGTGTGTGGAGTCATTTGGAAAAAACTCGTGGCTGCCACAGTCTTAAGATGAGCCATGTGCCATCTCTCCGGACCAAGCCCAGAATCAACATCAGCTTTCACTCTGCAGTAAATGTACCAAACCCTGTCTAAGGTCGGAAAAACAAATCAACAGATTATGTTAAAGGACTATTTATGTCCCATAAATCATTTGTAGTGGGGAGGAAATTAACTGCAGGGGACATTGAGGGGGAAACAAAGCATTACAAATATGTAATTTGGTGGAAAATGGTAAAGTCATCATCCATAAAGTGGCTCAGACCAAAATAAATCCAACAGCTCCAAAGCTGAAAAGTGGACTTCAATACTGTAGCTCTGCTTAATGCTACAGTAATCATTACTTTTTAATATTTCTAATAAACTATGTAATGTGAAACCACAGAGAATTAGCACCAAATTTTGCAATTCTACTACTTTCTTGGCCTCTTTTAGCTAATTTTTTCTCAGGAGTTGATGGAGACCAAATCAGAGCTAAAATGTGAGTGAATAACTGGACCAGTTTAATCACAACTCCAACTAGATAATGATGTTTCTGGGCTGGCTGAGTGTGAATATTTCTGAATTTAATCAAAAGTTCAGCAGTGGAAACCAACATATTTAGACTTTTAGAGGTTTCTTTGATTTTGTCTCAGCTTTAGTTTGACCTCGAGTAATATTACTTTAAATTCAGGGACACATCGCTGCTTGAAATGAGCCGATTCTCTTGTTACTTTCCTGTCTTAAGTCGCTCATCATGCACATGTTAAATTCCAACTCAAAACCAGGGTTATCCAAATACACAGTATAGAAATCAGTGCTCCTCAGGACAAATCAAGTTTTTCTGATCCCCTACCCCAATTAAAGATTTCTCTGCCCTGCAGTTGCCAAAAATTGATGAACGCGGCCTTAATATTAAAGACCCCTTCCAATGAAAATCAAGTTTTTAACCTTGTTTTAACCTTGTTAGCATGTCCATAAGGTGTTTTCAGTATAATACAGACATTTCATGAGCAAAATAAGGAGTCATCACCATGACTGCTGATTTCCACCTTACTGCAGTAAACCATTGACCACACCCACAGTTTCAGGTGAGGTGTCCATGGATTCAGACATCATATAACCTAAGTAACCAACCCTGTCAATTTGCAGGGACAGGGGACCAGCAAAATAAAGCAGAAACCTTGTCACTACAGAGAGTGAAAATTAGTATATCCACTAACACTGTGTCAGCCACCGCCAGTTACAAGCTAACAAACAACATAAACAAACAAAAGATACTAACTATGGTAACTGTCCTTCCAGCCCCAGTTTTCCTTTTGTCTTTTTATGTGGGAAAAGATGTTAAACAAAATACTGATCATAGCAGAGAATTTTAACATTGTTTAAAAAATGTCTGGAGAGGAACTTTAAATGAAGAAAACACATCACTCACTTTTCAACAATGCTGAGATCAGCTACTGATAATAGACTGTACTTTGCATTTTACTCTTTGGTATATCATCTATATTGATAACACTGTAGATGATGTAACATTGCATTCAAATTTTTCAATTCCAGCTCCTCAATTTTAGAATTTGGTGATAGATTTTTTCGTCTTTGATCTGTGAAAAACATCAGATCTTGTCAGAGCCTCACAATCAAAGAGCAAAGGCTTCTTTCTGGAGCTGCCATCCTGCACCGATGTTCAACAGTCATATGGGAGAACACAGGCGGCAGAGAGACTCATTGTTACACCAACAGTTGCTACAATAGACAGAATTCAGTGCTGCTTAATGAGAATGACATCTTGTTGCTACAGCTTTGAAGGCTTTGAACAGCCACATCCAGTGTGGCTTATGAATTTAAAATCAACCATACATTATGTATACAATGAATTTCTCACTTTCTCTAAGTAGGGTTGGATTATCACGAACATGACTGATCATTTTGACTTTTATTACCTGGGACTTGAGTAGATTTAGCGGATGTCAGTAGATTTAGTGGAGTGTTTGTTTTCGGTGTTAACACATTGTCAAAATAGTTTTCTGATGAGAAATGTAAAATATTGCAGACAAACAAGAATGTCCTAGTTACAGCTGCCACATAAAGGCTCACGTGGACAGCTTTTCCCAGTAGGTTAAAGAAAAAATGGGTACAATAAAAAGTACAAGTCTTCATGTCTAAAATAACATCGCTGAGTGTTATAGGAGTATACAGAGGGGATTTTCCCTCTGAGTGATCCTTAAAAGAGGGTTTGCCATTCACTACCTCTCTACAAGTTAAACCAGCCTCACAACAAAGGCTTATTTGTTCCTTCTCACCTAGAAACCACGACACCACTGGGAAAATGGATGTTTCTTTTGATATGTACATTATCAGCAGCTACTCAGGTTGAAAACAAGTCCCACTGAAAACAGAAACTTTGATGAAACGTCACAGGAAGGAGCGTCAGCTGTTGTCAAAACTGTTGCCACAAGAGACTCTTAGTTCAATATTGAGATGCCATACATTTCAGCTGAGATTTAATTTTCTGCTTGAATCTGCAGTGAGAAAGTAATCATACATACGCATGTCATCGTTTAGACAAGTTGTCAGCCCAGAATTAGAATTTCAATATGGCAGCATGCATCTGTCATCTCTATGGTTTTCATCTGGCAGGTGACGTATCAGTGAAGAACTTTTTATAACTGACAAAGCTTTCAGTCCCAACTGTTTTTCCATCTCTCTGTTCAGTGATTTGTGTTGGTGAGGTAGGTATAATATAGACAACAATATTTGTACATTATTATATTGTTATTATTTATCTTTCTAAATATTTGTTATTGCAGTTTCTTGCAGCTTTCCTGTTCTCTGCACTGGCACTTTGCTGCTGTAACACTGTGAATTTCCCCACTGTGGGTCTAATAAAGGCGATCTTATCTTATCTTATCTTATCTTAATGTATGGTATATGTACAGTATGTAAATGGTAAATGTATGTAAAGGTAAATGTCCAGCAAAATGTTCTGTAGCCAACAAATAAGTTTAAACATGCAAATCACAGACAGAAGAGGAATTATTCAGTTTGAAAACACTCATCATAGAACAAATTGAAGAAGTTTTTTTCTTCTCTCTCTGATAAACTATTAGCTGTACCTAATTCCAATCTCTATTTAAGTTTAAATTACACGTTTCATGCATATAACTGAGTGGTTCCTCAAACCATTATCAATCAGCAACAGAGACAATTGAAATGATTGCCATTTATCTCCCACATTCACACACATAGGCTAACGAAGAGCATGGATCTCATCAGTATGTGTGTCTGTGTGTTCATGCATGCTTGCATATATTTATGCATCACGGGGTGGGTTTTTTGTCCATTTGTTAAGCCTATGAATAATAATGAGCACAATGCACAAAGTAATAGATGAGATTTTCAGTGGTAGTCAACTGTGTATTGTGAGGAGGGGCGCTTGTTACACCTCTGCATAAGAAAGTCCGGCAGTCTCTTTGTAACAGTGAGTTCAGTTATTCACTAGACATACAGTACATAATACAAGAAGCAGCAACAACTCTGTCATAGCTATTCCCATATTACCAGCCCGTCCCCCCCCCAGTTCTTTTGCAAGTCACCAGATCACAGAACTGAAGGCAGGCAGAAAGACACATGACATGGCCAGAAGGTAAGCTGGTGAGGAATGTCACGGCTGGGCAGCGTGGAAGAAGTACTCACATCCTTTACTCAAGTAAAAGCCCCAACACAACAATCAAACAAATGGTCATTACGAGTAATAGTCCTGCATTCAGAAGCTTACTTCAGTAAAAGTACACAAGTAATATCAAAGGTAAAAGTACTTCCTGTGGTTCCTGTGCTTGATATTGTATATGCCAGTATTAGATGTTATTGCTGATGTGTCACCAGCATTTCGCTGCTGGTTTGACCTACTTTACATAGAGTTAGGTAGTTTAGACCAGTGGTTCCCAGTATAGGACCCAGTCCCCTTCTAAAGGTCACAAGATAAATCTGGGGCGTGGTGAGAGGAAATAAAAAACATCCTGCTGTACGAATTCGTAATCATATTTTAGGAGATTATTCTAATCTGTGGTGTTTGTTAAATATTTAACAACATGACCGCTTTGGGTCTTAAACAATTACATAAATGAACTAGAATTACCACCTCGTGGTTGTGTGCCTCCACCAAGCAGCCAAGCTGCAGAAAATTTGGTCACAATCTCTCTCTCCAGAGTTACAGCATTAAATAATGGCCAGAAGTGTTTTTGCAGAACATTATGACATCACAGTGAAGTTGGCCTCTGACCTTTTGGATTAAAAATGTCATCACTTCATAATTTTATCCTTATGGGCATTTAAGTTAAATTGTGTCGTAATTAGTGTATGAATTTGTGAGTTATGGCCAAAAATGTGTTTTATGATGTCTCATTGACCTTTGACCTTTGACCACCAAGTTCAAATCAGATCATCCTTGAATTCAAATGAATGTTTGTGCCAAATATAAGGAAATTACCTCAAAGCATACACGGCATATAACATTCACAAGAACCTTTGACCTTTGCCCACTAAATTCTAATGAATTCATCTTTGAGTCCAAGTCAATTGTTTGTGTGAAATCTGAAGAAATTCCCTCAAGGCGTTATTGATATATCACATTCAGGAGGCCAAAAACTTGTTTTGTGAGGTCACACTGACCTTGAACTCTGACCTTTGACCACCAAAATCAGCTCATCCCTGAGTCCGAGTGAACATTTGTACCAGTTTTGAAGAAAATCCCTCATGGTGTTACTCAGATATCACTTTCACAAGGCCAAAACCATTTTCGTGGGGTCACTGTGACCTTGACCTTTGACCTCCAAAATTTAATCAGTACATCCATGAGCCCAAGTGAATATTTGTGCCAAATTTGAAAAAATTCCCTCAAGGTTTTGAGATACCACATTCACGAGAATAGGATGAACTTACACACAGACAACCCGAAAAACATAAAAGGTGGATGAAGGAGCTGAGAGAAAACCTCCATCTGTGATGGACCAAGGTCTAACCAAATGGTGAGTCCAATGGCAGTCCACCCCATCAGGTCGTGTCTACAGGCTGCATCCAACAATGTCATTCTGTGGACAAAAATATATGGACACTTGTTTACCTCATCCAGAACAACAACCCTCTCCAGAGTGGAGCTACTCTGCTTCAGACAACATGCGGCACAGACACCCAAGTATGCACACTGACTGTTTATATATAGTTTTTACCTTCCAGGTTTAATTTAGTGTAAATCTGCACCTCTGTTATCCTGCTGAAGGTATAAGAAAACAAGCTTTAGTCTGACTTTCGTCCTATATTTTGCTGTGTTTAAGGTTCAGTGACAGGTTCTCCTGACACTGTCATTTTGTTCAGGAGTTCTACAGTTCGTAGAAAGTGTGGAGTTCTCACCCTGACTCTCAGCCCATCAGGTACAGCACCTCATACACACCCACAGAGACGCTGTCACACCTTGGTTTCTCCATTAACATTACAGGTCAACATGAAGTAACAACAACTGGAAAACATCCTTTCCTCTTCACCTTTGTTCTCTGCAGAGGGTTTGTGACGTTTGGAGTCTGACACTTCTCCAACAACAAGGTGAAAAGTGTCCTGGCTACCTCTGAGTTTAAGTCGTTCGATCTGTAAATGCCCTGTAAATTCTCACATTGCCTTCCAGATGTTGAGCACCTGGACCTGCAAAAGGTATGAATACACAGCCATAGACATTGAATTGTTCCTTTATTATTCAGTGAGTGATGAGGATCACATCATCTTCTCCCTGGACCTGGTGCCTGGAGGCTCAGTGAAAGCAGTGTCTGCAGGGGCACCTGAAAGTAAGTACTGCTTATTTCAACCCCAAACACACTCCATCCTCACTTCAAAGTTTGTGGATTTGTATTAATGTGTGTGTCAAAGTAATTTTAATATCCTCTGTGAAAACATTTAAACTGAAACAGTCTTATTCCTGTTTCCTGCTGCAGGAGAGCCAGTTGCTGAGGAGTCATCACAGCGCTGGTCATTCTCGGCGCTGCCAGAGTGAGTAATGTGGCATCCATCACAAATGGCCTTAAACCTGAGCACAGTGCAGCCAGGTGTCAGGCTCAGCGGTTTCCCTGCATCTGTCTTCCTCTTTCAATTTGTGATCCAAATCTCTTCTCTGTCAAAGGAGTGTTGATCCTATAGCTGAAAACATTCAGATTCACACACTCTGTCAACCTGGAGAATTTGAATAGCCGCGTCATGTAGAAAAAGGTAGAAGAAACAGGTAAATGAAAAGCTCTATCCATAATTTAAAAACCCCATAAGAGACACAAACATTCAAATTTTTAATGAGTTTCCCATAGATGATGACAATAAGAGGTTTATGCAAATACACAAAATAACATCATTTAAAAACACTTACACTGTTCATATGTGTGTGTTGTTTTATTTTTCAGCAGTAGAGGGGTCTGATGGTTTGTCTGCTGCACAGGCAGCAGCACCAAAAAGCAGTAAACTCTACAACAACTTCTGCTGATGATGTATTGATGATGCTGTTAAGAAAATACATTTTTTAAAGTTTTTTAAAAAGTGTCATTATGTGCATCAAATATGGCTTATACACCCCTTGAATCTAAAATGGCCTGAATACAATATTTTGTATGTGGTTCCTGATTTAAGTTCAGTACCCATGTTCCTATTCAAATCATTGTTCTGATTTGTTTGTTTTCTTCTCAGCAGTTAAAGAGTCAGCACTTTGGAGGCAGAAATGAATTGTTAGCATGGTTCCATTAAAAGTGTCTCACAACTCCAAAGCTTATTTGTTGTCGTTGTTGTCATTGATTTTCGTTGTAATTAAAAAAAATAGTACCAATAATAGTTGTGCCAATAACCAAGGCAAAGATGACTGATTTTGGAAAGTTTAAAGGGGATGTTGGAGTGAACAGCACAGTGGGCAGTGTTTATTATTAACATGAATGTCAAAAAAGAACTATGTGAGATCTGGAAAGTCCAACAGAAATAACATGAGAATGGGGAAAAAACAATAAAACCTGATGCTGCCACCCACTCTCCTATTACAGACCAGTGGCACTTAAAAAAAAAAAAATAGAAAAAAAATAAAAATAAAAATAAAAAACAAACTAATTGACAGAGATTTACACCAAAAAGCCCTGCCTACTACCCAATATATCATGTACGTCAAAAAAAATGAAATTGAATAAAGACTGCACTGCCGCTGTCAATTTACATTTATATTTTGCTCTACTTATTTATTTTTATCGAAATGAGGTCATATCTGTGCTACTGTTAAATACAAACACGAACCTTTATTTTACTTTCAGACAGTTTAATGTGGCAGCGACAAATTTTATATTCCACCTCTGCAGGCTTTGGGATATTGGCAATACTTGCTAACAGGGTCAATTCATTGTTGGTTTTAGTATTTTTTTTTTTTAATTCACGAGAATAGGATGGACTTACACACAGACAACCCGAAAAACATAAAAGGTGGATGAAGGAGCTGAGAGAAAACCTCCATCTGTGATGGACCAAGGTCTAACCAAATGGTGAGTCCAATGGCAGTCCACCCCATCAGGTCGTGTCTACAGGCTGCATCCAACAATGTCATTCTGTGGACAAAAATATATGGACACTTGTTTACCTCATCCAGAACAACAACCCTCTCCAGAGTGGAGCTACTCTGCTTCAGGCAACATGCGGCACAGACACCCAAGTATGCACACTGACTGTTTATATATAGTTTTTACCTTCCAGGTTTAATTTAGTGTAAATCTGCACCTCTGTTATCCTGCTGAAGGTATAAGAAAACAAGCTTTAGCCTGACTTTCGTCCTATATTTTGCTGTGTTTAAGGGAGTTTGTTGATCAAATGAACAGCATCGAATAACAACAGGTTTTTACCCTCTAAAAACTGTAATTTAGTCCGAACTTAAAAGTGTTGACCTTACAGTTCAATGGTTAGTGGAAAATAGATTACTTACTGCGGCTGTCAGCGCTTTTATACCCAGGCGCTGGGAGGACACGCCCCCTCCCCCGCGTCTCCACCACTCACAGGGCAGGAGGTGATGAGGTCATCGCGGCTGTCTGTCACGCCCATCACCGTAGCTTCCTGTGTGAGCCGTTGGACTCGGTCTGTCCACGGTGAGTCTCCGGTATGGACAGGCGCCCCGCTCCTCAACTTTCTACCGGAGATTTCATCACTGTTGTTCTACATTTGACACAGTTTACACCAGCTGGATATGGATTTCTGAACGGAATAAAGCAAAACTGAGCTCGACGTGAGTTAATTCGACCGTTGAAATTCGTTTTTTTTTTTTTTTTCGTTATTCCAGTTGTTGAAGGAAGAGGGAAAATGCCAGTTGCAACTCTTCTGCCTTTTACCGCGACCCCGAATAGGAAGTCAGCCAGCCCGACTTCTTTCAGGTTGACAGAGAAATTTATTTTGTTATTAGTGTTTAGCGCTTTTATAACCCTATGTTTTGGGGCCATTTTTTTCCTGCCGGACTCGTCCAAGCTGCTCAGCGGAGTTTTCTTTCATTCCTCCGCGGTGGAGACCAACACCCGCACCGGTCCGGACAGCAGCGACTCAGGTTCGGCTGGAAACGACGAAAGGGTCCTGGCCAAAATCAAGAAAGACCACGAAAAAGCTCTGTTAGAGGCCAAGGATACTCTACAGAAACGGCCCGACGAGATACAACAAGACATTATAAATGAGAAGACGAAAGTTGGAAAGGAGAGTATGGGTCAAGGTGGGAAGGATGTCAATAATTTACCTTCCGTTGAGTATCACCGTCCGCCCGGGGCGACTGGACACGAACCTCTGGACCCCGAAACTCGGGAAAGACGGACTAAAATCAAAGAGGTAAGGATCTGTTGAGCTAGCGCACTGTTCGCTCTGTGAAGGAAAACGTCACTCCAAACCCCACCAAATATGCGACATTTTTAACATTTTCTTTGCCCTAGATCAGTTTATATTCACGATAGAACATGGCCCAAAACTTAAGACCAATCATCCACATCCCCTCTACAATTCGGCGCACATATAAAACACCAAGAACCTCTAAAGTGAATAAAACCAGAACTTTTATACAATGTTCCCTTGTTATTGCGAAAGTCTTCTCCGCTGACGTTACATCGCGGAGGGCTGTGGCAATAAGTGTACAACAAGTATCCAACTTGTTATCTTGCTGAATCAGAGCTGACCATTGTGTAATCATTTCAAGCCGAAATTGGCAAAGCAATTGTAGTGTTTAGCTAAAGATCCTTTGCCATGTAGTGAGATCTGCGTACACCTGCCGGTGAATTTGACACGTCATTTTGGCAGATTTTTAAACGAAGTTCGGCGTGACGTTTTTTCTTTACACGTAATTTAACAGCAGTCAGTTCCTGAGGAAAAAAGGAAAGAATGCAGGCAGGATCCACCGCCCCCCACCGGACTGATCTACCTGTCTTTCAAGTCTCCTGTGTCAGGACAATACGGGCTGGCGCAAAGCCACCTCGGATCATTGAAACCACGAAGTGGGAACACTGGGGAGCATGGACGTGGAGAGTAATACACACCGTTTAGCCTTTCACTGTTCTTAATATGATCTGTTTACAGTTTTTTACCTGAAGATTGGTCTCGTTTGTTAGCCTGGCTTATTATTTCCCGTAGCAATGTTTTTGTATGATGTAATTATTACTAATTGGAGTCATTTATCCTCATATGTATTTACAAAGATTGTGTCACAGTGCTCATGTACATCCCCTTGATTCAGTGGCTTGTGTGCCCCCTGATGTCCTCTTATTCCATGAGAGCAAACACGGCAGCCCTGTAGCCCACAGCAGGGTGAAAAACACCAACAGGTAGCATGTCTGTCTGATATTATTATGTTATGTCACTGCACAGTGTGTGTGTGGGGAAACAAGTGGAAAGCCCAGTGGTGAAGTCTCAGAGGTGGATTCAGGTGGCTGCTGATGCTGTGCAGTCAGCCTGGTGCTTTCTGCTGTGCTGTTATGATCCCAGCTCTCCCTGTCTGAAAAAAACATCCTCCCTAAAAATTCAAACCAAATCGAGGTGGAGGTGACAGCCGTATCAAAAGTGTTATTTTGGTAAAGAGTTTTCACATGGGGCTGTTGGAGAGCGTTTCTCATAGATCTGTTCAGTGGAGTGATTTTATTTCCATTTAGTCATTCAGGTGTTAAACTGGTGGTCTCATGCAGAGGACCATTGAGTGAGTGGGCAGATTAGGGTTTGGTTTCCTGACTGAGCACTTGTGGCTGTTGTGTAGACATTCAGGTGGCCTGATATTGGCCTTTCATTGGAAATCATTCAAAAATCAGATATCTCTGGGCCATTGTGGCATAGAGCTCATGTGACGAAGCTCATGATATGACTTCCCTGAACAGCCTCAGGGATATACATAGGGCTATAGTCAAAATTGACTCAATGAAATAACACAATGATAGATATTTATATGTGAGAAAATTATGAAATAAGAAATAATTGGCAAAGACTATGGTAAAAGTCAAATCATTTCAGTGAACAGTAATACAGTTGGCAAGGCCCTTAAAACACAAGGCTGAACTTATTAACAGTGTTATGTTAAAGAAAATACCCTACAATGCTTAGTCTTGTATGAAAACATGATATTTTATCAATATATCGCTCTGGTGCCTGGTTGTAAACACTACCCTGAAGCCTAATATGATAATTTCATGTATTTGGTAATACATGCACACTGTTTGAAATGCAGATGGGGGAGGTTTGTGACCTTAAGATGACATCACCTGCCACTAAAAGGAACCTAGCCGTCGTGCTGTCAACCACCTGAACGTGGCATTAGACAGATCATGTCAATGAGAATCCATACTGTTTACAAAGTACAGTTTGCTGATAGTGTACATCCTCATGTCAGCTGATTGTCATCAAATAGGCTATTTCACAGATGTCTGATGAATTTGTCATCACATTGGCAGCGGTGCAAAAACACAGTCCCAGACATGAGATCTTCAGCAAAATTAGATATAATCTTTCATCGTTTTCAAAAGATATACTGACCTCTGAGTCATTGCTGTGCTAAGTACTAGTGTTTAAGGTGGAATAAGATGGTTTTATGTCTAACTTCAATCTGAAATTGTAGCTGTTTGCTTTAGAGATGCATTTTCTTGATTTATAGCCCACATCATAAATTTAATGCACCCATAAGAGAGTCCTTAAATCCCAGATTTTCTCCCTCCAAGCTGTCTTCAAACTCAACCGTGAACTGTGTGACTCTGAAAACAACATCAGCAGCAAGTGAGGAGAAAAGTCAACATATTAGATTGGTTTCATCGAGGGGGAAAAAAACAACAGTTGTGAATGTTTTCAGGGTTTGTTAAGGCAGCTATCTGCGTTTATAAAGTACAGTGGAAACACAGATCGTAATGCTGAGGGCTATTTTCTAAAATGACCAAAAATCAAGTTCATTTCATTCTGCAAAAAAGGGTAGCACTTATACTGAGGGCTTTAGACTGAATTTTTTCACAAGTGGCTCTGATGCTGCTTTTGAGGATTTTCATAGCTCCAGCAGGATCACTGAAATTTAGATTCTGGTCTCCATGTGCACACCCACTGTTTCTTTTTTAGCATTTTTTTGCCATCATCAGCTGCTGATCTGATTTTGATATCTGTAGTAAACTAAACACATCCAGCAGCGCTTTAAACAGTAGAATAACCTCCTGTTTCTTGATCACCTGCTGGTTCCCTGTCAGAAGTGTCAGTATTTGGGGACCAAGGTGGCACAGGAGGAGTTCAGATAAAAACAAACTTAAAGCAAAATAATTAGATGTGTGTTTAATTGTTACATGAAGGTAATGAGAGGTTAGTTTCGATGGCATCATATGCTGTTGTGCATTATTAAGGGGTCAGACATCAGGATATTGACCACCTACATGTATAATGTCTTTGGTGCCAATGGGAGGATCTTCAATGGGTGCTGTGACGCTGTCTTTCACCCAGTCACCATTCCTGCGTGACAGCTGTTTAGATTGGGAGGTGACAGTTTGTCACAGCGAGGATAAACATGCTTGTTCCTCTGTAAATAGGCACATTGTAATCTCAGTGTAAACTCACAGTGTTGCAGAAGTGTTCCATGACAGTGCAATATTTTCTGACAGGAAAACAAGTCCAAATGTCTGTGAAAACCTCCAGCCTAATGAAGCAACTAATGAACAGGTTGGAAACATTTGGAAGGAAATGTAATGATTTGAAAGCACAAGAAAAGATACTACTCAACATGACAACCTTAAATAAAACATAATCGACAGAGTAGATTGTTATGGCTTTATTTCAGTTGTTAAAGAGAAACAGTATTTTAAAGAGATCAAAGGTAGAAAAATGTGGCACAGTCATCTCATCTTATCTTGAAGCACAACATAGTTCTGAGCAAATCTACAATAAATATGTTCTCAAACAGATCACATCGTCCTCTGTGACCACAGCTGATATAATAGCGTTTAAGTGAACATCAGTACTTGCCTGCTGTGTCAACAGATATCACTCTTACTTGAACATTCAATATATGTCCGTTCCTCTGTTTATTAAAACTGAGACCTGGAATAAACAAAAAAAAAGTATGGTTTTCGACAAACCTGTTCAGCTAAATACTGAGTCAACAGTGTTGGTTATGCCTCGTATGATTAGATATGACAAATGTCAGCAGGAGAGAGTTTTTTGCTTAAATTAATATTCCCTGGTCACAGCTATTGACTTATCCAAGTTATGAATGAGTAGACATGATGAAGGGCATGAAACCTGCAGATCTGTTCTGCTTGACATGTAATTGAACAAGTGACAGATGCTAAGTTAACACTTGTCTCTAGAGAGGACTACGCTTTCTATCTATTTCTATCTTTTTACATTATCAGCAATTGCAGTAGTAATTATGAGTAATTGTTGAAATGATAGCAGTAAATTTGTAGCAGTACTTGCAGAAGATGCCATAATCCTAGTTGTTAAAAAAGTTATTTTAACAGCATTAGAGGATATAGTAGCAGTAATAGCACCACCAGCACAAACAGTGAACAGTGAATGGCTATTAGGCTGGAACAAGTTATTATTTTCTTGATTGATTAATCTGCTGATTACTTTCTTGATTTATCAGTTGATCATTTGGTCCTTTAATTTTCAGCAAAAAGTGAAAAATGCAAGTAATTCCCCAGAGAAAATGGTGACGTGCCAAGAATAAGGTCACAGCTTTCATTAGCAATTAATCAGCTAATTATTTTCTTGATTTAATTGATGAATTGTTTTGTCTCTGACATGTCAGAAGATGGAGAAATATGCCGGTAATAATGTCCCACAGCTGAAGGCAATAGACTCAAATCGATTCAGCTGTAGTAGGATTTTCATTTCTTTTCTTGCTTCAGTACTTTTACTATCAGATGAATATAAATCTTATTAGTAGTGGTCATAAAAATTATAGTAATCTTTGCAGTAATCAAATTAGACTTAGTGTTTGTAGCAATAGTTTTAGAAGAAATCACAGTTGGTAGAGGCAGCATCAGGAAACTGGACTTCTAGTAGTAGTAGTAGTATATTGATATCTGTGATACTGGTTGATTTCCATCTCAAGGCCTTAAGGATGTTGCTCAAAGTGCTGTTCTTGGAAGTTTCTTGCTTTTTGTGCTCCTGCATTTACCTGGACCAAAAATAGCAGCTGGTTAACTTGTGCATAATGATCAAAGGACAAACAAGCCGACACAATTTGCAGTCATAAGTGATATGACAAAACAAATTAATCACCTTATTGTTATTCAGATATTTTAAGCAACACTCAAGCATAGTTGCACCTGACAGCTTGAGGTTTAAAGGCTCGTACTTGGCTCCTCCGCAGATCTCTTATCTTTTTCATTTTTCAGCACTGTCTTCAGTGAAGCCAGTATCTCTGTTGACTAAACACAGCCATGCAAACACACTCTTACATGCCCCACATGACCTGATGGCCTGTTTTTATTCAGCTGAGGCTTCTTAAGTTATTTGAAGATAAAGTTCTCTGATGCAGGCTTCTTGCTCTGCTTCTCCACCATCTGACTGGGTTATCCAGGGATCTGCCCTGCAGTTTGTGGTGGTCTCAGTGGGTGAGCGTTGTGTTTGTGATGGGTGCGCGACAGGCTGCTGGGGCCACTCTGTAAAGGATAAATGGCTTGTTGTTAGTGACCGCCACAATCCTACAATCAGCTAAATCTGTTTGTCTGCTCGAAATCAAAGGCTCTCTGGAGAGCCCCTCTGCAGCCCCTCCTCCCTGCCGACTGCACACTGGGCTTTCACTTGCTCTCAGAGAGGCTTTGGAGGCAAGAGCGGTCGGGGGTAATAACGTAAACCATGGCTGATAAACAGAATGAAAATCAAGGTGGATTGGGCAGAGACAGGATGCTAGAACACCTGTGGTATTTGACACAGTAAACTACTTTTCCATTTGGCAGTAACATGTTTCCTAGCAGCTGGAATGGATTACATTTCAGGATTTAATAGCAGCCATGGAATACATTGAAATTGTGAGTGGACTGAGACCCAGTTTAATGACATGAATTGTCATTTAAGTGATGCCTCAAGAGAGAATGAGAGTAAAAAGGAAACAGAGTGTACATGAGTAGGGAATGACCGAACACGTGGATAGAGATGAAACTGAAACTGAGCTGTATGTGGTTGTTGTGTCGTATACTTCAGTGGAATTCTGTGGTTTAACGGTGTAAGCATAGAATTACCCTGGCAAATTAGAGTCTCTTCAGGCAACGACAAGCAGAAATGAACCTGTGACGACAGTACATGAATATGTCAAAGGCAGGGCAATGTGAGTTAGGTGCACTTGCGTCACATTCACACTTCCTGTATAAACGGGGTATCAGTATATGCTGATATCAAACTCAGTGGTGTGGAAACCACACTGTTGATCTCTTGAGGAAGAGAACATTATGTATGTTCATCGTGGTCCAGCTTGGCTATGGAAAGTTCACAATCACAGCTGACATTGTAAATATATCCCTCTTTGGCTTGCCAAACACACATTTAGGCTACAAGCTTATTGCCCTCTAATTTTCAAATGCCTAATTTTGAAATTGACAGCAAACATTTTATCTTGCCTGTTCCACGTCTTCACAATCTGTATCTTAAGGATGTTCAGTTTACTAACTTTAATAAGTATACCAGGTATCAGGCAGATGCCACCACTCCATATTGAATATACATTCTTTTGTCTATATCATTATAAAGTTCATTGTTTTTGCATGTGGTTGCATCATTCAATCATGGCAGGCTGCCTCACTCAATTTTTTTGCGACCTCTGTCCCTGCCTCCAGGTTACTTTAATAAAATGATCCCAATGAGTTTCACGCAGTCCGGTATACAGAGTTTAAATCTTGGCAGACACCCTCAATTTACATGTTAGAGATGACACATTTTGACTGTGGTTAATATACTGGTTGGTTCTGAGTCTTTATTGGCATATTATAAGTTTGAAAATCTAAAATTACACAGATTATAATTCCCCTTTATACTGGGGACTCCCCGGATCTCCTGAGACTCTCTCAGGGGAGTAGCACTAAGAACCATGGCTGAAGTCCTGCATTTGTGGCAGCATTATTTAATAAAATGTCAGAATAGACTTGTTGCTAATTAATAAACACACATTCACCTTTTCTGCAACCTCTGCTGTCCTGTCTCAGTCATCCTGCTCCTGGTGTGTGTGTGTGTGTGTGTGAGATGTGACGAGGTGGAGCTCGTTGCCGTTCAAGTATGCAGATGAGATGCAAATGAGTGTTTGACTAGCCATAAGGACAGTTTGTTTGCAGTGCGCACTTCTTTCAGCTCACTATCTTAAAAGGACAATCGCTTAACATCCTGTCAGCCCGTCACCTCAGTCAGCACCTCTTCCTTTTTGAAATGCATATACATGCAGAGAGGAAACTAAGTGGTGGCTTGCATACACACACACACACACACACACACACGCTCATGCATCCTGGTGTTCAGAGAACTGTGGATTAGAGACTGGTGGTTTGAAAAGGTTTCTCCCGCCTGTCAAAAGGAAACTGTCAAGGAAAGATGAAACATCAATCTTTTCTTTCTCTCTCTCTTCACGTCTCTACATGCCTGTCATTTCCTTCCATCTTCTTTCCCTCTCTGCTCACTCTTACCTCTTCATCCCCTCTTTGTTGTGACTTCTCCCTCTGCTTCTCATTTCTCCTCTTCTGCTTTGTCCAGTCCAGTTGTTTTTGCCCGCTCCCAACACAATTGTTTGCCCCACTGTGTCTGCATATGTGAGTGTGTCTTTGCAAGCGTGTGTGTGTTGCACAAAAAAAAAAAACCCAAAAACTTCTCCAACCTTTTGAGCCTGAAATAAAATTCCGTGTCTGTCTCTTTCTCAGGCAAACTTGGCAGCCTGTAAGTCCTATTTCTGTCCCGACTGTTTGGACTAATTGCCTCTGGTTCCCGGGTCCTACTTCTTTTCTTAGAGTGGAAAGCAGACGTGTGTGTGTGTGTGTGTGTGTGTGTGTCAGATAGAGTTACTGCTTGCTCCTCCAGGTGCTCTCTTTACATGTGTGTGCCGATGCAGATAGAGAACTCTTTCAGGTATCTGGAGCCCTGTTCAGTTCCAGTGCTCGTGTTAGTAAAGAGAGAGAGAAGCCACCAACAGTTGCGTTTATGTGGAGCCTTTTGTCATTAATCTGAACAGGAGCCCAGTCAGAATGAAATTGCCTGTTTGGGTGCATTCACAGAATTACAGTAGCTCATTATATGAGCAAGAAACCTATGTGTATGGAGCCAAAACGATGAGATGATTGCTAGGAAATTAATCAGCAACTTATTTGATAATCTATGATAAAAATAATAATAATAATAATAATAAGCAATTTTTCAAGTGAAAATGTTAAAGACTCATTAGTTCCAACTTCTCAGTTTTGAGGATTTGCTGATTTTCTTTGTCTCATGCAACAGAAAACTGAGTTGTAATGGTGTTTGTGCAGGCACCACTGTGGCGTTTTTGATGAGTATTTTTCATTATATTCTGACATTTTACAGACCAGACATAATTGATTAGTTGAGAAAATATTCACTAGGTTAATTGTGAGTTGCAGTTAGAGGGGAAACAACATTCTCTGGTTCCAGCTTCTCAGATGTGAATATTTGTGTTCTCTGTTTCATTTTATTGTAAACTGAATCTTTGTGTTTTGGACTGTGGCACAGCAATTTGAAGATGTCACACAGGACTCAGGGAAATTGTAGAGTGAAAAAATGTATTGGGAAATTTATAAACTATTACTCAGGATATCAAAATGGTTGAAGCAGTGAATGTAAATTCTTATGGATTAAATTATGAATCGGATATTACCCAGTGATCCTAGGCAACTGCTATATATCAGGGTGCCCAGTGTCTATCCTGTGAAGACAAATCATGCTGTACCTCGAGGCCAAGGCCAGGACGCTGGCTTGGAGTCTAAGATCCGAGTAATGAATATTGTAATAGTCTTATAAAGTCAGTATAAATGTATAGTCTATATCTAAATCTATATCTAAAGCCTGCTCGGCTTTAGATATTTTAAATCCATATATGAATATTGATTGTTACAGCACGGCTCTCTGGAAGTTGGTGTGGATCGATTGTGGTTGGGTTTCAGTAGGTTACAGAAGGTTGGGCTGGAGGAGGAGGATGAGGATGAATGTACTCGCTCCAGGTCCTTCGCTTGATGCCTCCTGAGGTCTAGTGGGGAATATAGACTCCAGAGTGACTGATGAGGCAATTTCGCATGTATATGCACTCAAACTGTCAATGCACGTCTTCCATGCTTTGTGTCTATGTGTGTGTCTTGTTGCCTTTGTATAGTCCAGCCATAGCCAGGGGCAAGCCCCAGCTTCCCACACAGCACAGGCCTGGATGGGGAGATGATGGTATATGAAGCTTTATTGCCTGTACACTGTATCTATCTCAGAGGTACATCTAGCTTTTTAGTGCTGTTACTGTCTCTACTCTCCCAATTCCATTCCCACTCATGCATAGTCATTGAGCGTTAATTTGGAAAAGCTTGGAGCAAAGTAAATTAGATGGATTGTTATTGCTATTACCTAGTATTTGTGCTTCAGCCTTGAAGCTTGGATAGGAAGCTACACAAGTAGGATTGTACATGTGCAGCACACCAGCTGAAACGCATACACTTCGCCCTTGGCGTTACAGCTGCGATTGTCATGGACATGAAAAGTCATGGAAAGTTAAACATGTACTTCACACCACTAGCACTGTGCTGGTGGACTCTGCCTGCTTTAACAGCCACTTTGTCAAAAGCAATTCACTTTAAAATGGAAACTGTTGCCTGGTAAAATGGGGAAAGCGACTGCAGTAAATCAAATGAAGTCCTGATTTGTATCTATTTTCAAATGATTATAAAAATAAATAAAGGTAAAACCAACACTGTCAGGAATATCCTGGAAACCGATATTAGTTATAATAGAGTTAGTTTTCAGCCAGTGACCTCTGGTCAGGTGTTATCATGTGCCTTTGAGCCTTGAATCAATAACACTTTATCAAAGGTTGGCTTTACATTATTAGCCGTCCAACAAATGGTTGATTAATCAATGGGGATTGTAAAAACATTCATCGCCATTTATTAGTGGAGTTGCCTGAGATACCGTTTGTTCCAGTACTAGTTTTAGGAAGTTCACATTTTTGGAAGCTGAGACAAAACTCTAAAGTGTTTCCTCTACAATATCAGCACTAGGGAAAAAGCCAGTGAAGTGCATTTTTGCTTTGGGCTTAATTTTGGGTGTTGTGATGCATGAAGGCGCCAGGTGATGCAATTTTAAACAGTTAAGATTAAATGTTTTTAAGTGCTTGCAGTGAGGTTAATGACCGCAGTGTGTTGTGTGTTATATAGCTCTGTTGTATTGTGCCTGTGGAGGTTTGAAACAAGCTTTCAGTCATTTGATGGAAATGCAATCAGCCAGTCGGCTAATGTTGCCGTGCCTTTAACGTACACTAGACTGAAAAGAATTAGTGCCTGAAATAGCCAGCAAAATGAAATGTCAGTAACAAGTCATCAGTAACCCTTCAGCCGTCTCTGCACACATCATTTGACCCACCTCTGTCTAATGCTTCAGTCCACTCTCCTTCACTTAAACCTCTTTCTTTAAGTGTCCACAGAGCGCGTAGCCCAACCACCAACAAGAGCCAAACTGAAACTGGTGGACGTGCTTAACAAAATCTGAATTAGACTTTTAGGTTGGGCAAAGGGAAGAATTGTGGTGCTTCATTTTATTCATTTATTTTTTTTTACCACCCCGACCTGTATGTACAAGCTGACATTTTCAGCTGAAGGTGAGCTTTAGAGCTTTGCTTTCTCTGCTGAATTCTATCAATGCACCACAGGCTTCTCCTGCAGTAGGAGATGGACCTGGTTTTCCTGTGTGTGTGTGTGTGTGTGTGTGTGTGTGTGTGTGTGTGTGTGTGTGTGTGTGTGTGTGTGTGTGTGTGTGTGTGTGTGTGTGTGTGTTTTCTTCCACTTCCTGCTGTGGGCAGCTGCTTATTGACAGACTCCAGTAGCTCCTCTTAATGTGACCATGTTTTATTTGGTGTTTGAGTGAGTTATGAGTTCACCATGAATTGGTCTCTCTTCTCTTTTCTCGCACTTATTTTCTTTGTGTTCACCCTCCTTTTGTCTCTCTTTACACACAAAAATCCTAGATATAAAGTAGATCTGCTTCACTCTACTGGTGTCTTTCACTCATTCAAATCATCACTGAACTAGAAGGGCACTCAAAGAGCACAGACCTCTGCCAAGGCCAGTGTCAAACAACATACACCAGACGTCAGAGAAAAGAAATTGTCGTAAATGATCCACAAAATTTCTTCCTTCCCTGGTCCTCGCTCCATCCATCCATGAAGTTCGGAGCATATCAGTTCAGTACTTTTCATGTAATCATGCTGACAAATGAAGGAACACAGGTGAAACCTAATGTCCTTGGCAGAGCTAATCGTCCCCACTGACTCTCCCCTTTTAACGACTTGAGAGAAAACTTTTTATTTGAGAAACATCTTTATTGATATTTTGTGAATTTGATCATATTGTAGTAAGGAGTCTCTAGATTTTCAAATCTACTCCATTCAGTGTGGGAGTTTGCTGTTGCTGCTGTTTGCTGTCAGTGAGAACTCCACACTTTGTCCATCTGTTTCACATTAAAACACGTCCAGCGGTTCAGAGGGCAGAAGCCCCTTCCTTCACTATAAGGTATTTATTGTGAAGCACATGCAGGAAGTGAGATTCATTCACAGCAGTAATGGCTGTTATTTATCCTCAACCTCAAAAGACTGTAAATTCTAAAACTGAAACCCGACCTGATACAGAATGGAAATAATGTCGGACAAAAACAAATAGGAATATGCCTCACATGTCCTAGGCTAGGTTCAGAAATACTGCGCATTGCTTTTTGGATCATTAGCAGTCTACAGTATATTGCAGCATTATTAGCATTTGTTTAGTTATAGACAGTGATGTATGCTGAGCCTCTCAGCCTCATGGGGCTTTGGGTGAACACACACATGTAGAATCTATGGGCTGGCGCTGCCATTAATGACCATGCCTTGTGTGATTGTCACAGCTGTTGGATTAGTGAGGCCAGGAGGCGCAATTATTCTTGTCTGGCTCAGAGATTGTATACCGCTAACTCATTAGCATTCAGGGGTTATTGATTGCTTTTACAATAACTCCAATGTATTGTGTAATATTGGAGAGCAATCACATTTTTCAGGTCCTCACAGGACAACATGGGGAACCAGGGGAAACAATAATGTGATTAAACTGTCATTCAGAGGTGAAGTGTTCAGATGTTTTGTGTTTGTTAAAGGACAAAGAAGTGTTAGAATGGCCTGACCTGTTAATGTTATAGGTAAGACAAAATAACAACACAGTTTCTCTCATACTCTCTGCTCCAATGTCCCTGCTTGAGTTATATGTGAGGAGAATATGAGTATCTAGTAAATGATCAGATGCTCTTAACAACAGTAAAAGAGAACAGTGATTTTTCTGAAACATTTTCCTACAGTTTACAATCTAATGAAAACCATTTTACAATTCGGTGATTTAGAATTACTGTGTTTCTTCATGGGCTACCACTATTCTCCCACTTCTCACGCTGAATACATTTCAAAAGACACTGGATAATTTGAAGTTGAAAACAGATTGTTTTCATTAACTCATGAAAAGATGTGATATATGATTTTCTCAAGACAGCGATGAAATGTGTGTGTAATTGACTTTAAGAAGTCAATTGTGTTATAAACCCATTGTTTAAGAAGGTCTGAAGTCAAACAGTGGTTCATCAACTGCCTCACTTTACGACAGTTAAAAGAGGAGGAGCTGTGTTGAAATGAACACAGAACAACACCAAGTAAATACACACAGTGTGAATGTGTTAAAGTCTTCCTTATATCTTTTTTTGCACATTATATTGCAGGCTTAGTTAACCTGGCCTGGTCTGGCATGGCCTGGCCTGGCACACAGTGTAACACATGAGCCTTGCAACTCAGGGTGAAATGCTATATCTTATTCTTCATGCCAGCAGCAGCAAGTTGCAGCATGGGCGTTTTCATATTTTGCCAACCGATGCCAACTTGAAGGAATTTGCTATTGTCTGTTCTCACATGAGACTGGTGTTATTGGACATGCTTCACAGGGATTGGGAGAGAAGTATGTTGAACAGTGGTAGAGGAGGAGGTGGAGGAGGAGGTCTGCTTGCCAAGGCAGAAACAGTTTAGTAGAGTTAGTTTTGTCTTGATTACAGGAGCTTGCAGTATTGTTGAAAGTACTTTGATGTGTTTTGTTCAAGTTCAATAACTTGTATGTGAAGTCTGAGACAAATAATTCATATTATAATGATTTTTTTGTGATACTGAGGAAAACAACAGGTGTTTCCTTCCCCCTCTACTGCAGACAGTTGAACTCTGCTTTCTGGCAGTTGAAACAGCTCGGCAAATGCAAACAGCTCTGAAAATCGATAGTTGGCCACAAAACAGCACCAAATTTACAGGCCAGCTAACGACGGCATGTGAATGCATCATTCTGTTCGTCAGTTCATCACTTTCACCAACAAAAACACAAAAAAGAAGTCCCAAAGATGTTCTCAAAAGGATGTTTTTCTTCATTGGCGCGTTAACTGGGATTTGAGCCAAATTTCCGACATCTGTTGTTTGAGATGAGCTCATTGTGTATCGTCAGCTGATCACATTTCCCATTCAGGGTTGTGTTACATCATGCTCCAGCTTCCCGTTCATTCACTGTTTTGTTTGGAGTTGACCCACCTGTGTACACTTCTGAAGGCTTATCTGTGATGTGAAAAGAAGAGATGGCTCGAACATACACACACACACACACACACACACACACACACACACACACTCAGGAGGACAGAAAATTTTGCCTTTTCACATCCACGTCAACAAGTTGCCAACTTTTCCTTGGCATATACAAGCACCAACAGGCTGCTTTCAGATGCTTGAGCTGGTTTGGATTTGAAACCCTCCAGGCTGTGAGTCTCGAGAGGGGATATAGTATTTTGTGACCAAGGCTTGTAGCCCAGTGATGGAGATGTGGGGGAAAATGCACTTGGATATTCAATATTAATGTGTCCCAAGCACTGTGGGGGTTATGGCCGGCTGATTCTTTCTGCCTAATCCAATTCGGTCTAATACCCAGAGTCATAGCCTGTCAATCACATAGTCCATTTATTTTTCAATCTTCCCTTCCTTCCTTCTCTCCTTTTTTTCCCCATGCGAAGGCTAGCACTTTAACACTGCAGACTCTGCCACCCTGCATATTGTATTAGCTAAGGGCCTGATAATCTCTTGGTAGGGTGTGAAATTTAAGAACCATAAGAACTTGCTTATGAGTGTTAGAGCAGTGTTGGAAAGGGAACCATCCTGACATTGCATCCATCAGCATCATTTATGCAACTTGACACAGTTTCTTTACATAAACAAAGTCAGGATTAGATGATTTAATGTAGTTTTCTTCAAGATCATAGTTTATTTGGTCAAGATGGTGCAAGTACTTGGATACTACTGTTGAGGGTCGTCTTTCATCATGTTGACTGTTGGACATATGATTAAGGTTTTTGTCTTTAATAAATGGACAGGCAAACAGTGCAGCAGGGCAGCGTAAGCTTGAGGCAAGGTCTACATTCTCGAAAGGCATTTTCCTTAGGCTGCGTTGGCGTTTTTTGTGTAATTAGCATCTGATTTACTAAGGTTGCAGGTAATTATGCGATCAGCAAATGTGACTGCCCTCTGGGCGCCCTGTGCAAGTGAGAGAAAGCCGAAAAGTTGCAGCACACCGGTGGAATTTGTGTGAGATCAGCAAGCTCAAGAACAAAGTGGAGATGTTGTAATGCTGTAACAGTAATACTCCTCATTCACAACTCGACTCCAGCTCAGAAAGAAACAAAAAAGATGGTTATGAATACAACAACACCTCAATAGAAATGTCTCACAAGGAGAGTGCATGGTGCCAGAGTGCATAAGCATCTCAGTGAATGTCAAGTTTAATGACCGCACAGCCATAAGTCCCTGTTGGCTCTTTGTTTTGGCATTTAAAAAATATTCATTTGGTATTACTGCTGTGTTTCTCTTTCTCAGAGGCTCTGTTTTTGCTGTGAAACTTCACTACAGCTTCCCTGCTCATTTTTTATTTTATTGAATTTAATTTTTTCTGTTTAGTGCGCTCATCCACTGCTGTCACCATTGAAACTTTACCCACCACATTCTTCCTTTAGTAAAACTGTGAAAACTTTGACCTGGAAATAAGGCAGAGAGACTTTTCTATGCAAGACAAGGTTGTGACAAATAAATCAAGCACAGATCAAACTGTAGCTGATCCTGCCTCTCTCCTAACCCGTTATACTTAAATTGCCAAAAGAAGGGAGAGTGGACAAAAAGGTCTTCACTCAGGGACACACTTATTTGTAATTTTCTGATGTTGGTCTCTGGAGCCTTATTATGTTATTTTTGGATTAAAAATTATTACAGTTATTGTCAAACTAAAAGTACCAAACACACATGCTTCAAAGTTGACACCATGTTGGTGAATCAGCATTCACAATACCACAGCAATGTTGTCATGTCCTCCCACAGGTTAAATTCTCTAAAGACTGAAGCCTTTATCCTCATGTTACCCTCTCTGAATGGTGTCTTTAGTCTAACGGTCATATAAATAAACTCAGGAGGGCATTTATGACCATCTGGGTGCTACTGGGAAATACTTGTATAACCTCTGATCTGTGTTTGTACCACCACAGGGAAAACTGTTTGTTGATGTTTGTTTAAATTCAAGTGACTCCACATTTGGTTCCCTCTTTGGCCTTTTAGGTGTCTTTGTAGAGCTGGTTCTGCAGAGAGAGGCAGAGTATATGAGATAAAGTTGTCATTAATGGACTGCAGGACACTGATAACAAACAGGGTCTGGATTTAATTTGACAAATGATCCTACCAAACCCACACTCACATCAAATTCTCCAGCTGACTGTAGCAGAAATCCACCCCTAGAAGCTGCTGGTGTCCTTTTTAAAGCCGACTCACAAAGCCGCTTCTGCACTTCTGGGAAAATAAAGATTAAGACTGAACTGATCTGTTGCACAGAAAAAAGGAAGAAAGGATTTGTGCCGGCCTTCTCCCACCACTGCACTAATAGTTACAAATGGAAGAGTTTTAAAGTGTTTTAGCTGGCTAAAGAAGATGCATTGGATCCCTGCCCAGCTGGTGAAATAGAGAGCTCTGCAGGCTCCTAGCTGGGAACTTCACCGGACTATTTCTCTTACAGCCTGTGTTCATGACGGGGTCAAAAATGTATCCACAGAGAAAAGTGTGAGAATTAGTGCAGTGCTCAGTGCCTGATCAGAAAATACTCAAACACAAATTCAAAAGGACTGCGGTGACACTTACCAATTTATTAGCTCAACCTAGACAAAGCTGACGCGGTATAATACGACAGCCCTTCATTAAATCCTCCTTTACGAAGATTATAATGCTCAGTTTTTATTGAATGTGTTTATGGTCATTTTGGAGGCTGTGATTCGTGGAGCTGTTGAACTGTACTAGGTTATACTGAGAGGTTCCTAATATTCTGTCAACCTTAATCCATATAAACAGGACAGGAAAAAATGTTAGGATCACCTGATTATAACCCTAGATACAGCTCGACAGCACCACAAATTACAGCCTCCAAAAGAACCAGTCAAATAAATCAACATCAAACAGGTTCAATAAAAGCTGAGGATTTGTTGCAGGGCTGTTGTATTATACTGCATCAGATGTATCTGGCTGTATCTAATGAATCATCATGTGAGTGTAGATTAGATTAATCACTGTGCCATGTTCTTTCCCTGAAATGGGCAATCGGTATTTTTACTGAAGAACTTGACTTAAAGCTTCAAAGCTACGACATGTATTTATTTCATCACTGGAGTAACATACAGCTAAGGAAATCACAGACAAATATATTTTTGCATCAGTAAGGAAAATATCTGAAATGATTTACAGACTGTGGCAGCAGTCAGTGTCATTCATTAAAGTAATTTTCTCACTCATACATGGCCATTGAAGGAAACAACAACCGACAAACAACGTTCGATGAAGCATGGTGTAACGTTACCGTAACGCAGCGCTGCATGAATTACTTCCTCCGCCCGTGAATAATGCTAATGCTTTGGTGAGGATGAAAAGTAAACAAAACTGTGCTGATTTACAGCCGCTGTGTCTGAAACAAAACACACTGGGATGCTTTCATCTCAAGTGACCATGCAATGCTGTTGTCCTGCTGTGATAAGCTATTTTCCAATTTGCAGAGCTCTGTCTAAAATACTTCCACATGTCAGGTGACCCAGTGCAGGTTTTGTAGCTGCAGCTTGTGTGCTGCAGTGACGGCGGTTACGTGGATGCATCGCCGCAGCCCTGACTGACTGTCATTTAATGTTTCGCTTTTTCTTCTTGAGAACCACTCATCTAAAAAACACTTCACAGTGGACACGGCACTTCCTCACGTCCTCAGCAATACACATGACAATTGTCCATCAGATGAGCAATTGTTGAGAGAATCAAACAACAGGCAGAGATTCCTCCATTTATAGTTACATTTCTGTCTTAAGTGCTTCAACTTGGGGGTCTTTGCAACAGACATCATTTTTAAACATAAAAGAGGTGGTTTTATCTTCAGCCACAGCTTGTGAGAATATTTGCAGTGAGCAAACAGATAATATTTACTTAATTTAATAAGTGTGTAAACATTATAAAGTTAATATATCAGGTGAAAATGAGGTACTTAGTTCAATGAAATTATAATAAGCTGCAGGTGCTTTAACAACTAAATGTTTGATTCTCTAAAATGCTAGGTAAATTAAAGATTTAAAAGGAAGTAAAATATTTTTCTAGCTTATGGGAATCCATGTTTAATGTTCTTAAGGATTTTAATATATTATTCAGCAGTCTTACACTCTATTTGAGCAGGCATTTTTTTTTATCATAGCAAATTAAATAGTTGCAAGTATAATGCAAATTGTGCAGTAATTATGGGTTGGACTATCCAGGTATTTTCAGGTAATAAATTTGCCTAAAAGATTAGGAAATGCCATGGCAACTTTATTATCCCTTTTTAATGCATGACTTAATTACTCTGGAGTGGAGTGAATCTAATTTGGTTTGCTTTGTAGTGGAGCCATGGTCTTATTATTACATTATCGCAAGTTTAAATATCATTACCAAGTAAGTATTGGACATTGTGAATATGAAGAGAAAGAAAATGGCACAAAAAGAGGAAACAGAGTGAGTTTGTTGAGAGCTCGGGGCTTTTATTTGCATGTTTGAATGGATTGAACTTTTAAGAACTGAATAAACCCATGTTGTGCTAATTGTGTGGGTGGGGTGTAAATGTTATTGATTATTATTATATTTTAGAATTGATTGCATTAGCAGACAGTGACTCTCCCTGCTGATTAATGGACCCAGGAGGTTCAAAATGTATCCATCATTTTACCATTTAATTAATTTACTGTTTAAAGTTAAGATATTTTTTTTTAGAGGAAAAGTGCTGAAGATGTGCTGTTTCCAGCCTCTTCAAGGTAAAATATTTGCTGATAGATTGAATAGATTGAATATCTTTGGATGGTGGACTGATGGTGGCATTTAGTTGCATCTTGTAATCTGTGACGGACACTTCTCACCATTTTTGTGCATTTTTAGACAAAACAATGAATCGATTAATCGAGAAAATAATCGACTGATTAATCGGTAGTGAGAATAACACACTGCATGATTGAATGTGGAGAATGAAGAGTTCTTTTCCACTCTAACCCATGGTAACAATCCTTGAAAGTTTTTCCCACTCCAATTTCATCACATAAGTGTTTGAATATAGTAGAGGAGTAAATGCCCCAATGATGTGGATGAGGAGACAAAAAGATTTTTAATTTGTTTCTGTCAAATGGCCAAGATGGGCCATTTCCAGATTTCTGCTAAATCCAGCTAATCCATATTCTGTAGTTATTCTCCATGTTTTCAGCCCAAGTCATCTGAATGGAGCACAGGGTATATTTTCTGGCATCCTCTGCTGTTCTGTCCTCATTTCTGCCAACCTGTTAAACAAATGAGTGATGAGCTCAAGCCCTGCTGCTGCCTGCCTCCTCCCGCCTGCTGTATTGAAGCGGGCAATGGATGTAATGGAGGGAGGGAGAGAAAAATCAATCTGCCTTTCACAAAGTCTTCATTAGTTTGCCTTTTGTCAAGCAGCTGGGTCAAACCCAAGTGGGCTGCTTCCTACAACCTAGAGAAAGGTCAAGTCAATAAATGTGCGAGTGTGTGTGGTCTGATACAGTTGTGCGAAGCCACATACACACACACACACACCACTGGGAGGGTTGAAAGATGTGTTTAGCAGAATCAGATGAAAAGGAAAAACTTTTGTAACCCTGGATAATATCCACATGAAAATGTGAAAAACGTATTACGTATTCCATTACATTTGCTCCAAGGAAAACATGTTTTCAGCAGCTGCTGAGTGTGAATAGAATTGTGTATAAAAAAAAAAAAAGATTTTAGATGTGCTTTCCATTCACCTCATGATTAAATATGAATCATAGCTTTTGAACACTCATGAGTTGTGCTTCTTTTTTATTGGTTGAATTTAATTAAAAAACAACAACACTTGTCCTAGCTCCGTAACACGTTGATAGCTACTTTGGATCCTTTTCTGGTCCGAAAATAAAAGTAATTATATCACCAAGACATCAGTGTTCATGTTTTGATTGTAACGTCTTTGCTGTCAATAACGGTGCTCCCACTGGAGAGTTATCTTACTACCAGAACCAGGTTTTTAACCAAACACTCAGTTGCAGATATAGACCCCCCCCCCCTTTTCACTGTCATCATTCTTTCCTCTCTTCCTCAGATTGCCGTCAGCTAATATTGATTAGTGTGTAACGTTGCTGTGCAGGTAGGCTTGGTCTGTTGACCGCATTATCAACACTGAGCACCGTTAAACACCAATCAGGCTGTTGGGAACGACGCATTTTATGACCCGTCAGGTTAGTGAGTCTTGGCACTGGCTCGACTTGTTAGGAGTGCGGGGATCAATTAGGTATAGACAAGGTCTGATGGGAAATTTCTTTTTTCTTTTTTTTTTTTTTTATGGGCCTGAATTTATTGACTTGGACTTTACTCAGTGGCTCATTGATTAGTCATTGGTGGAATATTCAGTTTTTTATGATGACTATATTGAATTTTTCTTTGTAGGATCCTTGTGATTGATTCAAAGTAGTTAAGAGAATCTGATGTGTGAAGAATGTGTGTAAATTGACTTCATCAGTGTTATCTCCCAGCCAGTGTACCCAATACATGTGGAACAGCTGTATGGTTTCTGGACTGCTCTTTGCTCTGTGACTCAATACTGTTGTGGAAGAAAACATTTGTATGACTAAAAGGAAAAACCAAGGTCACTTCCACACCTGTGTTTTGATTGATTTGTGCTGAACCAAGGAAAAAATGTTAAATTGTAGCCTTTCTATCTGTGGTGTGTTTTGTGTTTTTACATTGGCTTTTCACCAGTGAACCAAGAGCTGTTGGCGTGAAGTCACTGATTGGACAGTTTTGGTGATGTTATCCTGAATAATCATTATGGCTCTCAATACTGGGGAAAGCAGACTGGTCACTGACAAGTCATGCAGCACTTAACTGCTCCTTATCTGTATATTTATGTTCCCTGGTGTCACACAGCATACATTAAGAAACAGTTGATTGTTATTAGTCACAACTCCAGGGTATCGGTAAAAACAAACAAGAGATGTCTTGTCTTGTAACTGCCAAAACGCCCACAGAGTAGGACTGAAGCACGGACAGATCACTTTTAGCTTTTGAATTCATGCTGAAATCACACATCTGCCCTCTCAAAATCTGCTTTTAATCTGCTTCACACCAAAAAAAACCCCCAAAAAACCAACACCAGAATCTGGTTGAAAGCAGCCCAAGACCCACAAGCCCGAATGAACCAATCCAAGTGGAAAGACACACAAGGGATATTCAGTGTTAGGCGTGAAAGTACCTTAAGCTCCATATTAACTTTGTACTGATCAAATCAGTTCACTTCTTCACCCTCCAGCCTCCACTATCTGCAAACATTGTAGAATAATATTGCATTGTTTGCCTGTTGTTGAAGAAAATCAATTATTGCTTTTGGCGATACTGATCATGAAACTGCTTGAAGATATGACTTTCATCCTCTGTTTTGGTGTTGGTGTTCGGTGCTGTTGCCTTGCTCTTTGTCTCATTGCTAACTTTTAGTGTTGAGAATGAATGGTTTGGATGTTTGCTTGTGGGACTTAGGAGATATTAATCTTAATGACCAATCAGATGAAAACTAAACTCTGTTCTTTAACTGCAGCCATTCCTGTTGCTCACTGTATTTGGTACTGTTATTTCCTGTTTCTTTTAAATACAAAGCTAACCTTTTACCCTCCTTTGTGTTTGGGGCCAAAATGGACTGTAGGATGCAGTGCTACTAAATTGCTTCCTCTAAGAGGGCAGGAAAAATGCACTTCCCTTTATTTAGCTGGAGAAGCTTTGATTTGTTCATCAGTGGTGGAGGAAAGGTCTTAAAATGGAAGAGAAAACCCAATTCTTTCAACAAAGACTACTAACTACCAACTCAGGCAGCGTGCGTGATAAAGCTGACTGTGTCATTCATTATTGACAAACTACTTTCCTTTTAGTTTTGTCATAATAATGTTTTACAAAAACACAAACATGACATGAAACTTGTTTTCAGCAAACTGTAGTTGTGGGCAGTTTGTTGCTGTTTCTTATGCCTGGGAAGTGTTTGATAGTTTTACTTGATCCCTTTTTGCTGGTGGTGGTGCAGCAGCTGCAGCTAGCCATCATGGAAAAGTATTAAACCCACTTCTGTCAGTATAGACTGTGGGGAGGCAGCGTCCCCTTTTCCAACAACACAATACTGACCCATATATAGTTGCTGAAATACTAAACCGCTTAGGAAATCCCTCACTGATCCCTGAGGAACCGGTCCCTAGGCGGAGAGAAGGATATTGTCCTCTGTCTCCAAGCAGCGAGAACATGCGAGGAGACAAGGTGGAAAAATGGTTCGGTGGTGGGGTTTGTTGCAAAGCTGCATGGGTCAGGAAACAAGTTTTGTAAGCAGAAATGTCAGGGCCTCTGTAGGCTCTATCTTTTTAAAGATTTGTACCACTGCAAAAAAGATATGTGACACCAAAAAGCTTGTTTTCTGCTTAACTAAGTCAACTCACAGGGGAAATCCAGGTTGATGGGATTGTCACAGCACAACCTGTCCTCAGGGCTGATTGCATATGCATTTGTGTTGAATATTGTTATGATAACGCAATTTTCTGCAGCAATTAAAAGGGAAAGAACACATTGGCCCTCTTGCAGCTGTAGAGATTATGAAGGGAGCAAACAAGGAAATCAGATGATGTTGTAGAAGTCGATCCTGTGCCCAAACCCTAACCAAGCCATGACTGTTTCATAAGCTTAACTGCATGTTTATTATTGAAACCATGGTGGTGAAGGTCTAGTACATCTGCTGCTATGGGTTGCATTAGATAATAGGGACTTGTACAGTCATTCTGGTTGTTGTTATTTGTGGAAAGATTGGCCTTTGTTTACCTTCTCATGGCTTACCACCTCTTTTCACTTCTGCAAAATCTATCAGCTGCACCACCAACATCAGAGAGAAATGTGCTCCTCATCATGACACTGCAGCTCACTGAGAAAATTGCTGCACCTGGGTTACTGGCCATTATATTTGTAATTCAAATTATTTGTACCTAGACTCATTTGCATGCTGCACTTTAGTTAATACTGCAGACGCAGGTGGGACAGAATGCAACCGCAATTGCTTTTGTGCTGTGCCTGGAAAAGACTATTCTAATGGTGGCCCGTTCGAGCCGTCAAACGCAGGCGTCGTTAATAACACTGATAATGGCTTTATTGCAATCTGCCAGTTGCCGGCTCACTGACACCTAACAGACCAGCCTTCATTAACATCATTATCTGCACCTGTGGTTTTCACAGTTTGACTAGCATAAATGTCTGTTGTGAGAAAGGTCTGGTAGATGATCCTGGTCAGTGAACTTGTTCACTAGTCCCGAGCTTAAGTGAGACACAATCTTGACAATCATCTGTTGTATATAAGCTGAAATTGAGCCTTTTATCCTTTTCATTATCTCTGGTGTCTCCTTTTTCCATATGTTTTCCGATGTAGGACTTGTAGTGGTGTAATGGTGCGTGGAAGCTCCCAGCGTCTTCTCTAATGTAAATGCAGCCCCCAGGGTTGAGTGCATTTGAAAATGTCATTTCTATTTCATGATGTTTAATGTGTCAAACTTTGCATCCTCAGTCTCTGTATCCATCTCGTAAGATTTTCAGTTTCTTTCCTCTGTCTCTGAAAGTGTCTCTGAAAGTAGTATGACTTGGATGACATAAGAAGCTATATTTTTTTCTTGATGCTTGTTTCTGCCAACTTGATCACAGTGAATGTTTAATGCAACCTTATTTATTCCAATGAGAGGCTGTGCGAGTGTATCTAAACCAGTGCATATGGTTATGGGAACTAGCAGCAATGGCTTTCTGGGCTCAGAGATAGGGATGAAAGAGATGCAGTAATATTTATTACAGAGGTGCACACAGTTTCTAACGTCCTCGCACAGAGAGGGGGCGAGGAAGATAGGGGGTGGGTATACGGGGAGATATTAAACTCAGGACAGCATAAACACAGACATGCCTGGTAAACAACCCCCGAGCAACAGAGTCAACACCATATGAAAAGGGGAAAGTTATACATGTTTCAACTGCTTGTTATAGCACACAGAAGAACTTTATCAATTTTAACTTTTAATGACATCAAAGACACGCTTCTCTCTACTTCTTCTTTGTTGCTTCATCAGTTTCTTGAACTGTTTTGAAAACTGTCTGAATGAATTGCTGCTGTTTTGCTCAGTTTTCTCAGTCTGTTCCTGCACCTGTAGCTGCACTGAACTGACTAAGATGACAGGGATCTGCTCCAGCTCACATATGTGATAATTCACCTTAATTCTCTGCTCTCTCTGACCATTTGACCACTCTTGCAGCCGTGGGATACTGCAGGCCCACAGTAAAAACCTTTTACATGTGAAGCACCTGTGGCTACATTAGCAGCTGCTTAAATAAATATTAAACAGAACTCTCTCTTTAAAAAATGTTTTTGCTTCTCTCAGTGACCAACTGCTGTAATATAATAGTATGTTCACATGAAGCCATTTGATGCATAAACTGGATAAACTGTTGGGAGCACCTCCTGCATGGTGGTCGTCAAAATGTTTTCATAAACAGGAAGTCACAAGTTATATAAGTGCTGCAAAATAAAAGGACAGTAAAGGAAATGGTAAATGATATCATATCTGTGCCTGTATACCATGTGGGAAGGATATCTGTCAGTGGCCTCATTATTTTGCTGAATTAAAAGCTTAATTAAACAGCAAACTTTGATAAGATAAGAACTATTAAAGCCGTTTAATGCCCACACAGAGCAGAACTGACTTTCTACTTGGAGGAACTATGCTCCTCAGGGATGATGAAGCATCTGTTTGTAAAACAACACTGTAAAGAGCACTTCCTGTCAGCAATGTCACAGATGTCACGGCAGCTTTCACTCCATCGTGACTCTGAGAGCTGTTCACAGTGTGACAGAGGCTAACACCAGCACTGAAGCGCTGAAGCACTTCGCAATCAAACCAATTAATCTCAGTGACTTTTCTCATGGAATATTTGATGTTCAGGAAACTGATTGAACTTCAAAGTGACAACTCAACAGTTTTCTGAAGATTGAGTGGAAAATCATTTATGGCCTGCTGAGCCCTCTCCATTATCATCACAGGGCAAAGAATGCATCTCTCTTCTTCCTCAGTGGTTCTTCAGTGGTTTGTTTACTATTTGGTTTTGCTTCCTTGCATCTTGTTGATTATTCTATCTTTATTTAAAAAAAATTATTTTATGGACATAATTTCACTGTCATTTTACTTATTTTTTCTTCTTTAATTGGAGCAGTTAAGAAAGTGATCCATGTTATTTCTGCACTTTGTCGTTTGCTGCCTTCACTTGTTGTGTTTGTGTGTGTTGTGACCCGGGGGTTTCGCCTCACTATCTCACTCTGTCTTTATCTTCCTCCTCTTGAAATAGCAGGAAGTGTGTGTGTGTGCGTGTGTGTGCGTGCATGCGTGCTATGCTCATGTTTGCTGGGGTCCACAATGCCAATTGGCTGTTTGATGTCCTTATCTTCCTGACAGCCATATTGTCACCTTCCCGTCCTCTGTCTCTCTCACCCTCTCTCTGACTATCCCTCTCTTTACACACACACACACACACACACACACACACACCTGTTACAAGGGCGTTAGTCACAAGTGTTTCTGTAGAGACAAATTATCAGAGGATTCGGTTTCAGCTTCGCTTTCACCACAGCAGCCCCTGTGGACACACACACACACACCTTTTTCCTCTTTCCTGTCTTACACACATTCCCTCAGTTACAGATTACTTGAGACACCCTGGAGCAAACAGGGTCATTAACCCTTAGATCTTTGCACAGCAGTTAATGATTTGCCATCATCATTCAGTGTGCAACAGCAGTAAAGTACACCCACCGGGGCAATGCCAGGTTTTCATTTTGGGGACATTAAAAGGAAGCCTCAGTGGACTTGTGTACCTCTGTGCTCATCTGTGGTGGCATACCACTTGGTTGGGCCTTATTGTGGTGTTGTTAACACGTATTTATCTTTGCGGCAGTGAACTGCTGTTTGTCATGCTGCCCAGTAAGCAGCTGCCACCTTTGGAAAGGACTCACCTCTTTCACACAGCTCCCTCTGGAGCCACATAAGGCTTCATACAGCTTTTTTCATGTATGCATTAGCTCTGCAGTGGACTTTGATCTGTTTGAATTCCACTTTAATGACATGTGTGAATTTCTACTGGAGATTTCCCAAAAACAAAATTATAAAAGATGAAAATTATTTTGGATTTCAGAGAAAAAATACATCAAACGTAAGGTTTTTCTAGGAGTGAGCAGTCAGGAAGATGTGCAGTAAATCCTTGTCTCTGACTACTCCAGCTCTGAGTGATGCTTAAAAGTTACTCCTACACTGTTCTCACTTTTGGCAAAGAACTTTTTATACTCCTAAGTTGGGTCCTCAGAGCTTTCTTGAGTGTAGTTCTTGAAAGTTTGATAGATTGGCGCTTTGGTGACTGAAGGCCATAGTCAGTCTGGAGGACAGTAAGGAGCCATAAACTCAGGATACAGTATAAAGTTTGAGGAGATCAAGAATTTTGTATGTCATTAAAAGCACCTTCATGTAAAAGCATGATGCATGATTCACATTATTTTCATAGTCATGTAAAAAAACACACAAATTTCAGTGTTTCTGCCACTTCTGCAGTGTCATGCAGTCATAATGCAGAGGGCTTTTAATTTGAAAAAACGGATACAGGAAGTTTAACTTGCCATCATTAAGTTAGATATATATTTATAACCTGACCCTGGTGGGCTGCCGTGCTCCAGGACAGGGTTCAGTTCACCGACCTGATCTTATAAATTACTTCATATTTTAATGCTCACATACTCACTGCTCTTGACCAAGCTCTAATCCACATTAGTCACCAAAAAACAACAAAGTGCTGTCCTTCATTGTTGCACTGTGGTGAATCATGTATTGTTTGTGCCTGTGTGTTTGTCTTTTTATTCCCTGCTGCTTTGTGTTAGCATGCTATAACACAATTTCTCCTCCATTAGCTGTCCTGCTGTCAGGAAACAAGCTGCAGAGAGGGGAGGACATGATACTGGCTGTGCGTGCGTGTGTGTGTGTTCTGAGGATATGCGCCTGTGCTTGTATGTCATCAGTGAACACAACACAGTTATTAGTTCACTGGCTGAGGCAGATCAATAGGAGAGGTGGAGCAGGGGGGACAACAGAGAATAGGAATGAACTGAAGAGCGAGAGAAGAGGTGGTGACTCTCCACTCAGGGTGATTGTCAACACTTCTCACAGCCTTTCTGTCGAAAATAATCTGTGTGTGTGTGTGTGTGTGTGTGTGTGTGTGTGTGTGTGTGTGTGTGTGCGCGCGCGTGCGTGTGTGTGCGTGCGTGTGCATGTGTGTCTGGATACTCTTGAGATGAGAGCAGGTGTGCATGTGCTTAAGATTTTCCTGCTAGATTGGGCATGATGCTGGTGCCCTAGAAAAGCATTGCACCTTAAACATAGAGCCAATTAACATGGAGCTATTGTATGTCTGAAATAGCTTCAGCCGCCACAGCCTAATAACAGTGGTCAGCCTAGAAAATCCCGAGCAGTTAATCCAATTAGAGTCAACACATAGGGATCCTGAACATTAAATCCAATGAGTTAATACACAGAAATGTTTCGTTTTCTGAGACACACTGACATTTACACATTTTAACATTTTAATTACACTGAATTAGGGAACAGCAGCATGTATGTTGTGATTGGCTGTCGGTTTGCACAGTTTGTCAGAATGTAATTCAGATGACAGTTGAGAAGATCCTACCCTGATACCAGATCTGTACATTTTCACCTAGGTCTTAGATTTTATCATTCAATTCAAGAAAGTTGAGTAAGAATATATTAGCAGGCTATGGAAGAGGGCGTGGCTTTGCTGGCTTGCTAACATGTCCTAGCTAGCGATACGAACAAACATTAGTGGCTATTAAAATCCCTTTTTGTCCTCATATCTTTTCTTTGTGTCAAAATGCTAAGAGCTACTTAAAGTTGGAGTTAGCACAGGAGTCAGCCAGCCTGACTACTTAGCCTGTTAGCCTCTGTCTGCTAAAAGGATAACACATGGGCTGGGATGAAGAGACACAGATTGTCTTAAGTAAACTGATGACTTAAGTAACACCCTGGCCTTTGTGTCTTGGGACGTGTCCATGGTGTAACAGAGGAAGAGGTTCAGCTCCCTGCTCACAAAAAATGTGAATCTGGTGAAGAGGACTCTACCTTGTTGTTGTATCATTGCTAATTACCAGCACGTTGTAACACAAACAGCACGTATTCTCAGTAATAACATGCTTAAAGTGTCCTTGCTGTATTCTGACTAGTGTTACATCAGAGCGGCTGGATGTATCGATCAGCTTGGCCAAATCAAATCCTCCTCCCACCGTAAAAAAGCAAAGACAAATGCAACAAATTGAGACAGAATGATCGAGTGATGATGCTAATGGATGATAGACATGGTGTATAGTTAATAATGGACTCTGATTCTTATAGTAAATGGACTGCACTCATATAGTGCTTTTCTAGTCAAAGCGCTTTACACAGCAAGCCACATTCACCCATTCACTCACACATGCACACAGCACTTCTACTGAGCCTGCAGTGCTTCTGTCTATCACACACACACTGTGGGTTCAGTATCTTGCTCACGGACACGACATGCAGACTGGAGGAGCCGGGGATCGAACCACTGCTCGGACAACCTGCTCTACCTCCCTGCCCCTTATGAGTGCAATATACTCACCGAAATAATAATGTTAATGGCTAACATATCTCATTAAGATATATGAAATCTTGGTATTGTTGTTTATGCTATTTGAAATAACACCCTTTCTGGATATCCAGAGCTAATATGTTTACAGTGTAAACTTTGAAGACCATTTTCTGTCTTCTTGATCTCAGCAGCCTTGGACAGATGTTGGAACAGCTCTAGTCCTCCTCATGTAATGCAGTGCGGTGCGTTGAGTGGAACAAGAGTATTTGAGTAGATCTCTTAATGTGACATGCATATAGGAGCAGTAATTAGCAGGCTCACTAGCTGTAATTAGTGGGTTTAAATGGAGGGAAGCTATCGCTGGCTGTCCTTTTGATGTGTGTGGGAGATGTTATGCAAACGAAGTGGCTTTTGTTCTGTGTTTGTGTGTGTGTGTGCGTTCAAAAGAAGGCCACATGTAAAGATAGAGCATTGTTTTTCATGTCACGAGACGTCTACCTGCCAGAGGAGGTTAAACCAACGCTCAACCTGTCGAAGGTTGAAATGAAAGAAACAATACATGTATGTAACATGTCCAAATGAGTGTGCGTGGTCTTTGTACAACGGTGAGAGATGCAGATGCAGCAGAGGGAATGAAAAGTAACCGTGCTAATTATGCTTTCTCTGTTCCTTTGCTCCACAGTATGGTGTATTCACATATGCAGTGGAATCTAATAACAGTTGTTCTGTGAAAAGCATGAAATCAGGGTCTATTCATGCACAACGGTGCTCAGCTTGCATGATGTAACCTGCTGAGACATTGTTTGAGACATTGTCAGTCAAGCACACTGTGCGAATAAGTGAATGAACTCTAAATGCACATATTCATTGCTCTTTCCAAGTGTTCACAGTGAGCATCTGCATGTGGTGTTTTTAAACACACAAAATTGATGTTAGCATTAAATCGGTAATAAAGTGTTTCAAAAAATATCTCATCATGATATATAATGAGATGTTTGTGATTATGTTCCACCTCCTGCCCTGGAGGCATCTTCAAGCATCACCTCGCTTGCAGAAGACGCCTCCTGATACTTGTTGGTGCACACAACAGCTACAAGTTGTTAGAATTAAAATCCCATTAATCTGAGGAGCCGATAAACAAAAACTTAATCATCAGCTTTGATTATTGTTAAGGTCATTGATCAAACAAAAATAGCTGACATTTTCAGGATTCAGCTTCTTAAATTTGAGAACTTGAGACTTTTAGGCTTCAGACTGAAAAACAGTAAGAACATGTTGTGGAACTCATAAAGAGCATTTTCTAACATTTTATCAACTAAATAATGAATTAACCAAGAAGAACAAAATAAATGTTTTGTAAAGTGGATACGATCAATTGATTGAGAAGATCAATCAGCACCTATTATGATAATTGTTTTAATTGTGAATCATTTTTTAATTAAAAATTCCCTGTTTACAGCTCCAGTTTTGTTCCACATGGAAGGCTTTGCTGGTTTCCTCAGACTTCTACAATAATAAGCTGAATATCTCTGGGTACTCAGCTGTTGGTTGGACAAAAAAACACATTTGAAGAATTCACCTTGGACTTCAAGAAACATTTTTCACAGTTTTCTGACATTTTTACACCACATGATTAATTGATTAATAGAGATGATAATCCGCAGACAAGCGAAAAAGCCAACAGTTGCACCCCCAGTTGTAACACTGCTGTTATTCATTCTGGAGCTAATGGGCTAATGCAGCATCCTGTAGACGGGGCTGTCTGTTTCCACAGCCTCCACTTAACATGATCTAAGGGTGCCCTTTTTTTTAAATGTTTTTTGTAATATAGCAAAGCTTTTCATGGTGTAGGTATCAAAGATTCATTTATATTTCATACAACCTCACTTAAGGTTGTCTTGCTCTCACTGTGTATGTGCAGCAGTGTAGCAGTACTGGAAAGCAGATTTCCAGACTCGTTTCCTGCTCGACCGACTTACTAAATGGCTCGCTCGATGATTGACTGCTTCACTGGCTTACATTACTAACTTTGGTTTCCTGGGCAACTGGTCGCACTGACTGGGTGATTTGTTGACTTGCTGGTTTCCTGCTTGCTGTGGTCATTTGTAGCCACCTTTCAAATAACCACAGGTAATTGTTGTTATTTTTAGTGAGTGTCTGTCCTGGATTCAGCTATCTAACAGTGAGTCAGCAGCAGTAACACAAGTAACTGTGCCACTCAGCTCTGCTGGTTGTCGTCTTTTAACACAGACACACACACATGCAAACTAGTGTGCACACATGCATTTATGCTTGAAACAGGACAGAGTGTGTATTGTACAATTATATGATCTCATGGGAGAGACTGTGCAGGCTGTGCATCAGCTTCAGTATCCCTTTGCTGAATGCTTGTGTATGTGATGTACTATATTCAGGTGAACAAAGCCTGGATTGTGGTGCATGTGGCAAGTAGTCAACCCATAAACGCTATAGGTTACAGCATAGTACCACACTGAAGTGTGTGCGAACAGATTTTCCATCTGAAGGTGGAGGATAAAGGGTTTTAGTGTGTCTAATCCAGAGGCAGGTTTTAGAAAGCTCTGGGACAATGCTATATAACCTGGATTAGCAGGACAGACACATGCAGAGCTGGAGGAGGAGCCACATCTGAGACTGAAATGAGAAACTAGTGTTCATGCTGCTATTGAGCCTCCAGCCAACACCATATTAGAATGAGACGAAACTTCAGTCACTCCTGCTGGGGACTGGGCAGCAGATAATGGGACTCAGCAGAGGAAAATGTTCCCATTCACAGGGAACTGAGTGATGTTTGGGTTTTGTTTTTAGTGGGGATGAGTGAATCAATCAGCCATTGATCATAATTGTCTGGCAGACATTTTAAATAGGTAATTTTCCACCTGATGTACAGAATAACATCATTAAGAAAACTCTACTCGGAATGATTAATGTCCTGCAACAAAATATTTGTCTTACTTATCTTGATTTTATTATTATTTAAAGCTCCCATATTATATAAAGTGAGAAGACATATCTTTTTAACTATCAAGCAGGTCTAAGTTCTATATTAATACTGTGAAAGTATCAAAGCCTCAGTCCACAGAGAAATGCACACAGCCTGTATTCAGAAACTGAGCCTTAAAATGAGCCGTCAGGACTTCTGTAACTTTGTGATGTCACAACAAAGCAGCCACTGCTCTCAGCCATGCCCCAACCACAACCCATCTGGACCCACCATTCAGCAGGATTTGGTTACTCTGAATATTTACCTGAAACCTGCTATACCTGTTGTTACTAGAGCTCAAGAGAGAAGCCTGATTCAATGTAACATATTATATATATTATATATCATATGATATATGAGCTGATTTAATAGGGTGTCATGTTAATGCAAACAAGTAAATAAAAAATAATTTATAATGCTCAAAGGTTTTTTTTTAACGCTTCACTTCACTTCATATGCACTGCATGTTGTTTTCCAACATGTTGAAAAAATTTCTACTTGTGTCATTTAATTATGTTCCTCATTGATTTCAGCTTGGTCCAAACACACTGCTCATTAATTTCAGAGCCCCAGGCTTAAGCCTCTCCCATTTTGATTGGATTTGAGGCTTTTTAGCAGGGATGTTCAAGTAGTGAGAAAACGTAATTTCACATCTTGGAGAGAGGTATTGAATAAAGGGTGTCTGCTCAGTCCACTCAAATTATCTGGTTTCATTTGTAGCTGCTTTGTAGGACATAAGAACTGCAGTGTTAAACCTGTGCATGACACAACAGTGAGGAAGATTACAACCCTGATTTAAATGGAATTAATTTGAGATGATAGGGGCCAGCACATGCAGCCTCTTTAGATGGTCACTAACTATAACTGTGCAGTAGTAGCAACATGACTCAGTAGTAGACATGTTGTGTAACCACAAAGACCATGATCAGATCTCCTGCTGAGGAGAGCTTTTCTTGAAACATAGATGCAACTTTCAGATTCAGTGCAAACGACTGTGAAAGGAAACGTACATGATGGTCAGATAAAAGGAGGTTCATTGAAAGAAATCAAGATCTCACATGGCTTTGGTTGCTACATCAAGGAAGTAAACAAATTCAGACCCAGGCCTGTAAATTGGTGCTGTCTGATGTACTGATGCATCGTATTGATTTGTAATGTATCATTGGTTGATTTAATTTAAATCAACCAATTTGACGGTCAAATTTAAAGTATTTGACCGTCAGAAAGTGCATCAGAAACTATTTTGATGATTGATTGTTTGGTTAACAAGTTTTGTTTGAGAATAAATACCAGAAGTTGTCTAGTTGCAACATGTCTTCGTCGTCATTTTCATTAAACTGAGTCCGGGTCTCAGACTGTTGCTCGAATGAAACAAGACATTTTTGTCTTAGTCTTGTCTCATGTCAACTTGGGCTTCTGGAAAACGTAATCAGCTTAATTTTTTTCCTGACATTTTAGCGACTGAATCATTCATTGACTGAGAAAACAAACAACAGATTAACCAATAACAATTATTGTCAGCTGCTGGTCAAGATTTTTCAGTATGTACCTTAATCACGATTCTTTAAAAACAAAGTTAAGTGATCCCTATCAAATGTTTGCTTATGTAAAGCTTTTATTTCAACAATGCAATATTTAGTATTAGCATCCAAACTCCAGCACCACTTGGGCTATCAACAAAACCACAGCATTGTAATGACTTGAAAATGACAAAATTCTCTGTTGTTGCTCCTCAAAGTTGATTGTCGTTTAACTCTCTTCATTTCCCATCTTCTCCTCCTTCTACCCCTCCTCCTCCTCCCTGTCAGATGATGAAGCATGCGTGGGACAGCTACAGGCGCTATGCCTGGGGTTCCAATGAGCTCAGGCCCGTCTCGAAGCAAGGCCACTCCAGCAATCTATTTGGTGAGTGAGAGCCCGTGCACACAAACACACGCACACACTCACACACAAGCACACACACGATTGATCTCTTGTCCCTGCCACCAGCAGCCTTGGCCTTTAGATTAGCAGCCAAATTGGCCGTCAGTTAGAGTCATCCATCTATGGATGACTCTAAATGTCAGCTTTATCATATATTTATATTCTGTTTGTGCTACTTGCCAGTTGTTGGTGTCTGTGCTGTTAATGAGTGCAGTGACGTGGGGCGTCTTCTCCTTTGTCTCTGTTTCACACTTTGGTAACTCTTTTCTGAAAACCTTAATTTTCTTTCATGCTGCTGAAAGGCTGCAGGGCCCCGTTAATAAATATTACGTAGTCATGTGCTCACACACGCTGTGTTTGACAGTGGTCTCCCAGCTATGACTGGAACTAGGGAGTCCTTTCTTATCCCCACAGCCACACACACACACACACACACACACACACACACACACACACACACACACACACACATCAATACAACTCATTGAAAGCGTAACACCACAATCACATTTGATCTGCAGTGTATTTGCTTTTCTCCTAATTGTGTGCAGAAATAAGGGGGACCAGTGGCTTGAAAGCATGGAGATGAAACTGCTCAAGTTTAACTGGTTAATATTAAAGAAGATATCCTGAAAGTGACTTTTTTAAATTCAGTTTTCAGGACTTCTCATCCCTCAATGTGCAGAAGCCGAGGAAACAATTAATAAAATGTTTAATCTTCAATCAGACTTTGTTAGGGGGGTGTACATGTTGTACCTGCAGATGTTTTTATGTCTACTCTTCAGTCTTTGTACACATACTAATTACTTAATCATTCTGACTGATTGAATTAATAAGAGTGGGAATTGGATTTTTAATTTGTTCACATCTCTTTGTTTCTCTCCTTTACCTAATGATGTTCTCTGTAAGAATATTTGTTCACAAACCTTCAGCTCCTGATGAGGGGTGTGTGTGTGTGTGTGTGTGTGTGTGTGTGTGTGTGTGTGTATCAGAGGGTGGTGCATGTGACGGTTTACTGTAGTGCTGAATAGATAAGATGATGTTCGCCTGTGAAGGAGGTAGCTGTGCCTCCACTGCTGATAAGATGACTCTTGACACTAAAGTGAAACTGGCTCTCTTGGTGTGAGCTGAAGTTTTTCTCAGTGTTTCCTGTTGTTTCTGTCACTGCCCTCCTGTGCAAAGGTGCAGGTCTGGGTAAGTGAAGAAAGCAGAGAAGAAATTATTCATATTCATTCTATTTTATTTTTCCCTCCACTGTAACAACTAGATGTTTCCAGGACGATAATTTCAAGTTAAAAAAGAAGAATCTGACATGAATGTGTCAGCAGAGTGGAAGGAAATGGAAAAAGGAAATGGTATTTAAAGTGATTGCTTGATTAGTTTCAGCTTTAGGGGCAGACAAAAATGCTGTACACACAACACTGACACACTGTCATCCAATTAGACTTTATAGCTGACTTGTCAGTGAACGGTTGCTGGTTTACACATCCAGCAGTTTCACATTGTGACACCAGTATTCACTCCTCTCTTACCTCTGCTTTGCTTGACTCTTGAGGGAAACATCTCTCCAGCTAAATGCTCCAATATGTTCATCAGCTAATTGCTACACATCCTGGATCTCTACACAGGTGTACTGCACTGAGATGTAGGTAAGGCTGGACGATATAATATCGCAGTATTTTTAGGCTATATCACTATATATATTTTGAAATGTCCTCTAAAGCATTTCTGTGTGATTTGACGCATAAATTCACACCAGTCTGATGAGTGTAGTCCCTGCAACATTTGTCTGCATTAAAACATTCTAGTTTACTATATATTTATTGGTGGTTTCTATTTGAACAATTTTAAATTTGCAAAAAAGGAGGAAATCACAACCAGGTTAAAATTAACCCTTAATAAAAACAGAGCTCAAACTAGCGTTGGGCGAAGAAGCAAAATGCCAAAGCAATTTTCATAACAGCGGCTTAAAACAATTACATGATTACATGATTACAATTACATTTCTACTTGATGTCTGCTATATAGTAATTTACTACGTCCCACATGTAACAAGCTGCGCTACATTTAGTACTTCTGAGAAATCGCCCACCCCCCTAGTTGGAGTTCAACTGTGTTTTTTGGAAGCACATCTGCCAGAACAAATATGCTCATATTCTAAGGTGGATATACAGACATGTAACAGCTTGTGTCATACGTGTGATAAAGACCTGTAAAAGTGACCTAAAGTGTTTTCTTACGCTCCTGCTCTGTTTCCCAGTTTTTACACATGTATATACAGTGGTGGTGCACTGGGCTCTGAATGCAACCAAAATGTGGGTGACCTAGAACTCAGTACTTTGCCTGAATGCCTCCTGTGTAGACTGAAGCTGCTGCTACAGCAGAAATACTGTAACTTTTTGTGTTAGTTGTTGCTACACTGGGCATTTAACATACAGTGGGGGTCTTTTCAAATAGCTCTGTGTGGTTTAAACAACACTGAGACTGATGAGAGTGATTTAAAACAGTAAAATCATGGGCTGTAAACACCAAAACAATGATCTGAAAGATGCTAAAATGCTCCATAGAGCTGAGGGGGGATGTAAAACCCTTTAGTAGTCATGTGATCCGTTGTTTATATAGATATATATTGATTGGTGCAGCTTTAAAGAACTTATTAATAATGGTCAAATAGTGTTTGTAATGATAACTTTGAATATTTAATTTAAATCATGCACTTTGAAATATTCTAATATACCAGCTAACAACTGCTTTAGTACCATGGATATTAAACATGGTACTAACACTGTGTCTCCTTGTCTTTCACTATGTTTTCATTTAAAATGTTTTTAGCTAACATTAGCCAACGTTCTGTGATTAAGTAGCAGGAGTTGACGGCCAGGTTTGTGACTGACTCTGGTTATTAGTGTTTATTATTATTAGTTTTCTTATAGGTAGTAGTGTACTTTAATCCCGTGTGTAACCAGTGGAAGTTTTGACTGAGTTTTCTGTCTCCCTCACATTAGACCTTAATGACGGTTTACCCTGGAATCTCTACTGCATTAAAAGGCAAAGAGCTGAATTCATAATGCTGAGTTATTCTCTCACATCATATCTCAGAAGCCTTTCTGGATCTTACATCATGTTCAGAGCAGAGTTTGCATTATTTGTGTGTTGATTTTGAGATTCTGCTCATATGTTTCTGTAACATTTTGCTATGGAATTACAGAAGTGACTGGATGACAGCACATTGAGCGTGCATATTCAGGACGTCATGAGGAGAGTTTGAAGCCACAGACTTGGTTTAGCCCTGTTTTGCTCAGTTTAAACAGTGAGGTGATTCTTCTGATGTTTATCCCTCCCATTGTCTGTCAATATTGAGATCTCTCTGAGAGACTTTTTTCAAGTTTAGCTTGTTAAAAATTGATTTTTCAGGCTACTACTGTATGATAAACACTCAAAACTAATTTTCTGCTGCTATTATGGAAATACATTCCATGAGACGGGAAGACGTTGGTGTCAATCTGTAATCTTTGTGGTGTAAATTAAAATCTGATTTAATTTTGTATCATGGAGAAAGAAAATAATGGAAAGTGTCAAATGTACACAAAGGCCCTGACAGTTTTGAGATGACATTTTCACAGAAGTCCCCTCACTGAAATACATAACTTCCGTCTTTGCCCTGGAAACCTCATGGGAAACATGCTGAAACCCCTGCTAAGTCTATTTCATTACACAGTGTGGAAGATTTACAGGCTCATTTTTAATGATTGCCTTCTTATGTTTAATGGGGAAATTCAATCAGCTTTGTGTAAATTCCATCCTCTGTTTCATTACCGGAATTTATCATACGTAAATGTAGGAAGGGAGCAGAAAGCAGCTGTGTGAATACTAATTGTGAGATTAGCCTGTTCAACTCTCTGTGTTAGTGTTTCTCTCTGTTTCCCTCGCTCTATCCATCCCTCCTGTCTGTGCTATAGAAAGTAAATAGGTTTTAGTTGACTGCTCCAGCAGACCCACTTCCATCAGTAAATAAGACAGCTTGGCCCCAGGGCCTTGTCACAGCCATCTCCAACTCCTAAAGAAGATGATGTATGACGATAATATTAGCTCGACTTATGCAACAAAGCCACCTGCTATACCTGAAGGCTATTTCCCTGATTTACAGTAACCTGGTCTGCTGGTCCAAAGTATGCAGGAGCATTAAAAATTAAAACCTTTGCCAAGTGTTGTTAGAAGGTCTCGGATGCTTTTTCTAAATTACCTGCAGAAGATGAGATGAGAGATAAATCTGTTAGCAGTTATATCATTGTAAATACATTTGTTAGATTTTATAACAACAAAGATTACTTGAAAAGGTTGTTACATAAGACAGAAAACTGGGAGGGGAATAGGAATAATAACAAATAATTAATTTGCTGCTCTTCCACGCTCTGACTTGGAAAATATTAATGCCCATTTTCAACTTTGGGATTGCAACAATTTCTCAGACTGATAAACTGATGATTCTTAAAGGTCCTATATTGTAGAAATTAGAGTTCCACATCCTCTTTGATTATACAGCAGCTCTAGGTTCTATATTAATACTGTGAAAGTTTCAAAGTGCTCAGTCCACAGAGAAAAGCACACAGCCTGTATTCAGAAACTTAAAATGAGCCGTCTGTAACTTTGTGATGTCACAATCTGCTATACTTTTATTTGATCACTCAGAAAACAGTCAGCCAATCAGAATTGACTTACCTGTTGTTACTAGAGCTCCAGAGAGAAGCCTGAGAGAGATGTTAAACTACATTGAGATGGTTGTTAGTACTTAAAACAACAAATATATCTCATAGATATTAACACTTCAAATAAAAAACACTGGTAAAGTGTAAAATATGTAAAATATAAAATGTAAATGTAATGTTTTTTCACATGACAATTTTCAGCTTCCTCTAAATTCTTCAACATAAAATACAAAACCATGTAAAAGATGTGCTCACATTCAGGGTTAACCACAGGAGTTTCTTTCAGCAGACGTACACCATCCAGATCTAAACGCATCTTAGTTCATAGATCTTAGTTTATACACTGATCAGAAAATGTTAAGCATCATCATATTTGTGAGATTGAGCTGTTGTATCTTTATTGTTTCTCTTTATCCCTTCATTCTTCGCAGATAAAATGTCCAGAAATAATCTATCCATGTATAGAAACACTCACGTTTGTTGAGGGAAGAGGCTGAGTTCTTTTCCCAGGGTGGGAATTTACCAGCAGCCATATATCCTTCTAATATCCTAGCAGGCCACAACGCCTATCTTCTCAACCAACAACTTTGGCAGACCACCAACCATAATTTGGATTTGCTTTATCAAACAATATTACAAAATTAGTTTTCTTAACCCAAACACTTCAGTAAGAAGGAGCCAGAGATAATGAGATGTATGCAGCCTGCTCCAAATCTTGGATTAACATTGACAAAGACAATCACTGTCCAATTTAATAGCTCTGCCCATTTCTCCCATGAATGTTCAGCAGCCATGCTCTCAAGTCAGCGAGTCTTGTATTTAAATAAAGTGATGTAGAGAAGTATACAGGTTCTACAGGTAGTGGACAGTCCCTGTGTAACAGCTGGCTGATCAGAGGTCAGTATGTGTGTGAAGTGGTTTGACTGCAGCAGCAGAGACCACGGAGACAACAACAAAATGAGGCTGCGTCCTCCTATTGCTTTCTTTTTTAAATGTACTCAATTTTCCTACTGAAATGATGCGTTTAAGGGCCCAGGGGACGTACTGTATGTTCTCAATTCATTTGTATTAGTAACAATAGGGTCCTACATGAAAACACTATTTCCTTCCTAAGTTTGGTCATTTCACATTACAGCTTTCTGTATGTGTATTTTTCTTCTTGCTTTTCTCACTGGTTTGAGGTGGGCGGGGTATATTTGTAAAAATGTGATGTTGCCAAACTAATTTCAGCAACATATAAATCAAAACATGATGACATTTGTGGGGTTGTTTGCTAATGTTGCCAGACCGTTGTAAATCAAGTCTGAGAAGCGAGTTTTCAAGTGTTTCACTTGTTATAAATAATAACACTGAAGTGTTTTTAATTGTTTTTATGAACAATACGTTTTGAGTTTTGCTAATTTATTCATGAATATTTAATGTTGTCAGAGAAATACTCAAATTTCATGTAACATAACTTGTATTCATTATTGATATACAGTATTTTCATTCCTTAGTATTAATAACTGTTGTAAGTATAAACGACCTGATGTCTCAGGTTTAAGTCAGAATGACAATCAGTAACACTTATATAATGTACACACATTAAAACTCTATTGAAATCACACGTGAATTGCACATTGAGTCGGTAACGGAAAAGCAGACTGATTGTTGTTTGATCCTGCGTCTAGACCGCTGTAGCAGCTTTTCATCTTGGTGCAACAATTTCAGTCACAGACAATATTTCATTCAGATCTCTCCCGTCACCGCAGCTCTATAAATACAGTTAGTGCAGCTCACGTATGATCCGTCTAGTTATGTAGAGGCTGAGTGATTGTGGCATTTCAGATGCAATGTCGATAATATTGTGCACAGTTGATTTATTAATTCAATAAACGTGTGCAACGTCCAGTGTCTCTAACGGTAACTGTAGCGCTGCTCACTGGCAGGACGTTAAACCACAACAAGTAAAAACTAACGACGTAATGCTTGGACTTCATCTTTACCTCCTCCTCATCCTCAACTGCTTTTTTCTTGTTGGTTCTGATCATGCTCTGAATAATTCAGGGTTTTGAACAACAGTATTAGTATTTCTTAAGGCCAGTAAACCAGCTTCCTGCCCCTCAAGCTTCTGTAGATACACCCTGTTTGCTAAAATTAAACATGGCTAGAGGCGACAGCAGCATCCATCTCCCCTCCTGTCGTTTCCACTTCCTCTGTCCATCTTTTAGCACTCAGCTCAGCTGTCTCTAACTGGCATACTGCTGTTGAGACTCGCCCACAAGAGCAGGTACACCTTTCTATTTCTAAATCCAGAGTGGGCCAAACTCTGCTGTGACATTGTAGATTTGCTAACAGACACAGCCGGTATACTGTGCTGTCGGTTCTTCAAAGGAAAGGCCATAACCTGCTGAATATAGATGTTAGAAAAGAACCTGATGGAAATGAAAACGTCAGGTTGAAGTCTCCAAAAATGTCTTTGTTCTAACTGTAATATTTTAGGTTTGAGGAGTAGTTTGAATTATTTAGATCCCACTTTTGCAAAGCAGTCTTGTAAGTGTCCAACTCTAACATGAACTGTCTTTATGAATTCCTATCAGTACCAGTACTGAGGGCTTTTCCCACCACATCTCAGTGGCCACAATGGTGAATGTGTGCATTGTCCCCTGAAAGATGAGTTATTACCTTGTTAAGTTTCCCCAGAACATCAGGAACTCATTTGGAGCTCAGTGCCAGTGAGTTGTCAGCCCAGCCTTAAGCTGCACCCTGGCTCCTGTTCGACATTATGGAATTTAATTTCACCTCGCCCCCATTATGAGCCAATGAGCCAGAGGTGAAGTCTGTATTGAGGCTTTATTGCAGAGTCCACTTGTTGTTTTCACAACCACACAGTGGCAAACAGAGAAAAGGTTTGATAACACAGTGTTCTGACAACAGGGGGAAGAGAACAAATGCATTACTCATGGAAATGGATTTCAGCTGAAAGAACCTGGAACAAACTCTTCCTTATTACAGGTGCAGTCGCTGCCATGTGGATTTTTACTCTTTAGCTCTGTGGAAAGTTTTTGCACATCTGTGTGACATTTCACGTCACATGCTAACATGATGAGTTCACTGTGAGGATGGGTTATGTATTAGTTAATGTAACTAATAACTTTTCCTGTAAGGTAATCAGTTTAGCAATAGAATAACTTTTTCATTGAGTGATGTTCAACTTATTTTTCAAGTCTATAGGATAAACTGTGACCAGGATTGTAGAAATACTGAGATCATGGGGTTCCGGGTTTAGGTAAGAAGTACAGCCACCATAAAACTATGTAAAATAATAAATAAATTAACTAAGAAATCATAAAATTTCACATTTTATATATTTGTTTAACTGTTCTGATACAATTTCTGTAAAATCTACTGCCCTTTATTATTATTTAATTAACAAAAACAACAATTAATTAGAATAAATAATGTTTCTAAGCTGCTGAAAATACTATTTTTTTTTTCTAATTAGCCTAAAAACTGTTTTGTCTAAGAATATCTTAGAAAATCAAAAATGTTTAATATTTGTGTAACTGTAATAAACTCCTCTTAGTGTCATTAAAGTCCCCATAACCTCAGTGTCCTGCATGGTGGTTACAACCCTGAATCTGGGCAGATGTTTTTAAGAGCTTTAGAGCATCATGTGGTGGGCGGGTCGTCTGTTGGTCAGCCACGTCTGCTCAAAAAAAAAATTTTTTTTTTTAATAAAGAAGAGAGATCATTCAGGGTTTTCTGGCAACTGAATTTTGGAGTGTACAGACCTGAAGTCTGCGGTGTTTTATGTGTGTGTGGTTTCCTCTCCAGCCCTGTCGTTAATTGTTGACACTGCTGACAGTCCAGTGGCTGCGCTTCACAACAGCCAAACACACTAAAGGTTGAAACACAGGCTCTGCTGCCCTCGGCTCGCCTCCCGTTCTAGCCCACGGCCAGCACGGGCACTCGTGTGTTCAACCAACCAAAAAAAAACTCCCCATGGGCTGTGTGTGTGTCTTTTTTCTGCCCAAAATAAACACACTTGACCGGGCCACAGCACATTAAAGGTCACTACTGATGTCTCCTGTAACAGCAAAGACAAAAAGCCTGGATTTCTAGGATGTTTTCCATCCAGCCCAGTGTGACCTGGACCGGGCCATAAGAGAACATTGTTTGTGTGTGATTTTATTTATTTTTTTAGTGAATTTGTGCAAGTGTGTCTTATGCTTGTGCGTGTGTGTGTGGCTGTGGGATAAGATGCCATCTGTCTTGTTGGTCTCTGGGCTGTTTCAGAGGAAAAATTTGAAGACCCTTAAAGATACCTTTTAAATCTGACTGCACCCAAAATACAAACCGCCCAACACATGGAGCTTATCCTTGAGCACAGACCTGACTCATGTGACACAGGGCAACACATGACACACAATACTACTACTATTATTCATTATGTTTCTATAAGCCAGTTAAATCCATAGGGCTGATCAGTGTACATGTCCATCAATAAATAATAAATGACAGTATTAAAATAAGAACGTAAAACAATAAATAATAATAAAATAATGTCTGTATGAGGGCTGCAAATATCAATTAATCAGATTATTTCTACATTAATTCATCTATTGCATTAAATTGCATATAAAACATAAATAAAACATAAATTGCATATAATGTCCCAGAACCTAAATGACATTTTCACTTATCTTGTTTTTTCTGGCCGAAAAAACAAAAGTGATTAATTTACACTGTTTATAACAAAGAAAAGCGTAAAATCCTCACATCAGCAGATGAAACCAGAAAATGTTTTCCTTGAAATGACCTAAACGATTAATCGATTTTCAAAATAGTTGCCTAATAAGTGTCTTTCAATTGACTCATGTAATCATTGACTAGTCGTTGCAGCTCTAGTCTCAGTTATATAGCCTGCCTCCCAGAGAGCACTAAAAAGTTTAGATATTTAATAACTGATGACATATTTTGGGCCCCGCGTCCCCAGTTTGATCTGGGGCCGGGGATCTGTCATGTCTCTTACATTGTTTACTGCATCTCAACTGTCCACTGTCAAAATAACACAAAGAAACAAATATATAAATAAAAAAAGCCAAAATCTGCCCAGTGAAACCTTGATTTAAACCTGAGGAAACGAGGCACATGGGCTGGTGTTGAAGGAAAAAAATAAAATCACTCTTGAAAATAATTTCAAGAATTAATAATTTGGATAAGACAGAATAAATAAATCAAATATGGCGCATCACCAACACAGTGAGCCAGATCATCAGGCCCGTTGTGCAGTAGGTCTATATGTGTTTGCAGCTTTGCCAGCAACACGAATACAGTTTGTCTGCAGTGTGCTGCCCTGAGCTCCACGCTGATCTTTTCTCATTCAATCTGTGTAAAACCAGTTCGTGATATATGATTTATTGATTGGGGCCATTAGATGAGAAGATAAAACCATGGTGGATTGAATATTTCTTGATTTTTCTTTTTTTTTTTCTTCTGCCCTTTTTGTCTTTTTTTTGGTAACGTCTCGTCCTTTCCTACTCAAGGTTACTTAATTCATAGTGTGCTTTGACAGCCTGTTAAGACTCTGGTTATTTGCTGGACAGTGGGATGGATCTGTAGCTACGAGCAGTGCGAGGAAGTAAAAGGGCCTGTGTATCTCCTGGGACACACAGGCTTTGCAGAGGAGGTTATCTGCTTGGCCCTGCCTGCAGTGCTTTGAAAGGCTCCTGGATGAATAGCAGGCTTTGCCACAGATGCTGCCAGGGTTTTGTGATGGTTTCTTTTCTTTATGTTGTTTTTCCTCCTGTCTCTTGTGGCCTTTCCTCCATGCCAGACCTCTCAATGGCTTCTGCTCCTTGTCCCCTGGAGTGATGCTGCAGTATCACTTTACTTAAGCAACAGTGGTAAGACCCAGACTGAATAAAGGCACAACTAAAGCCTCTTCCTTTACATTTACAGCTGACCTTCGAATGTGTCTCATGGAAATGTTGCGCCCCTCTTTAATGGAAGCAGTTATGGTAACACAGTGATCATTGAACCATCACTGCTAAGACCAAGGTTCAGCCAGTGATTGGTGGTCTTTCAGGCTTTACTGTTGTTTCTAGTACCATGAATACTATTCTGTGACTGCTCCAGCAACAGTACAGTACTCTGTGTTTTCTGAGTGTATAGTGAGAGCCAGCAGGTCTTTGGCTGCTTTGAGCTTTCTGCCAGAAACTGATTTGGGTTGTTGGTTTAAATCAGGCACAGATGTCTGTTTAACCATGGTGTGTTATACCATTAAATGTGTCCCAGCTGGCTGTTCCGCTGGCTTTTTTGGACTTTGTCCTTGAATTCAACATGGTCTTTATTTACAGGAGAGATGAGTGTGACCAATACAACTGATTCAACTTAAAATCAATATCTGTGCTGCTGCTACATCCTGCAATACTTGTCATTTTACCTCTTTTTGGCAGGACCAAGGACTTGAGTGTGTGTCTGTGTGTTTGAGTGTTATAGGGTGACAGAAGAGAGGGAGCAGTTGTATGTTAAAGGACCTATTTGTAAGTTTTGCTATTGCTAAATAGCTAACGTTAGCGTTAACAGCTGTTTACTCACAGTCTAACAGAAACATTGCAAGTTCAGCATCAAACTTCCTTCCTTTACTCTCTATCACATCTTTTCTTCTACTGAAGTTAGCGTGCTAACCAGCTAGCCCCATCACTTTCCTAAAGTGACTCATGGTAGCCTCCAGTCTGCCCTGAAGATGTACTGCTGCTGACAGGATCCATTATAACCTCTTGTCTTGTCAACGCAACGATAGTTGAAGCTCTTGTCAACCACCTGCTACTGGCAAGAAACCATGTTCATCGGCAGAGAAAACTTCCAAATAGCCCTTTTATATGCATGTCCAGTAGGAAGAAGCTGCAGAAACTTCACCATCTCCGTTAACGTCAGGGGCATCACAGCATTTCTCTTTATAATGTAATCTGTAATGAAAATATTAGAGCAACTGTATTTTCTGTTTTGGTTTTTTTTGGTTGGCACTGTTGCCTCACAACATCCATGGCAACGAATGTCAGAAGACACAGCAAAGAAACATGTTTCTCATTGAATAAAAAAACGTTCATGCTTCCAGATGCCTTTTGGAACAAATTCTTCTGTTTGTGTTTAGTTTGGCAAAAATGTATAGTCAAGTCAGATACATGCACAAACTTAGACATAGGTCACAAACCTGAGAGATATGAGATCCAAATGGTGGAGAAATCTAAATTTGAGGTGGGATTTATAGGTCTTAGGCGTGGGAACATGTCTGATGTTTTGTCACAAGGGAGGTTGTTCTATGGAACAGCTCACAGCTTCAGGTAGAAAGACCATAGAGACCTAAAAGAGATTTAAAGGTTTAAAAGGTGTGAGATGATGAAGGAGTCAGTCCACTGTAAAAAAAAAGCCAATAAAGGCCAACACAAGAGTAATGTGCTCTCTCTATTAGGAACCAGTGAACAGATGAGAAGTAACACTTTGAAGAAGTTGCAGGAATACGACTATACAATCCTGTTAAAAGTTTATCTTGACAGCACTGTTTTTCAGGTTATAGAGCAAGGTTCTTTTTACAGTTCAGGACTCGTGTCTGTTGTAGGGCAAAGAATCAAATACAGAATTTAGCCAAAAATCAAAAGTCCAGCAGAATTGTAATGTTATGACATTTCTCAGGGCTGTTTTTCAATCCGGACTCTTTAATGGCATCACTCCAGCTGGAGGACTTAGTGAGTCATGGTGGGAAGAGAAGTGAACTGTAAAAAGTAGAACTAGTTAACTCCAGGGAGGTGAACTGAAAATACGCAGTAGACAACCAGGCACGTGATGTATTTTACCAGGCACAGGTGTCAGTATGTAGCAGGCTGGTGAATGAGACACACCGCCTGCATGTTCTGCTGCCATCAAAGCTGAATGCATTGCTTCTTCTTGGTCACAACCCCATCAAAGTGTCAAACCAAATCTGATTGTGTCTCCTGTTTCCTGCCAGCCTCCGAGCCCAGCACCGTCGCTAGCAGGGCTAAAAATATTGTTATCTTCCACCAGTCAAGAAGGCTTATGCTTTTTGGTGTCTTTCTATTTCCAGACAAGTCATTTAGTTGGTTATATAATATGACACTGAGTCCTGGGGTGCAGCCTCAGCTCCCACACAGCATTGTGCATGTCTCTGAATCAGATATTCAGTCTCTGTAATTGAAATGGATGGAGTAATTCTGCTGTGGCCTTCCCTCAGGTTTTTGTGGTGTGTGTGTGTGTGTGTGTGTGTGTGTGTGTGTGTGTGTGTGTGTGTGTGAGAGAGGTGTGTGAGGAGGGAGTTAGGGAGGCAGGAGGGGTTGGATTTGGTTGTGTCTGAAATGATGTAAATCAAACTCTGCACAGTGGTGGGTGGGACACAGACAAGGGAGCACTGCAGCAGCTGAAATGGGAGTATCTATCACATGAATCTACACACACACACACACACACACACACACACACACACACACACACACACACACACACACACACACACCACACACACACCTTGTAGCCCAGTGTTGTAAGCACTCATCTCCTGAGCTGCTGTTAAAGAACCTTGAGTCTGCATCCACATTAATTAATCATCTACACACACTGAACAACAATCCTGTGCCTGGGCTTTTAACCCCAGCCCTCCACTGCTTAGGGCAAGTCTCTGCAGCAGCACTGCCCATCTTCCTGATAGCTGCGTGTGAGTGAACACACACTTACACACATTCTCATGGACACAAACACACTCCTTGAAGTCTGCCTGGTCCCTAAAAGTTCCCACAGACAAAATGGGCAGCTAAACCTGAGGCTCTGTGCATATTGTATTTGTGTATTGTCACAGTTTTGCTTTACATACCTCCTTTACTTCTCTATTACTGTCAGATGTTCACACACACACACAAACACACTAGTGAGGCTTGGTAATGACTTTCACTGTAACCTTGACAAAAAGTGTTGACGCTTGAGTATCTGGCAGCACAAGCCAAGAGGTTAATGCACTTTGGGGATGTGTATGTGCGTGTCGGTGCGTGCACATGCTTTCTGCCTGCGATAACATGATTAGCCAAAGGCTTAGCCATCACTTTTCCTCACCTCCCATCCGCGACCTCTCGCAAAATACAGTGTAAACTCAACGTGGAGGCGGTAGTTGGGGCTAAATGGGATCACCAGCAGGGCTGAGGGTGTTGAGACCTGGATCAAATCGTAGGATTAAGGATTAGACCAGGAGTTTGCATTGAGTTAACATTACGATATGGGGCACCCTGGGACCCTTTTCTATCTTGGGCCGAGAGAAGCAGTGAGCTGGGGAGAAAAATTCAGGAGGAGATTTTTAAAGACTGAATTTTCATAAGATGAGAGCAGCGTTCAGGTTTTTAAATATCGATGACACTTTGACTGCTGTCAGTCTTTTTAAAGCTGCCGCTGCTATTTTTGAGCTGAAGCTCCTGAGTCAGTGTGTAATTCCTATATTCAATTATCTCCAGCAGTAAAGCGATGAGGAGGTCATGTTTATATGTATAGCAGGATATCTCATGACGTTTGGTGCATTTCAAACGCCAGCTTAACTGATTGCTTGAGTTGATTAAGTACTGATGTTTCCACAGGTAAACAAGTGTTGTGTTGTAGTCATAATTATCATCCTGTGTGCTCTTGGAAATATTTGGGACTTGGTTTCTTTCTGTGGCTATTTTGTACAAAAGTCAAAAACAGTTTCGAAGCACACTCAGAAAAGTGCTCTTTGTGTAGACTTAAGGAGCATGTTGTGAGGCTTTAGAGATGCAGAGCCGGCTGTGGTCACGTGGTCTGATCTCGCCATAATTATTTGTGTGAATACAGGTTAATGGAGGAGCTCTGCTTTAACTTCTTTTGGTTCTGTAGGCATCATCACAGTTTCAGTTTCTCAGAACCACAATCAGTGTATCACCACCTAAGAAGCTCAGCTACCCTGACATCTTTGTCCTCTCACATTCACTTGGCTCCTACAGTCTCTGGTCCAGGACCAGGAAACATGGGGAGAAAGAGAGCGAGGTGAGGCTCAACAAATGGAACCAAAGATGATGCAATCACATGATCTTCATCTGAACCCGGAGGCCATCAGACCAATCTGATAACTGGTTTTACTGTTGAAAAATATTCGAGAAAACTACAGAGGAGCCAGCGGAGTTGGAGCTCTGAATAACAGTGAAACCAAGATACAAAAGCCTCACCAAGGAGCTCAGTGTGACCCACTGCTGGAGGGCACAGCTGAACATTAAGGTCACGCTTTGTGTTCAGACTGTGAGCATGATGTAATCCACATGACAGTCATTCTTGTTTGCCTCTTCTTCCGAAAGGCAAAGAAACCCATGTCTAAAATTCACATGACCTCACTCTGTAAAAATGTAACAGTTAAGGTGAAGTGATGATCAAATCAAATATCAGGCATGTTGAGCCCATCATAATCGTTTTACTGTAAAGCATGATGTAACAAAGGTGATGAAACTCAGTGCAGGAGGTTTAGTACTCTGTGTATAACAGAAGTAGATCAGGTAATTGGTAATTAATTGATATTAGGGCTGCACAATTAATCGAATTATAGTCAAAATCACAATATGGCCAAAATTTGAAGAAACGATAATTCCAGCTGAAATCATGACTCATATTGCAAGTGCAGTATCTGTCAAAAGAATATTCTCATGGTATTCCTCTTAAAAAATACAAAAAGATGCCTTTCTCATTTTATGTTTTCATAGCACAAATATAATATATTATTTATAACCAAAACCTGAAAAAATAGGTCTTCAAAGCTGCAGCAGAGCATGATGAGAAAAATATAACTATAAGTAATGATGAATCAGTGTCAAACAACATACACAGACTTCAGAGGGGAAAAAAATCATGATAAATGATCTGCACCTAAAATTTAATTTAAAAGTTCTTCTCTGGACCATGACCCATCCCAGACCAAATCGGTTTATTACTTTTATCATAATTCTGCTGACAAATAAACACACACGGGTGAAAACATAACCTCCTTGGCAGAGTTAGATGTATGTTGCAATGTTAAAATATTGCAACATATTACAGAGTGTTCCTCCAAAATAAGATGCATACAGCTGGGGAAGAGATTCAAAGGGATCACTGTAGGCTCATTGCTTGATCCCTGTTTTCTTTACAATAACACATGAACACACACACACAGTTATGTTGTTATTCCACCCACTGTTTATAGATTCAGGATACTGTATCTACCTTTCAGTGAAGACTGAGGACTGAATGAATAGAAATCATGTTTGCGTTTTAACCTCTGTCAACACAATCAGTGGTGTGAGAGTGAGCGAGAGACAACGGCAATCACTCAGAGCACTCGAACATCGCAGCATCACAGATTACAACTCCATCTTTGCCGCCTGATTGCGTCAAGTGAAGGGTATGTTGTTCTGAACAGCCAAACAGTGCATCATTCTCCCGTCTGACACACACACACACACACACAGAGCAGTGAAGGACGTGGGAATGCAGTGAGTTAGCGTCGTTACTGACCACTATGCTAACAGACCAGCTGCTGTCAACACTGCACTGCAGGATGATAACACCTAGTATATGAGTTAGTTTTTTTAATTCATCCATCATCTCACTCATTCTGATAGAGGGAACTCAAAGATGCCAGAAAAGAAAAAAAAAACAGTGGAAGAAAGGAAGTACTGAAAAGAGGAAGATGAACTGAATGAAGAACTGATGCAAGTGTCTTGGAAGAAGAAAAAAGGATGGATTTTGTTTCAAGGCACACAGGATGGAGGGACTGAAAGTTTTTGTTAATGACTTTTGGACCTCCAGTCTCCCATTTTTCTCCCCTCCTCTCCCATCTATCCTTATTCTCTGTCTGGGAACAGAAAGGTAATGACTCTTGTCTTCTCAGGACACCAACTCTTTCATTTTTCATCTCTCCACCCATTTCTCCCCTACCCATGTTCTGCTTTATAGGTTATGTCAAAAAAAATGGGGAGCATTTTCCTCCCTTGGTGACATTTGACAGCATCAGCAGGGGTGATCTGAAGTTTTTGTCTTAGCTGGATTTCCTAATGCATCACAATAGATGAGAATATCCTGCAATCATGTTTTCTTGATCATCGCTGTCTTGAATTCACGACTGGAAGAGATTGCTCTGGGCAACACTTCGACTTTTTGCAGCCTCTCTTTGCATTCGTGAGCCTCACCTCTGACATGCAACACAATGATTAATAACAGGATCAACACATGTGTGATGACCTCAAAATAAAATAGCAGCGATGAAGGGCAGGGGATGAATATGACTCCTCCTGATGGTGCATTCACTGTGCGCTGGTTTCAAAGAAAGTGAGGTAGTCCTTCACTTCAAATGAGAGTAAGGGACATGTAGCAGAAGGAGGCAGGTTCACACTTACAGCCAACAACAGAGTAAGTGGAGGTTCTGCCAGGACTAAGAACTACAAGTCAGTGTTTCCCACAGGTTGAGAATTTATGAATGATTGTGAACGACGTGCATATAGACGGGAATTGTAGTATATATGGTATGTGCAGGAGAGTGTAACCCAGGCTATTTTCTTAATCTACAATTCACAGATGTTCCCTAAACACCTCACAGGCAGACTAGATGTAGATGCTACCTAGGCAGCTGCACAAAGAGAAGCTTCTAAAGTGTTTTATTGTAAAGTTTGGTTGAAATCTACTTTAACTTACTTACTTACTTACTTTTATCTACTGGGCGGGTCTTAATCTACCTGGGTGGACCATCTGGGCAGATTGTAGACAATGGGCCCCTGGGAATCGACATATTTCGACAAAGGCCCCCCTTTCCGTCCTACAGAGGCACAAGACATGGAGACGCAAAACATTGGTTGTTGTTGGTCTGTTTCTTTGTGGGGATCACAAGAGATCCCTGTAAAAATCCCCATCTATGCTACAATTCCATCATCACATGATGTATTTTATCTGACCAGCAGGTGAACCCAAAAACACTCTGTTTACAATGATTACAATGAAGAAATAACGAATCATCACATTTTCAAATTAAAAATTAACTTGAGTGATTCATTGATTATCAAAATAGTTGCCAATTGCTGTTAATTTACAAATTGTTGCAGCTCTGGATTCAGATGAGGCTTGTTGCTGTGGGTGGAAACACGGCTGCTTGTGGTTTTCTGGGAAGAACTTTTACAAATGTAAGAATTCTCCCACTGTGATAAGCCAACCACCTACAGCAGATATCATAAGGCCTGTCCTCCCCTACTGCTCCTTCTTTACTGAAGCCTCTCTGAGCCTCTCCTCCTCCGCTACCACTCCTTCCTGACAGCAGCATCATAGACGCTGCCCTCTGCTGAGCCATCTGTTACCTCACCATGCTCACAGCCGCTAACAGAAACAAAATCTTCAGCAGCACACACATCATCTCCAAGATCACTGGTCTTGGCTCTCGGCTGAATCCCATTTCAATTTTTATAACCTTTCCATCTGGACACAGACACAAATCCCAGATCTGGTAACTGATTTTAGCAGATTCTCGGTGCCCCCTGCCATCGTGGCCCTGAACAAGCTGTCTCACCATCATCAGATCTTCTAGTTGATCAGTGTCCTCGCTTTATGAAGAGATGACTGTTTTAAACATTTTGCACAATAGATTAATGGTCAGGAAGGATAAATGAGGCACCATTACTAAGAAGGTGATAAAGTACTGCTGCAACAAATGATTATTTTATTATCAGTTTATCTGGTGATTGATTTTGTCAACAATTATTTGATCTATCTATGGATTGTTTTGTCTGACCAACAGTTCCACACTCAAAAACATTGATTTATTGTCATATCTGACCAGGAAAGCCTCATGTGACAAGCTGGAACTGGAACTTGTTAATGTTTGGCACTTCTGCATGAAACGATTAATTGATTTTCAAAGTAGTCAGTGATTAATTTTCTCTCCACTCCACTAATTGTGCCAGCTCTTGACATATCTACTCCAACCTAACTAACGTTCTCTTTTTCAAGTCCTCTTAGAACAACCGTTGTTCTCCATCTTGGTAGAATAAAAGCACCTCTTGTCCCTCATGGAGATACAGTAAACAAAACTCATCATTAGAAGATTTTTACTTTGGATTTGAGAAACAGCTTCGTGCCAGATTTTGGATTTTCACAGCAGTAAAATACAAATTATCATACATATCCTTTTTTTTAAATGTACTGTATGTCACAATGATGAATAAAATATTTAAATGAACACAGTAAAAAGTCACTGATTTAATGATTTAAATAGTTTAGAGGTTTTAGCAGCAGGAAAATGACAGTTTTCAAAAAATACAAAATGAATAGAATTTTTAATTTTTAAAAAATATGGTTTCATACTGTCATGTAGAGGATGACATGATATATTTGCTGTACAACTCATGTGATACATATTTCATATAAATATAAGTATACATACAGATACATGAAATATGTTTGTCCAGATGTTCAAAAGGATTTTCTCCTACAAAACAACAAATATCATAAAACTTATACAAACCTTTCAATTCCTCTCAAATTTATTGTATTTTCTATATTTAGTATTAGTATTCTGGTCACTGTTTGACCATCTGTGTCTCTCACATTATGCACACAACACACACACATGCACACATACACACACAGATTCAGGAAGAGCAGTGAGGGGGAAGGAAGCACAGTGACAAGACAATGGACAGGAGTAAAGTGTCTTGTCGTCTCTCTGTCGCCCTGGGGGCTTCAATGTAGCAAAAATGTGAGAGGGATGAAAAACAGGAAGGACCAGTGACTGGATCTGCTGACACCTCCATTTACATGCTCCCTGTTCCTGTAGCGTGGCTTCAGGGGACGTATTGAACAATATTAGACAACCAATAAATGCAATTAGTTGGCTGATGTTGGTCTTTTGTTAGTAGTTGGACATGTGGTCTGCTCATGTAATGAATATGTTCCAATATGATTGATTACATATTCATTAACTGCACTGACTACATGTGCAATTCTCCTTTTACTTTGTTGTCAGTATCATCTGACAGCCATACTTTCTTTGTCTTAAAACAGCAGTCCGATGCCAAGATCGAAACCACTGAAGCTGGAGCGAGGAGGGGATTAGCTGAACACATACAGCAACTGATACGGTTGCTTGGACATGTTTTAAAAGAGGTTTATCTGCAGCTAAATTGGTACCAAACCTGGCAACCTCACTGTGACGCATCTGCAGGTTGTGACACCTAACGGTTGTTTGTCAAGACATAAATAGATAGAGCATGTAACCTGTGAAACAACAAAGCATTTTTGTTTTTATATTTTTTTCCAGCTACAAGTCTTAATGCTAAGCTAGGCTAATTGCCTCTGTACTCTGTCCTTAACGCACAGATACAAGTGTGTTATCGATCTCCTCTTCTCTCTGAAGGCAAACAAACAACTTCACCATCTGTAGAGGTTCAAATACCCTGCATCAGGTTAAATACCATTATTTCATCTGTAGGTTTGTAATCAAAATCATCCTCCCAGCGAGTAACAGTGGACAGACTCGTCATCTTGCAAAGGTGATTTTAAGAAGTAGCAGAGACGCAGTGAGCACAGCACTAGTTTTGATGGACAACAGTGGCTCTGTGCCTACAGATGATTCAGCATTGTGTTTAATGGAAAGCTTTTAGCTGCTGCTAAAGTCCTCCCACCACTCGCAGAGGGATATAAACACATTCACACAGTAACAATCCAGCATCTTACTGGCTTTCATCCTGATGCTACTATGTGGCCTTTTCAAACTTCTCTTCTGCCTCGGACTGTTCTTCTAGCCTTATTAAAGCTTCAACATTTCCCCTCCTCATTGTTTTTCTTTCTACTCTTACTCCCCGCCTTCCCTCTGAAGCCTGGCCTCTTGATGGTGATTTATTAATGTTTTCATTTCTGCTCTCTCTGTCTTACTTATTGAAATGTTCCTTTTTTTTCCCCTTCACCTCCCCGTCCTCCAGTTATGTCTTTTTGCATTTTCCTATTCACCTCAGAGCAGCCACACGGCTCAGAGTACGTGAGGACTAAAAGCTTTGCAGAGGTGCCCTGTGCTGCATGTGTAATGAATTACTGAGCTCTCTGACATAAAAACAGACTAAGGTGTTAGAGTGTTGTCGGATTCATTTGGGGGTTTGGGTAATGACAGCGCTGAAATGATGGTTTGTGTGTCTCTGTGTGTCTTCCCCCCTGCTACGAGGCTAATCGCTAGAGATGAGCAGTACTCCCGACGTTTCATCAGTGCTGATAATCGCTGCCTCTCACCATCTGTCGAGCAAAATAATTTATTCAACCTCCAAACATAACTCTTCACGTCTGCTGTTTGTTCAGTGCTTTTTCGGCGAGACTGCTGCCAACACCTGTTGTCATTCATACTCATGGAATTAATGGTATTCTGACTAATAAGCTTTTAACATTTCAATCAACTCCATGGGGAGTTTTTTTGCTTATTTGAAGAAGTTAAACTTAAGGGTTGTTTTTTGATCTGTCTTCCTTCCCAGCTGTCTGTTTTTTTAGCAACCAGATTATATGAAAAAACACTATTGAAGACACAACAGCATGATTTTCTCCATGTCTAATGCTCTGTATCTCCGATCTGTGTCCTTTGCAGGAAGTATAAAAGGAGCAACAATTGTGGATGCGCTGGATACCCTCTATATCATGGAAATGTTTGAAGAATTTGATGCTGCCACTGATTGGGTGGAGAAGAATCTCGACTTTAACGTGGTGAGTAAAATATGTGTGTGTTTGTGGTCTTGTGGTGATGGAGCCATAATTCAGTCAACAAAGGCTTAAATCACTGACTGCAATCGTTGAGAGGAGCCTTGAAAGACCGGCTCTTGACCCAGGTGGCACCTTCATTAAAGAGTTTCATTCTGGTCAATGAGGATTTAATGTGAAAGTCTAATTGTTTACCAGAGACACAATCACAATCAAGATAAGTGAACAACAAGAGATGAGGACGCTGAGTCTGACTTCAGGATGCACAAATGACTCAGCAGGTATTAGACAGACTTTGGCTGAGTCCAGCTTTCAACTTTCATCCACATCTTATGGCCTGTTTCATCAGAAGCAGCTGCTCATTTGTCCTGGAGATGGTTTAGTTTGTATCAAGTGACTAAAGTATGAACTGCTGAGGTGAGCTGATAGCTGAATGGTTAGGGTGCAAACCACAAGGGCTTATACACCCTGAGCAGCAAGTCCCCGGTTCTACTTTCAGCCGGCTGGACCGTTTGCTGCATGTCATTCTTCTCCTCTCTCCCTGAATTTCCCTTCTGTCTCTACCTGTTCTATTAAATAAAGGCATTAAAATGGCCAAACAAAACCAAATAACTTTAAGTATGGACTCCACCAGAGGAAAGACACAAGACGTAGCTGAAAGCTGAGAAAACATCTAGGACCCTGAGCAGTGTCCAGGGCCTTCATTTACCTCAGTCTCAGAGAGAACCAGGCCTTTATTTGGACAGGCTTATATTAGAGATTGACCTTTAATTTCTAATATCCTCTGTGTCCCCTCAGTTAATACAAATTCAAAACTGCCTCCATCTTTTAACTACAGCCAAGAAAAGACCGGAGTTACAGTATGAAGACATTATTTCTATTAAAAACGGAAACTCAGTGGTAGTCTGTGAAAATAGACAATATACTGAATGTACCATGTAAGCTTTTGCCGTAAGTAATTCAACCCGTCATAATGTTTTTTTGCATTTTATCCGGCCTTCATTAGTGACTGACCTTTATTTGTTTCTGCTGGCCATGCCCCCAGCGATTATTTGGAATTCAGGCATTATTCAAATACCATGAGAATTTATGGGAGGTTGGACCTTGTGAAGCGACTGTTCATTTATATTTGACCATCTGGTTTTGAGTTTCCGCCAAACAGCAGGTGAAAGCGATACTGTTCACTCGCCGACTTCCTGGATATCAGGCTTTGCCCGGCAGTGCTTGAGTGAAACTTATAATACCAGTAGTTTAAAGTTAAAACATGAAGGTAATCTTAAATCTAGATCACCACCTGTCTGCTGAGCTTCAGCCAAATCAGCCAAATCTGTCTGTAACATTTAGAGATATGTTCCTGATGGACACACAGGGAAGGAAAACATAATCTGCTTCCAACTTAGGGGAAGTTTGAGAAGGGAAACAGTTTGAGTAGAGAAAAACAGATCAGGTTTTTCACTGTCAATATCAAATGATGAAAGGAATATAAGAGGAGGAAATCAGTCTGTTAAGAGAAACATGAAAAATCTGCCTGAAGAATCTCTGCTGTATCTGCAATCAGTCAAAAGTGGATGTGATTTGTATCATATCCTGCCATCACTTTGATTTAAACAGCTTTCACTCTACATTACCCAGAACCACATGAGCACATCTTTCCTCTCATAAAAACACAAAGAAACACTGAAACTTTTTAAAAGCTTCCTGCTAAGGATGTTTGCTTTTACACAGGACTCCCTTATAGTATGAGGGGAAATACAGACTTACATTGGGTGCTTGACACACACAAAGCACAAAGACTCACTCGCTGTTTTATTGGGACGTTTAATGGCTGTGATTCAGTCCAGCACTTCACAGTCTTTATGTAAGTGACCTAATGTATGGAGAGGTCTTAAAATAAACTTTATACAGAGACGTGACAGGATGAGAAGCGAGATGCCTGACTCAGTTTCACCACATGTAGGTCAGTGTAAGAGAACTGTAATACACGTCTTTTGATAGCAGCCTTAACGTGGCTGTTAGGGAATGTGTGTGTGTGTGTGTGTGTGTGTGTGTGTGTGTGTGTGTGTGTGTGTGTGTGTGTGTGTGTGTGTGTGTGTGTGTGGATGAAGAATGGCCTTGATGTTGCTGCACTTAGCCATCCGCCTATTTAAGCTGAGTCACCGGTGTGTGTTTGTGTGTGTGTGTTAAAATAGAAGAAAAAATTCTATTAAAAATTTATTTTCACAAATTATTTCAACTTGAAAGAATCAAGTCAGAGAAAAACACGACTCACATAATTGTGCTTTCATTTTCAGTGCGCTAACTCGTGCTCATAAGACATCATAAACACATGCTGATTAGTATAATCAAGCCGTAATATAATAAACATAATAAGCTCAAAATTGCTTGGTGTTAATATTTTATGTGGTGAATGTGTCCTTAATGACATGATATAAAACATAATGAAATTTTCTGATGCCTGGAAGATTACATCGTAAGAAACAATTTTCAGGGCTTCTAATGGGCTCTGCTGGCAATGGATCACAGTGCACTTAATGCTTTATTAAAGTTAGTGAAACCATTTTTCTAACGTTGTTTTTTTTTTTTTGTTTGTTTGTTTTTTTTACAGAGCAGCACATGCAAATGGAGAACTTTCATATATTTTGAGTTAGACATTGTGCATAATCACAAGGTGCAAAGAAGTGTGTGTCTGTGTGTATGTGGACAGGAAATAAATGTATTCACTCTGATCCATCCTCACAGTGTTGTTCCTATAACCCTGAGAGAGAGAGCCAAAAACATGTCTAATGGATCCATACATGAGTCTATTACTGTTTACTTCTTACTGTGTGAGAGTACACACATGCACACACACAATCTCACACACACACACACACGCACACACACACACACACACACACACACACACACACACATAAATAAAAGCACACTCAAATGCTGTTGTATGCATAAGTAGGAATCAAACTCTTGCTGTGTTTAGTATCAGCTTGTGAATGTGAAGATGTCTAAGCTCTGCTACAGGCATTTACATATATACACACACACGTACACACAAATACAGTACACACACAGGTAATATTCAGTTCATTTAAAGTTGCAAATAAGCATGTAGAGTCACAACCTTTTTAGCTTTGATTACCAGTCATGGATGAGCTTGTAATTAATAGCAGTATAGGTATTTTAAGAACATAATATTATTCACAAAATTAAATATCTGGAGCAGTAATTCTCATCTATGTGATGAGTGAAAGATCATCATGTGTAGTAGGAGTGGTTGTTTTTCTGCTCTAATTTCTGAAGGACTGCTGTGCTTTTTCTGATGAGCTTAATGACACAGGAACACGTAGATATGTCTGAGAAACACACACACACACACACTTTCGCCCCCTTGCCTTTGAAGTTTGCCTTGATTGTAGAACCATCCTCATTATAATATCCCTGTTAAGAGCTGCTCATTAAAGAGGAACAGAAAAACAGTTTCTTTGTCTTTACTGCAGTCGTGACTGCAGATGTGACTCTGTGTGCAGATGTCTGTTTAGGTGTCTGAGGTTTGAGTTCAAGACCAAAGAACATACCCTTCTAACATGATATAAACATCAAATGCTGTAGCTGATTACACTTTCAGATCAGCTTTAATCCACCTTAACGTACTCTCTCCAAAACTGTGGTGTTTCAGTGTTTCTGTTGCTTCTGTTCACTTTGTGGAGGTTTTGTCAGGCAGGATTTTTCAGAGCCATCGCTTTGTGCAGCATCCTCCCTTTTTCACAGTATTTACCTGCAGTTGTCCTGTCACTCAAACAGCCCTGTCATAGCAGGAGGCCCATTGCTTTCTGAACCGCTCTGCTCATTTGCTGCAGTTGCATAACGTTGAGACCTAAAGCTACCTTAAATGCTCCACACTTTGTGCATGTGCTTTACAAGAGGCTCTGTCAGACTGTTACTGTAACAACATCCTGGGAGGGAATGAAAATATCAACAAGGTTAGCTAATGTTAATGAGTTTGGATTCTTGAAAGGTTTCTGAAATTTGGACTTTTCCTCACTTATTTTGGAAAGTTTACATATATATACATTTATAACATTAAATGTCACTTTTCTGCTGTTTTGTTTGAAGTGTTGATATCTATAAGAAGATATATTTGTAGTTTTACAACTCCTCTCGCAGATGTCTCTCTGGAGCTCTAGCAACAACAAGTCAGTGAGCCAATCAGAACAGAGACTCTGAGCCTCTATTCTGATTGGCTGGCTGTTTTCTGGGTGATCTAATAAAAATATAGCAGATTTCAGGTAAACACTCAACAGAAACAAAATCCTGCAAGGCTGGATGATGGGCCCAGGTGGGCGGGGCTTGGGGCATGGCTGAGGGTGGTGACTGCTTTGTTGTGACATCACAAAGTTACAGAAGTCTTGATGGTACGGTTTGATACTTTCACAGTGTTAATATAGAACCTAAACCTGATTTATAATTAAAAAGAAGACATGGAATTCTCACTTTACACATTATTTGACCTTTAAAAGAGACTTAATTGGGCTTCATCACATCTGACTGAAAATGACAAAGGACATGGATTCGCAAAAACAGGGGCTGATGTTTTGTCTTATGAACAATGCTTAAGTTTTAGTGACTCGAGTGAAATAATCCAGGACAGTCTTAGACATACAGTACATACATTCTCAGAGGAAAATACTGTCACAGTCACCTTGAGTTTTCAGATGTTTCATATTTAGAAATGTGCAAACTTTAGAGACACAGAGAGAGAAGGGGGTAGAGGAGAAAGACAAAGGTTTGTTAAATATAGGAGACTGTGTGAGACTTACACAGAGGTGGTGACAGCAGGCAGGACTGTGTCTCTCTGGATATGAAGTAACAGATGGAAAGTTAGGAAGGAGAAACTCCAGATACAGTATACATATATTTACTTTTTGTGCAACTTGTCTACATCAATACAGGAGTACCTGAGCAAAGTACAAAGGTACTTATTGGCTTTGAATTGTCAGTAAACACACCAACATACACTAAAATGGCAGCAAAGCTTTGTGTTCCTTCGTGTCTCTTCACAGTGAAATGTTAATGTAGGTTTAAGTAGAAACAGCAGCTGACATGAGTTCAGCGTTATTCTCTGGTCTTGTAAATGCAATGATTAGTTGGTTTTTTTGCCAGCTTCACAAAACCTGAGAAAATATGATTATAGCTCCAACACTTCACTCAGAGTCCCACTGCAGGAGCCACACAGGTCAATGCCTTTTTTTTTTACCCAAGCAGCTAAGCAACACTTTTAAATCTATTTAAAGCGAGAGAGCAGGCGTACAAGGTTTATCACACTCCTGAGACATTTTGTCAGAACTCAAACGCTCTGAAACACAACATAGGATTTAAGCTATAAAGAGGATGATGGGTAAAAAACTAAAAACTCACCACTTCCTGTAATGAAAAACTATGGTTGTAATATAAGCTCTGTGAGTGGCTGCACAGCTTGTACAGTGACACAACTATCCATTTGCTAAATAAATCACACACTTTCATCTAGAGAGGTCCAGTTGGAACATTATCTCATCTTGCTACAACCCTTAAATAGTTGTGCTAGGAAAAGGGCATGCTTAGTCAGTTTCCTGTGCTCTCTGTAATGGATTTAATGTTGCAACATCAGGAGACTCCTCGCCTGCCAACCTCGTCAGGCCCCTTTGCAGGAATTAGAATATGTCACACAACTGCTGAATCAGAGGGTCATTGTTCAACAGCGTAAAGTAATGATGGCTGCTAAAGGCAGTCACACAACAGGCTGCTGTGTATGTTTACTCAAGAACATTTAGAGCTGAGTTAGTTTGTTATTGGTATAAAACAATGTTTGACCCTTTTAGCTTATTAAAACTGCTCTGCTAACAGACAGCAGGCAGGAGGGAGAACTAATATTTTCCTTTTGTGTTATAGCTGCCAGTGTGTCATAGGGGAAAAAAAAAATTACATTTTAATTAGGATGAATTAGCTACACAATCTATCTCATGGAACAGTCACTCAGAGTTGGTGGGAAATTGACAGGACATATTTTGTCTGACATATAATTTGTTTTTCTACAGGACAGAGTCTATTGTCCTATCTCTGGCTGACAGCGGTGACTTATGAGAGCTGTCAGTCAAACACAAAAACTTCATCTGAATTAGGCATTTGTTTGTAAAGACGTGAAGAGAGAGAGAACGAGAGAGAGAGAGAGAGCTGAAGCCTCATTGTTCTGCGGCTGAGACAAATGGCTTAGTAAACTTACAACTTTTTGTTATTATTTGTCCCATTTTCTCTGCTGAAAACTGTCCAGAAATGGAGGCATTGTATGTTTGGATGCAGCACAGTTTATCACCACAATCCATCCAGCTGCTGCTGAGATATTTCATTCAGGATCAGGTGTCGCTCTCTCATTGTGGTGCTTGAGGAAAGGAGAGTGGGATCTCCTAAATCAGAAAGATCCATCCTCTGGGCACATTTTTATATCTGTTCAGAATTCATGGCAATCCATCCAGTAGATGTTAAGATATTTCAGTCTGGACCAAAATGCGGGACTGACTGACACCGAGCTGCTACGCTAGTAGGGATAAAATGCTTTAGATCTATGAAATCATCTTGTGATGATTACTGAAGCAGTTCAGGGTAAAATGGTTAACTGTCAAAAAACTTCAGGTATCCTCTCACACATCCCTTACGCTCCTAGATCTCCTTCTGAACACTCAGCTCATTTATTCATCTCGCTCCGTCATCAGTCATTCACAGCAGGTCTGAATAAGCCAGTATTTAAATTTATTCAGTATCAACTGTTGGCTGCTTTAATCCAAAAATAAATGTCTGGACTGTGAAAAGCCCCCCTCAGTGTAATCCTTCTCCAGGCCAACGAGAGGCCCAGAATCATTCCACTGTGGAGTTTTACACTCTCTTAATTCACCGTTAATAGCAGGAGAAATGCATATTCATGAGTAGCAGTGTGTGTTTTTTTTAACTGTTCATGCTCTCATACTCCTCTTCTCTTGTCTCTGTTGCAGAATGCAGAAGTGTCTGTGTTTGAGGTGAACATCCGGTTTGTCGGGGGTCTGCTCTCCGCCTACTACTTGTCTGGAAAAGAGGTAAGAAACATCCTCCAGCTTCATGGAGTGTTTTCTCACAACACCTCTGCAGTGAGTGAGACTTTGAAGAGGGGTCTAGCTGCCTGTGCTGTAGCCTGATTGATCAAACAGATGGTACAGAGCAGATGATGGAAGATGAGTGAGTGAATGAGAGCTTTTATATGCTCAGAGTCTTACATAATACCCCCTTTAATAGCTGGTACAGACAAATATATCCCATTAGTGAGTGCCAAGGTAAGTTGTCCTTTGAAGTGCGAGTGCTCTCTGATGTAGTTCGATCAGTTTGCTTCCAACCAGCCTGGACTACGGCTTAAACAAACTGTTGACTGCTTGAATACGGCTGGAGGACGACCTTAAATGATGCTGCTCTCAGATCCTCTGTCTTCTGTGGTGGCAGATTGAGGGTACAACAGTTTTAATCGAAATGGTTCACATTGAGTTCTTTTGTTTTCCACACAGCCCTGTCATGAATGTCAGAAAGAACTAACAGCTCCTCAGATAATGGAAAATACCCTTGTTTCACTGTTGTACTTTTAAAGAGTAACTTTTTTTTGGTGAAAGGGAGAAAAAAGGTGGTGTTCCATCAGCCTCAGGGGGCAGAATAGGTGTCTGACTGCTGACAAATTATTGCTGCAGACTTGGTTTACTCAGAAAAATGAGTGCAGTGAGATTCCATAGGGCTTCTCACTTTCCTCGTAGTGCCAGTCCTGCTGCGTCTGAGTGCATGAGCGTTGTGTGAATCTGCATAATGACAATAGGCTTTGAAAATGACATCAGCAGGTATTACACCGGGGTCTTGTTCTGCCCTGCCAGTGCAGGGATTTCACATTAAACTCACTCTTCCTCAATATCATCTCTTCTTTCTCTCTTTTAATTACGCGCCGCAGTCTCTTAATGAAAGATAAGACCCCACCAAAGTGTGGATAACTCTACAGAAAAGCTTTTAAAACCTCCAAAACCTCAAAACCTGCTACCTGCAAATTTTTTTTTTTTTTTTTACTGAAAGAGCTTCAGAATTCATTTCTGTTCACTCGTGTCACCAGGTGAGATCTTCACCTCTGTCGACACCGCTGCATTAATCTGCTATTTAATACACAGATACAGGTGTAAACGCTCTCCTATATGCGCAGGTAATCGACACAATCATCCTAGCAGTGAGCAAAACCGGAGTTGTGAGGCTCCGTGCTTCTTTATTAGCTGGGAGAGAGAGACTGCCTGCAGGAGTCAGATTGGGAGCTCTCTGGTAGCAAAACTCATTTACAAACCCAATGAGCATTTCAGCGCTTCAGCACACACAGAAAATCTAGAGGAACATTATTTCTTATTTGTCAAGTGCTGGATGTAAGGGCTGTGGCACGAAGCTAGCAATAACAACACCAATCAGAACAATAATTGTTATTTGAGAAACACTTTCTAAAGCAAAGTTGCTGTTGCCAAGTTGTTAAGAAGGAAACTTGAACATTATTTAACAAGTTAAATGTAGTTTTGGCATGTCTTTACCTCCTCACACCTCTTTTGTCAACATTTTAAACATTGAACCAAATGTTATCTATTTATCGTTTTTAGTTATTCCCCAACCAGTATGAGATGATATAACAGATACATATAACATAATATACAGTAGGTCAAGTCTGTAAATTGGTCTCCACAGTAATTTAAAATCTAAACAGCACTTAAAGTGGGCTTTAAATACCAGTGAGCTACAGCTAACAAGTATTTACATTATCAATTAATCATCAATTGAATATTTTGTCTTATCATTGGTTAATTCGGTCCATAAAATGTCATAAAGTGGGAAAAAAAATCCTAAAGTCCAAAGTAATGTCTCTTCATATTCTTGTTTTGTGTAACAAAATCCAAAGAAATTAAGTTTAGAATCAGAAAAAGGAAAAGAAAAGCAACAAGTTATCACAAGTCAATGCTGGATCTCGGCAATAATTACCATTATTGTCAGAAAAATTGCTTAAATTTGTGAACAATAGACAGATTATGGGTACAAAATACACATTATACTGAAAACTGTAACAGCAGCTTGTTCATTTAAATGTTCAAAAGATGACATTGAATTTTCTACATTGATCATAATTAGCATCATAAAAAAAGCTGCTTCATTGGAAACAGTAGTCCGTTGTTCGTCTCAGCTGATAATCCTCTCAACAGGTGTGAAGCCCAACAGTGATTCATCATTATCTCTCAGCAGTCACTCTTAGCTCCATTTCTTCTTTTTATGAGAGTCAATCAGTTCAAGACCCTCCTGTAATTCATCAGCGCCTTGAGAGGTCGCTCTCCTTCAGGTCCAGGTCATGGACCCCTGAAGGATGGAAGTGGTAGATGGATGGGCTGATGGGTGGCCTCAAGGACTGAAGGTTACTGATGAACAGGATGACTGAATGGGTGGTTCAGCACTGAATGACGGGTGGTGTGGGGCTGAAAGATTACTGGGTGGAGCTGAAGGGGATGTAGAGGGTCAATGTGCTAACAGCATCAATATCTGCTGGGTCCAGTGAAAGTGAAGGAGGAGATGGACTGAAATCAATGGAGCTCACAATACTCCTACTGATTTTTAATTACATTACAACCTAATGAAATCTAGTCTAAAATAGTACAATAGTTCAACAGAGAAGATTTTTCTTTCTGATGATAATTATCTTGGCTAATTAATTAATTAATCACAGGGTCTGTAAAATGTCAGAAAAAAATGATAAATGCCCATAAGAGCTTCATTAACCCCAAGGTTACATCTCCAGTTTGCTTGTTTTGTCCAACCAACTGTCTTAAACCCAAGAAGTTCAGTTTACAATCACAAACTTCAAAGAAAAAGACCTTTTCTTTCATTGAGAAGCCTTGGTACCTCGACAGGTAAACCAAAAATTGAATTTGCACCATTAAAAGTTTGCAGAGTTTCATGTGTGTATATGATGTTACTTCCTACATTTTAGGTTTTTTTGTAGGGGCACACTCCTCTGAACTTCAACCTTCAAAACCGCTGCTTTGGTAACACACTCCAGATAAAAGCTCTTGCGGATAAAGTGGAGCTATACTACAGGTACATTTGTGCTGGCTGGCTTTTCATAATAAAATGTCCCAATTGAACAATGGTTAGGCATTATGTAACTCCCCATTTGCAGTATCTGTTAGATGAGAGTGTACCCAGCCTCCAGAGGAGATGAACCCTCAAACCCACAGAGACACAGAGGAGACATAGAGGCTGACAGGTGAATAGAGAGAGTAATATTGAAGATTAGCGTGATCTTAGAAAGTAATCAGCCCTTTGACTTGTTCTGCATTCTGTTACGTTGCTGTCTGAATTAACAATAGATTTATTAGAGAAGGGAAACTCTGTCAGCACAACACCAGTCAGCCAAGTCAAAATACTCCATGATGAAAAACTAATAACTGATTTTAGATTTTTCTCTCAGTCCTGAAACTGGGCTACATTATACTATACCTCCTGACAAGTACTGTCCTCTGAGGACCCTTTAATATTATTATTATTTTCTGTAATCATATAGACATTAGGACAATACTTCTGAAGAATCTGGATTAACTTTGTCCCCAAAACCAAACAAAAAAAAAACAACTTACAACTACAAAAACTTTCTGTCTACTTTTACTCAAGTGCAAATCACAAGTGCAAACACTGTAAACAGGTTGAAATGTCTTAAAATGTAAATTGTTTGCATCTGTTGAATGTGAAACACTGAAAGGGTTTGAAGTGTCTTTTTCCCTTTCAGAGCTGAAAGCAGTTGAAATCCATTGAAGCATAATTGCTGAAAGCATTTTGAAATTGTACTTCCACATGTAATTCCTGCAGGCAGTTGAATGGTCAGGTTGTGTGTCAGCACTGAATTGTAAAAAATGGAAGCAACTGAAATTGTGCCAGAAATGGTTCAAATGCACTGTGAATAGTCAAGGTGTCAATCTGTTCATCTTTAATTTGCCTGAAACTGAAACTCTTACGTCATGTGACAGTTCAACTGTTCTCTGCTCAAATTTCATGTGTCCGTTTTTGAAAGCAGCTGCTTTATTTGATTAATCTTATGCTCCATCTTATACATGTGGTTGTCCCTCACCTCTTAGTCACTTTGGCAGAATTTCTGCTAAATGACTAAATGCTTGTGTAATGATTTCTTGCTGTTGATAGCAGGAAGTCAGAGTGGTCATGGTCTGTCACCACACTGCCCATGATCTCACATGCTGTCAGCAGTCTGAGCTGAAATGTATTTTGTAGTTTTTTTAAGGCTGACAGATGGAAAACAAAAATAGTTTTTTTTTTTAGGATTGAGGAACATGATGGATGAGGAGTCAAAGAGTGATGAGAGGTGTTCAAGACAGACACAAGGAGCAACTAGAGGAGTGGAGTCTCTCTGTCTCTCTCCCTGTCGGTTCTTGTCTGGCTCTGACTCAAAGAGGCCTGGGCCTTTGATGAAAATTTGATCAGTAAAAGTACAGCTGGTACTGGCTGTATGCACCCTACTGGCAGGCTTTTAACGTCCCTGCCTGCATACAGATCGCAGCATGTAACCTCGTCTGCTGAAGAAAGGGAAGGAGGGAAGGATGGTCGCAAGGAAGTAAACAATGCATGGAGAGATGGACAAAATAAAAGGCTCCCAGTCGCTCTGCTAATCTGAACTAAATGCCTCAAGGAGGGAAGGACAGATAAAGGACAGACAACAGCAAAATTGAGGAACAAAAGATAGAGAGAGATAGCGAGAGAGAGAAAAAAGGAAGAAGGAAGCAGCGCATGAAGGAAGATATTGAAGGGGAAAATAACCTGAGAGAGGCACAGAGGAAGGTGACGACTGATGGAGGAAAGGAGAGGAAAAAGATATGAATTGATAGAAGGCAGGAAATGGAGAGCCACATCCCATGTCCCAGTTGTGTTGTACATACCAACTGTATACACTCATTCTTTATACTAATTTCAGAAATAAGTTATTTAGATTTATTTTATTTTTATTCAGCTATAGTGGAGGAATAGTGCACACGATCAACATCAAAGGGTTTTTAGCACAGTATATTTTAACACTTTTCCAAAGTGCACAAACTATACACTCATAACCATTAGAATGTAGTGTCGTTTGAAGATATAGACAGTGTTAGTAGTAGTTAAGAATAAGGAGAAATTGAAACAAGAAATTAAATAGAACAGGAACTAAAGGAGCTAAAACACAGGAGTCAAAGTAAAAAGAAGTTGATGGAAGGGCACAAGAAAATCAATAAGGAAGGAAGGGGAGAAAGCAAGGAGGGAAGGAATCAATAAAAATAGGAAAAGGAAGACATCAGGAAACAAATGAATGACTACTTTATCAGAAGGATGACAATTAGGGAGAGATGATGGTAAAAATGCTACAACAGAAGTATGGATTAATAGAAAGAGGAAAATAATGAGGGATTGGATGGAGGAGTTGTGAATGAGGAATGTGTTTTTGCTTGAAGGAAGACTTGTAGTACACAGAACAGCTAAAACAGAAGTATACCTTGGTGAAGAGATGTTAGTATCATGGGCATTGAGTAGAAATCCTTTGAGTACTCATATAGATAGATAGACAGACTTTTATTGTCATTCAGATTATACACCATACATATACAATATGTATAATCACTACAAGCACAGTAAAAACCTCAAGTAATTCCTTCATTAAGTGATTGTAGTGTGTAAAATTCAAACTGTCGTGTCCACGAAGCAACAAATCCTCGCTGTGATAGTCTTGCTTTTTTTTCCTTTTAAATTTGCCACTCTTCATTATAGGAGGAGGTTTTCATCATTGCCAGACCCTTATCCCTGAATGATTATAATGAACAGCAATGATGATGCTTGATTGTGATGAAAACTAATCCCAATCTCCTTTAGTTGTCTCTGACAGAGTAATCTGGTGATGGCGGGGATGAGTGTCCCAGCTGCTTCCCTCATCCCTTAGAACAACCGAGATTAAAGAGAAAATCCTGTCAGTGGTTAACCAGAGCAGGGGTTTGATTCTCAGGTGTCTTCCAAACCTCCTTTAGACACACAGGCAATTAGAGCTGAAGTTTAGCAGCAAAGTATATCCAGTGCATTTAGGAGGGTGAGCTGTAAAGATAATTGAAAATAATCCCATTGTCTGTATTGATTGATGTATTTATTGATTTTTGGTAAAATTCCACTGAGTGACTTGAAAGCTGAGGATGTCAGTGCTGCTCTTCACTGATCTTGATTCAGCCAGGCCATAACAGGATAGAAAACAGACAGAGACAGTGTAAGTATTTGATTTATTTGACATCATGTAACCTGTAGCTATTAGACACAAGTACAAGGAGACTTCACTTCAGAAATACTCTTTTGTTTCCTTCTTTAAGCTTGAGACTAGTCTGAATTCTTGAAGAAAGGTAGCCATGTGTACAGCTAATGTTTGGACTCAGACTACCTTTCAGTTCAGTTCCATTCAGTTTTCTTTATATAGGACCAGACCTTAACAAGGTACTTCTCATTTAAAGTAAGTCTAGACTGTTGTCTTTATATTATTTCAATCATTCCCTCATGAACAATCACTCAAATCAATCGAATTCCATACTGACGTGTTCAAACTGACACCCGTGATTAAAAGATGCGTTTGGATTTTTCAAGTCAACTTAATATAGGCTAAAACTCACATGTCATGTAGAGTTACTGGTTACTGTAATTAGTCTTCTGGCTGTGAACAGATACTTGTTGTATAGCAACTATTACTGTCAGAAAAGGGGGAACAAACTCCACAGTCTCCACCACAGCAAATGACGCATCACGACTTAAGTTAGTCTATTGAAGTGGGTATTTTTTAATGGTGTTTTTAGTACAAATGTCCTTCTTTATTCCTGTTATTCTGTTATATAAAGAAAATTGACTTCACAAAACACCAGCAATAAACCTACATTTAACTGCCTGGACAAAGCTACCTGGCTAAATGATACATATAAGAAAATACAGTATATGAACCATGCATTAGTGATATATTATCATAATCATATAGGACAACCCCGGTCCTCTGTTCAGCCAGAAAATGTGTGTATCAACACCAGGATACATGCTAACATCACTCAGCACTGTTGGTGTTTGTCTTCAAAAACCATCTTTGCTTTCCACTGCACCACACAGATCTGGGTTTGACTGATTTGGCTTGGCACAGTTTGGTTGTTATGTGGGTTTCTGTGGCCTGAACAACAGAAATTAGCTGAACTTTAGTTTCCCGTTGCCAGGCCTTGATTAATTTCCTGAAAGGTTTTTATTTTCAGTGATTGATCAGATGGCACCAGGCGCTGCACGGCCTGGCTCAGACTAGCACAGCACGCCTTTGCCAGCTCCCTCTAATAATTGATTGGTCTCCATTAAGTTTGCTTTCTCCAAGTATACTCACAAATCTCAGCAACTCTGTGATCTGCAATCAGGCAGGCATTCATCTTACACTTTAATACCCAGCCTTCATCATCAAATCATGCAATTATTTATTAATGCTGTTGTTTCAAATTGAGTGTGAGTGGATTGCACTGGGGATCCTTGAAGCTTTCAAAACTAATTGAGATTCAGACAGGGTCATTAAAGGATACTGGCGCTGCTGTCACCTAGACTAATGTGAGCTCATCAGAAAATAGACCCATAACCCACAACCAGGGCTCTAATACATGGCTGTAAAACAACAACTTCTCAGAATAAATTGGGCTTTCTTAAGCCTTTCTCCTTCCTCAATTACTGAGGTGCCCATCAGGTTTACTTGTCAACACCAATTTTTATGCACAATTCTTAACTGGGTCTGTTGGCATGTGATTCTGCCATAAACATGTTTGTCACTTTCCCAAATGTCTCTGTTATGTGAAAGTATTTTTCCAAGACAAGCATTACTTTGTTCTCTGAAATACGTCCACTGAAAAAAAGCCTTCTCCCATTTTGCTGCCTGTGTTTGGACACTTTTGCAGTCCCTGATGACAAGTGATACCAGAGCCCACAAATATCTCCCTGTCCACACAGTATTTGCCAACAAGAGCCTCACTAAATATTATTTTTCTCCTAGTCAGTAGCTTGGATTCAGGGCCAGTCTGGTTTGGTATGAAAACTGCATAAAACGTAACAAGAGACGAACCGAGATCAAGGCAGAAGGACTGTGGCCGACTGCGACGGACAGACCTACAAACAAGTAGACTGCTCTTCACTGAAGTTGGGAAACAGCAGGGAGTCGAGATGCATACATATTTTCTGATGTGATACCCTGCCGTATGGCTGACAGGGTGGTAACAGGGTTGAGACAGCTGCTTTCTTAAAAGATCAGATTATGTGGCGTCTGTGCTTCACTTTCTCACAAGTACTGGTGACATCTTTGTGAAAACTTTAACAAAGTTACAAGCAGCAGAAGAAGCTTCATCATGTTTGTTATTTCGATGCCCAGCTTAAGGAAGTACACGTGATGTCCACATGAAAAAAACCTTTCACACTATTAGTCCTGTGTAAGCTTTGATTTTTACAGCACCCACAGGGCTTCCTAAGCCGCTCTCCAGGGCAGAGCTCTCCCCAGAAACAAAAGGCTGGGATCACTAGTGTGGGTCAAGGATTGAACCAAAGCAATTAAATGTTTATTGTTCAAACAAATTGAGATAAGTTGTGTGCTGTCAGCAGTTTGAGGATGTTCGCCCTGGGCTCTGTGAAGTGTGAATCATAACCCAGCGTTTACTGTTAGCCCAGGGATAATGAATTATGAGTAATGAATAAATTGAGGTTAAGCTAGCTTTGGGCTTTCAGTAAAGTGGGATTCAGGTTAGCTTGCAGCTAAGAAGCAAAAGTGTGGAAAACCTGAATTTGACATTAAATCAGATATGATGTCAGATATGAGACTCTTTAGTCCACCGCTGATACTGAATCCATCTCTGTTCTTTTGTGTCCATGAGGCTCGGGCCTTTAGTCAAGAATAATGAATATGCCAGATGCAATAATGATTTTTTTGACAAATAAAACTTTCAACTACAGTTCAGTGGCAGCATTGCTCATGCCTGAAACATATTATACAATAATATAATTAAATATTTTTTAAAAAACAGAAACATAAAATACAATAACATAATTATGTATTTTAAAAAACAAACAATTTGAACATAAAATACAAGAATATAATCTGCAAAAAACAGACCCCACCCCCACGATAATATTGTATATTGCAATATTTGGGCTGGACTGTATCGAGAAATAACATTTTGGATTGTGTCCAGCATTGGCTCTACATGGAGGAGTAAAAAAATACCCATAGCCAGTTCCCCCTCTGGTACTACAAACTAATGTTGCTGCAGCGTGAGCATGACTAAGCATGGTGTCTGACGCGTTGAAATGTGTTCAGTCTGTTGCCTCGTTTGCCCTCATGTGCCCTCAATTAAGATTCATCACAGTGTAATTAGACAGACCAGATCCAAAACACACTGATGAGCCCGCCACACAAACCTCGTCTGGAGGTTTACAGTTACAACAGTAAAAGCTCAGACCAACAAATAAGATGAGTGGAGGAATTTTAAGACACACAAAGACAGAATGATGAGGTCCAGCTCAGATAATTGAAAATGCAGCAGGAAGAGCACAGTGTGTGACAACAGGTGGCTGGATGGTGTGAAAAAAAGGTTGTACAATCTTCTGTGATGTCAGTTTAAAGTACATTATTAGATTCTAGAGGCTTTACATGCGAAAGTATTTCCTGCGATTTCCATGTCTTCAAACAGAGCTCAAACACAGACAGTGAGGAAACAGATACCTCTTAATCTCTGGCTTGACCTGAATGTAGAGTGGATACCTACAGGCAGGATCGGAGAAACAAACACACGCACGTACACGCACACACACACATGCATGAACAAAGAGGCAGCCAAGAGCAACCCACTCTTGACAGACCGCCTCCTGAGAGTGTGACGTCCAATCAGACACCCATCGAGCATGATACACACACAACCCCAGCTCTCTATTTCCTCCATCCCATTTCATTGTGCAGCCACTGGATTGAGGGAAGAGAGGATATAGAAAACTGGATGAGTATTTTGACATTTCGCTGCACTTCTCATTCATTCTTCAGTGTTTTATTTTTGCTTTTCTAGAACAAGGCAGTTACAGACAGGGTTAGGATTTTTGATTTCCACTGAGACCTGTGATGTTAAAAATACATGCAAGCATGCCACTGTGGGGTTACGTTAGACAGACTTGAAAGCATCCAACAAATGTTAAAATCTTGTATAATTGCCTTATAAATACACACATTTCTTATTCACAAATATCTAAGCGAAGGCATAGGGCTCTTATGTAGATGTGCCCCCATTACCTTTGTCTCTGTATTTGTCTGCCTGTGTTCTTATGTAAATGCTCACCAAAGGTTCTGAAATTCACACTGAGCTCTTTCAATTCAGTATATTAAGAATTCGAAGTGTTTTGCATATTTCCTTCTCATGTTCTTGTGAATTCCTTTTGAAAGTCTTCGTCTCCTCCTGCAGTCGTGACACATGCAACTTAGGTGAATCAAATACTCCAAACTGCATGTGAGAGTTTGAATACATTTATCTTTGTAGATTGGTGACTGGTCTGTGTTTAACGTATGGAAGGATGAGCTCCGACCGCTTCATGCTCCTGAAGAGAAACAGAGGGAGTTTCCTCCTTTGATTCAGTTTTTTATCTTTGTAAGAATGATGCTGTTGAAGCTCAGGAGGCCTGCAAGGCTTCATAGTAAATTGAAAGATTTCTGACAGGTTGACAGAAAAGTGTCCAAACTAGATAAACTCTATAAGATGATTTGTGCAGCTGATGTACTGCCACTGAATGGATCTAAATCTTAAATGGTCAATGGATCTGCAACAGTTTTGATTGCTTTTAGTAATTTAAACATTCTCTGCCTACAGGTTCTCAAATGTGAAGATTTTCTGCTTTTCTTTGACTTATGTGAAAGATCCTTGGGTTTTAGGCTGTGAGCTGGGCAACACAAGGAATTTGAAGAATTAAGCACCTTGGGTTTCAGGACACTGCAACACGCATTTTTCACTTTTTTTGATGTTTTATGGGCACGGCAATAATTAGAGATTATTTGATTAAGAGATTAGGAAATGATTTGATCAACAAATTAAGTCCAATTCTAGTCGATTGATCCTCCCACATCTTTCCAACGTCAGATTAGGTGTGGTCCTGTGTCTGACCATTTCTGTGACTTTCTGAAAATGGCAATCCAACACCCATTTGCATTGTGATTGGCCAAGAGGTGAGAAAGAGACCAAGCTTTGAGCTGCCCTCTCTTTTTTTTGTCTCGATCAGTACACAACTTTCTGTCACAAAGTTCACTTTAAGTTTGCACAACAGACTACAACACAATAGATGACTTTCAGTGTTATTCAAACATGTCGTGTCACCACCTTCCACTGTGGCCTTTCAGAACAGTTCTACACACATGTGATTTCCACTGTGGTCAGACAACACGTCATACGAACCACGTCTTTTCTAGTATAACCCGTCACCACTTCTCTTTCCCCTGCCAATCCCTTCATAGTGAACAATGTAAACCTGTGATTTTCTATCAATACAGACACGCACACTCTCACTGGGAAGGGCAAGCTCATGACACAAAGCCACCTACAGTGTAATCCCATCTGTGACCTCTTGCTGTGCAGGTTAGCACTACACCCTGCACTCCTGACCACTGACAGCCCAGTCAAACACACACGGGTAATGCAGTGTGTTGGGTGGAGCCGACAGGCAGCTTCTATCTCCTATCCTCAGGAAAACCCATTCACTCAGTGAGAAAATTGGCTTTACTGGAGGGATGGGAAGAGGAAAACAACCCCCCCCCCCCCCCCCCTCCCGTCCCTTTTCCCCTTTTGGCCATCTCTGCTATCCTCCTGCTGTGCCCAAGCAAAGCGCCTTAGATGTCCACACACACTGACACACACGCAGCCAAGGAAAGGTTATTTGCTAACCGTAGAGAATGAATTTTCTGGATATCTATCTTAATCTCTTTTTAGACTGGTCTAATCTGTTCTGAGGAGAGCGGACAGGGCTGCAGATGGGGGGAGGAGGATTGAGGGCAGAGGAGAGGGAAGAGTGGGGTCTGACCAATGTCTTACACACCTCTGTCCTGTCTGTGTCGCCTCTCAAGTCATGAAAACTCCACTCATTCAGTTCCTCCTGTTAAGTTTTCTCTCACTGGCTTTTGCTGACTTGCTGAATAGGTTGTGATGCAACCGTCCACATATGAGACAGGTTTGAATTCATTCCGGGGGTCCTGATAAGCCTGTGGTTCTTGAGTGTAAAGCTTTTATCTGTATGGCACTCAGCCAACCAGTAGGGCTACAACTGGAAATGAATTTTTTTGTCTTCTCCACTGAATTTAAAGTTTAGAATAAAAAAAAAAACTTGATTTACGCTAAGTATTTTTTTTTAGCTAAATTAACATAATTCTAGCCACTTTTTAAACAAGACAAATCATTTTGGCCACACTGCATATTTTGTGTAAGTGTACTATGTCATTTTCTTGTATATATAGACATAGCCACATATAGGAGTGTAGTATTAGACACATATTTGCACATTACCATACTGTACCATAAGTACTGGCCTGTTAATCAAGAGCAGCATGAGGTTCAGGGTCGTGAAGACTCTCGGACTGTTTAAGTTCACTTATGCACCTGTCTTATTATGTTATATGCACTTCCTTAGGAGAGCATGGCACCAACTGTGTACAACACAACAGTCATGGTGTTCATGTATTCCCTCTTAACAATAGTGGAAACAGTTGAAACACTGTAGAACCCAATGTAAAACACTGTAACAGCTGCAACAATGCTCACATGAAATACCTATATACTTAAGTTTACATTTACATTTACAATTCTATTAACATTAACATTTACAATTCTATTTGCATTTACATTTTCACATTTGGCAGATGCTTTTATTCAAAGCAACTTACAGATGATACAATTCTAAAAATTCAACTCCAATAAGAATTTTTAATATTTGTCTTGTACTGTCAACTTAAATCCAAATTCAAGACAACAATATGGTTAAAATCTGTATTTAAAAAATGCTAAGAAAAGATTGATTATAGGTAATGTTAGAGTGTTGGAAGTCTAAAATATATATTGAATGAACAACAGTATTTTTACACTTTTTACAGTGTATGAATTATAAATATAGAAACATGCCCATGACATTTTCCCAGGGCTGAAAACCCAAATATGTCCCATTTACAATGACATCAAGTTAAATGAAGCAAAAGACTCTCATATTTGAGAAACCAGCAAACCTTTGGTGTTTTTGCTTAGAAATTTAATAAAGTAGCTATCAGACTTAATGTAGATTAATTTTCTGCTGATCCACCAACTGATAAATCGACCATTTACACCACCCATCCAATAATCTGCTCTAATCATCTGGAGACCTTGCGCTGTTTCTGTTACAGAGACAAATCAGGCCGTAACCAAGCCTGCAAGCGGTCAATTCTCTCTTTATATAACAGGTCAGCTAAGGCAGTAACAAAGTAGTGTTAGGAGTTTAGTTTCCATTGTGGCTCAGTTGGTTGGGTTAACACTGTATTTTCCATGCCAGAAACTTGAACTCTATTATTGCAACGAAGCGAGGAGAATCAAAAACATTCACCAGATTAGATTAAAGCAGTGAAAGGTAGCCCATGTCCCTCCTGTAATGGGTATAAACAAAGGCTGGTCTTTGTAGTGCCTCGAACAGTACAACGCTCACATGACAGCAACTTCAAAGGGAAAATCCAGTCTAAAACAGCTCTTCAGTTGTTCCTGGAGCCACAGAAAAGCCTGTCTACAGAGGCCAAAATGAACAAGTCACTGTCAGGGTTTGTTCTGTGCTGCTGTTATAACACAGAACTGCTGTTCAATAATATATGAGTGGCAAAAAAAAGGCGACGTCACAACTTGAAACGGTTGGTGTTTTCGTATAGAGCTGCATTTGCAATAGAGATATGAAGAGCTTAACTGGGACTTTGGATCAAAATGAGATCTCTACTTTTAAGTGAGAGCTACTGAAATGTATTTGGCAGCATGAGTTAATCAGTGTATTGTTAATGTACAGTAAAATTATCCCTAAAATAGATTGGATAATAAATAGACTAGCAGATTAAAACCTTAAAACCATTACAAACGGTTAGAGCTTAAGAGTTGTCTGTGAACACACTTACGCAACTCACACACACCCACACACACACACACACACCCACAAAGACACACATTAAAGCGAAAAGATGTGCGCTTGTAACACTGCCACAAGGTTATTATTACCTTCTGAGGCTGACTGACCAAAACCACTTTAGATAAAAAACTCGGTTCAGTGGATCAGCAGATTGAGGGGAAGATATACACACACACACACACACACACACACACACACAGTACATGAATTTTGATACTGTAAAGGTCATGCAATGAAGTGATTACATCACCGATCTCAAAAGGGATCAGCAGGTAAACGGAGCGAGGGCCCTTCACTGTGTGTGAACATGTGTATGTTCAGATATGTCCTGGTTTTTCATATTTTATCCTGAAGCTGCATTAAAATGATGCAAAGCACAATAAGTAAAGTGGTGATGTATGTCAGAAGTCAAAGGCATGACAATGAATAGAGATAAACTGGAGTGGATGGAACAATAGGATGTAACAGTGATGCAAAGGTAATAAGAGCAAATACAGTTTTTGGATGATATAAGGCAAGATAATGTAACGATACTCATGTTGATGAAGAATATGGGATAAGATAAGAGCAGCTTACTTCAAGAAAACACACAACACCACAAACAGATGAGACATTGTGTTGTGAACAGTTAAAGCTACAATAAGCAGAACGTACAAGTAGTTGAAGTAATTGTGTCTAAATGATGTTTTACCACTTTATGGTGACCTACATACACTTCAGATTTAACATGACAAACATGTTGTGCATTGAACTCCTGCAGACTTCATTCTTTATATTTCAAGCCATCTCAAACACTCACACACATTCACATATATACTGCCTTAGGATCCCACAGTGGCTGAACACTAAGGGCCCTGCCTACATTGTATGAACTGACAGTAACAGTAACTGACAGATTTGTGTGGACAGATAGTGAGTGTTCAGGATAACGCTCTGTTTCAGCAGTGGTTTCAGAGGTCAGGAGTTCAGAGGTTTTAAGGGTCTGCAGTTTCTTTTGTTAAATATGGCACTTGGGTGAATCTGTCTTCACACCCTTAACTATTCATGTGTGATGTTGGTTTTTTTTTCAGTCTCTGCTTTCATTAGACATTAGATAGTGTGTTCTCTCAGAAAGAAGCTGGTTTTAACACCTTTGTTTCTTGAATTTTGTCTGTAAATTCCGTTCCAGATGCCATTATATGCATCTTTTCTCTAAAATGAGTCTTTTAACTCTATTTTTCCATGAATCCAACCCAGTTTGTTCGCAGAAATTTTGTGCTGTAGATAAACTAGTTTCACACCTTTTGCTGCCAGACAATGAAAGTGAAGGGACTTTGCTCCTCACATGTAGCCAGATATAAAAGGTTCATTGACGTTTGTATCCATTATACAGCACACAGTGCATTTAAATTCAGCTTTGTAACAGCTTTGACCCTCAAGTTGCATCTAATCTCATTGTCCATGTCAGTGTCCACAGACTACAGCTGCTTGTAATGGGATTAGCCTCCTCAAAAGACAGTGAACTGGGTCTGTGATAACCCATGTATATATGTATATGCAAGCACACACACACACACACATACGCCTTTCAGTCTGGGATAAGTGTGTGTCCATCGAGGACCTTGTATTGTATGTGCTTTGGACCAGTCTGTGGCATCGTTCCTTTACCATATTATTAGTACACACTTGACTCCTTTCTGTCTCAAACACACACACACACACACACACACACACACACATATGCACAGCTAAGAAACACACACCCACTCACAGCAGTAGACTGCTTGACAAGGGGAAAATTGGTTTGGTCAACAGGGTCACACCTGGGCTGAGCCCCCCCCCCTTTTTTTAGTGGCTTACCAAAGCCTTTATCAGTGCTGTGTGTGTGTCTTTGCCTGCAAGCATGCTTGTAATTCAGCTAGTCGCGAGGCCCGACTTTGTCGCCTCCTAACAACTACACACACACACTCACTCGGTCAGAATAGGAACTGAGCCTTTCCTCCCGCCGTGCTTTGACAGGCTGTGTAATTGCTACAGCACACACTGCTTTATTTCCCTCTCACTCGCCTTTTGTCCAGTGTCTTCAAACACACACACACACACACACACACACACACACACACACACACACACACACACACACTGAGTACTTTCAGAGATTTGCAACCATCAAAAGGTGATGTTCATTACCACCAGAATCAGTATTAACTCTACTTCATGGGCTTGAAAGATTGATGCCGGTCTCTCTCTGCTCGTCCTCAGCTGCTCAGTTTCACCATGCAACATTCTTCAGTCATCTGTATATAGTATAGAAGGTGAAGTAACAAGAATTACAAGCCAAGAATGCTACACACCTGTCTACACATCCGATACCGCTCTATTCTGCACATGGATTAAGACATAAATATGCAAAGTCCTCCCCATCTCATCTTCAGCTTTCGTTGCTTGTTTTAAGCGTCCACAGATACATCTCGACTTCACCTATTTGGCATCCACACACCAGTAGAAGAGACACTGCTGCAATGTGTGGTGAAGCATAATGATACCACTCAACAGCCTATTTGTTGCTGAAAAAGTGTTTAGCTTTTACTTGACAAGGTCAGGTCAGCAAGACTTTTCCAGTTGTGGTGTTGAAGAACGGCAGAGATCCAACACAATAGCACAATATCACTGAGGTTGGGAAAAAAATCACCTGACAAACAGTATTTATCAAGACGCCAATAATAAGAACATCAGAGTCTGACACATCTGGAGTGCTCAGGAAATGCCTGACACTAAACAGAACATTATTGTTCATCAGTGTGAATGCTCAGATTTTTACCATTACAGTTGTCATTATAGTTAATGTTCTGGATGTGGACGGCCCTTAAGTCTGCGTTTACTGCAGGTCGGACTCAGAAACCAGTGTCTGGAGTAATTTAATATTTGATGAGCTTTAAAAGTTTTGCCCTGTTTGCATTGATTTACACTGTTTTGCCAGAGTTGCGTTTCCTGAACAGTTGGTGAGTACAAATTTAGACTGAACAATTAGTCAGAAAGGCAGCGGCTATGAGGATCAGACCTGGGTTGAAAAATAGCCGAATTTTCCTTTGACTATTTTTGAATTTTCTCTAAACAGACAAATAGTTCACAGATAATCATTGATTGAAACACAACCTCTGGTTGTTTGGAGGGAACCACTGATTTCCTCAGTCGTACAATGAAACCTAATGTCACATGTGAAGAATTCTCATGTTTCCCATTCAGGGCTTCCTTGGAAATTAGAAACCTTTGTTTAAAACCTGACTCAGAGCAGCAAAGCTCACAGTGTATTTCTAACATTAAATCCCAGCCAGGATCATTAATGCTGAATAGTGTTGTCTCCTATCAGTGCTGTATTAGAGTAATTCTAATCAGTTAAGGACTTCCCACAGACAACCAGAACGTTATCAACTGAGTATATAATCACTCAAAGTGCATCATATCCATCACCAGAGTTATCAGAGGTAACACTGCCTGCACTAGATCCATTTTAATAAAAGACTGCTAGATAATCATCCCTGTGTGTAATCATGCTATACAGTATATTACTGTATGTCCAACAGCAATGCTGAATTGTCCAGTGGCTTACTTACTGACAGTTCTACTGTTAGAAGCCCTGAAATGTTCCCAGAGTTCGTGTGTGTTGCTTTGTTTCTTTTTCGTGTCAGCTGGCCTGAAGGGAGCCAGGCTGCTTCCGAGACCCGCACTCATTGGACCTTATCTCGTTACCCCGCAAGGAAGATAAGGCAGAGAAGCTATTTGCCTTGTTAATATACTATCTCACACACACACACATCACGCACACATCATGCACACACACACACAGACACACACACTTTGAGTGACAGAGGAAGCAGAGCAAGAGTCTCTCCCTTTGCTCTCACATTTGAGTATTATCAAACGGAGGCGGTATCTAATCACAGATTAGCAGTTGACTCTGACGTGCCTATTGTTCAGCCTTCTCCCTCTGCTCGTATCTCCAACTTGTTCGCCTGTCATTCATTCTCATGTCATTTTTTTGTGTTATTTTAAACAGTTTTTGTCTGTTTTCTCATTCTTTAGTCTTTCTTTTGTGTGCTTGGTGAACACATAGGGAAATATTGGCTTTATTGTTAAATTTAGTGTTAATGTGTTTAATTTTGTCCTGAAAATCTGCTCCAACACAGTCATTTTTGTCCAATGCACAAGATGAGGTCTGATACTTACATTTAGCCCTTTTTGTAGAACTGATCTTGATTGCGTCAGTGGCTGAAGGAAATCCCTAAATGTTTGAAAAGGAAGGCGGCTCCAGTCGTGTACTGAAGAGCCTTCTGAAAGGCAACCTCTCTTTAACTATACGACCATTTGCATCTAATATAATTAACAAACTTGCATTGCCAGAGAACGGACCCAGCTCATTTCAGCACAATATTTTCGGTCTGGCCTCAGGGCCTTCACACTCACTTCGAAACAGTTCCAGCAAATGCTCTGATTAAAAAAACTATTGACCCAAACAGTTTCTGTTTTTTTTTCCCTGGCACAGAATGTGAAATGCCAACCATCTCAGCAAAGCACAGTGCACTCTTGTGTTTTTTTAATTACAGCTCCAGCAAGTGTACTGTAAATGTGGCATTAGAATGCAGCCGGCCTTTACTCTGCTCAGCAGCACGAAAAGACCAAGAGAGCCTGTGGGCGAGGCTGCGGGGCTGTAGGCTCATCCATTACGCTGCAGCTCACAGTACAGCTAAGAACAGTAAGCCTGGCATACCAGCATGAGTCTGGCATGGATAAGGAGAGGTCTGATGAGATTATGTATTTTTGTTTTTGTCGAATCAAAATAAATCTGTAATTGTAATTAACTGTAACTGTAAAACTGTAATTAATTTTAGTCCATCTTAGATTCAATGTCCTGATGCTGTAAATACTCACAAGAACACAAAATGTGTATTAATCTGCCAACCAAAATAGTCCCCACCAAACACACTATACATTGCCCAGCTAACCCTAACCCTGGAAAATTACTGTCTTTTTTTAAGAGACTGTTGTCCCAAGAAAACCAATAGCATCAATAGTTTTATCAAATTTTACCTTTGCGCAAGTTCAAGTTGTATTAATTATAACTCTTGTTCATTGGGAGGAAAGGAAGGAGTCTTGTGACGTTGCTGTAGAACATTAAAGTCCACAGAGGGAGGTTTTTGGGTTCATAGTTGGGTCCACAAAACCTCAGACTTTAACACAGGAAACCACTGTTTATTGCACATTTCCTACTGGATGTCAGTGTTGGTTACTTTGTTCCATATCCTTAACCACAGGTTTATAATGTAAACACAACGACAATGTAGTAGTTTTAACACAAACCATGATCTTTTTCTAAACCCCAACCAAGTCGTTTTTACATTTTAACCTAAATCTGAACCATGGCGTTATGAGATGATGAAATGATGAAACAGTGATTTGTACTGTTGTAGAAGACATAGCTAAATGATATCATTCTGTCAGTAGGGGCATCAGATCAGAAGATTAAGCATTGCACAAGTTAAAGTCCAACGACCAACAACATATTTTGTTGTTTAATGTGCAGGACTTGTTGGTTTTTAAAGATTTACTAATGAGCTTGTAGCTGAGTGCCACAGACAGGGTAGAGTAGATTGGTACTGAGAGATAGAACAATATAATAATGTTGGTTTTGGTATTTTTAAAAGATTTTTTAGTAGTAGTGTTAGGTTCCCTATAAGGTTAGGACCCCGGAGCAGAGACGTACAGAGACAGGAGAACGGGAACTGAAGACTTCTTTAATAATACGAGCAAAAACAGTCCAAAACAAAGCAGGCAAAAGGAGGCAGGAGGCTGGCTGGCAGGAGAAACAGAGCGACGGAGAACCTGGAGACTGGGTAGCCGGGGAACAGCATGCAGGGAGAGAGCATGGAATAATCTGGCACAGAGTGGGTGATGAACCGGGTGTTTTAAACTGGCTTAATGACTAATGGGCTGCAGGTGGGTCAGGCTGCCAGTGCTGCACCACGCCCCTGCCACACACAAGCTCTGCAGGGAAAAACAGAAAAAAGGGAGGGGGAAACAGAAAGAGAACAAAAAGTGCAACAAACAAAACATACAATTCAAAACCATAACAGTACCCCCCCCTCAAGGGACGCCACCTGGCGGCCTACCAGGCTTGTCCGGGTACCTAGCGTAAAAGTCATTAAAGAGTGCAGGGTCCAAAATAAGGGAGCGAGAAACCCAAGAGCGCTCCTCAGGTCCATACCCCTCCCAATCCACCAAGAACTGGAAACCCCGGCCTCGCTTCCGTACATCCAACAGCTGCCGGACAGAAAATGCAGGGTGATCGTCAATGATCAGGGGGGCCGAGGGGCTTCGGCCGGAGGGCAGAGAGGGCTAGTGGAGACAGGCTTGAGGAGTGACACATGAAATGCTGGGTGGATATTGAGGGACGGCGGCAGCCTTAGCCGCACCACACTGGGGTTAATGACACGGTCAATGACGTAAGGACCAATGTACCTGGGAGTAAGTTTCCGGGACTCAGTATGGAGAGGAAGATCACGGGAAGATAGCCAGACCTGCTGACCGGGCTGATACTGGGGGGCTGGAGAGCGGTGAAAATCCGCCAGTCTCTGGTTACGGGCCGCCGTTCGGGTGAGAGCTGCCCGGGCTTCACGCCAGACTTGACGGGCCCGCCGGAGGTGCGCCTGCACCGAGGGAACGGCCACCTCAACCTCCTGTGCAGGGAAGAGCGGAGGCTGGAAGCCATTAGCAGCCATAAAAGGAGACATACCTGTGGCCGAGCAGATCAGGGAGTTGTGGGCATACTCAACCCAGGGAAGGTAGGCAGACCAGGAGGCTGGGTGATGAGAGGCCACACAACGAAGCGCTGCCCCCAGATCCTGATTCGCCCGCTCAGTCTGGCCATTAGTTTGTGGATGGTATCCAGACGAGAGGCTTGCCGATGCCCCCAGACTCCGGCAAAAAGCCCGCCACACTCTGGAGGAGAACTGCGGGCCTCTGTCAGACACCACATCCTGGGGAATGCCATGCAGTCTGAAAACATGCTGAATGAGCAAGGCAGAAGTCTCGAGGGCAGAGGGGAGTTTAGGTAGAGGGATGAAGTGGACCGATTTGGAAAAACGGTCAACCACAGTTAAAACGGTATTGTTACCTTCTGAAGGAGGGAGGCCAGTGACAAAGTCCACAGCAATGTGAGACCAGGGCCGGTGGGGGATAGGAAGTGGGCGAAGAAGCCCAGCAGGAGCGCGATGCGAAGCCTTACTGCGGGCACAGACTGAGCAGGCAGAGACGAACTCCTTGGTGTCAGCAGACATGGAGGGCCACCAGAAACGTTGACGAAGCAGAGCCAGGGTCCGATGAAAACCAGGGTGGCATGCCACCTTGGAGGAGTGGCCCCACTGGAGCACCGGGGACCGAACAGGTGGAGGCACGAACAGTCGGTTGGGCGGGGCACCCTCGGGGGCTGGATGGTCCGTAAGAGCCTCCTGGACCAGCTGCTCCACCTCCCAACTGGCTGCTCCCACCACACAGGAGGTCGGCAGGATAGTGTCCTCAGCCGGATCCTCCACAGGGGAACAGAATTGACGAGAGAGGGCATCAGGCTTGACATTCCTGGAGCCGGGCCGGTAGGTGAGAGTGAAATTGAACCGACCCAGGAACAAGGCCCACCGAGCCTGGCGGGAGTTGAGTCTGCGGGCGGAACGGAGGTAAGACAGGTTTTTATGATCAGTCCATACCACAAAAGGATGAGTGGAACCCTCCAACCAGTGCCTCCACTCCTGAAGGGCCAGCACCACTGCCAACAGCTCACGATTCCCCACATCGTAATTCCTCTCCGCAGGGGATAGACGGCGAGAGAAGAATGCACAGGGGTGCAGCTTCTGGTCCGAGGCGGAGCGTTGGGACAGGACCGCCCCCACACCGGAGTCAGAGGCATCCACCTCCACCACGAACTGGCCTGCGGGATCAGGATGACACAAAACAGGGGCAGAGGAAAACAGACTCTTCAACTTAACAAAAGCAGCTGCTGCTGTGGGTGACCAAACAAAAGGTGACTTGACAGAGGTCAACCTGGTGAGTGGTGCAGCTACTCGACTGTAGTCACGGATAAACCGACGGTAAAAATTTGCAAACCCAAGAAATCTTTGTAGCTGCTTTCGTGTGGTAGGAACAGGCCATTCCACCACTGCCTTAACCTTAGCAGGGTCAGACCTGATCTGCCCTTCCTCAACCACAAAACCCAGAAAGCTCACAGATGAAACATGAAATTCACACTTCTCCGCTTTGACAAACAGCCTGTTCTCAAGGAGTCTCTGGAGAACTAGCCTAACATGTTGCACGTGTTCTGAAAATGAACGAGAGAAGATCAAAATGTCATCTAGGTACACAAAAACAAACCTGTTGAGCATATCACGCAGAATATCATTCATGAGACACTGAAAAACAGCAGGTGCATTGGTTAACCCAAATGGCATGACCAGATACTCAAAATGTCCCAGAGGAGTATTGAACCCAGTCTTCCACTCGTCCCCCTCCTTTATTCTAACCAGGTGATAGGCGTTGCGCAGGTCCAACTTGGAGAAGATGGTGGCCTGATGGAGGGGAGCAAAGGCAGAGTCTAAGAGAGGAAGGGGGTACTTGTTCTTGATAGTAATGTCATTCAAGCCCCTGAAGTCCACACAGGGACGAAGAGTCTTGTCCTTCTTCTCAACGAAAAAGAATCCCGCCCCCATAGGAGAGGAGGACGGACGAATGAGACCAGCTGCTAGTGAATCAGAAATATAGCACTCCATGGCCTCTCTCTCTGGCCTGGAGAGGTTATAGAGCTTGCGGGTGGGATAGGGGGCACCAGGGAGCAGGTCAATACAACAGTCATAGGGTCTGTGAGGCGGCAGGGACAAGGCACGGTCCTTGTCAAAAACCTCCTGGAGGTCATGATATTCACAAGGGACTGAAGCGAGATCCACAGGTTTGGGGGGAACCAGAGGACTGGAAATAGTGTTGGGGATGGCTGAGTGCAAACAGTGGGAGTGACAAAACAAACTCCAGTTGGAGATGGACAACGTAGACCAGTCAATATGTGGGTTGTGGAGCTCGAGCCAGGGAAGACCTAAAACTATGGGTGAAGCCGGAGAGGAAATAAGGTAGAGGGAAATAGTCTCCTGGTGATTACCAGAAAGTAACAGGGACACTGGGGCAGTGCGTCTAGTGACACGGGCCAAAAGTCGACCGTCCAGGGCTAGGACGACTTTGGGCTCCGGCAATGACTTGGTGGGAAGGCCAAACTGGGTAGCTATGCCAGAGTCAATGAAATTATCATCAGCGCCTGAGTCTACCAGCACCTGGAGAGGTATGCTACTCTGTGCCCATGCAACAGTACCCTTAAGCTTAACGCGTCGAGAGGGGGATGGAGAAACTGCAGAAAGGCTCACCAGCATCCCCCTTACGACTGATGAGCCAGGTCTTTTGGCCGAACGGGACAGCTGGTGAGGACATGACCCGTTTGTCCACAGTAAATGCAGAGCTTGTTCAGGAAGCGCCGCTGACGCTCCGCTGGGGAGAGCCTCATCCTCCCCAACTGCATGGGCTCCCCATCACTGGAGGAGGATGAGGCAGCTGGGTGAGAGGGTGGCACCAGAGGCGGACAGGAATCCATGGGAACTGGGGTGGGGGGAGACTTGAACAGAAGGGAAGGGACCTTCTGGCTAACGACCCTGTCCCTGCATCTTTCTCTGAGACGGTTATCAAGACGGATGGCTAAGGAAATAAGTTCCTCTAAAGAGGAGGTCTCATCCCGAGCAGCTAGCTCATCCTTAAGTTCTTCACTTAACCCACGTCGAAAAACCCCCTGTAAGGCCCTCTCATCCCACCCACTTTCAGCCGCGAGAATGCGGAAGTCTACAGAGTAATCTGCGACTGAGAGAGATCCCTGGCGCAAGGAGAGAAGTCTATTACCGGCTTCCCTACCCTGAAGAGGATGGTCAAAAACTCGACGAAATTCGTCACTGAACAACTGGAAAGACTGCCAGGATGGTGAGCCAGCTTTAGCCATGGCCACAGCCCATGCAGATGCCTTCCCAGAAAGTAAGCTACAAACAAAGGCTATCTTCGACTTTTCCGAGGAATAGGTTAACGGCTGCTGGTCAAATACTAGAGAACACTGGTGGAGAAACTGACTACATGACCCTAAACCACCTGAGTACCTGTCTGGAGTGGGGATAAAGGGCTCACGGGGATGACTGGGCAGGGTAGATGAAACAGCTGGAGCAGGAGAAACAACAGGAGGATCCTGGGTAGGAGCTGGAGGTGGCAGTGTGGAAAGCTGAGCGGAGACCTGGTTCAAACGGTTGTCCAGCCGAGTAATACTTGCGGTCAAATGGAGTAGTCTGTCCATAATTTCGCTGAGGGCACTCTCATGTTGCCCAACACAAACTCCTTGCGCAGTGAGGGCTTGTCTTACCCTCTCCATCTCTGCGGGGTCCATACTTGGCCAGATTATTCTGTTAGGTTCCCTATAAGGTTAGGACCCCGGAGCAGAGACGTACAGAGACAGGAGAACGGGAACTGAAGACTTCTTTAATAATACGAGCAAAAACAGTCCAAAACAAAGCAGGCAAAAGGAGGCAGGAGGCTGGCTGGCAGGAGAAACAGAGCGACGGAGAACCTGGAGACTGGGTAGCCGGGGAACAGCATGCAGGGAGAGAGCATGGAATAATCTGGCACAGAGTGGGTGATGAACCGGGTGTTTTAAACTGGCTTAATGACTAATGGGCTGCAGGTGGGTCAGGCTGCCAGTGCTGCACCACGCCCCTGCCACACACAAGCTCTGCAGGGAAAAACAGAAAAAAGGGAGGGGGAAACAGAAAGAGAACAAAAAGTGCAACAAACAAAACATACAATTCAAAACCATAACAAGTAGAGCAGATAAAGTCAGCCTTCTACTTTAAGTTCTCTTATCTCGCTTGTAATTAAATCTACTGTTTATATAAAGAGCATTGAACAAGTTAGTTTCTTTTTTTGTATTATTGATGAACTCTTGATGCATATGTAGAAAGTTATGAATCACTTTATGCAACAGTACAAACCAAACACATTTTTCTTTGAATTCAACAGTGCACATCTCTCTCTGACCTCAGTTGTTGCTCTAGACACAAAGCTCTTCAGGTCAGCTCAGACTCGTGTCTCTGTCCATATTGTTTTACTGTGAGACAAAAAAAAAATCCCAAATATCAGTGGGTGAAAGTGCGCCATGCCCTGCGGCTCACTGCTCAATATTAATGCCCAGTGCCGGCTGCGTGCCTCCTAACTCTTCAACAGGCAACTCGCTGCTCTGTGGGACTTACAGTCCAATTACATCAGCTGTCTCCCAGGCTTTGTTACCAGGCTTCTGTGAGTCTGTGTGTACATCTTTACATCTGTGTATGTGCAGTAGCTGAAGTCCCCTCTGATGTCTTTTTGATGTTAGACTGGTGCTTTTAAGGGCTAATACAGCATGCCTGTCTTGCTATCATGTCTATCCTGGCTTTGAAAAAGAAGGAAAAGTTAGTGTGCATGTATCTCAGTATGTGTGTGCCGTCTAGCTGTGGAGATCTGAGGGTTTTTTGTTTTTTTTTGCAGACAGCAGTTTGACAGGTAGCTTTGTTTAACACTTGTGCTACACACCGCCTTAAAGGTCTTTGTTCTCTACTCAGCTTGTCTGTCTGGCTGCCTCTCTTCCTAACAGCTCCTCTGTTTTTTTGTTTTCCACAACACAACCTTTTGATTTTTAACCAGACTTAGCTGCTTGAGTCTCTCTCTGTTTCTCGTCCTACCTGTTTATAGCATTTGTTTATTAAAGTTCTCCCATTACTGTAGATGCTAATGAGTAATAGGTCATCCTGACCTGATCTTAAAGCTGCACTGGTTCATATGTTTATATTCACGATGAGTCAAAAGACAATACTTCAGTCCATCTCATCTCTATAGAGCATTTTAGCGTCTTTAGGCTCATTGTTTTGGTTCTGTGACCCATAGTTTAACATCCTTGGTCCATTGTCACCGCTCTCATCGACCATGTTTTCAGCAGCAGCATGTAGCCGCAATATTCAGCAAAAAGATCATAGACTCACTGTACATCACCTGCTCAGCACCAAACACTGACTCAACATTAGCATCTAGTGGAGCGCCGCCACATGCAGACGTTCCTGCATGCACTCGCCTTAACGCCGCTGCCGTCCATCAATCATCATCCTTTTCAAAGCTCCACACAGTCTGCCGATGACAGAAGGGTAGACGGCCCCTTCTCCTTGGCCTGGTGATCTTTACACTGTCTCTTGCTCCGATTGCCCCCTTTCCCCTCACCTCTACATCTTTCCCTTGCTCTGTGCACAAACACAAATGCTCCCTATTGCTGATTGGCTGGAACTGTCGGTCTGGGCCGCTATGTTTATTTCCCATATTCACTGAATTTGAGTCTTTAAGATTATAATCACTTACTGCACCTTTAATGCTTCTGGTCTGTCTTTGCTAACACCTTCGTTATATCAACTTTATAAGGTGATAATATGTCAAAGTTGTGTTTACTGCCTGTCCTGCTGCCTTGAAGTGGACAAAATAATCAGTTAACCTGTAGAAATGTTTCAAAGGAATATTGTACAATTCTTTTTCTTAATTGACTTTGAACCTACGCAGGTATCCCTTTGCTGTTTTACATTTTAATGTATGTTTTTTAGCATTTTTATAAGACTTCTTTTTTTAATATATTTGTTTTTACTCCATTTACCGTATTTATTTCATGAATTGAAGTCACACTGTTGTTTTGTAACTGTAATAAAATCTTTTTCAACTGTTACGCACTCAGGCAATGTCCCTTGGTGACATGTGGATGTGTTGCCAATTAAAAGTAAATCCCATAGAGTTGTTGTGTTTTCAAAACAGCCAGAAGGAAGAGACATAAACTTATTTAAGCCATGTTGATTCTGTTGCTTTTTTGTCTGAATTCAGCACCGTCTAGACAAAAATGATTCTCTGTAGACTCTCACTCTGTCATTTGTCAGATTCTGCTGTTAGAACAAAAACTACATGTGTTTTTTTTGTTTTTTTTGGCACTTTTTTTTTTTTGGAAGATATTTGGATTCCTCACAAAAAGACGAAACTCCCCAAGTGACATCTTCCTTCTAGCGAACACCAATTGTGATCTATAATTTTGTAGATTTACATGGGAAATTAAAAGCCTTAACAAGCACCGAATACACAGAGAATCTTTTTCTCGTTTGGAGGAACCGCTGCACAGATGATCCAAACACATCCAAGCTTTTATCAATTGAACTGTGGAGCAGGGCAGCCCTGAGGCTTGAACAGCTAATTTTTTATCTTTTTTTATTTTGTATTTCATCTCCTTTTTTAAAAAAAAAAAAAAAGTTCTCAGTTTCTTTGCAGTTACTGACATTTGCCAGTGACTATGTGACATTTAGACCCCAAATCACCACATCAGAGTCCAACTATTCCTTTGGAAACTAGTTCTGTTACTAATTTGTCACAAATTAGACCTAAAGTTTTATAGCAGTTTCTGCCACACAGCCCAGCTCAGGGGGTTTCCTGGGTATCCAGCACTTCACGAGCTGCCTCCAGGGTGTTTAACATGCCTCATGCGGTACAGGACGATGTGGAAGCAGTGCTGTGGCTGCTCGGGCTTTGACACCAGTTTGGTCTGTGTTAGCTTTGCCAGTGGGAGTCAGATCAGGTCTGTTTACTGTCTTTGGCCTTGCTGAACTGTTTGAGTGAATATTTGACATTTCCATTCAGATGAAAGCCTTCCAGGGCTGCACCTCAGGCAGCTCTGACTCTCCACCGGGACACTTGAAGGGCACTTGGCTTTCTCTCCATCCTGCACCTGTTCACTCTGATTCTCAATCTATTTTTCATTTGTACTTTTAGTATGTTGTTTCGGGAAGAATAGTCTTCTGAAATATTCATCGCTGTTAGCGTCAGTTCATTTACTGCGGACTATATTTGTCTCACCACTCTTCCTGATAATTCCCTAAGTGGCTGCTGAAGTGAATGAACGGACATAAATAAAAAATCAGTTGGCTTCCAGTAAATAGCCTTCTCATTGTCTTTGCCAGCTGTTTCCTGCAAGCTGAAGTGTGTTTCAGTGAATCACAGTAACCTGGTGGTCAACAGAGTTTGTGTTGTATTAATATGGTTATTATGAGTGTATTGTAACCTGTTGTTTTCCTGATAATTCAGCTGTGTTGAGTGGGTTAACTGAGGTGCACTGAGCATTAAAACCTGTCATTATTTGAGTTTTCTTTGCAAATGATGAATGTGCCAACTTCTGTCTCATTATTCTTGGATGCTCATGTTTCCATGGCAACTTCTTCCAAGCCCATAAGTGCAGCCTCGTTAGGTCCTGACCAATCACAGACGCAGTTATCAAGTGATCCTGCATAGGTTTTCCTGTTCTGTGGAGGAATTTGAGGTGAGGATAAAAACTGTGTCAACTGACATCAAATAATCTTTTTATGGAACACAGCAGAAGTGTTTTCAGTAAAGTTTTCTCCAGTTTATCCACACTCAGTCCTCCTCTCTAGTTTATGGATGGATTGTGAGACAGTGAGTCCCTGAAGGCCCCCACACCTGCTACACAGGAGAAAGATGCCCAGACTCGAAGAGACACAAAACAACTGGTACTGTGTCTCTTTGAGGTGTTTTTGTGTCTCTTTGTTTTGCATCTTTTTGTAGTAGTTGTTTATATCTTTGTGATTAATCACATCTCTTTGTAACTCTGCATCTCTTTATAGTTGTTTTGTGTCTTTTTGAGGTTGTTTTTATTTGTTTTTAATCATTATGCAACCTTTCGTTGTGGATTAACATCTCTTTGTAGTTGTTCTGCAACTTTTTGCTGTTTTTGTGATCATCTTGTGTCTTTTTCGTGGTGATTTTGTGTCTCTTTGTGGTTGTTTTGTGTCATTTTGTGGTCATCTTACATCTTTGTGGTCATTTTAAAGTCTTTGTAGTTAATTAATTAACTTTCCAACAAGAAACAATAAACAGTCACAGACTCAAACAGGAGCTCTGGCCCGGGCCCCAGGACCCAGGACCCAGGACCTCCTGGGCCCTTTTATGCTTTTTATGCCCCATTCGATACCCACCAGTGCTGTAGCTGCTTGGTCAGAGCACACATGTAGTATTCTGTCAGCAGTTGTGTGTTTTTCCTTCCAGACAAAGTCAAATGTGAGCAGAGACACATAAATTCAATCACATGCAGCCACTTGAGATGCATCTAACTGTCAGGTGTGAGCTGCAGTTTGTCGAAGCTGGATCCAGACACTACGTGGAGATGAGCTGTTTAGTCTGAATAGATTCCCATTCCCAGACTAAATGCTTAATTGCACAAAGAGTTAAAGGACTGTTACAGAACATGCAAGATCCTGTGTGTTGTATCCAGTTTCACAATCTAATATTGTTAAGTTTTAGACACTTATCCACATGCTATAAAGCATGATGTTTCCCATCACCTACGCTGCTGTAGGCAGTTTTACACTGAATGCCACACATTGATATTAACTGTTGTATTGATGTTGTGATATTCTGACAGAATTGACACTTATTGTAGCAGAGCATTAAACTCAACTCGCTGCTTGTTGCTCACCTTGCAGTTTTTATCCCCCGCAGCACCATCCAAACACGCTCTCCTCTCCTGTAACTTTCCCACCGAGACCGCAATTTTCTATGTAAATTCACGTTCCTCTGTCTTCTTCATTTCCATAGCAGCGCTGTCAAAAGAGCTGACTGTCAAAAGTCTGCACAGTCAGCATAGACCGTGCCACAAGAGAGGAGAGAAAATATTATCAGGAGTTGATTCTCATTGCGTGTGTGTGAGCATGTGCATGTGTGTGTATTGATATGCGACTGCAAGAGCAAGGCAAGGATTGCTAATATTGAGATGAAGGATAAAGCCAAAGCATTTTCCTGTCTTGGAAAGCATTTCTACCTCTCTTGTCAGGTGTCCGTCAAACTGAGGAAAGGCTTCCAGCAGTGAAGTCAGAGATCGGAAAGTTGTGACATCCCTGTCATCTCCGTTTGATTGACATTATCTCAACAAGGCTACATTATTCTGCCACATGGGACATTAAGGCAGAGCTGATATATGTCGGCTTTAACTTTTAATATTAGTTATATTGCTGTATTTGTTATGTAGCTCTACATAATCAGTTCAGATACAACAGATTAGATGCCTCAGCTGTGAAATGAGAAAGTCCACTCATGAATTACACCAGATGAACAAGAATTGGATGTGTTACGCAGCATGGACGCAGGGTGTGTGAAATTACAGCAGCAGAAACACACTGGAAAAAACAAGATTGAGTTTAATGAAATACATTTAGTTTCATCTTTTTACAAACAAATGCTACACCCCCTCAAAAATGTACTCGTGTGTGGCATCACTGTCACAGCATGTCACCTGATGCCTGTTTTAAGCTCTAATCATAACATTTGTTTAATGTAGTAAAATAAAAGGCAAATCTTTGTAGCTTGGTTGAGGCCTGGTTTGCATTGGACGAACGGACAAAGGCAGGGTGTAGACACAATGACACGAGCACTGTGATGATTTCTTCAGGCTGCAGTTTCTGGTTGTTATTGCGCATATTAACCGGACAACTCGAAAGATGCACAAGAAAAGCATAGAAAGCAACAGTGATTTTCTCTATAATTATGTTTTTTTGCTCCATTAAAATCAATTCAAGGAAGATATAGTAAGTTGAATTGTTGTAATTACTGCATTGACAATAGGAGCTGAGATGAAATAAACACTGCAGCTCAGAGGTCTTATCCAGAGAGAAAAAGTTCTTTCTGACAGATATTTAGTAACTAACATTTACTTTCATTACTTTTTAATCTGGCAATTTCTTTTTGGTTTATAGTTTGTTCTTTAAAGCATCAGGAAATACTGAACACTGTCCATTGCCAGAGGTCATGGTGAGGTCCTCATATGTTTTGTTTTGTCCAAATGACTGTCCAAACCTCCAAAATATTAAATTTAAAATGACATAAAACCAAGAAAACAGAAAAAAAGAGAAAGTATCTAGAAATAACACTAGATAGTCCTCAAGATGAGAACATGGAGAACATGCTTTAGTTACAGTTATAACGTCTCTTTCTAATGTGATACTTTGTGGGGTTTTTTTCTAAAATAATCGATTAATTCTTCAGTTTATTTATTCGTCATCAAATGTCTTGTTTTGTTGCACCATCAGTTTGTTTTGATGGTTATAAAATACTTAGACAGTGAATTGACCAGCTGCCAAATATTATTCTGTTGATCTACTAATCATTTTATAATTGACATGTTTTCTCTGTCACTAGAGAGCAGGAGGTAGAGTCACACAGAGCACACACACCGTCTCTCTGTCAACCGCCCCCTCTCTCCATCATGTTCACCAAGAGCACACTCTGTAAATGAGGGGTGAGTGTTTGTGTGTGTCCTTTCGTGCTTTATCACAGCTGACAGGTGGCCCCCCACCCAAACACCCAAATCACTCAGGAGTTGATCTCCCTCTCTCTCTCTCTATTTTTCCATCCAGTCTCATTAACATTCAAACTGCTGGAGGGGGGGCAGAGTTTAATTATTTCAGACACTAAAGGTATTCTTGGGAGGCACACTCTGGAAAACCCTCTCCCTTTTTAACACCACGGTTACCCAGGAAAAATGTGCTGTTGGAGCGAAAGTATTCATCCGGTGCAGAAAACCTCATCACACACCACGAAAACTGTGGACGCAGTGTTGAGGTCAAACTCAGGATTTCCATACAATTCAAATTCTCTTATTATTGTTATTCAAATAATGCAAAGAGAGTGACTCCGTGTGAAGCCACCAGTTACTCAGGTAAATGTTCCACCCTGAGGCGTCCTGCTGGGAAACGCTCGTCTCGCTCTGAGGCATTTGTGTTTCACCCCTCAGCGTATGGCAGCCATGTTTCCTCCTGCTGTAGGTCAGGGTGATGAGTTCAGAGTGTGTGTGACAGAGACTCTGTTGTGAATTACACGGAGCACTTCCTTCTGCATTTTCTACTCTTTTTGTTTAATATACATATTAGACAACAAATGAGTTAATACTGGGCGCATGTTGATCCCTCTCCACTTTTTCTTTCTTGTATATCGTTTTCTTTTGTCCTCTTCTCTTCTGTGCTCTTCTATTATCTCCCTTTCTTTCCTTTCCTTTTCCTTTTCCTTTCCTTTCATCTCCTTTTCTTTATTTCTTTCCCTTTCTTTTGTCCCACCCTTTCCTTTCCTTTGCTCTTTCCTCTTCCGTCTTTCCTTTCATTCTCTCCTATCCTCTCGTCTCCTGTTTCCTCTCCTCTCCTCTCATTTCCTCTCCTCTCCTCACGTTTCCTCTCCTCTCCTCTCCTCTCCTCTCCTCTCCTCTCCTCTCCTCTGCTCTCCTGCCGTATGCTTTGCTTTAATTATTACTAATTTGTCTCCTCAAGCCTGATGTTTGTTTTTCTGCCACCCTTCATTCTGTGTTTTCGCTTCCTGGAGCAAGTTATTAAATTGAGAGAGAGACTGAGAGAGAGACTCTGATGAGGTGAGGAGAGGTGAGGAAAGGAGAGGAGAGGAGAGGCGAGGCGAGGCGGACAACAGCCAGACAAGAGCAACCATTCACACAACAGCAGGCTTCTTAACCACCGAAAGCTGTCACCTCCTCAGTATGTATGTGTGTGTGTGTGTGTGTGTGTGTGTGTGTGTGTGTGTGTGTGTGTGTGTGTGTGTGTGTGTGTGTGTGTGTGTGTGTGTGTGTGTGTGTTGCCTAAACCTCTTCAATACAGCTGTCAGGGCAGCAGCCTTTAAGCGGGCCTCACTCAGCTGACACCGTGGCAGGCGCACACTCACTTAGCCTTTCTCCAGTCGGCACTCGTCATTCAGATGTGCCTGCATGGATTCATTAATTCATGAAGTGAAATATCAGCACCCTTTTCTAATGCTACTTGAATTTGGATGGAGTGAAATACATGACCGAGTGTGTTCTTTAAATAAAAATAGTAAATTGGGACAGTTGTTTATTCCTGACTGAGTATCGCATTAGGTGTCTGTGCACTAATCTCACCAGTAAAGGAGAGAAACACATTTCAAACCTCTAAATGATATTGAGAACTTCATGATTTGAGATGTTTTCTTTGGTCCTGGTAAATACTTCAGCCCCACTCCAGTGTTAAAAACATGCTCATTCATATTATTTACCAAAACTTTAAAGGAGCTACGTTTTGCTATCGCTGCATAGCTAACGTTAGCATTAACTGTTTACTTACCAGTCTAGGAGACTGTTAAGCATTAAACTTCATTACTTTACTCACCAAGAGCAAAACAGCTCATTTAACTTATGATAATTTCAAAGGCATTTTATTTTAAAAAGTGACATTTTTAACTAAAACAATCAAAAAGCAGTTATTTCTCTGATCATCATCTGTAATAGATCAGATGACTGTGTAAAGATGTCACCTAAAGTAACCCAACTCTGCAGTTTCCCCTCAGTGTTACGTGAGGTTTAAGCGTCTTTCAGCTCCTTATTTTAGTTTTATGGCTCAGTAGCTCCTCTTTAACCTTATCCAGCACACACACACACACACACACACACACCTGCCCAGCACCAAACACGGTGAACATGGTGGATATATATTTCCCTCAGGACGTGGTGGAGACCAAAAAGAAAACTAAAAGGAAAGTGAATATTGGACAAATGAATGATAATGTTCCTCTGTATCTGCTGTCACATCCATCATATCGACTTCAAAAACCAAAATGTCACAATGTGCGTTGTGTTGTGTTGTGCTGATTTGTGTTGCCTCCAGTGGCCATAAAAGGTGCATCCATGTACTATGTAAATTTGGCTGCTTGAGCATCGTGTACATTGTCCAATTTTGTGTGCGTACCAGTCAAAGAAGTGGGAGCTAGAAAAATTAGAGCGAGTTTCAGGGAGAGAACTGGGGAGGAAAAGGGAGGAAGAGGAGGAAAGAAGATAAATCAAGTTTAAGGAGGTCTTCAGAAGTGAGGGGAGGTGTCCGTGAAATAAGTAGAGACGTGTTGATGAAGGGCAGAGGGGAGGAGGGTGGAGAAGAGGGCAGTGTGTCAGGATCCAGGAGGGAGGGGAAGGCAGGTGGGGGGGGGGTGTTGGCACGCGTGGCTTCCTCCCTCCCAGCATACACTGCTGTAATCTGGGCCACATGTCCCACAAGGCCCGCTGGTCACCCAGAGGCCTGGCTGGGTGATTCATCTTAGTTAGGAAGCTGTCCAAGAGACTCTACGGACTGCAAGACATCATCATACACACACACACACACACACTGCCAATGGTTCTGTGTAGAGAAGTGGAGCTGGAAGCTTGATTAGATGAACACACACATACTCACACATACTTTACATGTTAAAATCCTTGTGGGGACCTTCCACTGCCAGAGTCTGACTCTAATCCAAACCTACGCATGAATTTAACCCTTAATTCATTTAATTTGTCTTTGAAGAAGAGGGCAGGTACACACCTACACAACCTGTGTAGTCCACTGAGGCTCTACCATCACATCCTACACACACTAACCATAAAAAAAAGGTCATATTCACAACCTTGGCCTTATTTCTGAATGTTTGACCATCATTCATCTGAGCTGTAGCAACATTTCACTCACCAGCCACATTGCTTGAATGGAGTCCATTAAAAGAGCCAGAGGCTGTAAACACTGAGCTTGACAGGTGATTCTTGACCTGGGATACAGCAGCTGACAAAACAGTCCAGAACTGCAACAAACAATTTCTCTCTTCATTGATTCATCTGCTGATCATTTTTATGATGGGAATATCCATCACTGTTTCCCACAGTCCAAGGTGATGTTGAAGTGTTGGGTCCCAACATATTCAGTTTACTCACACGAAGTGAATATTCACATTTCTGATGCTGCAAACAGGACATTTTTGGACACTTTTTCCTTCATAAAACTACTCACAGCAAAAAAAAAAATCAATTCATAAAATAGTTTCATTTTTTGTCAGTCGACTAATCTATTAATTGGCTCATTGTTTCTGCTCTAAAACCAGTCTCTCAAGGCCACAGTCCTTATTCAGTCCTGTGCTCCAGAACAAGTGGACTCTAAAACTGAGGTTGTTTTGTTGACTGACATTTCCAAAGTCAAGAAACAAGTGAAACAAACCATCAGTTTAACCTAATAAAAAGTAGTAATGTGAATGTGACAACATTGGAGAACATTAAAAATTGTACCCACAGCGCACCACTTTGTTTAGTTGTGTGTGCAGGGAGTTTATAAATACAAGGGAAATTTTCAATTCAGATTCTATTGTGTTAACTATTTTCAGTTCCATTTTAATTTGTCTGGATAATTGGGGCACACTGGGGATTTGTTTACAACCTGTTTAATTACTAGTCTGCTGGCGTTGTTTGCTCCACCAGAGACATTTTTATTGATGCTGCTCTGGTCCTACGTCGGAGTAATTAATTACATCGTTGAGAAGTGTATTTCCACTGTGGCTGATTGGAGTGATGGACCCGAGTCTCTCTGTGAAGGAGACGTTCTCTGGATCCATCTGTTAGGTCTGATGCACTGTTTTTACAAACACAACTGGTTCACCTCTTCAGGATATAGATCATCTGACACTCTTGTTTGCATTGTGCAGAAGCCAACCTTCCAGGTTAATAGTTTGGGTTTCATTACAGTACAGAGGTTGTCAGTGATGTCATCTTTCTGTTGCTGTTTCTACTGTTTCAGAAATCTGAATCTTTATTGTTAAAAAAAAAAGACAAAAGATTTGATACTGACAACGCCTGTGTTGGCCTCGTCACATTGTTGACCATGGTGAGAACCAGTCTATACCCTGTGGAAATACGGCCATGTTTGTGTAACAGCTGCATTGACTTATCTGATGTACTTACTTCTCCTCAACCTGCCTCACTCACTTCATTTAGTGATTCCCTACAATAAATGTCACAGAGAACTTGCCAGGAACCCATCTGGTGGTTTTACATGTACCTTGATATATGAGAGCAATAATAATGGCAAGACAACAAGATTTAATCCTATTTCTTGTGAGAAATATGCGCTGGGGCTACTGGTGTTGGAGAAAAACTTTATCCTCTACACAAGGGGTTGGTCTACGAACAGATGTCGTCCCAGAGCCACTAAAATCTGATGTTTTAGGTGGTCGAAATCGTTTGTGTTGTCTCTCATTTTCTTTGTTCTGGAAATATCTTGAACCCTAAACCTAACCTTCTAATCCAAAGCTCGGGTTTCCCCTAGACCAAAATACCAGCCTTAAAATACCACACAAGGACGACGTAACTGGCTTTAATCTCTCTGCTTCATACAAAGACAATAATTACACACACAAGAAGAGAGGGCTTTACAAGGCAAACTCCCTGGTGGTACAAGTTGCATGTATGTAACTGCATCTTAAATGGGCGTCCTGTGGTTTGCCCTCTCCCTTTCTTATGCTCTCTCTCTCTCCCTCCCTCTAAAACACACACTTTATTCTCATCCTGTGGATTAAATGACTTTGTGGAGGACAAACACAGTGGCCCGAACTTCTCGAGGAATGAAAGTAGAGCAAATGTTCCTCCCCTCCTTCTACCTTGTTTCTCTTTTCATTACTCATGGCAGGAGCTTTAACCAGTGTCTTGTCTCTGACCTGAATTATCACCAGTGCTGTGGGTTTGTTGGCGTTTTTGTCAGGTGAGCTGTTCCTCCACTGTATCTGTGGTCTGTTACACACACACCTCGAGGACAATAGATGCTTTTTAAAATTACTGTTACAGTATATTAGATATTGACTTTTAGATTTCAAGCTTTCCGAAGCCAAAACCAAACTGAACTGATGCTGAAGCCAGCGATTGATACTTTGTTATAAAGTATGTTTAACATGTTTAAATGTGACCTTTTTCTTATGAAAGCAAACATTCAACAATTTAGAGATTCTCTTAGAATGACATTAGTTGAAGGGTGAGACAATTACATAAACAATTGTCAGACTCTCTACTGAAACACAGGATCCATAATCCTGCTTCTTCTAATAAGAGTCAAATGTATTCACGCATGGCAGTAAGGAGTCTGAGCAATTTGTCTCACTCAACTCAGTAGGCTGAATCACTGACAACCAGTACAATCAAATAGTACTTGAATATAGAAACTGATACAGCAAACATGCTTAATATTTTGTCCTAGCAACACACAAAACATAAATATTTGTGATAAAGATGTGGTGCAGCGGTTTGCACTGCTGCCTCACAGAAAGAAGGTTCTGGGTTTGAACCTAAATGGTAAATGGACTGCTTATATAGCGCTTTTCTAGTCTTATTGACCACTCAAAGCACTTTACAACGTGAGCCGCATTCACCCATTCACACACACAGTCATACAGCACTTACATCTACACATGGAGTGCTTCAAACATTCACACACACTCATACGCTGATGGGACAGCCATCAGAGGCAGTTTGGGGTTCAGTGCCTTGCCCAAGGACACTTCGACATGTGGACCGGAGGAGCCGGGGATCGAACCACCGACCTTCTGATAAGTGGATGTCGGCTGTGTGGAGTTTACATGTTCTCTTTGTGGCTGTGTGGGTTTTCTCTGTCTGCTCCAGCTTCCTCCCACAGTCAGGAAATGCAGAGTAACTGGTCTCCAACTTGCCAGTAGGTGTGAATGTGAGTGTGAATGATTGTTTGTACCCTGTGATAAACTGTGGACCTGTCCAGAGTGAACCCTTCCTCTTACACAGGGTCAGCTGGGATTGGCTCTAACCTAAAAGACTCTACAGAAAAGCGGTACAGCTAATAAATGAATCTAATAAATACATTTAGTTATTAAAAAGGGCAACAAAGATGAAGACACAGTTGAAAAATAAACTTGTCATTGCTCTGGTTGACAAACGGTGTAAAAGCGAAACTGTTTCTAACCTATTTTGACCTTCCCTTTAAGCCGATGACACTGACTGTATCAGATCTTAATTTACTACTGACACTCAATATCTATCAGGAAGCATTTGGAAAACTTGTGTTAGAGGTTGAATATAATTTGCAGTGACATCACTCGTCTTACTTTAAGTTGTCACATTATAGCTAAAAGTTCTGCACCAAGTGACCATGATCAAGCAAATATCCCCTGACTTATATAAGAAGGAAGTACATTTTTAAAACGTCCTCGGAGGAATGGATCTTTATCTTTAGTACCAACATCTCTTAATCTTTTGAGGCGAGCAGATATAATCACCTTTGTGTTCCAGTAGAAGAGTGTAGGTAATGGTTTTGATAACTCATTTCCTTCTTACCCAGCACGGAAGATGACGGCACAAAATTCTTCCTTCTGTCATTTTTGTCTTTATCAGTTCAAATATTATGCAACTTCCTCAGTCATCCCAGCACAAGGACGTCACAACATGGCAGCAGCTTTAGCAAGTCATAACAGATACAGTTCTTATTAAATTAATTATCATGCACGCCAAAACATTCAGCTGCTGACTCTGAAAAATATTGACTTGATAAACTGTCAGATCCTGGTTTCTGCAGTGACTGAGGTTAACACACACAGGAGTAGTGAGGTAGTTTGTTTTCCTTCCTCAGAAGTGTCCAGGCATGAAATGTGATTATCAACACCGGTTTCTACTAATAACATCAGTCACAAGCTGTGTGTGTGTGTGTGCATGTGTGTGTGATCCTCAGTTTCTGTATAATTCAGTTGCTTATTAAAGCTTGTTGGCAGTTTGCTTGATGGCCTTGGACATAGGGCGTGTTAATTTATTCTTCTGTGCATCCCTGGGAGTGTTTTTATTCTCCCCCTCAGTGTGCTGTTGGCATTATTAAAGGCATTAATCACAGGGATCTGACGCCTTGTTACGACACAATCCTGCTCCCACGGTGCAGCCCCAAAACCCAAAACACACACACACACACACACACACACACACACCTTAACGTACAGAGGTGTAATTTGATGTCAACAACGCAACCAAGCACTTTGACTTGTACACCCTGTATCTTGTAGGTCCTCCTGATGCGCAACATAAAATTCCAGTGTGGAATAATGACTTCTACATCGGCTGGTTTTACAGTTTCTCCCATACCTGACGTGGTCATCCTCGTTCCTGTTGCATTTTGTGTCAGTGCTGAAAGTTGTGGAAGTCTTGTAGATAGGTCACAATGTAATAATAATTAACCCTCTGATTATTTTCATGTTAATGTCCGTCTCATGTCTTCCTGTGGTATTGTAGCTGAGTTGTTTTTGTTGACACGCTCCACCATCAGCCCTGTAGAGCTTCTTCACTGACAGAGCCCACAGGTTTGTTGAAGTTCTGGAGGTTTTCTCAAAATGCCATGAAATGTGTGATGAGGTTGGTGATATGTATTGGATCATAGATTTTTATTCATGTAATATATATGATTAAAAATTACAAAACCCTTTTATTTATTAATTTATTCCTAATTTAGTTTTTCTTACAACTGCAGTAACTGGCCAATCACATGCTGATTATTAACATTCACTTCAGCTGACACATTTAATCAACGTACTTATTCTTTTAGCTCTGTTTTGGGCTCCACAACCCCAGAGTCTCTAAACCCTGACACACTCATTGTCCTTCACACAAAGAAACTTTTGCAAAGGCTAATCATTTTATTACAGTCTCTCATTTACTATCCACTGAAGTGCAGGACTTCCAGCCTGAGTCAGTCTGACAGTGACTGAGGAGGCCTGTGTGAGGCGAGCTACTGTAGCTTCACAGGAGCCAAAGATCTCAGTGAAAGACATTTGTGTAGCTGAGGTTCTGCAGCCACACATTTCCTGACTGAGCCTGCGATTCTGTGACATCAACAGATCACCTACGTTGATCTGATAGTTATTCCCCAAATGTCATTCCGACATGAATACCACCTCTCTGTTTCCCCTCTTCCCGGTTCAGCTCACAGTAACCTTTCCCTGCCTTTTACTTTTGAGGGAAAAGCTGTGGAGTTGCCACATTGTTTTGACGAGTAGCCTCTCGAGCTTTTTCTTCACAAATCTTTTCCTCCGCCCTGCCTCCATCTCTCACACCCTGAAGAGTGTTAGATCCCCCGGGAACAGAGCTGCCAGCTCGCTGACAAAGTGTATGCTACTGTACCACCTCTGAGCTTGTGTGTGTGTGTGTGTGTGTGTGTGTGTGTGTGTGAGAGAGATATTACTACACTGAGGGAAAGAATAATAGATGGATGATAACAAGAGGGAGGACTGTATGCTTGTAAATTCAGCCTGAAAACAAGTGGGAGTGAGGTGTAAAGGAGAGAAATATTGTTGACCCTTGTTAAAATGTGTAAAATCTGTGTTTGAATTGGTTTTGAATGGGAAATGTTATCAGTACTATACACACTTGTGAGTTTGAGACCACATACCAGCTTTTGGTTGCGGACTGATAATGGTTCTGTGTAACCACATATTTCATCACAGGAAAAGTTTGCTGCTCAGTCTTTGTGAGGAAATTCATTCCCAGGTGTAGCCAGAGCTAGAATAGGTGAACCAGGCAAGAGCAGGTCTTGACTTGAAAATGCAGCGACTCAAGTGAAGCTGGACGGGTTTATGAGAACGTAGTAAACAGTCTTGAGAAGTCTTGCTGCACTTATGTTGTGGAATCAGTCTTTTATGAGTGTGCATGTTCCAGTGCTCTTTTTTTAACAAGTCTGTGGATCTAAAAGACGTCGTTCCCTTTAGTGAGTTTCATTGTAAAGGTTGATGTCAAATCATTGCTTCAAAAAGCCTTATCTCACGTCCTAAACAGCTGTTTCAGTTTATTGACTGGTTTTAATTTCAAATTGAGACAATTTTATTTTTGCCATTTCTGTCACTCGTTGCTACAACAGCACTTCCATCACTACATCAGCAGTGAGCAACAAAAACAGGCTGTGTACATGTGGATTGCAGTAACTAACAGAAACGGACAAAGCGTCGTTCTGGCTCTCGTTAGTGTCCAGCAGCAGCAGCAGCAGCAGTGAGAATGAAGCGGCTGAAACCCTGGCAGCAGTGTCGAGCAGTCCACCACATCTTGGGCCAAATCCCATTCCATCTTAACTGCCTGACTAAACTCGTGCCAGGAGCCAAATATGGAAGTACTTCACTCCTACAGCCAACAAAATCAGACACCTAAGAGCCACCGTAACCCCCCCGACCCCCACCCCAACCCCTCCTCCCTGACTAAAGCTGCTACAGAGCAGTCCAGTCAGATATGCTAACAGAAGCTTAGACACAGGAAATCAATTTAAGGAGTTGTTTTTTTTAAGGTGCCTTATAAATAAAGTTTAGTATTATTCTAATTAAAATGGTAAAAACTCATCTTAATGCAGTTTGTGTTTTACTCTGAAGTTTAAGCTTAAGTTTTGTTACCTCTACTGAGCAGAGAATCATTAAAGCATCACAATGTCATCCTCTTTTATCCAGTCAGTCAGTCAGTTTAGAGCTGCAGAGAGACACTAAATGTTTAAAGAGGGAAACACTGCTGGATATTTTCCATGAGCACACTCCAGTCACACAACTTTAATTAGTCATGCTCAGTCAGATGTAGGTGGCTTCTTCCAGACTTCTTTATTTATTTTTGTTGTTAAGATAGCCCTAAATCCACTCTGTTAGAGTAATAAACTGGTTTTCAAATGTTCATATGATGCCTTTCAAAATATTCTAATCATGTTCTTCCTCTTCAGTCCCAGACTCATGAGTTTAAATCCCTTTTCCAGTTGGAATAGTTTCACTGAAGAGCGTCTTATAATTGCGTTTTTATACTATGTGAGTGACATTGCAAATGATTGAATGGGGTAAAGAATCTGTCATTTTCCTCATATTACAGATGGAAAACATTAATGTATCGTGGCTGCAGGCGACAACAAGACAGGCAGGGAAAGATATTGGCAAAAGATGACAATGACAAAAGGAAGAGGGCAGGAAAGAGGGAAAGTCTGGAATGAAGGGATGAAAAGAGAGGAAGGAAGGAGGGAAGGAAGGACTGGGCTACAAGTGTAGGCTGTAAACTTAATACTGAGAGGCAGATGTTGAACAGTATTTTCTAATTTAACATGGTTTTATCTCAAAGTTCAAGTTGTTGAGTCATGGTTCTGATATTGAATGTTGCTGTTGTGTAAAAATACCTATTTGATGCTTTTCTGTCTCTCTGCCTTCATTGTGTATGTGGAGCTGGTCAAGAAAATGTGAAATCCTCTTTCAGGAAGGAGAAACCTCTTGTAATGAGACACTCTGTCTTTCTCTCTCAGGTTTTCCGTAGGAAGGCGGTGGAGCTGGGCGAAAAGCTGCTGCCAGCCTTCAAAACGCCCACCGGCATCCCCTGGGCTCTGCTTAACCTCAAGAGGTAAAACACACACACACCCACACACACACACACACACACACTTCCTTGCTCTTTCTCGCACAGCACTCCACACTGGTGGTATTTGAGGCAGCCGTTCTGTTTTGATGGTTTGATGCTTTAAAGAGCTCTGTGGTCTGACGCTTGGTGTGAGGTGGTGAACACAGGCTCTGTCTGTTTCACTCTCGCACACAGAGCTGTGATGTTTTACTTTTACATGACAGAGCCGACTTGTCGGACTGAAGTTGTTTGGTTTTCATCCAGGACTGTGTGTCAGTGGCTGGGCCTGAAACTAAACTACGCTCAATCGAAACCAAACATTTCTGAATTCTCTGAGTAACTTAAAGGCTACAGTCAGTGGGTTTATCAATACAATGAGACACACTGTCGAGGGGTTGTACCTGGGTTTGATACTACACACATACATGCAAAAACACACACACACACACAAGATAGAAACAGTAAACCAGCTTGCCTGTCTGTTGAAAATCCTCCATTTCTGATATGTTGGATATGATTCGCTATGATTGATCACAGATTTCTTGTAGCATTGATCCATAATGCAGGGCTTTCCCGCTCAGTGGCTGTGCACACTAACAGTAATTTACAGTAATTTGGCATTAAAGTGCTTAAATGTGAAGTGACAGCTGTAAAAGATAATGTAGTATGGGTGTATTAGAGGATATGAAAAGAGATAAAAACATTAAAAACATACTACTACCATTGTCCACCGTTTTATTATTAAGTTAAATTGCAGCACATTATTTATCAAATGTCTTATTAACCTTCTTTAGGCTTTTTATTAACAGATAAATATGAGAAACCAAAAAGTAATGTACTGTACCCACTGTAAAGCTCCCCTCGGCTCTCTGGAGCTTTACAGTGGGTTTCAGTTCATTGTTTATCTGTCTGGCCCACAGCTTTACTATTTTCATTCACTTACCGCTCTCATGGCGTTGTTTTTGGCAGCAGCAGGAAGATTTTTTTTTAGCGAGGGAAAATAGCTAAAAAATAAACCCACTGTACACTACAGGCTCAGCACCAAACAGCAGACAACACAAGTTAGCAACATGTAGGTGAACATAGTGGAGCTTGATGCAGCTAAAGAGGCAGATGTTCCTCACAGGAGGTGGTGGAGACCAAAAACAGAGCTAAATGTGAGCAAGAACTTAGTTGAGTGAATTGAACCATATGTTAACTTTTATATAATACAATACAAATACATTTGCAATTATAAAAATAAAGATTAGATTGTGTAACAGACAATTTGTTGTATTATTTTATATTATTAACATCAGCTCTGACCTGAATCTGTCTCCAGGAAACAGTGGAAACAAAAACACTCCTGTTGAAGGGGGCACGCTTTTTATTCCCTCCATTTTCTCTATATCTCTCTCTCCCCAGAGACAGACAGGACCCTCAACTGTTTGTCAGTCGTTAATTACAAAACAGGTTGTCATGACGATAAACGTGCTGTAACAAATTAATTTTCTTTCTGTCTATAAGGGTGAATGGGCTCTGCCCCTCCTTGTCCCTGTCTCTGGAGTGAGAAACACCCCTGGGAGAGACTCGGTGTGTGTGTGTGTGTGTGTGTGTGTGTGTGTGTGTGTGTGTGTGTGTGTGTGTGTGTGTGTGTGTGTGCACGCACATGTATGTGGGTGCGCATGCACGATCCCCTCAAGCCCTGAGCAGATTGGTAGTGTTGATGACTTTACCTGCATGACTGAGCTATGATAGCTTGAAAGCAAACGCACACTGTCCCACATCCCTGCACACATACACACACGCACACGCGCACACACACACTCTCACATCCCTACACACACACACACACACACACACACACATATTCCCATGCACACGTAGCATCCATCCATACCATCTGCTGCAGGACTCCTCGCTCGTCTTGTCTCTGCAGACAGACTCAGGCTGTATGTTTGGGGTTGTTGTCATGCAGCAGAATGAATGTGGGACCAATTAGACACCTCCCTGATGGTACTCCGTGATGGATAATAATATAAACAATCGAAACTTCTGCACCGTACTGTCCTTCAGGTAGAATATCCATTCATAACCTTCTCATAAGTATTATCAATGCATCCTTCAGGACATGAACTCATGAAAATTAAGTGGCAATGTTATTTTAGTAGTTTCATCATTAAATGGTAGTTTTAGTCTGATATAAGAAGAAATATCACATATATCCACAAATGGCTTTTTGATCTTACAGCCTTTGAATGTTTTTAGTTGCGTGACTAATAATATTGTTGCTTCCTTCCTGTCTTTTGTGTGAGGATCTGTTGAGCTGGATGCTGAGCTGCTGCATATAAGTGACATTACAGAGAACTCAGGTTGAAGGGCCAATAACATGTTTGTTGCTGAAGAAATAGAAATAAAAAGCTTTCAGTGGTTGGATGATCTGCAGCATGAACACTCAGTTTCTTTTACAGAGACAGAAACAGATGAAGAGTTTTCATAAACGTGTAGTTGAGAAGAAACTTCAGTGAAGCACTTTAGAAGCAGTATGCCTACATAACCTTGGCCCAGATTGAAGTGGCATAAATCTGTAAAACACACAGACACAGTTGCAAACAAGGCCCAATTATCATCTTTCCCTTTATCCCCACTGCTTCTCTCTCTCCTGTTCTCCATTCCTTCATTTTATTTCTTTACACACTCTCCTGTATTCCCTCTCCGCCCTTCCTCACTCCCTCCTCACTCCATCTTACCTTGACTGACCCAGTATCTCCTTCTGTTTCAGGACGTCACATTGTAGGTCCACTCCACTCCATGGCCTTGTTCTCTTTATTCCCTCTCTGCAGCTTTTCATCACTCTGCCCTGTAGCTATCTGCAGAGCCCAAGAGGAGCCACGAGAAATAAGGGCACAGTTTAAAGCATATTGCTGCTTCTACACGAGTAAACCTTGTTTTCTCACAGTTTTAATTTTAGAGAACAAGATAAATGTCACTTCCTCACTCTGGTGATGTCTTAGCTACTTTTTCCTCTGAAGTTATGGGTTTGCAGTTGTGTCTAGACAAAGTAATGGGTCCCAAGGTAAATAGAAAAAGTAGATGTTGTATTAAAAGCAGCACACGTAAACATCATCTTAAAGGATTTATTCTGCACTTAAATAAATATGAGCTGCTTCAAGAGGTTTTGAGTTATGCCTGTGGCAACACCATCCTGGTGGTTTCAGTGCATGAATACGTGTTTGTGAGTATCATGGAAACCAAATGTCCCATGTGATGTTCTTTACCTCGCTATTGGATCTTTAAAGAGTAACTTAGCACCAGGCTGAAAAGCACCTTAGCTGCCCCGCCTGGTTAAAGGTTTCAGGCTGGGTTTCTCCTCTGACCACACCCAGAATCACTGCGGTGGTAACAGGCAGCTCCTGCATCCTGGAGTACACCTGCACATCACTGCGGCAACATGAGAAGTTCAAGCACTGGAGATCAGTAAAAAGATTTTCAGCAGGTGTTAAGTTACTCTTTAAGTAATCATAAAAACAGCCCAGGACACATAGATCTGAATCATTGCTTTTAAAAAAAATCTTAAGCAAACAATTCAATTGGCTGAAAGAGTGGACTCTTTAATTTAATCAAGATTTCACACTGGTCTGGGAAATCCTCGTGAAATGGGGAAATTTTCTGAAACCTGTGCACCAATGAGCCAAACTGATCACCAGACTGGTCACAGACCACTGTCAAACCAAATGTATGGTTATGGAGGCACTCTGAATTAGTTATGAGAAAAAATCAAAAGAAAACATCATGGGATTTTTTATCAGAGTGATCTGTGGGAAATTTTGTCTTGACGTCCAGTTGTTTTATGTTCAGAAGACACTTTAAACAGCCTCAAACTCAGCCACTTGGGAGGTCTGATAAATCAGGGGCACAGTGTTTCTGAAAGGATCAGAGGCTGGACTCACAGATCCATCTGCCTTATTTTCTCTCTCTCTCTCTCTCTCTCTCTCTCCCTCTCTCTCTCTCTCTCTCTCTCTCTCTCTCTTTGTATATAAACCCATTGATTGCCACTAACTGAGCGGAAAATGCTGCAAAGATCCGATTTGCCCAATTGATCTGCCACAGACTCTGGTCTCACCAGAGCATATCTTGTGACACTGCAGCCAGAAAGATAAGAACATTTGTCCCTGATTTTAGTTTCGATTATTAAAGTAAAAAGAATCACAACGAACTAAGTCTCTGACACGGCTGCAGAGCTTCCAGTGAAATGTTCTGTACAGACAAAACTAACCTCACCATGCATGCAACAGCTTTAATTGTATATGTTGTATAATTGTATATTTAATTGTAGGTTTCAAATGAAAGGATTAGATAGAGTTGTTAATCAGTTTTAAATGTACTGTAGTGTCACTAAATAGAAAAGTAGCCATTAACAGATTAAACAGCCAGAATTAACAAATTAAATGCAGCATTGATTTGTTTTTGCTGAGGGATAGACTCATAATTGTTTCCTGCTGCTTATTAGTAATATCAGTCGCACTTTAGTAGCTGAGTAATGATGAAAAATTATAGTGTTAAACACTCAGAAAGAGTTTTCACAAAGTAAAGCTGAACATTTTCACACATTTGTAGCACAGGAAACGTTTCAGTCCAGCTATGGTTGAAAATACAGAATTTATACCTGACATGAGTGTAAATAAAACATTGATTGCTTCATCAAATTGCTCCAAATGAGTGTAGAAAATGATTGGAACATCAAATAGTTGTAACTCAGAGCCACAGTGGAAATCCCACATACAGCAGAAAGATTTATGTCCCCATATGTTTGACGCTGTGCTTCGACAGGGGAAGCTGCAGCAGCACTCTACCAACAAACCAACTGCTTCCCCTACATCCTCTGACACTTTCTTTCTTTCTCACTTTCTCTCACACACACACGCACGCACACAAAACACACTCGTTACCCAGTTGTTATCTGCTTCAGCCAGTATGTCCCATAGCTCTTCTATTAACATTCAGGCTGATAAAGCTCTTGCAAATCACTCCCACTGCACTGCATACTGACTGGCCTTAATGGGATGAGACATTGTGTGTGTGTGTGTGTGTGTGTGTGTGTGTGTGTGTGTGTGTGTGTGTGTGTGTGTGTGTCTGTGTGTCTGTGTGTCTGTGTGTCTGTGTGTGTCTGTGTGTGTGTGTGTGTGTGTCTGTGTGTGTCTGTGTGTGTGTGTGTGTTTGTTGTGTTGAGGTGTCTGGGTCTGTGCTCCACCCTGAAATTAGCTGTTCATTCCTCTCTACATGCATCATGGTGATGATTATGTCTCACACACACACACACGCATTTAATTTTTGCTGTGTAATTGGCAATGGATGGTTCAAAAAACACTCAAACATTCAGTTAACAAACAGCGGGCTAAGAGAGGATGTTTGCTTGAAATCGAAAATGGCAAATAAATAATTTTGAAATGTTAAATGGTAAATTTCAGTCAGATGTTAGTGAGGTTTGGCACTGTTATATGACTTTCTGCTTATTGGGATGCAGGGACGCTCCACCTGGAGAAATAAAGACCTACCTATACATTATATATACAGCACATGTCTCCACCAACAGCCACTGTTACTACAGAGTAACAGTGGCTCAAAGAAAATATCTGCTCTGTAGCCAAACTGCTGCTGAAAGCAACGTCATCATCTTAATGATGCTGCAGAGTCCAAGCTAACTCCTCTGCTCCAGCTCTCTTTTCTTATCACACAGAAGAAAATGTCAGCTTTGGGCAGATTTGCTCCTTCAGCTACAGACTCTGAGGCTGAAGCAATCAATCCTGAGCTATTGGGGTCTTGGAGTTTGATTAATAGGCCTGGATGGAGAGTGGCTCCGTTAGCACAGCCCCAGTGAGGCTGTTGCACTGGGTGACCCTGCAAAGTGCCACTTTGTCATGCAGCCTTTTCTTCTAGATGTGATGGGAACATGAACTTGTTAATCCAGTGGACGGGTGGAAATTCTCTGCATAATCGAAACTGATGACAGTGTAATAATGTTCACAGCTACTTTAGAGCGAAACAGGGGAATAAGGTTGGTAGTGCCTAACAGAGGGATGTTCACTTTAACTTCTTTATCAGATAACAAGGTGTCATCAGCAGAGCAGAAGTCATAAAGTGGAATAATAAGTCAAATTCAATAGATGTAGTGTTGAAAAAATGGGACTAGCAGCAACTGATCTATAATAAGAGTGCATGATGTTTTATACTTAATCTAATAAATATGTACTAACATGTAGGCAAATCATAAAAAAGCTGATTTAAGAACTAGGGCATACAATGTAGTTATATAAATGATAAAATAATTGGCTGATTAATTGATAAAGAAAACAATCATCAGTTGGAGCTTCAGTGTGAAGTCCTGCAAAGAATACATCTGGCAGCGGAAAGGTCTGAAACAGATCAGATGTTCTGTTGTTATCCCATCTGCCAGATTTGTGGTTGGTCATCTGTGGACAGTGGTGTCTACACCTGAAGTTAAACAATACCAACAGTGCTGCAACAGATTTGTACACATGTAAAAATTATCCTAAGATACAGTGAAACCCATTATCATACTAACTGAGGTTGAAGTTATGAGGCTGGAGTCATAAATTTGGTTTCTCTAGACTCAACTTGACAAATATAAAACATCTTTAAAACCAATGACTTATGACTTTTGATTTGAAGATACTTGATACCTTACTCCAAGAGCAAAGATGAAAAAGTTTTCCATGCATTGATTTATTTGTGGCGGCTCACCACAATATCAACATGGACGGCCACATATTGATTTTCTATTTTATCATTTGTGGTCGCGCTGCTTCTCTTTCCACTGCTCCACTCCCTGCTGAGGGTGAGGCTGCATACTACACACACACACGCACGCACACATGCACACGCACACACACACACACACACACACACACACACACACACACACACACACACTTGTACTTCTATCTTTGACATAATGCATTCCCTAGACCTTTACCCTAACCTTAACCATCACACCTGAGTGCCTAACCTTAACCCTGACCCTAACCTAAACCTAAACCTAATTCTAACCATAACTCTAAAACCTAGTCTTAACCCTCAAAATGTGATTTGAAGGTGTCTCAAAAAGTGAGGACCGGCTAAAATGTCCCCACTTTCCTGTTAGTAAAATACTTTTTTGGGTCCTTACTATGTAGCAATTACAAGTACGCACACACACACACACACACACAGAGCAAACAGCAGAGCAGAGAGGCCCCAGTGTCTGGACACAGTCAGCCAGGTGAAAATAACTCAAACTACGTAAATACAATAGTAAGTAAAAAGCCAAACAGTGCTTTTATCACACCACCTGTTCAACAATGTATGTAGAGGAGCGATATTTTCAACTGCTATGTCAGTCACACAACCACAGCAGTGGCTGGTTAGGCTAATAGCAAATTGTTCGCTGAAGCTAAAAGCTGTCTGTATCTGGTCTGACTGATTCTGATTTGCCAGGAATTTTAAAATGAGACGGATTCTTGTAAACTGAGCTACTGAGCAGTGGTACCTGCAGGCTGAATCACAGCAGCAGCAGAGGGAAGAGGACAGAGGAAAGGAGGGAGGACTGATGCTGACTCATGTCTGAGTTCATCATTCTCTCTAAACTTCACTCAGTGTTGTGATGTCTTGTGATATGTTTGTAATTTTAATGACATTTTAGATTTCGTTCCAGCGACGTTATTGAGTTTATAGTGACTTTGCTATTGTGAACATTTGTGTTCTGCTCTGGAAACAGTATTTAGTTGTATTTAAAATATAAACCAATTCTAATCCTGTTTTCCTTTTATTCTTTTTTCAAAATGATTATTAAAAAAACATTATTCTTTAGAAATGAAAAAATCTGTAACAGTCTGAGCTGGGCTGATAATAGTGTGTTTGACAGCAAATCACAGTTTAAATCCCTTCACTTTGAGCCTTGTTTAACCAGTATTACTTGGTCATTATTATTTTTATGGAGTGATCACTCATAGAAATGTGAAGAATTACTTCCTTTCTCCATATAAAAGTGCAACTTAAATCATTTGTGCAGATTTTAATAGATACATAAAAGTTGTCTTACATTCATAAAAATCACTGTTTGAACTGAGGTCAAGTCTTATATCAGAACGCCTTATTTCAAACTCACTAACTCACTTTTGGCAACATGCATTCATGTGCTTCAGCAACTGAGTGGAGACTAGAAGCTCCTCTGTTCTCTGCAGCTAGCTTCTACTGATACCAAAGTCCTCTCTTATAACGTCTGCAAGCAAGGCATTTAGGGGACATCTGTAAATTGTACCTGCAGAAAACAACCTGGGTTGCACTCTCGCCTAGAAACAGCACGTGTCTCTGCATGCACATCAGTCAAATGCTGTACCACCCAGAGTAAATTCTCAACCTGTGGGAAACACTGCTCTATTTGAACTAAGAGCAGCAGCACAACAAACCTGTTCCAGCACCTGAGGCCAAACCCTGCAGTGGAATAGGAGCAGTGTGTCTCTTTAAGATTCTGCTCTCATCTCAAAGTCCAAAACTGCAACTAAAAAGCAGCAGACTTTAGCTGCCCACTTTCCCACTGTCACCATGTATGACAGCTGTTATTGTTGTTGTATTGTAGTTGATGAGGAGCACATTATGACTTGTATAGTACTCGAAACTCATGGTTTAGGATTTGGGACTTTACTTAGGACTTGAGTGGAAAGACTTAAGACTTATTCTGGTGGCTCTTGGAGACTTACTGGAAGGACAAAGGTAGGAACCCTAATACAGTAGGTGTTCTTACAATGGCCACAGTACACACACACACAGCATACACACACTCATGGTATTGATAGGAACCCAGTCTCATTTCCCTAAGGCATTTTTTAACAACAAAGTCTGGCATTCAGGCTATGCAAAGACTTCTTTTTTTTTTTTTTTTTTTTTTTTAAGTTCACACAGAAATGCACACACTCATCCCCGGCACAGCTCTCCTCGGCAGTAACCTAAGGCAGTGGAAGGCAGCCATGATTTAAGCCCTCTAATTAACTTACTAACTGTGAATCTGTCGCAATTCACATTTTCTATGTGCCCGGAGGAGAAGTGCGATAGATTTTCAAACAGAGAGGAAGAGATATTGAGGGAAGAAAATGAGGAGGAAAAGCGAGGTCATGGCATGGATGAGGAGGAGGACAGTGAAAGGGTTGGGAGCAAAAAAAGAAAAAGACAGAGAGAGAATTGAGCCAAAGTATAGGCTTCATCCAGCTGCAGAGCACAAACGAATTGGAGGAGTGCTTCCTAACATAATACCAGAGGAGTGTGAGAGGGCACATTCTGGTGTAACATGCTAATTTATGGAGATGGAATGCCTTTTCTGTTGTTCCAGGTTCCTGCTTTGGTACCACACAATTAAAATCACCGTTGTTGGCTCTGCAGAACGGACTGGAGGGTATAAAAACCAGTAAGCTACAATTCGTCATTTCACAGCTGGCCAGGCAACGGCTATAGGTGTGAGAGGATGAATAATAAAAAGATAGGACACGCCCCAAAAGGACAAACAGGATAAACAAGACGGTAGAAGTACTCCAATCGTAATTCACAGTAGCATCAGTCTGTAATGACCTATTTTTTTCTGGGTCACAGCTTTGGATCCATATTTGTTGCATTTACTCCTACAGCCTGTAGGTTTTTGTTTCTTGGTTTAAAAGCAGCAGAATGTGGAGAAAACATATGAGGTCTCATTATCTTGATGAATATTTCTACATTAAAAATACAGATGCTGAAATGCTCATGACAGATGTATGGGAAATGTTCACTTCTCAAAGGAAGGTGGCCGGGTAGTGGCCTGGATGCATCTGCATTTTCATTCTCTCACAGACCCCCCCCCCCCCCCCCCTCCCCCATAATACAAGATTTCATTAGCAAAACAATCTCATAAAAACGGATTGAAACAGACAGGGATTCATACGCCACATACCATAGACAAATAACTACACTTACCATTCTGATAGGTCTTCGAGTAGCTGATTTTGGTGCACAACAAACTCCTCAAAAACTCCTGAGTCTGGGTCTGACTGAGGCTCAAACTTGTGGCTGAGTCTCTCTGATGTTTCCTCCTCTAACATCTTGATACACACTGCTGTTTCACCCGTCAACCTAGCGTAAGCAGCAGTGGTGGGTGAGGCACAATGTCTGGCTTTTTTTTCACCTTTTTTTGTGAGAAAACAATCTTATACAAAAATAGTAATCATAGCAGAGAATTTCTAAATGGTTTAAAACATGTCTGGAGATGAATTGTAACCATCTTGCATCTGCAGTTTGATTTCTCTTAAGCTTTGGATATTGTATAACTGTAGAGACTGAAAGTGTATTCTTAAGATAGCCTTTATTAGTCCCACAGTGGGGAAATTCACAATTCTTGACCTTGGAAACAGTATTTAACAGAACTGGCATTGTAGAAGTCCCTAAGAAGCTCACATAAATTGTTTTTTAAGGGTTTCTTGCCCTTTGGCTTAAAAGTTGAGATTGAAAAATTGAAACACTCAAATGTCCTCCAGTAGAAGTGAATGGCCTGATTTCATATCTTCATGGTAGAAGTTATGAAACAGGATAAAATGTGGGCTCTGAGCAAATTAATTAAACTCTGTGGGCATGGCCGCCTATTAGCCAAGCAAACTGCATCATATCACTTCTATCAGAGGTGGATGATGCCGGCTGATCGCTTGATTTATAATGAAAGTTCAGTATCAGCGTTGATACATTGGTGTAAGCCCAACATAATCTCTAAAAAGTCCTCTAGTTCTAGGTCGCTGTAACATTTAATTAAAATTCCCAGCTTGGTTTGCAAAGAGAATTACTGAATGTTTTTCAGTCTGCTGCATTACATTACTTGTGTTTGGTGTAAAGCGTAGCTCATCAGCAGAGCATTTTATCAAAGGACAGTGTGATGATGGAGCGTTAGAAACACCACTGTGACTCCTGCCAGGGAACCGAATTCAAACAAACTGAGACTTTCTACCCAGCCACTTATTAATGTGAATCTTCATGCCCCTTACTGGTTTGAAAATGAAGCCAACTGAGATCACAAGAAAACAGATAGCAGCAGAAATCCATCACAATCTTATAGTAGATATCATTGCTTGATAATTTCAGCAAATAGGGATGAAAATCAGTTGAGTCTTCTGTCTGGATATATGTTCAAACCATCACCACTTGTATTATTGTATTGCAATATGGTCTGTAATACAAGAAGCTGTCATAATCTAAACTATGTCTTTCATAGCTTAGAGCTTGTAATAAGTCTCATTACATCCCATGTGAGAGAAGGGATGTAGAGCATGCTAGTTGTTAACAGTGCTCTGGAAACTGGGCCACCAGGACATCTGCATCCCCATTCAAACACAACACTGGAGTCCCATCAGATGGACTAATACAGTTGTATTGTGCCGTCTGCCAGTGGATGAATGCCTGTTTCCACTCCCAGTACAGGAAGTGACTGGAGCAACAATGAGTTTCCATCAGAACAACGCACATGAATGTCCCTCAGTAGCTGTTGAAACGGATTCATTTAGCCCAAAATGGAACAAAAACATCGCTCTGACCCATTGTTTTCATTGGGTTTACCAGCATTAATGCATCATTTCAATCAGAGGTCGGTCACTGTAAGCCGTTAATGCAGGCAGCAACAATGAAAGGTCTGGCTGACAGGGGAATTTTATTTCAAATTCACCCTCACCTCTCTGACACCTGTGATGTTTGCTGGTTTGTGTCCATTTGGTTTCCTCCCCAGCCTCACCCTGAGATAGTAACAGGTTTTATCCTCCTTTAGATTAATACAGAACTGGGATAGTAGTAGTTTATTTTCATTTTAATGCAACCAATGTAGTCCAGCCCTAAACTAAACTGAAGATTAATATTCTGCTAATTTATGGAGCTTCCAACGCCTTGTGTTGTTACATCTCTTTTACAAAGTCCACAAACACACCTTTCTTTACCCATAATTCTAACACCTATTGTCCTGTAGAAGCCAAAGTAATAGGTTCGCTAGATACACTGCTTCTCAGATACTCTGGTTGCTCATTAAGCATGGATGGCCAGTTCCTGAATGGTTTAGAAAATACATTTCAGTAACAAATTGCATTTCTGATCTGCTGCTACATTATTACATATGCCAGACCTCTCAGCTCGTCAGGCCTGCTTCCTGTCCCCAGAGTGAAAAAAAAAACAAAACAAAACTCACTCACTTCTGTTAAATACATTTTTTGTTTGCCACTGTCTCCCGTCCAGTTACATTTAGAACAGTTTATTTATATTTTGCTCTGAAATGTAATTTTAGCATAATTTCTATTCCACCGTTTACTGTTTACTGGACTGTAGATATTGAATTTGAGCACAGGATGACGGATCAAATATCTAAATCCTGCACCACGCTGAATGGAATTTGAATTTCAAATTAAAAGTCACAGCTTTATTACAAATGTACATGCACTTTGCAGTCAGCGATCCGACTCAGTAAGGTCAGTTACACAGCAAAATACTTATCTAATGTTTGCTAACATTAGCCACCGTGAGCTACTGGTCATACCAAGTAAAGCTAACTTGATCCACATCTGTTTGCACGAGGAAGATTTCATTATTTATTCTTTTCACAAAATGCATATTGTTGCACATTCTCGGTGTCTTATTTTGTCGATGTAGTTTAATAACTTTAATAGTTGTGTTCAAACAAGCAGAACACCCTGAACACCTTTGGGTTTTTCATTAGGCTCCAGGCAGCATTACACATTTCAAATAGTCTTGAATGTGTCTTTCTGAAATTTCCAGACACCCTGGTCAGATTATTAACATCCCAGACACAACGTCATCTATCTGTCTCCAGTATTATACTTTATATCTGCACTCCATTGGTTTGTGTCTGTTTGGTTTTCGTGGCGGCTTTTCCCTGATGTCTTTTGGTTTGTTCTCCTTAACGGGGGGGGGGGGGGGGGGGTTGGATAGGCGTCTGTTTGCCTACCCCACCTCCCCTCTGCCAAGAGAAAGGATTTATCATTCATCACAGGGTTTATAAAGGGATTGAAATAAGGGGATGGGCAGATCAGGTCTACGGTTGACTTTGGGAGGTGGAGGCAGTAGTACAGATAAAGAAATAATGCTGCGCTCCTCTGGAAGCAGCTGGGACACCAGAACATATTTATATTTGGGGTTTAAGTTAATATGACCTCATGTCAAGCATGTGACAATACCTACATTAAACACTGGTGCGGGTAATTCTATCCAGTTGTATTTAATTTCTGCATCAGTCTAAAGCGAACAAACACACAGCTCTCAGTTTAATAAGGGTCTGCAGTGATGGGATTTTTCCTCGGCAGCTCCGTCTCTGACCCTGAGCTCTGTCTCTCCGCTCGCCGCCTGATGCTGCGGTGGTCCTCCCTGTGTTTGGTTGACTTGATTAAATCCATGGTGTAATGGGAAACAAATTATGGCTTGTGCAGCATGATGAGTTGAAGGGGGGATAATTAGTATGTTCATCCACCTCTTTGAAGAGATGTGTGTGTGTGTGTGTGTGTGTGTGTGTGTGTGTGTGTGTGTGTGTGTGTGTGTGTGTGTATAGCACTTCTCCCAATTCACACTCCTTCTCCTCCCCCTTTTTCTCATTTGTTGGATGTCTCCCCTGCTTGTGCTTTCTCTGTATGTGAGTGTGTGTGTGTGTGTGTATGGGTGTGTGTGTGCAGTTTATGACCATGTGCCCCCATGTAGTTATTGTAGTGTAGACATCCTGCTGTGTGCTTCACAGTGTGGTGAATTGTTAATATGTATTCATGAGTAGTTACTTGAGGCATCACCCACCAGAGTCATCAGTCCTTGGCCTGGAAGTAATCTGTCAGTTGCTCTAATGATGCAGCACACACACACACACACACACACACACGCACACACACACGCACACACACACACACACACACACACACACACACACACACACACACACCCTGTTGCTAAGTCTTCTGTCCTTGTCAAGCACGCCAGGCTTCCACATATGGCCAGGGAGTCGATGCCAGCTTCATTGTCACTACAAGCAGCGTCAGGGGAGGGGGTGGGGTCCAGAGAGTTGTGACTCACTGACAGATACACATTGACAAAGATAGGATCCGCTGCCACAGTCAAGTGTGTGATCATAAATATGACAGGAGGAATGTGAAGGTTGGTTCAGTCTCAGTGTCATGAATGTACCTCAGTCTTTGTCTGGTTTAGGAATCTCTTATCATGACAGCAACAGGTGACAAAACCTAACAGCTTTCTAAAGTGAAGTACAGCAGTGTTTTCGTCGTCTGAGCAATTTTAAGAGTCTGAGAAAACGTTTTTGAAGATTTATCGCCTTGTTTCAGACGGTAGTTTCATAACACGACGAGCAGGTTTTGTGGTTTTCTCATGAATGGCTTTTCTAACATGACTCATGCTGTGTTCTTGTGTTGTTGTCCACAAATCACCTGTGGGTGTTATTAAGAATGAACAGAAAATGTTACACAAGTTAAAACGTGTTAGGAGGTGGTTCTCCATGTGGCTCTGAAGAAGGCCGTCAGATAATTTTACTAAAACACTGAGAAATCTGTGAGAAATCTTTTCCTCAGTTTTCTGAGATTCTTTTTGTTACTCTGTTTTATTCATGGAAACTTCTGTCTCTCTCTGCTGTCCTCTCTGTGCAGTGGGATTGGTAGAAACTGGCCGTGGGCATCCGGTGGCAGCAGCATCCTGGCAGAGTACGGCACACTGCATCTGGAGTTCATGCACCTCAGCAAACTCTCTGGAAATCCTGAGTTCGCTCAGAAGGTAACACAAGCGGAGGAGACGAGAAAATATTACCTTTTTTCACACTTGGCGGATGCTTTTACACAGGATTTCCACTCACACTTTTGAAGCGTCTGGAATGTCGGGGGGATTTGGAGAGATGCTTTTGTGGAATCACAAATGAGGCAGCAGTGACTCCACACTCTTCTCCTCTTTACCTTATTTCCCCACACAGATAGTATTTCACATTTGTAACAGTTTCTGGTTTGCATGTGAACACTTCACATACTTCACTGTCAATGCACTGCACTTGTGGTGTTTGCATTGAGCATTTGTGATCTATTTCTTTTAATTATTAGGTGATGAACATCCGGAAAGTCCTAAACCGCCTGGACAAACCTCAGGGCCTGTACCCCAACTACCTGAACCCCAACAGTGGCCAGTGGGGTCAACGTAAGTCCACATTTTCCTCTGTCTTTTCCTTTCTCCTTCATTCCCTACATGTAGAGTACTTAAATATCATAGCAGTGCTTGTGCTGAAACACCATCCTTTAGCTCTAGATGCTGTGCCAACCAGAACGTGCGCTCCTGCTTCTTGTTTTTATCTTCATATGTAAATCCCAGCAGGCTGTTTCAGCAGGGAAGCTAATGTTATCATTTACATACATCTATTAACTGCTGTCAACAATCATCTGAGAGACATTTCAGCCATTGTTACCTCAACAGATCTTGCAGTTAGTAAAATAACAAGATGACATATAAACACATAATTAGTCAGATGTGTCAAATATGACTCAGTCATACTCTAATCAAAATCATCACAAACTTTCACCCTGTGTGTTCATTTGTGTTGACACAGCCAGCGTATGAATTAGGAGAAAATCAGAGTCACAGCCGCCACTTGACATTAACTGAGCGTCACCAGTCAGACCTGAGGGCTTCCCCTGCACCTGTTCAACACATGCGCTGCTCCCTTTTCTGTTCCAGGGGACTCGATATTCCAGCTGCTGAGTCGAAACTCACATTAAAGCAGATTGAAGTTGTCAGTGTCTTTTTACTCCTTTTAATACAATGGACCATCCATATTAACCAACAGTAAAATGGGTTGTTCTTCTCTGGCTCTTTGGTCCTCCACTGGTTAAGGAGTAAACATTTTGTATCACGTTCCTCAAGGCTCAGCCCTCTGGCCTGTCATTTTCTTAATGTGTGCATATGCATAATATTATCTAACAGTAATCAAGCCGTGTCTTTGTGCCCTATTCCCAAATTTTAAGATTTATTTTGGACACAAATAAAGACTGGCTCATACTTTTCTTCTGCAGATGCAGTCAACATAGTTAACAGATGGTAATTTCATGCCTAAACACAATGTAATTAAGATGAAAATAACAGGCTGAAAACCTTGGGGTTAATAGTAACCTGGACTTTGAGTCTAATATCAGAAACATTAATAAAATTTGCATTTATTGCTTGAAGAATGTCACTGAGGTTAGACCTTTTCTCCCCCAAGATGACATGCAAATTGCAACTTGTCTAGGTTACTGCAGTGCACTTTATGCTGATCTTTCAAAGGAAACCTTTCCACACCTGTAATTTGTTCTGACGTAAAGCAGGAAAGTGCACATATCACTCTCTTATCACGGGCACTACATTGTCTCTAGCTCAGAGTCACAATTTTGAAAGGGGTTCATTATTTTTTAAATTGTCCATGAACTTGCCCCCAATTATTGTACATTAATTATCCCTTTCTACCATTTCTTGCTTCTCAAAGAGCCACTGACTTATTTTCAACTGCACTATAATCTAGAACCCAAACCTCCTGAATCAATTAGTCAGTCAATACAAACCTGATCTTAACTATTTTGATCATCAGTTTCATCATCACCATTCATGGTTGCATTTTCTCTGATATGAATATTTGCTGCTTTTCTTAACCGTCCGTGGTAATAAGTTCAAAAAAATCCTTTGGTCGTGCTCTGTTTGAATTCGAATTAATAGATTCTTTACAGTTTATAGACTGAATTATTATTGGATCATTGAGAAAAGGCTCTGAAATATTTAATGAAAAATCTGGCTCATATGTGTTCTCTTTGATTAGCAGTTGTGTAATAATGAAATGATTTGTATTCTGAACATTTTAACTAACAAACAAACTTTTAAGGCCGTAATCTCTGAAGACAGTGGCTGAAGATAAATCCAAGCTAAAATATGACCATTTCACATCGTTGGATTACCAGCGTGTTTAAATGGAAAGTGTTGCATTTCTTCTTGAAGTTATCTGTGGTTTCTGGTAACTTACTGAGGTTATTGTTTTTAAATTGAACTAGTAATAGAGGCGGTGTTGGAGCAGTGGTGCAGAATAACAGTATTCTGTCCCCTCTTCTTCCTCTGCTCTCTCTCCTCCTCATCCCTCTTTCCATTTGAACCTTGTTGATTCTCTTTACATTACTGCAACCCACCATCACTGTCACCACCTGTCACTGTCAAGTATTTTCATACTTCTCATGCGTGCTCCACCCCCAGCTCCTGTCTTTAATATCGCTGTGTGCACATACAGCTGTTGGGATTCTCATGTTTCTGACAGGTTGCAGTAACAAGGTATAATTTCAAATCCATTATCAAACTCTTCAAACACTGCAGCCGAACGGGTAATGATGATAATGATAGAGAGACTTTGAGTAAAAGAGGAGGAGAGATTGTAGGTGTTCAGGGAAAAAAAAGAACATATTGAGTTACAGGAGGAGTGATGTATAATAGAAATGTGATGTAAGATATAGTTTGTGAGAGGGCAGAGGCAGTAAAGTCTCTCCTAATACCAGTTGTCAAGTGTTGTCAGTTGTCAAGTGAAAACTGTCATTGGAGTAGATGTAATGAAAATGACACTGACAGGTAGCAGGAGGGAGGGGCTGATATCAAAATCCATTTTTCAACCCAGTGTTAAAGCTGGCCTCAGAGATTTCACCACCTGAGCTCAGAAGCTGGACTCCAGAGCAAACTCACAGTGGCATATCTCCTACATGTTAAACCATCAGGCTCTTGAAGGAGCAGTTCCGCCATGTTGGAGAAATACGCTCATTCACTTTCTTTCTGCGAGGTAGATGAGAAGATTGATGCCACTTTCTTGTCTGTACAGTAAATATGAAGCTACAACAAGGAGATGATTATCTCTTGTAGTCACCAACAGAGAGAGTCTGATACAAAAACCCTCGAAAACCACAAATTATTGTTTTGATACTTTGTTTTCTTTTACTTTGGTGACAGAGGCATTATATTTTTGGGTTTGTCAGTCCCATTCTCGTGAATACAACATCTCAGTAACACCTTGAGGCAACTTCTTCAAATTTGGTAAAAAACATTGATTTGGACTCAAGGTGAATTGATTAGAAAGGTGGTCAAAATATCTCAGTAACGCATTGAAGGAGTTACTTCAAATGTCCACTTGGAGGATGAACCTATTAGATTTTGGTGGGGAAAGGTCAAAGGTCAGGGTCACTGTGACACATTTTTGGCCATAACTCACAAATTCATTCACTCATTATGACACAATTTAACTAAAATCTCTAGGGATAAATTGAACATAACATTTTAATACACAGCGAGGTGCTAACTCTAGTTAGCACCAGGAACTAAACACAACATGAGGCAAATGGTTCTTCAGCCTGCTGCTTTTTCATTTCAACCAACCAAGAACTGTGAAGATTAGGCAAATTAGATCAATAATGGATTAAAAACAGACTTTGTTTGAAGCACTGTTCTGCATACAGAAACAGTACAGAACCATCACGTTCTTTGTAATTTATTGTTGTGAGACTGTGGCGTCTGAGTCAGTGGGAGAGATTGAAATCACCTGAAAAGCTAAAGCAGTGTCTCTAAAGATATTAGTATCTGCTGAGATTTTTTTTCCCAGCTCCCAGCTATTGAGCATTTCAGATTTGAAATGAATGAAACCTAATTATTTTTCATGCTTAATTATTCCAGCACCAATTTTATCTTGTAAAAGTATCATGTTTGTTCAGGCCAGTCACTGTTCTTCATAAAATCAGGGCATAATTCTCTTGATTTACACAAGAAAAGTGTGGCATTACATTAGAAACCCTTTGATCTAGTTTTTATTTTATTTTTCATAACCTCTTATATGATTCTGAATGTATTAGAGTCCTATCTGGTCTTGTTTTTGATGCCCATCCCTTAACTGGAGAGCTTTCAGGGTCTGTGATGGTTAACCACAGACCTGCACCCCCTGCTCTGCTTACCTTTCATTATCTGATGCTTTGAAATATTGAATAAAACTACTGAAAGCACATCCACTGTTATAACAGTTGGCATTTATGTGACACCTTTAACCAGAGCCAGTACCTGTGTTTTCATCCAAGTATTTTATGGAAATCATGACATATTCAATTTGCAATGCTGAATAAAAGCAACAAGTTTCAACAAAAAGGAAAGAATGAAAAATCCTCGCTCGCTCGTCTTATTCAGAGAGAGGTTTTCATCCAGAGAGGAAATTATGCAACAGTGATGGGAATGCATTTGTTGAATAAATTATGACCTTGAGATGTTTGCAGCCAAATGTTGTCTGAAAAATATCTCTCCACGACAGGCTGCCCGGCAACACTCACCCTGCCTCTTTCATATACTGTAAATACAAGACCTCGTCATTTTTTGGAGGATTATGTTGTAAGCAAACAGCTGTGAGTCAAAGTTCCCATCCTCTCTCTGCTTCTAATTATGCATCAAAAACACATTTCTGCATACATTTGTAATTGTTTCACTTATAATAAGGCTGTTGAAGTGTTGTTTGGCAGATCACTGACTCTATTTTAAGCTTGAGTCATCTCTCTTGATTGTCTGGCGCCGTTGTTTCTGGGTTTAATGCTGAAGTCGAGGACAGCCAGGTACCCTTATCGGCTCGCAGACCCAACCGCCGTCACCACCAGCGTCCTTTTCCTTTGGCGTCAAGATGATTGCAGCTGACATTTAATCTCTGCACTCCACAAACAAGGCCGGACTCTGCTAATGACACTTGCATATGGATGAGCCGTCACTGGCAATCAGCAGGGCAAATACAAGAGGACAGATCAGCTGGCTGAACGCTCACCTACAATAACCACACACACACACAGATGCATATTGTAATATATCATCAGCTGGAGGTATTTTCACTGTGTGAGGATGATCTATGGAAGGTCCAACAATGATGGCAGCTGTAATCTGAACCGCCAGACATGTAGGAGCTGTGTGCGTGTGTGTGCGTGTGTGTATATATCTGTGTATGTGTGTGTGTGTGTTATAATCTTTGTTTATCTGTGTGTTGCAGATCACGTGTCCGTGGGTGGCCTGGGTGACAGTTTCTATGAGTACCTGCTCAAGGCCTGGCTGATGTCTGACAAGACTGATGAGGAAGGAAAGAAGATGTACTATGATGCCCTGCAGGTAACACACACACACACACACAAAGTCACAGAAAGCTCTTCAGTAAGGGTTGAGGTGACCAACAGAAAAATAATCTGCAAATATTTTGATAAACGATGAATCATTCGAGTCATTTATCAGGTAAAAACAAGCCAAACATTCACTGGTTCCAGCCTCGTATTAGTGAGGATTTTCAGCCTGTCTGTTTTGTGTAACAGCAAACTGAATATTTGGTTTTTGGTTTGTTGCACAAAACAAGTTGAATTTTTTTGTGACATTTTATCGCCCAAAGGAGAGAAAATGTCAAGATGAATGAAAACACGCCTTAGACTTCACATTTCAGCACCACTGTAACTATTAAAACCCTGTTTGTTTGATTTAACGTTCAACTGATTTTTGTGTCTTATTCGTCTTGATGGGAGGAAAGTTTTCAATTTCTTGGCCAAATCTGATGACGAATTCTTGAAACAGCATTAGCAAAATGTATGACTGTGTCAAGCCTCGGCCTACACCACTTATGTGAATAAAATAATTTGAGCTTATATATTGAATATTTTTCCATGTTTGTGAGAGCAGTGAAGACTATTAGAGTTGAAATGGTGATCAGCCACATCCAATTTTCAAAGTTTGTTACATACCAGTGGAGCAAGATATTATAAGTTCAATGTTACTGAGTTTAGAAGCTATGTTGTTGCTTTTAAAGTTATTTTTCTTATACTCTCACTACATTAGTGACTGTGTCTCCTCTAAAACGGGGATATCAGGCTTTTGAATGCTGTTGTCGTCCTTTTGTACTGTGAGTGACAACTTTTAATGAAGTAAATTAGAATATATAAAGGTTTATAAGCTTTTCATTAAGTTCATTTCTGGCTATTGTTGTAACTGCGCTACTGGAGCAGAAATCGTAATTTCTCACCTATCTGCAGGTCCCTAAAAGCACCATCTGTGAATGTTGTAAAACACCCTCTCCATCTCTGCTATGACATTACACAGCACTGATCTCTGTGGGATGTTATTTCCAATCTGTTGCACTTCTTAGCACTGACAACTGTGGTCTGTGTGTGTGTGTGTGTGTGTGTGTGTGTGTGTGTGTGTGTGTGTGTGTGCACGGCTGAATGACCAACAGTGATGCTACTTTGCTCTGTTTTTCAACATCAATCCGAGATTTATCAATACATGAAAACATAAGCACCACCGATAGAAAAACATGGCTGGATGATGCAGGAGCAGTGACCTCTAATTTGAACGTGTGATCACTGAATGGACAGAACCAGGGTTCGAACACACTGTTTACAGAGGATGAGCTGCATGGATTTTCTCTGCAGGGGTTTGCATCCCTCGTGCACCCTCTGAGTCATAATAAATGGCTGTTGGACAGTGGACAACAAACATGAGGTCATCTTTAGATATTGCTGCTGAGTTTATTTCTCCCTGCAGGGGATGTTACAGGAATCCGGTCACTCACATAACCTTGACGCTTAAGTGTTGCTCATGAGATATGGAATCATTTAAATGACAACCATGTTGTTTCCATTTATATCTTCTGGGGCAGCTTAAACTGTAACATGGCAATTTTGTGATTACGTCTTCAGTCACTTTTACCACTTTAATGCTAAACTTTATGATCTTCAGTGAATGGTAATAATTTGATCCTCAAGAGTTATTGAGTTTGAGCAGATGGGAGGACGACACCTCAGACTAGATTACACACACATTTGTGTAAAAAGTCAAGGGCAGCAGAGCAGATGAATCTAGTAACACTAACAACAGCCTCCTAAAGAGAATATATACACACACTCACACTTGAGCAGACAAACTGTCAAATGAAATTGCGGTGACAAGAAATGTGTTAGTGTTACACACACCAGGGAGCAAATATATTACATGCCGACAGAATTAAACTCACTGGGGTACTTTACCCATAATCCCTCTGGATCTTCGAGGATGGTGTATTTGTGAAAGAAGAGGAGCGTAGAGAGAAAGCAGCACTGAGTGAATATCTGAGTCACAGCAGGGAAGTGAAATGATAACACTGGTGTCCTTCCTCCACAATCTGGCCCAGTGAAATCTGGACTGAGTTAAAGGGTTAGTTCACCCAGAATATATTAAAACCTGTGGTACCTCTTACTTTGAACGCACCTCCCCCCAGACTCATCACTTCTTCACCACACTTGGCATTAAGATCTTTATTTTAGTTTGAGAATCACGTGCAGACAGCAGCAGCTTTAAGGCCTTTGCACACCAAGTCTGTATTTTTCATATGAAGTTGCACTTTAAAAAATAAATACAACCTTGCGCTGTGTAAATCACATTTATACACACACTCCAAAACTTTAGTATTCACAACAGGTTTAATTTTTTTTCGTGTTCTCACCTCCATCAGAAGCATTTAGATAGTTGTTTGACCACCAAGAGCCACCATACATGCAAACGTCATCATCCAAAATGTCATCCCAGAAGCTGATGAACTGTTGCAACAATAAATTAATTAATTAAGCAGCTCAACTACTGACCATGATCCACAGTTCATTTCTGCTCTGTTACGAACACGTGTCTTGGCGGGTACAGTTGTAGTTCTTTTATATTGTATGTAAAAAACCATTCATTACATAAACTTTGGACTCAAATCTACACTGTAATGAGAGTGTTCAACATGGGATTGAGGACTAATCCTAACCCTTCGTTACTCTTTGATCTTGGTAGGCGATAGAAACCAACCTGATGAGGAAGTCGAGCAGTGGGCTGACCTACATAGCGGAGTGGAAGGGGGGGCTGCTGGAGCATAAGATGGGTCACCTGACCTGTTTCGCAGGTGGCATGATCGCTCTGGGTGCCGACGGGGCGCCCAGCGACAAGACGGGCCACCAGATGGAGCAGGCTGCCGAGATCGCCCGGACCTGTCACGAGTCTTACGCCAGGACTGGTAAATATGGACACACACACGCACACACACAGAATTGGTCACACTGGTTTGGAAAACACTTTTGATTTAGTTGGATACTGAATGAAATGCAGGTGACAGTTTGCTCATTGTTTTCAATTTGTGTGTTAATTTAAAACTTTTTCATCAGTTCTATCAAATGAAATCACAACTGTGAATTTAATGGAAAGCAGTTCTTATTTTAATAGGAGAAAGTTATTGGGAACCAAATATGTTAATAAATATTTTTTATTACCCTTATTACAATTATTATTATTTTCATTTCAATAAGTTATTACTTTATTTATTATTGAAGTTATTTTTCATTTACTTAAATCAGTGACATCATGTTCTCCTTTAAAAACAGGGGTGTCAGGTTTTTGAATGCTGTCCATGCACGTCATCCTTTATAAGCATCAAAGTGAAATTAATGGGAAAGTTAAATAAGTGTTTATTCAAAGAGAAGTGGTTTTAAAGTCATTGAAAAGTCTTATTATAATCAGTGCCATATGTGTATATATTTTTTATATCTTCAATCAAATAATTGTATTTTTGTCCCTCAGTTTAATCCATCCTCAGGTCCTGTTGTGAGTCACTGTGTTTAAAATCCAGCTCCAGCAGTGAAATGACATTATTGTTTGAGCGAACACCGACCTGAAGTGTTTGACATTTTTCTGCATCCACCTGCATAACCTGCATAATAAATGTAATATCAAAGATAAAAACTTGCTGTTGCTTCACATGATGTTACCTTATCTTTTGTTTTTCTTTTTTTGAAGCAAAAACATTTAACTATGTTTCTTAACATCTGCAGTATTTTCTTATCATGCTCTCCTCTTCTGCAGCGTTGAAGCTGGGTCCAGAGGCGTTTCGCTTCGACGGCGGCGTCGAGGCCATCGCCACCCGCCAGAACGAAAAGTATTTCATCCTTCGTCCCGAGGTCATCGAGACCTACATGTACATGTGGAGGTTCACCCATGACCCCAAATACAGAGAGTGGGGCTGGGAGGCTGTTCAGGTACTTTATTTTTGTAATATTTCATTTAACAATAGCAGGACAGTTTGGGCAAAAATGTTCCTCTGTGTGTTTTCACTGCTCAAAGGACTCAAGTAGATGACAGATTTTATTTCAGGCAGGTAAAATAAGGGACTAACATTGAATTAATTTTTTCACGCGCTCTTCAAAAAACAAACAAATCAGGAAGGAAGCTAACAGAAGGTCGATTTATTTAACTTTAATTTTTATATTTAGCAAATCATGCTCCCTAAGGTTTGGTGATATTTTTAAGTACATAAAGAGCTTGATTGATGTTGCCACTCACTGGTGCCCTTCCCTTTATCTCCTCCCACTGTCGCTCTGTATTACTGTCACTCATTCAGGCCTTGGAGCAGCACTGTAAAGTAGAGGGAGGCTACAGCGGCGTCAGAGATGTCTACGCTTTGACTCCGAACCACGACGACGTACAACAGAGCTTCTACTTGGCAGAGACGCTCAAGTAAGACACAGCTCTGTCTTTATGCACACACTCCCTGCACTTCTGTCCTCTCATTATTGTGCTGTCATTGTATTTTATGGAGGCACCGAAGCTCTGCACCCCCCAAACTAACAGAGATGTGAAGTCACACACACACACACACACACTACTTCACTACACAGTCTCACACACAATCACACATTGGGTGATTCAGAGAGTTTTGTCGCTCGATACAATGTTTTGGTCTCTAAGGGAGAGTGGTTAGGATGAAAACCGAAAACACGAGGAGCGATGACAGAACGAGGCATTTTTTCAAATAATCCAAAATCTGATCAGAGGATTAATCACAAAATCATTTCTTTGTGTCTGTAGCTCTGTGCTGCACACTCTGCTACTTTACCATATGTTGACCATTTTGTGTTCATATATTGTCATCTTTGGATTTAAGTTGTTGACGTTTTGAGTTGAAACCTGCACTTTTGAAGAGCAGTGGTTCCCCATCTGTGGTCAGGATCCCTTCAGGCAGTTGCAAGATACTTTTGAGGGTTCAGACACAATTTGTAACTAGGAGTGATGTGTGGACTTGCTTCCTCTTTTTTTTTCTTTATTTTTTAAGTATTTGTTTGGGCTTCATCCAACAGTTGGCGTCAGAGATCTGACAGAAAATGAGCAGTGGTGCACGGCTGACATCTGACTCCTATCTGCTCAGGTCTAATCACATACTGTGGCTTTAAGACAGCTTGAACAGATTTTATTTCTCTTTGACATGTTGGAGTAAAATCCACTTAGCTTGAATTAACTTGATTTATCATGTGAGACACAATATGAAAATAATAAGTAAACCACCCTGAATGCAGGACCAGTTATCACCCACATGTTTCTGTAAACCATATATTGGATTTATTAATATACTCATAGGTCACTCCAACTGTTTTTGCAACTTTCTAAAAGAATCTCCAGCTAAAAGCCCACGCCTAGTTAGACCTCAAATAAAGGAAGTCAGAAACTGAACAACACCTCATGTCCCAACACACCACAGGCAGCTCCTACTTCTCACTTCCTCCTAATAGTCTCTTTATATTTTTACTTAACTGCCCTCTTGTACATATCTGAGTTTTTATGTTAATGTGAGTGTGTGTGAGGGTGTGAGTGTGTAGCTGCAAACAGCTCTGTAAATGTGTTGTCAGCCACACAGTGTGAAGTGTGGTGGCGAATGGGGCTTCCCTCCTCAGATGGCTCTCCAACTGTGTTCATGGAGACAGCCTGTTTAAGACAGTTTGTTGTGTATGTGCTTTAAAAGGGTTTGTGGCTTGATTTTTGTGTGTCTACCAATGCAAAGGAGAAAGCAATGGGAAAAAAAATCTATTTAAATATGTTCTCTTGCTAAATTTGTCATATGTTGATTGTATTTGAGCAGCCAGCCCAGGCAGAGGAAGATCTGCCTGAGTCAGTTTGACGGTTGCTTATTTAAGGTTCTGTAATAACATTTAGTTGGCATTTAAAGCCATAATTCTAAGCACATGTTAAAAATCCGATGTGATGCTGCCATGAAAGTCAGTCTATCAAGTTTATTCTAAAATGAATAGACGCAGACAAACCTGCTGTAAATCTCATTAAAAGATAGAAATTTTCACTTTGCTACACATGAAATAATTGACCACATTTATAACCAGACAGTGATCTTAAGACTAAAACCATTAAGTGTAATATTGTCCAATACTTCTCAGCCAGAGGGGATTTTGTTTGTCTTTGTAGAGATGTCAAAATTTCCTCATTTACTCTATGAACATTATTGAACAGATCATAATTAAAAAATCAAATTGTAATGTACAATCTTCTACAATGTACAATCTTTTTTCATTTGGTCCAAAAAAATGTCAGAAATCAGTGAAATGTGTCCATCTCAGTATATATGCTAATGATGTTTTTAAATGAACCTGGTTCATATAGGGTAGATTGTATTTAATGCATTAACCAGTTCAGAGGTGGGTCTCACTGATGGCCTCAGTCCCAATGGATGGATTCTTGATGCCTCCGTGCTCGTCTTTCTCCCACATTTCCTCCAAATTTATCGTCCTCCCTGTTTTTTTTTTCTACATTCATCCAAATTTTTATGGCCTCTGCTGCATCCTCCATCTCTCCCTCTGCCGTTCACATCCTCCCCTCATCTTCTTTTTCTGTCATTTTTTCCCTCCAAGCCAGACAGCTATTGACAGGAAGTCAAGGTTAGGCTAACAACAGAGCCTGATGGGGGCGAGGTGCCATCCAGATTTTTTTATAGGCTGTAAATTTTACCTCTGTTCCTGATTAACACACAGGCACAAACACACTCAAAGTAAGATTTTCTTTCTGCTAACCTGAGTATCAAAAAATACTAATAACATCCAGCATGAAAGTGAGATGATTTTTTATTTTTTTTAGGTATGATTAAAATTTTCCAAGGCAGCAGCACAAAAAGAAGACAATGGAAATGTCACATTAGTATCATCTCATATTAAAGGCCTCTCACAGACAACTTGAGGGAAAATATGAGTGTAATTGACCACCAGCCTGGACAGTGGCGCAATAATTACCTCATCCGTCATATCACATGATATCAGAGACGGACCTCACTGGACAGAAAATATCAATCCCACTTAGCAGCAAGCTCATAAATCTAATCCTTCAAATGTTACTCAGGGATCTTGGCATCATGCAGAGCCACTTCCAGTATTCATCTTCCCGCTGCTGCCAAGGACACGGCCATACTTTAACACCGCTGTCTGCCCTCAATCACTCGCTGCTTTCTAGTGTTGTGCTGGCAGGCAGAGGAGGACGGGGACTTGTTGTGGAGGTTGAAGGCTTCCCGGACAACCAGCTCCTCTGCTGAATCATTGGCTGTATTCATCTGACACCACACTGTCTCTTCTCTTCAGTTGTATTTTCTGAATTTTTTCTTTTTTTTCTTTTTCACACATGACACAGATTCTCCTTATTGGCCTCATGCTGCCGGTCCATTTGTGTGCTGGCTCCATTGCCAAGTTTGTTTTTTAGCTTCTGCTTGATAGTGTTTGGTCCCTATTAAAAAAAAAATCACAGTCTTAATCAGTTCAGACAACCTGCTGTACATTTCTCACAGTCGGGAACAAAGATAGACACAGATATCAGACTAAAAAGACAATTTTACTCTCAAAGTGACATTCAGTCTTAATTGGCTGACAATGAGCTCAGCTAACTTACTGTTTTTTGCAGAAGCTCCAATGCTAATTTATCAGTATGAGGATGCAGGTTTTTAATCAGTTTTACCATGTTGGTGTGAATTAAATTACATCTTTTCACCCAACTATATAATAATGGGAATATTTTATTAACATTGTAATTTGAAGTAATTAGCTGGTGCACGATAATAAGTCCATGTCATGGTTTTGGATTAAGAAAGACAAACAGAAACAAACAGAACATTTATTCTATATTAATCATGTTGTTATAAAACAATAAAACACAAAATACCAACGCAAAATGAGCACTCACCATGACTGTTACAACAGTAAGGTAACCAGCTGATCCCAGACCTGTGTGGGCAGATGTTTGACCTAATTAGCGCTGCTGTGTAAATAGTGGTCGATGTGTGTCGGGCTGTGTCGCTGTGTCGGCCCTTCATGCTCTATGTTACTGGTCAGATATTTGCTGATTTGCAGGCACAGACATCACAAACATCAGATGTCAGTGTTTATAACACCTCGCCCCTTCCAGTGCAGACAGGAAGTTAAAAGACAAAATAACTGAGTCAGAGAACTTGTTGCTGAAACGCATCAGATCAGTGCAGCTCATTGTTGATCTCTTTTCTCTTACTGTTCATGATGGAATCAGAGGTGATTACCCTGGGCCAGCAACTGTGCTAGGACTCACTTTATTTGCTTACTTTCTCACCACTCCTTTAAAGGATAATGTTATTTTTCTGAGTTTCATAAGATCTAATGACATTGAACCGCAGAATTTAATCACCTCAAGCTTCATGAACTGGTCTGATCCTGAGCCGCACCCATCCCTCTCTCTCAGTTCCACATCTGTTTCATCACTCTTTTGGCAGGGCCACCGATAAATACTGCAAAAGCCAAACACGACTCAAAATAATATCAAAAAACTCTGAAGAGTAAACATCATGAATCCCATAACAAGTCACCTTTAAAAAAGAAATGAAGACAGGAGTGGAGCTGTGTTTATGTAATCAAAACATTATTTCCCCTCAAGATTTCAAGTGTTTTATCTCAGTTCTGATGGATGTTCTCTTCTGCATGAAAACAGATAATAATCAGGTGGAACAGCAGATTTATAACTGTGACTTTATTCTGGATTATTTATTGCAAATTCTGCTGTAGGTTGACAAAAAAACCTCAGTGTCCATTTCCCTGCTTTTCCCAGAGCTTTCCACTGCATGTCTGCACAGTGTCTACTATGATATATTCAGCTAGAGTAACATTAAACTAGTCTTATTTTGATGGGGGGCTCTGGTAAATTCATCATCAGCCTGTTACTGTTGTTTTCTAGTTTATGGGGTTTTTATCCAGAATTCAGAGACTTAACAATTCAGTTTTTTAATATTTGTCACATTTTCACTATAAAAAATTCAGACCTTGTGGGTTTTTTTTTCCTTCTGTTGATAGTTTTGTATTTCAGAAAAAATCTTTCATGGCTGTTGGGTCATTTTTTCAATGGTGAGAGTGCAACAACTTTCTAGCTATTTTGGATCACGTAGGTGGATTACAGACAGAAAGTCTGGTCGAAGTGATGGAGTGATGAGTAAATACACCAAAGCATGTCACACAGCTGGTCTCATAGCAGTGAAAGAGCAGAGCATCACAACAGTGACTCAACAAATGGAGAAATGGCTACAACAGCGAATAACTTAATGCTGCAGATTGAATTGAACCTGCTGGTTGTTGAATCAAAATGAAGAATTTGTGTATTTGCACACAGGATTATACAGTGTTGACAGGTCTCTACAGTTCTACTGCATATGTAAAAAGAAGATGTATAAACTGATAAACTGCCTCAAGTGATGTCAAATGAGTCGGCCTCAGTCGGGGCTGAAGACCACAAGTTTGATCATGGGAAAAAAAATCTGAGAGAGAAGTGGTCTTAGCAGACCTGTGTAGCCTGCTCCTCATCTCTGCTAAAGTCTTGTGGCCCAGGATACATTAGCTGCTACTAACACACCCAAATGTATACAGTCAAGTAAATCGAGTTGAGTTGCATTGTGGGTAATGTAAACTGTCCATTGTGAATCTGACAATGTGAGTGCAAAGCTAAATAAGTGCACTATCTTAGCATTGTTCTGTAATTGTAAGTATTCATTTGGCCCTAGTCTCACAAAACCAGACGTATCTCCACAGTGCTGCGTCAGTGCTGCTCCCATTATCATTCTGCCATGGTGGAAAAATCGCTCTGGCTTGTTTGCATTTCTTTAAACCAATCACAATCATCTCTGACGGCGCTGAGCCCAGGATGCAACAGTGGTGTCCCTGCAAAATAGTTTCTACTTGTCTTGGTGGAATATTTGCACGTGGGGAGGCGAGAACTGACATTAAAACACACAAACACAGCGAAGGCGTGTGTTGACTATGTGTTTGCATGACCCACATCTTCATCCAAACTTTTCAGCGTGTAGTTTTCTAGCCCAGAGGATGTTGTTGTTGTTTCCTGTAGTGAAGGGGATTTTGAGGACGGTAACAACTGGAATAAGCTCCCAATGGCAGGCTTACACCCACAGCTTACATCAGGTGGCCCTTAATGACAGAATCACCAGATTCTTTGGAGAGAGACTTTGCACCACAAACTGAAGTATTTGAGTTGTGTCTTCTCAGTGCGACTCCCAGTTTTGAGCACAATATAAGAAGTTTTCACCTCATCATGAGTCGAACCCCTCCCTGTGTGGTGGCATGCAGTGTTAGGCACCGGATCACGACACAGACGGGTAGAGCTAAATTTGAAGTCATGAAAATAGATTGTGGTGGTTGTAGTATCAACATGAAAACAGAGCTTTTCATTTGTGAATTTTAGCATGTATACCTGTTTGTTATGACCATGGCTGTGGAGATGCTGATGTACCATGAGAACTATTTCTCTTGGGTGTTTTTTTTTCTGTGTGTGTGTGTTTGTTTGCATTAAATAAAGTTTTTCTCTTTGTTTGTCCCCTCCAGGTATCTCTACCTGCTCTTCTCTGACGACGACCACCTACCGTTCGACCACTGGGTCTTTAACACCGAGGCTCACCCTCTGCCAGTCATCAGGAAGGACAAAACAGACCTACCCAACGAAGTGGAGTAGTGGACCGCCCTGCGCTGACATTAACATCCCAAAACAAGTGCGAGAACCTCTGATCCTGTAGACCTGAGCCTCCAGCTGTCTGTCTGAAACACTTTAGCCATGTGGAGTCCCCAGTGGTTACAGATGCCTCTTGATCGGATTTCACTTTTTGTTTTCAGTGGGATCAAAATTGAGATCAAGCCCGGTGGAGCTGAAATCTCGCTGTAGAGTCCACTTTTGTTTGGTTTAGTTTTTTTGTGAATGTTCAGCTCTGGTTGAGTCCAGACGCTGACGTGAACCAACATGTTTACTGCTGGATAATGTCATAACTTGTCAAAGTGTAGTAGATTGTCCCTCCACATGAGTTTACAACCATAATGTGGTAAATCTGAGGAAGATGAGTAGAGTTTATTTCACATGTTGAGCTCATTCAGAGGGACAATCTGACCAGTTATCACATCATTCATCAGGTGTTGTGTTGTTTGTAGCTGCAGCTCTGTTTGGTTTTTGTGAAGGAGAACACTGGAAGACCTGAACCAATCGTCTCCCTAATGTGGATATTTCAGACCCCAGCCTTTTGGCACCAAACCCAGAAAAACTCCAGCTCTCGTCTGAGGATCACAAGGTTGAACTCAGCGAGCTGAAGGATGCTCCGCTCATTTCACACGCATCGTCTTTTCCGTCTGCTGTACCGCTTCAATATCCGAATGGAAACCGGTTTTCTTGTGCCAACACTGGTGCCGCCGCCACCAACAGAGAAACAGTAGTTTTTCTAAAAAAAAAACAAAAAAAAAACAAAAAAAGAACCTGTGGTTGTTTCTGTGGGAGTAAAGAAAAGACGCAGCACAACCCGAGCCTCTTTTTATAAACCCTCTGCTTCCTCTCTATCAGTTTTGACCTGAACACCTGACCTCTTCCTTCCTTCCTTCCTTCCTTCCTTCCTTCCTTCCTTCCTTCCTTCCTTCCTTCCTTCCTTCCTTCCTTCCTCTGAGTTTGGTGTGACATGGGACAAGCGGCCACACCAGCTCCTCACCTGCCAGTAATTTCACTTTCTCCCCAGGACGTTTACACAGAGCTATTTCTCCTCTGCTTATCCAGCCCTTAGTTCCTCTGTATCTCTGTCTGGCTTTTTGGATTCTTTATTTATTTCTCTTTCTCACATTTGCACCGATATTTCTGGGGTTTGACCAATACAGATATTTCAGAGCTGATGATTTTTTCCAATATTTAATTTATGTTAATTTCCCAAAACGTTAATTATTACTTTGTTTATTTTTCCCCGCACAAATAATTACAAGTTTGCCGTTTTTTTTCTAGCTGGAAAGTGATTACAGCATTTTGAGAGCAAAATTGATGAGGGTGCACTTTTCTGGAGCTTTCAGCCACATCCTATAGTCTTCCTCAGTGATTTAAAGTCACTCAGCCGATGTAGTAATAAGTAAGGCCATGAGGAGTGGTTGAAAGCTCTGGGAAAAGCTAGTAAGCCAACCTGGAGTTAAGTTTGGTTGGATTGTGGTTTTTGAAAAGAAAAGAAATGTAATCTTGTTTTCTTCTTCTGGAGTCTAACATCCAGCAGACTCCCGCTGCAACAGTTCCTACCTTTAATCTGAACATTTTCCTGCATAAAAACAAACATTTTAGAGTCTCCACTGAAGAGGAAACCGATTGATCACATGAATGAATATCTGTAAAGTGTGATCCCAGAGTCTCCTGCACACCACTGGTGTCAGCGTCAGCAGACCTGCGACCTTCTGTTTCTGCTGTCGCGTCGCTTCGCTTCTTCTTGTCTCCGTCCTCCAGTTCGAGCGTAAGGCAGGCTGTAGGATCTTCTCTCCTCCATGAGGAGATGCAGACTCTCCACTTCACTATAATATCCCACCTTCACACACACACACACACACACGCACACACACACACACACACACACACACACACACACCCTCACAAGAAGCCATACTGATTCAATACAGCTTTACCGTTCTGTCATTGACACTTTAGTTCCCTTCGTCTGTAACGTGTGACTGTACTGACACAGACTGTCGCTGTTTTCTGTTGTGCAATTCATGTCCAGCAAGAGTTCCACCGACCGAAGTCACGCTCATCCGATTATTTAGTCCAGTTTTCTCCAGATGCCACACTCAGCTGCAGCCAGATTAAATCCAGTTTGGTCCTCAATCTAGTGCCTTCACAGGAGACAGAGGGAGAGACAGCTCACACAAACACAAGAGAAGAGTTTTAAATAACTTTGTAGCTTTAAGTGAAGTTCCCATGCCTCAGATGAGGATTATACCAAAACTGGACACGGATTAAAGGATAAGTCTTACATTTAATGTGATATTCAGTGTGACTTTAGCTTGAAAGTAGCCCAAGAGATCAGACCACCAAAGGTCCATCTGAGGATCACATACAAAGAGGTTTAACAACAAAGTCTTAATGTGCTTTTACTAGTTCAGGTTTGACCGACCGTTAACCGTCATTTAATGTTTGGAGACCAGCAGAGTTCCCAGTCACAAGTTAGAGGATCGCTAGACTACACTGACACCTAGTGGTGAGAGTTTCCTATTACAGTACATGAGTCCCAGGCTAAATTACTGCAGTACATGTACATATATATAAACTCAGTGGATAGTTTTATTCTCAGAGTCCCATTACTACAAGAGATCAGCTCATGAGAGAAAGTATCAAATTAAATGATACTTCATCTGTGTTGGAGTTGTCGACAGGTGAGTCATTAACTCATCCTTAGTTTGAGCCTGTATCTGGACACAGGACAGTGGTGGTTTATAACGGGGGCTGTCTTCACCTCCCGCTCCTCTAAATGAACTCAAAGCAGACTTCAGTGTCACTGGCAGATCTGACAGATGGAGAGTCATTCAAGAGTTCAGTCAACAACAGCGTCGCTGCCGAAAATACTTCAAGTAGATTTATTTAATTCAGCCGTCTGACAGACTGACGGGAGGCGGTGGATCTGAGTGACAGTTTAATGACTGAATGAGTGACTGTCAGCTGTTAGCCCAGGTATCTCAGAGCAGGAGAATCAAACTGACAGAAACATGTAACAGAGCCACTGTACAGCTGTCTTTAAAGGAAAAGTGAACTTTTTTTTGTTAACATAGTTTCTCTTCCCACGTTTCAGCCTCAGTGTTTTTGGTTTTTATGGAGTTTCATTAAGAAAAGATAGAATTTACATTTTCACCAGATTTTCACGTCCACACGTTCCAAAATTTGTAGCTTGCTGCTACAGAAAGATGCCGATCACAGTAAAATGTCCTCTAACAGCAAATTTAGCTCAAAAAGTCTTAAAAGTGATAGAAAGCAAAAGAAAATTGAATTAAATTTAAGAAACGCTGCTAAAATTCCAAATTGTATTAAATTTGTTCAAAAAATTAAAACCAAAAACAGTGAGTCTCAATCTCACGATGACCAACACAGACATATCAGACAGCAGACGTTCCCTTTCAGATTTAACAGTGTTGAGTTTCTGAGCTGTGAGGAATCCCTCCAGTCTTTCTATCACTGTGCCGACGACAGTGTCTACATGTTTAATCTGTGTTTTTGTTTAATTAGACTTGGTTTAGAGGCATTTGTTATATTATCCATGTGATGATGTATAGTAATGGTTGATTTTGCTGATTGTGTTAATTTATTCTGTTATAGTGAACATAGGACCCCGAGGTGTTGAGATCTGACCCCCAGGCTGAACCCTCAGTATAATTACACATAAATCATTTTTTAACATCCAATATTTAAGACCACAATAATCAGCTGTGAAGGTGACGCTCTTACAGTGATTATACCAGTAATTTATAGATGTTTTGAAATGTTTAATTGATAAAAGAAGAGGGGAAAACCCACCTGGGAGTCAGTCAAACAACCTTACAGGAGGGGAGGAGCTGTATGAATGTACCATCCAATGTGAAGTGAAGAATATTTTATATGCATTTGTCTTTGTTTGTTCACTTCTATGTGCTATTTTTTTCGTTTTTTTATTTTGTTTCTTCTTTAATATTGTAAAGCACAAGAGGTTAAAGCAGTGTGAGCAGAACGAGAGGGAGCGGTGGGTCTGATGCTGTGGGATGCAGCCACGACCCGACGTTAACATAGGACATGATCCAAACCTGCCACCTGAGGTGCGTCAGGACCTGTCTCTGCCTGACCTGGCAGAGACGCAGTTTTTGATTTATTGCTCTGAGGAGCTCATATATAAAAATGGACTCATGGGGATTTCTATCGTTTCTACTATCGTATAAACCAAGTCGATGTAAGTGTTAACCGTACAGTGTAGTGTTAAGATACTGAAGCTGCGTGATATGAATATAGAGACAAACAGTCAGAAACCTGAATCCTTCACTGAAGGTCAGAGCTGATGATTGATGTTCACTTTTCTTTCTGATGATTCTGCCTCCGAGTGTTTTGGTTTATGTATAGACACTGAATCAGTTTTTTTTTTTTTTTGTTTTTTTTTTCACCTTATTGGCCCAAAGTCAGCTGGTTAAGTGGTTCAGTGTAGCTCAGTGTCCACTATAAAGACACTTTAATGTTTGTTTGGGTTTTGGTTTTTTTTACCTTTAAACTTGATTTTAAACCTGCAAATTTCAAAACAGCAAAGTTGCAAGTTAGTGTTAATAAATACTGAGCTGGGGACCAATGAAAATGACACCATGCTGGTTTTATTCAGGCGGGTAAAACACCATCAGACAAGTTCACCTTGGTCTCTGCACACTGTTGTAATTTAAAGTCAGACATTCCCATGACAAACATCAGTGTGGTTTCACATGCTGCAACTAATGATTTCATCATCTACCAGTCTGCCCGTCATTTTCTGGATGTACTGATGAATTGTTTGGTCCATAAAATGGCACAAAACAGTAAAACAGTGTCTGTCATAGTTTCCCAGAGTCCAAGGTGACATCTTCAGACAAACTGTTTTGTCCGACCAGCAGTACTAAACTGCTGAAAACACAGTGGGGAAGCTGGAACCAGAGAATGATGGGAGTTGTTGCTTAAAACGATGATTAATCAATTATCAAAATAGTAGTGGATTAATTTTCTGTTAGTGGCTGCACCTCCACATTTATGGTCCAGCAGGAGAAACACAAGAAACAGCTGATGCTGTTTCAGCCGAGATTCAGTGTCATTCATTCTTAATAGATTATAGAGTTACATTAATTTCTTTGACTCCATACAGAACTCCATACAGAAAATGTCCGTTTTAGGCTATACTGCTACATTAAGGTGTTGGTGCTGCCTAGATTTGACTGAAGTCAACCACTGTTAACTCTGATGACCTTTGTCCAGTTATCAAACTTGTATTCTTGCATAGATTTTTTGCAGTGCTGGGGGTTATATGTTCCAGTGTTTTGCAGCAGTAAGTACGGTGGTATGAAGTGGTAATCATTTTTCCAAAATTTGTTAATGGGTATTTGAATGAACATCATTTCCTGGTTGAGGGTGTAGTTTTACAGTCTCCCTCCCTGTGTGGAGATTTGTTTGTGCAGTTCTGCAGTCAGAAGTTTGATTGTCAGTACATTTGAGGACTTAAGGTGTGTTAACGTTACTGTGTGCAGAGTTGCAAACCTTTATTTTGGAAGCGTGGAGGCTGAGTCAGGATTTTGACTTAAAGGGCTGATCCGCTGCATTTTCCCCAGGAGGAAGTCAGAACTTTTAGGCTCCACATGTGGTTGGATTTACCTCTGTAGGTGCCCTGCTGGATTTTTAAAGTATACAACATTTTTATTTTTTCTTTCTACTCACGTGACACTGATCTGGTCGTTCCACTACCTGGACAGGGAGGAAATGCAGAACGTATGTGGTTGTTCATGTGAGCCGTCAGTGTAAAATCTGCTTCAGCTTCACGTAGTGTGACATCAGGCATCTGCTCGTTATTTCATTTTTCTATTTGTTCCCTAGAAAGGTTGAAATGTCTTTGGTGATTTTCTGAATATTGTGTTGTCGATCTGTTGCGTTCCAACGCCTTTCTATTAGTGAGTATTAAAAGGAAATGCCGCCCATTTCAGGAATTCACAATTCAGTCAGTCTTTGACTGAAAAAATGCACCACTTTTCCTAAAAGAAACTTCTAATATATATATCACTCTGACATCCCTTCTTCTTTTTGAGCAGTGCACTGTCTCCAAACACGACTGACCTGTCCTGGGACTCCAATAATCTTAATTCCTAAAATGTGTGGCATTCCCCTTTAAAAGGTTTAAATGTGTGAAACCAACCTCAGAAATGTATCTGTACAAAAATATTGCTGATAATCATTCCATTGCACATAGTTTACTTTGGTTTATATGCAATATTTTAATTTTGTGGGGAAATTTGTTTTATTGTGTTAATATTATTAAAAAATGTAAATATTCCATTCTGGCAAATGAGCCGTTCTACATTTATATAAAAATCTTCTGAGCTTATGGATTAAAATGATATTAATGAGCAGCAGACTTTTTAATAAACTATATTTGTTACACTTCTATTGTGAATAAAAAAAATCTTTTAATAAGTGGTGGTTTTGGTCTTTTTGTCCTTTAAACCTTTATATATCTGGTTTTAAATACAGATATTGTCAGTAGTTAGTGGTTAGTACTTAATTAACTTTACATGACGTGAGCTGCAGAGTGTGTGCAGCACTGTTTGGAAGTTAAATGCAGGTTGATGCTGAGATGTTCTACAGAGGTTTGAGTTATATTTTTCTAAATAAATCACAGGTTACAACAATGCATTTTTACTATTGTCCTGTTCCAACATGTAGCCAGTCCATGAGAACGTTCACATTTTCTGTTGTAAACACACACGAGGCTCAATTTCTATTTAGATTATTTAGATTTTTATGTCAAAAGACTTTTTTCTCGTGCGTCACCAGTTTATTGTTTCCCAACAGTTTCACCACTTTGGAAAAAAGAGGGCAAGATGATGCAAATTAAATTCAGATTCCAAAATAAAACCTGTAATTCTTCTTTGGTGTCACTTTTACCTTCCTTGATAAATAATTCATCAGAATTCATTTCACTCTGCAGTGACACCAGAAGGCTCCCATCAGTCGAGCCCGATGACTTTTGATCTCCCCTGAGAACAGGACTCAGTTCAGGTGCATTTAACACCAAGGGGAAAATAATCCTTTAATAATTAAGAGACTGTCAACAATTTTTACCTCAATCTATTATATTTTAAGTGCACAAAGAAGCCACTAACATGTTTGTTGTATTCTCTCTGACTATCTGGCTTCAGAGGAGAAATAATGAAAAGGCATCACAGACACCAAGGCCACTCAGCTTCCTGACACAACTCATCTTTTTCTGAGACTAATTCTGTGCGTTATCTCTGCTCTGAAAGATTGAAAGCATTTTTCTTATCTGCCTGAGACGTTGCTGTGGGACATGAGCAGGAATAAGAAAAGATAACCTGGGACAAATGATCGTCTTCATCAGGCCTGCTCTGCCTCACAAAGACCAAACCGCCCGGCCGCTCAGATCATCCACCTCTTGCTTTCAGAGAACCAGGACCAATCAAAACAAAGACTTTGTCTCTGTGAGGCGTTTCATGAATTTATCAAAAAGGAAAAACTGAGACATCACACTGACAGAAGTCTGACACATTTCTCTTGAAGGTTTCTACACCTTGATTTGAGTCCACCTGTGGTGAAATCAGCTGATTGGACACACACCTGTCGACATGAGGTCTCACAGGTGAGCGAAAACCACGAGGAGGAAGGAGCTTCCTGCAGAGTCACCTGACTGGCTTCACACTGAGGACAGGTGTTACACATCTACATTATCAGGGAAACAACAAGAACAAACCGGACAATAAAACAAAAATGAAAATAAAGTGAAATGAATTCCTGGTTTTGTCTGCTGCTGTTTCTCGGCCCCTCTTCCTGCTCCTGAAGATGTGGTCTGAAGGTAAAACTCCCAGCAGGCCTCTGTCCGTCTGCGTTCGCCTTCACTCTAATGTGTTGAATATCAGTGGATCTCCTGCTGTGTGGATTATATGAAACGTTAGAATCTGTATCAAGCTTTTTTTATGTAAATATTTCTTTCTGAGTGACTTTATTGATCCTGATATATGCATTGACTGTATTGGTTTGATGATGTATGTTGTTGCCTAGTAACCTGGACTCCTGTATTTCCCAATGGAAATAAGTGTTGGTCTTTATTGTGTCGTCCTTGTTAGTTTTGTAGTTGTTTGTGTGAATTAACTTCTCCTCAGGAGTCAAATACACAAAAACTCAAGTGTCAAACTAAACAAAGGCATCCACTTCAGTCACACTCATAACTCTGATGCGTTTATTTCAAGCCGTAAACATCAGCGTTTTGGCAGGTAACCTGACGAGGACAGGTGTTACCAAAAGGCTGTGAACAGTGAACAAAGAGCAGCCAGCGTTCAGAGGTAAGACGACGCAGAGGTTTGTGTGTTTGACAGACGTCATCCGGCAGGAAACAGCCTGTTCTCACTGTGCTAAAAAAGCTGCAGCAACACAACAACACAACAAAGACAACCCCTGTCCTTTACTGTAACTTTCAGACAAACTTACAGTACACAAGAAATCACTGTCTGACGGCGTTAGTGCACGAGTGGAGCAGACGGCAGCTGGTGGATTTTCATGACAACTGTTAACTATCAACATGACTTGAAGTTTTACACTGTAGAGCTTTGTGTTCTGCAGGAAAAATTCATATAAATAAATAAATATGTTTCTCATTGACTCTACAAAGCATCAAAGTTACGTTAAATTCATGTAATTTAATTAACATTAAACAAAATCAGTAAACCAGGCTCATGTACACACCCAGCAGAGTACAGGTTAGTACTCCTGAGCTCCACCAGAGGGCAGCACAGACCAAACAAACAGGAGCTTGTTCAGGTTTCTGTGCCCAGCAGAGTCTGAGGCTGTTCACCTAAAATCTTAATACTTATTATACGTTTTCAGTTTATAATATTGTATCGGTTTTCTTTCTTAACTCTCCTTTTCTTCTTTAGCTCACGAACAGCTTCCATCAGTCATTAGGTTTTGGTTTTGGTTGGAAAGCCAAAAGCCAGCCCTGTGGCAACAGAACCACTTCAGCCTGGTGGTTTTCTAAAAGCCCAGAAAAGTCCGGACAGCTTAGCCTCCATTACTTAGAGCGCAAAGGTGGTTTGTCTTCAGAGGGTGAAAGCAGTAACCCCTGTGGTCTGACCGTACGAGCCGTGTGGGAAGAGAGGAGCAGGGCTGATCCACACAGATCCTGGAGGCTGACACGATTTTTGGATTAAAGTTACTTATAATGTAAAGAGTGGTCGATCTGCACCAGCATTCAGCTCATCGTAAGGGGAGATGCTTCCAAATTTGATTGCTGAGGTTCATATTGCTGGAAATACAAACATTTGGCCCTCGGCTCTGTAATGTGATCGCGTGGATGTTTTAGCTTCACTGCAGGAAGATGAAGGAGCAGAGTTTGACGCAGGAAGGCTGTTTGCACATTCAGCTGCCGGAGGCGGAAAGTTTCTCTGTGCTCACCTTAAACCTCAGTCCAACACGTGGATACACGATCGGGATTCTGGGTCAGTCGTGGTCCAGTGCCCAGCCTCCACCTGAGATGTGGAAACCTGAAACGTAGACTCAAACTGAGGAGGCGTGTTGAGTCCTGCAGTTGATCCAGCTGTGAAGACATTGCTGTGTTTCTCTGGGCTTGGTTCGATGCTCGGTGAGGTTGCTGTGTTTTAGTTTGGAAAGCAGCAGATGGAAGCTCGGAGGCTTCGACACAAAGTGGGTTTTCAACCGGGTTTTTATGCTCATGCTCACTTGAAAAAAAAAAACTTTAATTATAAAGTTGAATCGACAAAAGCAAAATGCACCAATGGAAACAGACTTGGTGAGAAGGCCGAGGCTCACCTAAAGACTGGAGATTAGATATACATCACTACCATATATGTTGTAGCATATAGAAATTAATCATATAGATATTTTTTATGTATGTTAATATACAAATGTTACCATGGGGTTTCATATATGTTATGAACTTATATCTATATACCCAGAGGATGTACATATGTGATAATAATATAGGTTACATATATATATATATCTTAACCAGTGTGGTGCTCATCATCCTTACTTTGAATATGTATATAATCAGATAAAAAGCATATCGGCCAGTGCTGTAAATAAAAATACATTTATTACGAACTGCAGTCTGTTTATTTACTCTGTGTCTTATCTGTGTCTTTGTGTGTAACTGATGTCTTGAATGAATCTTATTTGCGTTCTCGTCTCTAACAGGCAAGTTGATCCATCGTCTCAGATGAGTTGAACCGATGGCATCATGTTTGGAGGAAACATGTCATTAATCCAGACATCAGTGTCGTTAGCTGTGAGTCAGCTCGTCAGCTCGTCTGCGGCGGGGACTCACTCTGTCATATTTTCTATTTTTTCAAATGATGCAAAGAGATGATGCAACGTGTCAACAGTAAAACCTGTCAGGTGATCACAGAGGTGTTTGTATATATTTACACAAAGCAGCGCAGATGTGGAATTAAACATTTTCAGCACATGAGCCTCTGACAGAGCTCCACTCCCTCACACAGCCAATATAAACGTCAATAATCAAACCTGCATCGCTCTGGCAGCATCAATCAATGTGATCAGTGTGATCAGTGTGATCAGTGTGAGTGAATCAATCAAACCCCACAGATCATCTTCACAGCCTGAGATGTGTGTACTTGTTCTGATGGGTATGAAGCAGCAATAAACCAAACTAATCTTTGGGCCCAGTAGTTCACAGCTCTGCTTTACTGTTGCCGTCACTGAAACTGAATCTGTGCTGGTTTGTGTCATGTGAGATATGAGAATAACATCAACTTCATATTTGTGTGTGTAGCTTGGAGCTGGATCCACAACATGGTTAGCCTAGCTTAGCATAAAGAGTGGAGGCTAAAAGCCAAACCGTCTAAAATCCCCCCCTCAGATTTCTGTCTGAATTAAGCGATCGAGATGTAAGCTATCAGGGCTTTAAAGAGCCAGTCTGCTCCACCAGAGGTGTTTGTAGTAAAAACTCACCTCTCTTTCACACTGTGGCTTTAGTCAGTGCAGACGTGAGGAAGGAGTCAAGGTGTAAACTTCTCTCTCTCGCTCTATTTTTTTCTGCCACTTTTCACTTCAAATGATCAAATACATCACATTTCTCCGCTCTCTGTGAAACCCCGCCTGTTTCTGTACAATTAAACCTTTCGTTTGTTCATTGATGGATCATCCCTCCATCTCCTCTGCACTTCACTTGTTTCCATTTTCTCCCTCTTCTCCCATCCTTTCCCCCCTCCCTCCGTCTACCTGCAGAACAACACAGGACTCAGATTAGACTCCGTTTAAACAAGAAGAAAAGAGCCGAGCTTTAAATAGTAAACAACTTTCATTCAGCAGCTGCCGATTATAGAACAGGAGAGGACGCAACCCCTGCATCTGCGTTCCTGAAGAATCCCTGATTCAAGTGTGTGTGTGTGTGTGTGTGTGTGTGAGAGAGTAAATCTGCTGAGCCACAATAACCCTGAAGGAGGAACTGTTTTTCTCTCTTGTGCTCATCTTTTATTGAACAACAGAGACAAGATAGACTTCAGGGTGTTTCTCGTGTTTAGGCGTTTCACTTCCTCCTTTAACGCTCTCACCGAAGAAGTTAAACTTTCCCGTAAACAATCTGATGGATGCGTCTGTATACAGCCGTCTGTCGTGCAGTATATGGGCAATATGCATGCTGCTGCTGTGTCTGAATTTAATCCTTTCACAGACATAAGATGGATCAAGGATTGGACTCTGATTGTGTTTTATATGATATATTATCATAGGAAATGCGATTGTTTCACTTCAGCTGTACTGTTCTGCCTCTGCAGCCTCATAACTGCGTCTGAATCCAATACTGGAAGAGTTTTCATCTCACATCGTCTCATCCACTCAGCTCACAGCTGCAGTCAAACTCTGCAGAGGGACAAACCTCATTCCTGAGGCTGTTTTAAAACCATCCCTGCAAACCAGAGGAAGACAGACAGAAAAAAGAGAAAGGAAGACAAAGACAAGACAGAAAGAGAGAAAGAAAAGAGACAAAGAAGGAGGATAGAAAAATCCAAAAAAGGTCAGAAAAAGACAGTGAAGGAATTATAGACACAAAAGAAAAAAGAGACGAATGAGAAAAAAGAAAAAGAGCTTTAATTGTTTGAATTGTCAAGAGAAAACTGCAGTTCCAGCCAGCAGCAGACGCATCAAATTCATTTCATAAAAATGGGATAAAGCATCTGAAAACATCTGTGATCTCTGATACTAAAGCTTAGAGAATTAAAGAATTAAAGATTTGTTTTTCTGGCAACTGATGAACTGGACCCAGAGGCTGTAGACTGGATTTATTAATACATATACACACAGTACACCACACTGTAATCGTACATTTACCCAAATATACACAGAAATATCAGTGAGGTCAGATCATCAACCTGCAGAGACTCCGCACATTATTGAACAAACCCATAAAAATCAAAGAAGACAAATTGTCTCCAAGCAGCTCGAAGTGTTTTCTTTTCATCATGAGGACTTTTTAACTTTGTTTTGAACAAACTCCACATTAACAGTGAAGAGGTTTCAGATTCTTTATCTGTGTCTTTATCTTTATATTTACATTAATCTGAATTACAAATAAAATCATGAAATACTGTAAGTCAAACCAAAGTGTGTGTGTGTGTGTGCGTGTGTGTGTGTGTGTGTGTGCATTGTGTGTATGATGTGTGTGTTTTCTGAACACCATGTGGACTCTGTGGGTTTTCCAGATTTTATCCATTTCAGAGCTTATTCATTACATAAGTGTCACTATTCTCTGCAGTGCAGCTCTGGGGGTGAACACAGATTACAGAGCCTGATGGTGATTATGTATATATACACATTAAACTGAGTGCAACGGTAAATTAAAACGCGTGCACTGAGGGTTTTCTTTATGTAGCAGCTGTGCAGCTTAATATTACCACCAGCGTATATGAGTCAAATATTTATCCATCTCTTGAACTGAGCTGATATTTAACTGAGCTGCGGTCGTGCTGCTGTAATAAAACAGGCTGTTTTGAGCTGAGGAGAAGCAGCACAATCACTGTTATTGTCTTTTTTATTGTTCTGTGTGTCACCAGTAATAAACAGCAGCTCGAATCATCATGATAACTGAATGTAGAGATTATTTTTTATTTCTCCCTAAATTTCAATAGTGTATATGTGTAAGTTCAGAACTACAGTCATCAGTGTATAAATCAAAAGTTTTTCATTCATGTTTTGAAAGAAACTATCTGTCTGAGCTAATAATGTACTCTGATTATTTCAATATGATTTCCTATGAATATTCGGATTACTTTCCTTTGACGTCATAATTTGTATTTTTGGATTGAGTCCTCACACACACACACACACACACACACACACACACACACACACACACACTGAGCGCCCAGTCAAGCCAGCATGTCATAGACAATAATAGCTCACCACTTACATCACCAGCCCATGTCCACACAGTCACTTGACAATGGTGCTGTTGAATGAAAACACACAGAGCAACACTACAGACACACAAACACACATGTGAAGAAGGAGTTTTGGCTTTTATTCAGGAAATTTGTCTTTTCATTTACGGTTTGTAATCCCAGAAAACATTTACTGATGAAGGTCATGAGCTTCAGTTGGAAGTTTCAGACAAGAAAGTACATGTCTAATGTCTAATAGGCTACACAAGACTAATGTGTTAAAGTTTAGAAAAAAGAAACACTGCATCTTTTCCCTGAATGTGATGTGCTGGAAGATGATGTTGTTTACACGATAAAAAGAAAGTGACGTTCACCCCCCAGCAGTTGTCCTCTGACTTCCTGTCTCTGTCCCCTGACTCCCCACCCACACACCCACCTGCTGACCTGTCTCTCATTCCCTAATCACCCAGTCCTGACTCCCACACCCACCTCACCTGTTTCCCATTCTCCAATCCGCTCACAGCAGAAAACAGAGGCAGGAATGATAATAAAAGAAAAGAAGTGGCGACACATTTGGGGCACTGAGACAAAGGGAGGACACTGGTATGAAACTGGAGAAAATGTTGGGAAATGTCACCTTAATCCTTTCTGCATCTCTTGCTTCATTCACCAGATTTGTGTGACTCATCACCTGCAGCCCGAGACCCTGAATTTGAATTTCTGAGTCTTAATGAGCAACATTAACTCGAGTCATTTACCAGCTGTTGTTTTTTTTTTTTCCCGCTCACCTCACCTCACGCTGTTGGGTCTGACTCTCTGCTCCAGCCTCCTCTGACACCTCGAACTCCAAAACCTTCTCCTGCAGTGGTTCCACATTAGGACGACTGCAGCTCCAGCAGGTGGGCAACACTCGCTGGCTCCGTGTCCATTAGACACAGGACGCTGCTGCCCAGGTTGGATCTGTGCAGCACAGTGTGTCAGAATATATTCATGGGTGAATACGTTTTGCTGCACTTCCCAAAATCTCCTGCTCCTCATCAGTATGAAATATATTCCGTGCATGTATGTGTACCTGGTACTTTAAGTCTGTAAGTGTTGTGCTAATGTTAGCATCTCTGTGCTTTTTATTCAAGCATTTTTCCTCCAGTTAGTGAGGTGAGGAACAGCAAAGTTTGCTCTCCAGAAATGGTAGAACTGGCCTGGTTTCTTGAAGCTATTTTTGACTGAGTGTGCAAACTGAGCAGATTTTAAATATGAGCTTACACATAATTATTCTTCCAACAAGTTATTCAGACATCCACAGTGGTCCAGGTCCAGATAACCACACTTCCAGCAGAGTCTGACTATAACTTTCTGGTTATTGTCATCTTGACCCACTTAAGTCAAATCATTCTGAGCCAGGTTGATGAAATTCTGAGTTAAAGGTCTAAGGTAGATGTCCATGTGTTTTTAATTATAAAGCAGGTCTAGGTTCTACATTAATACTGTGAAAGTATCAAAACCTCAGTCCACAGAGAAATGCACAAGCCTGTATTCAGAGACTGAGCCTGAAAACCAGCCGTCCGAGCTTCTGTAACTTTGTGATGTCACAACAAAGCAGTCACTGCCCTAAGCCATGCCCCAAGCCCCGCCCACCTGGACCCACCATCCAACCTTGCAGGATTTGGTTTTTCTGAGTGTTTACCTGAAATCTGCTATATCCTATTTTGATCACTCAGAAAACAGTCAGCCAATCAAAAGAGAGGCTCAGATCCTCTCTTCTGATTGGCTCACTGCCCTGTTGTTATTAGAGCTCCAGAGAGAAGCCTGAGAGAGGAGATGTAAAATAACATTGAGATGGTTTTTGGTCCTTAACACCACTGATATACCTTTTAAGGGATATCAGAACTTTAAAATAAAAAGACAGAAAAGTGTAAAATATGGGACCTTTAATGCAGTTCCAGCTAAAAGCAGTGTAAGCAGTTTAATTCTCACTGGCTGGCTCCAGTGGTTTTTCAGTCTCACCTGAACCCATTTATGTCAGTGGTCTCTTGATATGGAGCATATTTGGTCTGGTAATATATAATTGGCTTTTTTTCTTTTTTTTTGTTCTTTTGTTTTGTTCTTTGATACCATCATTTCCTCTCATCCATATGGACTCAAAGCAGCACAGATGACATTACAGTAATAAAAAATATGTGCCATTTGGCTATAGCAGCTGGAGTAAAAATAAAATGTCTTTAATATGAATTAAACTTGATATCAAGTAAGCTTAATGTGCACCTGCTCTCCATCTGTCCCAACCATAAATAACTGACATTCATTTCTTTTCATTTGGATGATTGAAGTAAAGATCTGAGTTGCAGGAAGTTGTGCTGACCTGGTTATCACTGCCTTCATTTTAAATCCTGGGATGGAAAGTTCATGTAAACAATTGCAACTAATTATCAAAATATAAGAAAGATTAAAAGAACTTAAAACTATCAGCTATAAATAGTTTTATGGTAACATGGAACTAACAAGTTTTTTACACAAAAAAAAAAAAAAAATTACAAAACATGAGGAACATGAGCTTTGCTGCTCTTAAGTCACATGTTAAATCACTGCAGGCGACACTCCTGAGCAGAATAATGGATGAAAGGTTCGCTCCCCTGCACTTTGCTAACAGTGAAGATGCAGAGCAAGAGAGAGACTAGATGTGGGTTTACTCTACAGCCTTCTCCATAAGCTGGCAGGGGAGCACAGGGATGACAGCAGTGACACACACACACGCACACACACACACACACACACACACACACGCTGAATCCCTAAACAGGCCATACATATGCATGCTTGTTTGGCATTCTCTGTTATCAAGGGAGCTGTCAGTGAAATTCCTCCTGGGACGCCACCGGAGAGAGAGGGGGAACGAAAGGTGAAGAGAGGATCAGGGAAGAAACAAAGCATCCCACTTTTCTTCTCCCATTAGTGAAAACAGATTTTTTTTTTTTCCCTTATCAGTTATTTATCATTTTTGACACATTGTGCAATGAAATTACTTAACTGAACTTAAAGAAACATGGAAAATGTAATTATTCTGTATTAGGTGTGTTCAGGTGTGTTCAGGTTCAAATTGTCCTGCACTGTTGTAATTTCATATGCTGCATTCACTTATTGATAGGTGGTTAGCTCTTGTGCTAACCTTGTAGTCACAGCAGATAAAGTTACTTTTGATGTGTTGTGTATTTGTAGCAGTAACCAAGTGAAAGCAGATGCAGTGTACAGCTCCTGTTAAATGAGCTGAATCGATTGCGTAAGTGCTAGTATTGGTAACACATTGCACCTGCCGGCGGTGATGCATTTGCAGCCTTTCTCTCAGCAGAGTGTTGACGCGTCTTTAGCTCCTGTAGTGGGAGGTGTTATCAGTGTGAGAGACTGCTGATACTGGAGGCTGAGGTGAATTCTGCATTATCTACGTCCCAGATGTCCTTGTTAGACGTACTGTCTTTTGTTATAGCTCTTTTTTTGGTTGTTTATCATCCTTTCAAAATAAAAAAAACCTTGCAACTGTCAGACACACCAGAGATCTGATGGAAGAATGTTAAACTAACCCTCATAAACATTAATTAGATAATTAGAGGACAAATGCACCATCACACTGACGCTGTTCTGTTTTCACACACATTAGTTGTGCTGGAGTGTGACTGCTGTGTCACGTGTGTCGGGACACTGCGTGAATTAGTTTTTACTGGAGCTGCTTGTGATCTGCCTGATGCGCTTTGAATTGATCTACTACTGTGTTTCCTCTGTAAAACATGCTCACACAATAACCTCTCAAGTTATGCAGTTATGTTCAGATTGGATCGTTTGCCCTCCAGTGTTAACACTGCACGCTGTATATTTCAGTGAGATTAGATTGTTGTGGTTATTGTGTTGTCAACTTTATTACTTTTTGGGTGAGCTACCGGGCTCTCTCCTAATTGGATTGTGGTCGTCTGTATTCCCTCAGCAAGATGACGCTCAAACCTATAAAATATTCCAATTATTAAGCTTGAAGAAGTGAAGCCCGATGTGAGCCTAAATTTTATTCCATTAAAAATAGAAACACAGATGGCAGAGTGTGTGGGTGTGTGTGTGTGTTTGCAGTTATTGAATCAGTCAGTACCCTGGTGCTGGAATGGAGGGGACAATACAATTTTATTTTTTTTACACTTTCAGTTTTTATGTTAAAAATCCAGTTCATAACAACTAAACCTGTCTCTGCTGCAGTTTGTATGTTTGTATGTTAGTAGGTGTTGTGGGCGTCAAGTTGCCATAAATTTTGATTCTGTTTTGAACCTCATTTAAAAAACAAAAACATATTGACTGGTTGTTTCATTGATTAGTTACAGTGCAACAGTTCTCAAAGTGAAGAACATGAGGATCTGCATGAATGCTCCAGATAATTTAACTTGAATTTACAGAGCAACGCCTTCGTGACCTCATACCCTGAAAAATAAATAAATAGAAATAACTAAAGTAAATACATTCAACGCAATGGTGTCAGTTCCAGACGAATATAACAAAGGCATATTCAGCGACACTCCGTTATAACACAATTTCGTTACAACCCATCTCACTAAGTTAAACACCCAAATATTGTGTAACAAGTTCACATTTGTATTTTCAGTTGCAGATTTACAGTCCTGCTTCAGTCTCTGCAGCCACTGAGTTATGGAGACTTGTGTTTAATTTCTAATGTAAGAAAGCCCACTGTTTCTGAGAAGAGCACCACCGCCACTGCACTAAAAAAAAACAAGGGTGAGGCTGAGATTCAAAGTAAGTAAACATGATAAAGTTCACTAGCCTATTATGTCATCCAAAGCTGAGAGGAAGTCACCCCCTCCTCCCTCAGAACTCATTTCTGTACACAATAGAGAACAATAGAGAGCAGTCCATCATTTTGTTGCACCGGAGATGATCCATATTCCCACAGCTCTCCCTATTTTCTTTTTTCTCTAATACCAGCGCACCTCCTGTGGGTTTTTCGCCGTGGTCATCCTTAATGAATGTCAGAATTACACAAACAATACTCAGAGCATGCACACAAATAGGCACACACCATATATCTTCATTAGCCTTGCGTTGCTCTGTCATGTTGCGATTTTAAAAAGCTGATCTCCAGAACCCAGACTCGGTCAGCGAAAGCTGAGCCAGCACATCCCTCTTCATTATTCATTAAGAGCAAGTGAAAACAGGATCTGCCCTATTTACAAATCATCACAGTCAGTGATCACTCTTAAAAAAACATGCTCACATCGCACACACATTCAGATCTGACTGACAGCCAGAACACGAAGCCATTAGCCTGTGTGACATCAGGAGTAGTGGCCGACAAAATGATGTCGATGAGTCAGCTGGTTTTACTGCACTGTTTATACTGAGGTAGCCATTTCTCTAATATATCTGGTTATGTTACCACTTGCACAACTTTCATGCATCATTGTGATGAAATTCATTGATTTGTTGCACACCTTCACAAGTGTTATCAGCTGTTCTGGCTCATTTAACCTCCATGTTCTGCTCAGTATGATAAATGTGTGATTTTTCCTGCACCAACATGTGCAACAAAACTAATGGGAGATTTCAGTCAAATAGTCTATAGGTGCTCTAATCAACCAAAGTAATGGAAAATACCTGTGTGGATTCGCAGGCCTTAGTCATTTCCACCTTGTGACTTGAACATATCATATACACTGTAAAACACCATACATGAATTTGGTAGAATCAGCTGGTGTCATGAGCTTAGTGTAAAGTTAAAGAAATTAAACATGAGCTCTTCTGAGGGGCCGTGGATCAGGCGGTAGAGCACAAACCACTGCATTCGTAGTGCCAGTCCCAGGCCTGGATAAATGGCAGGGTTGTTTCAGGAAGGGCATCCAGTGTAAAGTCTATAAAAAATTAAAGATGCGGATCATGCAGGGGGATGATCCACTGAGGCGACAGCTAACAAGGAGCAGCCGACAGAGGAAGAACTTGAGTTGAATGATGAGACTCATCATTTCAAGTTAAATGAATATAAAAAGAAAACACATAATCATTATTTTCCGACTTCCCAGCATACACTGCTGAGAGTTAACACATAAGGGGAACTTGATGGATATAACCTGTTACACCTGTTACCTGCTCCCTCTTATATTTAAATCTCTGTCTTTGTCAGTTTGTCTCCTTGTGCTTCTGTTCAGTTTTCCTGGTTATTCCTCGAGTATCAGTTTTCTGTTCATGTTCTTGTCTTTGTTTATGTGCTTTGGTTTTCTTGCCGCCCCGGATTTGGTCTTAGCTTCACCTTCTTAGTAAGGTTTCTGCTTTCTCTTGGTTTAATAAATCTTTAAACTTGGCTCAGCCCTGCCTTTGTGTCTGAATTTGGGTCCAGTTTTCCTGAAAACATGACAAGAATAAGAGAGGGAGACAAAACATATCAGTGTTTTTAATCTCTCTCTAAAAACTTTGTCTTTGAGACATTTCACTGTTTCGCCCCCCTTTTTTCTGTCTAAAGGACTAATGGTGAGCTGCCCACTCTTCCCTTATACTACAGTACTGCTGCAAATGTTCCCTGAAAACTCCTCGCGGGGGACACCTAGGGCTCTACATGATCGTGTGTTTGCATCTTAATGATTTCAGGTGGTAGACCCTCTCTTCAAAATGAAGAATAAAATCCTCGTTTGGCCCACACAAAGAGCAGAAGTATCAACTACAGTGAGTGTTTTCATAACTCAGTGTAATACTCCTGTGGGTCCTTGTTGAATTCTATTTGCCCACAAACACATTATGAGGTCTAATATTTCTCAATAAAAGATTGCTGTTTCACAACCACTGTAATTACAACGTCATGAAGCAGTAACCGGCCTATTGTGCTTTCTAATGAGATGAGCAGGGCTCACTTTGTGCCTAAAAAACCCACAGTCCAGCAGATTTTGAAATGAGTGTTTTGTCAAATTTTGTACTGGTCTCTTTTGTAACATTTACTCTTTCAGAGGTGATTAAAAGGGCGCACACCACATGAGCTGATGCTCTTAGCAGTGAGTTGCAGTTTCGACTCCCGACTGGCCCAACTCTTTCCTGCATGTCATTCCCCCTCTCTCTGCCCCTTTCCTGTCTCTCTCTACTGTCGAATAAAGGCAAAATGCCAAAAGAAAAAAATGGGGGAAAAAAAGAAAGTTTTCCACCTTCACTGATCCTCGCAAGGCTTTTTATGTCACGAGCGTGACAAGCTTGATGTTGCTGAGGAGGTCACGGTGAAGGAAATTGGATGGATTTAAAAAACTTTTTCTTATTAACAAACACAAATGGATCTCAGCCATGTTCTCTATTTAAAAAGTGAAAGGCAAATGGTGTAAAGACGTGTTTTTAGACACTTGATCTCGAAAATCAAACTGAAGGCAGAAGCCAGACAAAAGATCTGCATTATTAAGAACCTAATCACAAACTGGACCAATCAACAGTGTCTTTTCCACTGTATTGGGATAGAGTTTGCCAATACTTATAACAAAAACAGAAAAAATATAGAAACAAAATAGTAAGCAAGAAGAGAAATTCGGCAAGGTACAATACACAGATCACAAATCATCCAATAAGGAAAGAGTTTTTATAGAAACTCCTACAGAATAAATAGTGATTAGGCGTATTGACTATTTGTCCATGAAGTAGATAATGCCTGTTAGTTAATTAAAATCTTTGCTCTATGACAACAAATTTACTGGGAACCATCAGTAGAGTGTTGTTTTCTTTTGCTGTCTATTCAAAAACCTAGACAAAGGAATGTTGTCATTGAATGAAGGACACTTTGTTCTCAATGTCTTTGTCAAACTGCAACTGACTGGATGTGCCAACAGTGGAATATCTGAATGCTTTAAAACACTTAAAATATACAGCATCGCATTACAAATTTTATTGTGTGCAATTAAACCGTATTGTGTGCATTACTTATCTCTTAGGAATTGTAAAAATACAGTGTTGTGGTGGTGTTTGTCATACTGTGGTAGTCCAGGACGCTGCCATCTTGATGTACATGGTCAGTTACAGTAATTTGATTTTGTGTCCCAAGATGGGATTTAATAAATGAAAGGACATAAGGCTGATGTTATTCTGCTCCTGTTGTTGCGATATGACCGGATTTGTTTAAAAAACAAAGACAGAGAGCCAAGGATACTGCTCCCTCTGAGTGTGTTTTAGTTTGATTGATTTAATATGAGGAGGGAGGAATAAATGTCCCCTGGCAGTCCACCTCAATGACATACACATGATGCCAAAGTGAAGTGGCCTTTAGAGGCTCTGGGCTCACTAAATAATGGCCCTTCTACCTATAATAGCCAGAGTGTAGTGACAAATACTGACAACAGAGGTTCATGGAGTTTAACAGTTTATCAGACGTTTTGGGTTGTTGTTTTTTTTTGCAAAAACTTGAGGATTTTTAAACAGTTGTACCATTAGCTGTTCAACACAGCTGAAACCCAATACTTACATTTAAAAGGGTAATCCTTGGCCTGTCTGTTGGTGTTGTTTGCTTCCATATTGTTTTCATTGTGTGTTGGGACAGCTGGCCCACAAACGGTCCACCTGTTGGAGCCTTTGTTGCCCAGGAAAAGAAGGCCACATTTCTGGGCCACATTTGAAGGAACCTTTGAAATGGGACAGCCTAGTTGTGCCACTGTGATGCAATTGATCTTCAAATGCAGCCTCCGGAGAGTTCGGCCCCTGAGTTGGGACACAGCTACCTATTTCACTGCTTATCACCCAAGCAGCCTAAATGCTTTGGCCCAACAGTGGCCTAAATTTGGCATTTTGCAATAATGATGCACCAAAAATTCTGGCTGAAAGCAGGTACAAGTGGTGGTGGCTGAAGCTGAATTTTTTCAGTCTGCAAAAACACAGAAGCACTGGAATTCCACACCTACTAGAAAAGACCGCTAGACTCCAAACTCTATGATCTCTCATTATAAATATCAAGTTGAAATATTAATGTGTTCATTGTGTCAGCGTAGGACGGGACAGCGGAGCTCACCTGGTGCGTCAGCCGTGAACAGAATATCCGGGTCCGCAGTCGCTAATGAGAGGAGCTGCCTAATTTCCCTCAGTATGGATTTTGGATCACAGAGTGTTTTCATCCAGAATGAACGCTGTACAAGTGCTGAGGCATCTCCAAGCCCACAGCAGGTAATTCATAGAATAGCGCGAAATTCTGTGAATATGACCATTCATATTTTCTTTGCCTTTTGTGTAAACCATATGAAAACCATTTTAAATGAAAATATAGACACTTTTAGGAAAAGACAGGGACCAGCAGTGCTGTTTTTTTTTCATTTAACAAAGTTATTACACATGTAAGTTTCAAAACGGTCAAAATGACCGCCGTGGCCATTTTAGCATTAACCACCAAATCTGGTAGCCAGATAAACCAGACCAGGATCGCATTTGGTCCTTTGGTGCTAGAAAAAAAACTGTTCTGTTATTGCTGAAAATTAGACAAAGACAACAACGAAGACAACACTCAGCTTTGGTGCATCAAGGGAAGACTCCACTGGTTGCATAAGTCTTGTATGGAAGTCTATGGGAAAATTACCCTAATTCACACTTGATTTATTGCCTCACAATAAAAAATCCTAATAAGTTTATGGTCTCAATTGTTAGTTGGAAGCCTTCTTCAGTACAACACAATGTTAATTATTAAATTATGGTCCCATTATGAGTAAAATAGATGATATAGAATGGCATACTTTAGGGTGTGGCTACTGTGTGATTGACAGATTGGCGACCTTCCTGTTAATCAGGATAGAGATGAGCATTACAGCGTCACACAAATTAACAATATGTGATTTGGGCTGTGACCTTTAGTGTAGGTGTATTATTGAATTTTAGACAAGACCCTGCTTCCAGTCTTTTTGCTAAGCTAAGCTAACTGCCATTGTCTCTAAGAGGATATTTTCCAGCAATATGACTGATAAAATATTGCCTGTCAATCATCAGCTACTGAATAAAACATATAAGACTTTGTCCCTGAACGTTTTATTCTGTTTGTAAGTTCAGGCTTTTGTAGCTTTTGCTGCTAAATGACTGCAGATGCAGGGGATTTGTGGGAGCTTATTGATGCCCCCTGCCCCCACCATGGGTATCTGCACATTAAACCAGCAACTGAGCCTGTTCAATAACCTTTCACTCTGTAATGAATCATTGCAGCACCTGAGAGTTAAATCCCTTTATTGATGGACCTTGAGGCTCTTTCTTTTTTAACCTGATATTAAATGCACTCTGAGAATACATACCATTGATTTCTCCCAACAACTAGATACATCAGACCTGTGCATTCGTTTGTGTTAATTACTATTAGCCTAAACCCTCTAATCATCTTCCACAATCAGATTTGCTGAATCTTTGGATGGTTTTAAGTAACTTCTCATACCCAATCGTTAGAGACAGGGCTTTTTTTTTTATAGACCTCTATCTCTGTCTCATGTGTTGGTTTGTTTAAATTGTGTGTGTATTTAAAAAATGCTCTGTAAAGTTTCACTTACTTATTTGCTATGTGTAGCACCACCAATAAGTTTTCATCGTCCTCCAAGGTTTGAAGAGTTATTGACCCACAGCAAGACAAAGACAACACAGAAATTAATGCACTCCTATTGGCTTCAGGCCTCAGCGAACAGGAGTGATTATAAAGTGTGTGTGTGTGTGTGTGTAGTATATGTGTGTTTGTACTCGTACTTCTCACTTTGGGAATCTTTAAAATGATGTAACATTAAGTAAGTGAGATTTTTATTTTTTGTTGCCTCACTGTGAGTTCAGGTTGGGGTTAGGTCACATAACTATGTTGAAGTTATGTAGGGGTTTGGCAAATACGTGTTCACAACATACACATATTTGAACACACACTGATCGGAGATGGTTAGTACTGAAAAGAGAAAAAATATGAAAATACAAACTTGTTGCTATGTCTGTATAGCACCTTTGCAGTTTACAGTGATAACAGGGCAGACTTACAGCAAAATCCTTGTAATGTTTGAAACTATGGATCCCAATAGAGCAGATAAAACACCACACCTGTGCCCAGTCACAAAGCACAGTGTTACTGAATAAAAGGATATTTCATGATATTGTTCTTTTTATCACAAATCCTCGTCCAGTGTAATAGGATTGACAATGACAATATAAACCTTATTTCTGACTTTTTATATATATATATATATATATATATATATATATATATATATATGGATGCAGTGAACACCCACAGGGCTGAAAAAATCATGTTGAACCATAAATAGAATCCATAAGACAAACTGATTGCGTCATCCTGCGGTTATGGCTATGTGAAGTACTGCCTGCAGCTGCCATTGCAGTCAGTTTAAATTTTTCATTTCATTTCTGTTGAGCTTTGATAGATGAAGTGACGTCACTAAAAAATTCAACTTGATGTATTCATGTGCCATGGAAGAACCATGCACTTCATATGACCTCCCCCCTGGGAATTACTGCTCATCTGAGAAGAGAAAATAAGAAATCTGCTACGTATTTCTTCCATCTTGAAAGTTTATTTTTAATTTACTTTATTTTAATATTTTTGTTTTTTTTTGTACTTGTACAACATTTGGTTGTCATGTTTTATGATCTCTGTGGGGCTAAACAGGATGTGGCATGATGGGAGTTAACATTCATTTGCAGACCAGATGGTGGGCCAGGTTTTAATCTTTCTGAAAACATGCAATGCCATGCAAGCTGAAGAGAATAGCATCAGGTTGGAAGCTCATGAATCCTCTTTCCCATATGACATGAAAGGGGCCGGACTGCAGATTCACATATTCAAATGCTAGAACAAATCTAAGTTAATGCATTTATCTATTACAAAAATGCACCATGGTAATGGATGATATTTTCAGGACGGGCATGAACAATAAAATGTACTGTGGTACAGCAGTTTAACAAAAACAGCAAATCTTTACATTTGATTAAATGAAACCACTCTTTTGTATTTTTGCTTGAAAAACGACTGAAATGATCGATTATCAAAATAGTTGCTGTTTAAATTGGTTTGATTGACTAATTGATTAATCGACTAATCATTACATTTGATAGGTTATTCTCTGCATTGGATAATTTTTATTGTGTGTATTTCATTTATTCTCTCTCTCTTTTATTTCACGTCTTATTTTGTTAATTATATTCACAGACAAAGGATGTACAATATGATGGATGGTCAATGTGATGAAACTACAGCTGATTAAGAATTGACTAATAGATGGCAATTACTGGGAGTAAATCCAGCTGATTGAGCCCAGCTAATTGACTTGAGCCTACTGTTAATGATAGGTTTTTTGTAACTGCTTTGGTCCCAATCCTCATGAAGTCAGCCTGTCTGGGTAAGTCTTTTATTTTGAAAAGACCCGAGGTCTCATGTATGCACTTCAAACAACCACGTACACGCTTTTAACCTCATCAAAGCGGGATTTAAATTAAAATTAAAATCAGCCTTTGAACGTCACATCTCGCCTCTACCGCCGTGTGTTCACCACACTTTCATGCGTGCTCACCTTGGAAATGTCTGTTTTTTTCCGACAGCACCTGAACGCAGCGCTGCTCCCATCCTACGTGAATGCAGCACAAACTGTTGAGGTGATCCATGGCAACAGAGGAGAAGCGACCAACCGCCGAGCCCGTGCTGCACACACACACACACACACACACTCTCCGTTAATGTAACCGGAATGCACCGAGCAGGAATCACTCCTAACGGCTCCAGCTGAGAAACATCGGTATCAAGGTGACCGACCGGGAGCCAGCCAGCCAGCTGCCCGAAAACAGCTCCACATCAGCGCCAGGTGACAGCAGACGCGACCCGCTCCTCGGACCGCCGAAAACGGCCACATTTTGAACGGACAGGATGGTAGTAGCTGACGAGGTGTTTAGAAATATTTAAAAAATTCGCCCTTTGGTGTACTGTTAAACGGAAGCAAGCAAAATGAAATCAATTTTTAACAGTCTGCGGGCTAAAAAGGCTTCGTAGTTTTGATATTTATTTATTTTTGTTGTTGTGTGACACTGTCCCGGTCCTCTCCGCCGCTCACCGGTCGTCTCATTAGCACCATCCGGTTCATTATCACAGCCCGTATCTCTCCCAAGCATCTGAAGCATCGTCGTGAAGATGGCGACTGGGTCGGGTTGGCAGCAGTACTACTGCCCTGCCGGTCAGGGGAAATTTACTCCTTCCTCGGCGTCCAGCGTGCCCTTTCCGTCCGGCATCGCCATGGAATATACCCAAGACCTGCACCTGAAGATGAGCAAGAAAATAGCACAGCTAACAAAGGTAAGGAGTGTTTTTCTCAGGCCTCTCCTCCACTCTCTTTGAGCAGTGTTTCAACCCCTGGGTTAGACCCTATACCTATCGTTCTTGTGTGAGCTGTGCACCAAACTCCTTAAGGAATTGAGCCTATTTAGTAAATAAATGTGTTGCCAACAGGTATATGAAATATCTTTTTTTTTGAATCATCAAGTAATACTAGCACACCCTAAAACACCACTTTCTCTGATATAATAATTAATTATAATTCACCGCTCACTACAGCTGTATTTTCGTGAATGGAGAAGTAGGAATTATGCTCGAAATCATTGTTAAAGTTTGATTTTAATTTACATGCATGTTGCCAGGTGTATGAATGGCACACCGAAATAAAAAGCAACCCTTCTCTTTTCTTAAAATGCGTTAAGACCCGGGACATAACCGTATATTGAAGGTGAAAGACAGAAAAGTCTTAAAGTGTGAAATTCTTTAACGGAGTTTGGTATACAGTTCTATTCCTAATAGAAAGGACGGCACGCTTGGGAGATATCAGCTTCCTGAGGGCGAACCCGGTCTGTTCGGGTCCTGCATCTATCAAACGGGTCATTAGCCACGACATTAATCAGATCAGTCATTAATCACCTATAGCAACACAGACTGTGCAGGCATTTTGCTTCACTTGCCCATGTTGATGTTGTTCTAGGGCCTTATAAATAATCATGCAGCTAAATAAGGCGCTTCCTCCAAACTTTGATCCCCTCTTGATGATTTGAAAATGAGACACAGATTGAAAACAAGGCATGAGCCTGATGGATAATTGTGCATTTCAGTATCCTGTCACAGTCATGCAATTCCCTTTCCTTATTTTCTTATTTAGAATATTTTGTTCCATGCCTTGCAATTCCCCTGTTGTTTTTTTGTGTTTGTATATGTGTTGAATTTTGAATTTTTGTCTGTTGTTCTTGTCTTGAAAATTGAAAATGCTTATTCACACAGCATGTAATCCGTAGTTCTAGGCAAACGTTTAGATAATGTAGTATATATTAGACTTAGGAGCTCCTTAATGGGAATTAGTTCAGTTTAACATTTTATTTTCTTTGTTCAGCTGACTAGATGATATTGTGTCTCCACACCAACCACACCTGTGGGCTTTCAAGGGCATTTCAAATGTTTTTGTTTTTTTTTTTCGCCCTGGGGATCAGTGCTTTCATCACTCACTTGGCAAAATGACAGGGTTCCAACTTCTATCACAGAGCAGCAACCTCTCCATAACATTCACTCAGGGTCAAAGCATGTTTGTGTCTCCAGCATGTCATTATCGTCAGGCTGGAGGTCTACCGTTGCCTCACATGTCGCCAGGTGGCTTTTCGGAGATGCCTCCTACTTGCTACTGAAGGGTTTGACAACTCAAGTCCTTCATGGACTTGGCTACTGACTCTAACTGTAAGATTTGTGCTCTCAGTACATCTCTTCGTGCTGAGGAAGTGGAGGCTGAAAAAAAAGAATCATAATTCAGCAGCCTTGGGCGAGGTGTGTGCCAAGCCTTAGTGCAGTGTGGGCTCTTTAAAGTTACATTGAAATGAAAAAAAAAGGCTTTTCACCTTTCACCTAACATGCAGTGTACTTATTAAACAGTAACTGCCACAAACATTACATACATCATATTTTCTTATTTTCTATTTCGAAATATTTTTTACTTCTTACTTTTTAGTTTAAATTCTTTAGTAGGCATACTATACAAAATTTCAACTAACAGATTTAATATATGTCATGCCCCACACACTTTGACCCTACTGCAGTCTAAAAACATCCATCCTCTCGCCCATCGGCACTACTCAGACACCATCGCCAAGGAAATAATGTATGAAATATTATGTGTAAATAGGTTTAACACTATTTTATTTTTCAAAGCCAATGAAATGGGCACTTTTCTCAAGCAATTTTGTAAACAGTATATTTGCAATGTCAGTGGCAGATGGGTTATATGCAACAACAGTAAAAACCTGTTACCCATACTGTAAACCCAGTAAGCACTGATTTGGTGGTTTGCATGTTAAAAGATATCAGGGTTAAATTTGATTGAAAGCAGAATTAGTTTATGCAATTATTTTATCAATATTTGATACAGGACAAAGATATAAATATATTTTGTTTTAGCCACTGATGTGAAGACTTGCAAAAATACCAGCAAAAAATCAGCAAAAAAAAAACAAAAAACGTGCTTACTGGCAAAAATAATCAGTAAACATTAAGGTAAGCTGCCTCACCAGCTTTTAGGGACAGGGAGAGGACACTAATGCCTTTTATAAACCTCTGCCAAGGATTACTTATGCATACTGATATTTAAAACTCAAACAATAACATTGAATGCAACTGGGCTGAGTAATTAGACGAGCACATCCCAGATCACTGCTCAGCAACAGGATGGAAAGAAATGAGGTTGCACATGTTTTTGATTGCCTTTGAGATGCCAGAATCTGGATTTGATGTATATTTTCATTCACTCTGTAAGTGTGTGATTCATTTGGCTGTGTTTAACATCAACTTTAAGATTGAAAAAGCAATCAAGAAGTGGAAATGCTTATGAAAAGTGCTCACTTTATTGACTTCTTTTAAAATAACACATCAGTATTAAACATTACTGAATATTCAATATATTTATTTGATTGATGTTGGCGTCAGAATATAAGCAGTTGAAAGCTGAGGTAAAACAGTATTTTCTACTAGTATTTACCAACTAAAACAATAGTGAATTGTATTTTTCATATGTCAAGTCACATGATTCCCACATATTCCCGCAGGCGACGCATCTGAGCCTCGTATCTCCTGTGCCTTGTTGCATTAGGCCACAACAAAGCAGGGGAAGAGGCCGATAGCGCTCAGGCCATCTGCTCACACTGACCGCTGATCTCTGTGGAGACGGAGCTGCATTCAGGAATATGTAGCAACCTCAGAGCCTCTGTGACACTTCCCAGGCTAATTGATTTCCACCTTGCTGTGTCTGAGGGTGACTCGAGAGTGATAGAGGCATCTGAATTTTGCATCTCATCTCAGCAGCTGTTTTGAGCTGCCTTTTTTTTCTTTGGATTTTCTGATTTCTGATGATTACCAGACTCATCAGCCTGCTCCTTAGTTATGCATCAGTACAAAGGAGCAACGTGCAGCAGCGTTGTCAGTTCCCTTCACCTGTGCCCGAGCTTTGACACTTTATATGCATTTGTCTGCAAAAGCGCATAGATGGAGGCAACGTTTATGCGTAGTCAGTAGGTCGTCATTGATTGCATTTCTCCTGTGGTGTTGCATTTCGTGATTTGTGATGCTGCCTCTGTTATTTAAGACTTCTTGCAGTAATTTTTAATCCCACAAAGGAGCTTTCTGTCCCCTGTGTAGTTGAGGCTCTGCGTGGATTTCACTGTCATGATTTTTTCTTTTTGGTCGTTAGTTATACTCTCTGATGATTTTTGCCTTTATTGTAGTGCCTCTGTCAAAAAGAAGGCGGTGTAGGGGTTTTGCTGCTATGGCAACAAGTTTTATATAAATTATAATTCAGGGTAATGGCATGTACTGTAAGAAGTGGGCCGAGGATTTTTCATAAAGGAATAAGCCTGATTTTTGCAGCCTGTCCACAGTGAGTCAGGGCTGAAGTTTCTGGTTGTTGTCGGAGCAGTGGGAAACAGAGAGGGCAGCATGTCATTTTGCATCGTCAGGAGAATGCTTTATAACAAATGTATTACCTAGCCTAGGGTGTGTGTGTTTGTGTGTGTGTGTGTGTGTGTGTGTGTGTGTGTGTGTGTGTGTGTGTGTGTGTGTGTGTGTGTGCGTGCGTGTGTCTGTGTGTGTTTCATAAGCAATGCCTGACTGACTTTAGTGTTGAAGTGAGTCAGAAATAGACCTCTGAGCCCTCCATGTATTTCTGGACGAAGGGATTGAAAGCGACAGAGATAGTGAAATACTGTAGTGTGTGCGTTAATGTGTGTTTGTGCCCTGTTTGCAAGCCATATTCTATAGTGCTGCAGCACTGTGGCATCATCATGTACATAAACATTTGAAGACAGTGGCATTCAAATGTTGAAGAATAAATCTGAAAAACTATTTTTTAACCGTGACCTCGAAAACTCTCTGCTGATATCTTGCTGCCGGCTGCTCGACATTTCTGAAGCTTTGCCAAATCTAGGTTCTGTCAGTTCCTTATGATACAGTAACACTGACACTGCAGAATCAGCTATACCAATATGTGGGTGTATAGATATAGATACAGTACATCACAATGATACTGGCTTTTTTTTAAGTGAAAATTACAGATATGATTTTGTGAAAACAGTCTTCAATTTCAGTTTCATCATGACAGTGTAGACTCCACTACATGGTTTGTATTGCAAGCCACAACAGATAGACTCAAAACATAGTCCAGACTGCAACAATGAGAGGATTTGGTGCCATTCTCTGATTGTGTATTAAGTGATGTTCTGACTTAAACATCAGTCGTCATTAGTCCCTTTGTCCATGGAGTCATTCATTATTCCTGTTTTGCTTCGTGCATCCGTCTTCCCAAAACTGTTACGTGTAGCTCCTCTCTGCTTCTCACCAAAGACTAAAGAAAATATGAGAATTGAATCGAAATAAGATTTTGCAGTTTTCTAATTTTACAATATCCCCAAATATTTCCCAGTATTCACTCTGTGGCCAAGTGTCAGTCCAGGACAGCTGGAGAGAAATGATCCTTTATGTATGAAGTATGTGAAAATACTGACAGATAATAGTCTACTATATTCATATATGGGATAATGCAGAAGAGTGTGTCCGTACCAATCTCTTGCCTTAAGTGACTGTACTGGCTGAGAATACTGCTGAAAAAACACTTGCACACAGATCACGAATCACTTGGCAGCATCATGAAAGCCAAGATGCGTGTGTGTGTGTGTGTGTGTGTGTGTGTGTGTGTGTGTGTGTGTGCGTGCGTGCGTGCGTGCGTGCGTGCGTGCGTGCGTGCGTGCGTGCGTGTGTGCGTGCGCGCGCGTGCATGTGTGTATGTTGATGCCATAATCCAGGGGTGGTGGTGCAGTGATCTGTGTAGCCTGGGCAGGATAAGAGAGCAGATGGTCAGAGCAACACGACTCCAGACTTGGGGATTGAGGATAGGGCTGATAGGGATTTTAAAGTCCGATACTGCTCATTCAAACCCAAAGCTGCAGTTTGTGTTGCAGTTGCATTTCGTGCCAACATTTAAGATGTTGCATTTGGGGAATTTAATCATTTAAAATGCGTATAATTTCAGATTAAAATGCATACATTCCCGGCCATGACTATCAAAAAAATGTTAAGAGTATCAAAAAATCTGTTATTTTTGGCAGAGTGAAAATACCCCCAATACAGCAACTTTTCCTCCTGCTACTGTTGTTACAATATTGTTAGTCTAAATATTGGCAACAAAGGTTATTAAATCTTGACGATATCTTCCTAATTGAATGAAAAGCTGCTCCCAAGACACAGATTAGAGGAAACTATGAACTAGCTATTGAGATATTTCTTCTTGTATGAAGAAAAATGACTGACTTTCATAGAATTTGCACCATCACATACAGTAGGGTCCAAAAGTGTGAGACCACATTCTCTTTCACATGAATGAGAAAGTGTCGTCAGACTGTTGGACCCCACTGTGTTTCACTGGGATTGTTTCATGTGTGGAAATGATGCAGGGCAGAGACAACAAAACAAGCTGACTGACATGTTATTATAAGCTGTTGTTTATCACAGAAAACAGGAAGTGTGAGGACAAGTGATGTCACCGCTTCGGTCCCGAGAGTCTTTTCTTGGAGGTAACAAACTGGAAAGATTGCCCTTCACAGCCTGTTAAAGAAACCCGCCCTGAATTTAGGGTTCGTAATCTCTAAATATAATTTTAGGTGAATGAAAACACGCAGGAGATTGGTGTGTGTGTGCTTTTTGTATGTGTGTGTGTCTGCGTGTGTGTGCAGGGCGGCCCGCTGCTGCTGTGAGGAGTACAACTTATTAACCTCTGCAGGATGCTCCTTCACTGATTGTCACAATTCTCTGTCAGATTTCATTAAGATACGCCCACATACTCACACACACACACACACACACACACACACACACACACACACACACACACACACACACACTCTCACATTCACACTTACACTGAAACACACATACAAAGAGACAGGAAGAGCGAGTGAGAGAGAGGGGGGGGGGGGCATATTGGCCTCAAGCACTATACCACTACAAATAAAGCACGGCCGATGTGCCTGTTGACACACTCACACACACATGCTTGAGCGCACACTTGCATACACAGTGGCTCATAGATTTCCAAGGTGTGTATGGAGGATGTTTTGATGAGTCATTCTTAATGTTTGACCTTGAATGTTTCCTCTGCCTTTGGGCAGCCGGGAGCCACATTTTCTACTACTTCTCTCCGTCTTGTTTTCATTGGCTGTTGCTGCAATCAATCACGTCGCAGCAACAGGCACGATGTAAAGCAACGCCAGTGCACGATTGGCTGCAATATACGGCTGATATATGAGACAAATATTCAGTTGTTTTTCTGTGGAAGGTCTCACAGGAGCTGTTTTTCTGTAAACACAGCCAGTGTGTGTTTATTATAAGTGTTTATGAGATGTTTGACCTGGGAGCTCATTCCAGCACGGTGCGGTGGTCTGACTGGAGTCAACAGACTGTAAAAGCTGCAATGAAACCTGCCTCACTGATTCACTGAATGACTAATGTTAATGTGGGCTTTTTGGATTTTTTAGGATTTGAAATTACATTTATTGTATCACAATATATTGAATACTACTGGCTTTAATCCAAACCAGTAAATACTGGCTTTCCAGCACTCCCATCAAATCCATTACACTGCAAAATGGTATTGCTGGTTTGTAATTCAACAACCTTGTCCCTTTATGTGCTTCTTTGAGCTTATTCTATTAACTCAGCTCAATCAAAAATATTAGTGCTGGCATGTTCAGAGATCCCTGAAAAGCCCCTCTGGTCATTAGAAAGAGAAGTGAGAGAACAGGTTTATGTTTGAGAAAAGAGAGAGAGAGAGGAAGAAGCTGATCTTGTCATTAGTTTTCCCTTCAGAAGGAACCCTCAGGTGTTTTACACCTGTCTGCTCCTGTCTCTTCTTTCTCCATTCTTTGTTATTACGCTCCTCTCTGTGTTCATGGTTGTCCAGCAGAGGAGGAGGAATCTGTCTTAGCTCGGTGAGGTTTTAGCTTTAGCTTCAAAGCTGAAGCAAAGATGCATCAAAAAACAAGAACAGGTCAGAATGAAATTTCCGTCAGGACTGCGATCCAGTAAAGGGCCAGCCCAGCAGTACGTAGCCCATCACTGCTTCACCACAAAGTGCCTGAAACAAGCCTCAGTCTGCAGGGGATCGTTCAACAGTGAGGGCTATCAGGTGATGTAATGGTCTTTCTGATGGCCATATTGAAAGGAAGCAGCTTGTGGGCAATAGCAGCTGTGCAGAGCTGATAGTGTTTGTCGATAGTGTACAGCACAACCACATCACTGGAATAGAAACAGTAGATTGTCGACACATTTCTGCATTCTGCACATCTGCTGTTGACCAAGAAATGATAATGTCATTATTAAGCAATGTGATTGATTTTGATTCAAAGCAAATGTTAGCCCTCTTTACTGAGGGTAACTTTACTGATCTAATCTAGAGTCATTTTCAACTCTTGTTTTATAACCTTGTGATCCATTTTTGGCTGGACCACAGTGGTGGGGACAGCCCTTTAAACACGCATGCTGCTGACTGAGTGATGAACTTACACTATTAGTCAGCTCAATAGTGCACGACTGAATGATAAGGTTATGCCATTGGTCAGCTGGCCGAGTGTTGAAGTTTCCTCATTGGTCATTGCTCTTTCAGAATAATTTAGCATGAACAAGCAGTGTTGCCAACTGTCTCTAGATTTACTGACTTCTCAGACCCCTTCAGTGACTTTTCACTGAGTAGGTTCACCTCCCTGTGGTGACTGCTCAGCAGCTGACGTGAATGAGTGAATAATGTTCTCTTTTAAAAGTAAATATTGCCAAAATTACCGCAAAGCTGTTGTCTTCAACTTTTGTGTTTGGTGATTTTGTCAGATGCTGTCATGGTGATAAAATCAGTGTTTTAGCAGCAGAGCAACAGCTTGGAAGCGTCTGCTGCTTAACATGTAGCATTTCAGCCACTATTTCATACTTGCTCCGTTGTCTGGCAACAAACAGAAAAAGATGTAAATGAGAACAGCTTGAACTTTTGCTGTATTAAAATACTGTATACATGAGCACAGAGAGTAGGAGAGAAGCAAACAGATGAAGGGCTGAAACTGGCTGACACTAGGCAGAATGCAAATAGCTGACGACACAATCCAGCCATATGCTAGGTTTTGACCAAGTCTTGTTCATAATTTACTCTCAACTTGCTGGCATGACGTGACACATGTATCTGCAAAACCTCCTTTAATTTACCACATTTCCAAACTCTCAGTCCTGCAGATTTCAAAACTGCTGCTTCTTTGCTGCTATTTGCTTACTTTGTCATACAACACACAGTGTAAGATACAGTCAAAGCTAAAAGCTACTACATTCTGAAATTAGTAAAACACAGAGAATAGGGAGGGAGACATAGGTAGGCACCTGTACACATAATAGCCTCAATGTAGAAAAAGCAGTTGCAGAAATTTACATGTGGGTGCGTTTGCTTGGCTGAAAAATCCAAATACAATCCATCATTAATGACAAGTGTGGGCCAGGTTTCCCCTCTCCTCGCCCATTCCATTTTACATCAAACTATCTTCTGCTGTCCTCTGTTCCTGTTTATTTCAGCCAAGGAACCTGCCTGGATGTGCCTTAACTCCTTATGTAGTCTACAGATAAGTATATCAGAAGGTACAGTCTTAAAGTATGAGATGTTTTTGCATTGTAAGTACTGTAGTGTACACACAAATACTAACTATCAATATCTTAAATAAGTAAATATCGGAATCAGCCTTCAAAACCAATTTAACTGATAAAGTCTAGACCTCCCATCTTGACAGCAGCCCACACATTTAACTGGTGAAGGGAGCTTTTTGGCAGACATTGTCAGTAGCGAGTAAGCATCTGGATTTTAGAGGTTATAGTCTGCTTTGACTTTCTCTTCTTTTCTTGGCAGCAGTGTGAGTCTGCACGGCCACCAGGGACGTGTCTCTACTCACTGGGTTCTATTTCTCTTTCCTGATGGGAGAGACAGACAAAGACCTCACACTTTTAAGACTCAGAGGAACAGCTGTAGCTGCAGGCTGTGGCTTCCACATTAGGCCTCTGCTGATAAATGTGAAACGTTGTCATTCATCAGCAGGGTTTGCTGAATATATTCACTACTTCCAACAATATTTAATATTTGGCCTCTCAAACCTATTAAACTCTGATATACTGTAATTAGTTCATGGTCAGTAGATTGTAAAAAACAATTTGAAATATTGGACAGACAGTGTAGCTCTTTTTGAGATAAAATAAAGTCAGCTAGCTAGCACACTCATTGCTTTGCTGAATTGCAGTACGGTCCAAAAATGAATAAAGCGAGTGTAGTTGTAATTTGTTGTTTAAGGAAGTTTTGATAAATGAAAAAATATGGCTCATTGCGCATCAGTCTGCTGCTGCCACTTACATTAAATGGTGTCAAATTGCATGGACACATCAAATTCTCTGTTGAATTTTTAAATATCACAAGCACAGTCTCTGATTTAATTCATATGTGTTTTCATGACATCCACGTTGTGTATTTTCTTTCCATTCGGTTCATGGCTAGCTAACTATGCACCACAGGGCCGAAATTTAAGTCCATAACAGACCTGTGGAAAACATGTTTGAACCCATTGGTTCAGAAAAAGCAGACAAGCTGGAAGAGAAAACCAGAACTGGAATCAACCCAAGGATAATCCCAAATGTGAGTGACAGGAACAGACACAACTGAAGTGGGAAACCAGGACTGGCAGCAGCATGTTCCGCTATCATTTAGTAGCACGGCCAAAAAGATCAGCAGCCTCACAATCACTGAGCAGGGACAAAGTTTGTTGAGACATGTAGAGAAATGAATCGTCTGCATATTGTGACACTTTTTTGACAATAATTTAAAAAATCCTATGTGTTGATTTATAATCGTATCCATATCTAGCTATAATTCTGGTTGTATATTTACCAAATTGATTGATGATGAATTAATTAAACTAGCCTTTCTTTACCTCTTTCAGTTTTTACTCACCCTTTTTCTTTTGTTTATCTTTTTTAATTTTCCTGAAGACTGTGCCCATCTCATCTCTTTCTAAAATTGGCTGGCATGTTTACTCTTCTCTCCTTCACGCCCTCTCTCCATGCCTCTGTTTATCTGTCTGTCCTTCCCTCTAGCTAAAGGACATTCAAACAACAGCGGGGCTCGTTATGACTTCACCCAGCCCTCGGTCTGTCTTCCTGTTAAGATAAGATGAAACTGATCCCTAAGGGAATATTTGAGCCATTATAAGAGCAAACAGTGAGAACTCAAAAGAAATGATAGAACAATAACTTGACACTTATATAATATTTTGTAAATGAAGTTTAGTGTAAATTGAATATATTCTGTGTGGCTTAATGTTTAGACTTTGGAAGTGAGCAAGACAGTGACAAATGAAAAAATGGGAATAAAAGAGTCATACCCTCTACACTGTTGCCATGGAGACACAATAGTTTTTGAAACGCATTAGTCAAGCCATGTATCTGTGGAGGCAAGCACTTTGTGGAAAGGGTATTTTAAGAAAACCTTTCCATTTCCACCATCCATGTCAATTTAATACAATCAACATTTCAGGGCTTTTCTTTTACTTTTAAATCACAGAATATATGAGAGATCCCTGACCCCAAATTGACTCCATCACAGGGATGATAGAAAAGCAGGAAACTGTGATAAGAACTCCAATCTGTGAGAAAATAAGATGAAACAAATCTTCAAAAGGGTTTGTTATAACTCAGTGGGGTATTGCAGGCATTTACCCCAAATATCTATTTATCCACACAGCCCTCTGACCTGTATTTACCCTGAGTGGTTGACTGCTTGACAACCCCATGACTCAGCATTCCTCCTTTTAAACCAATCAGTTCTCTGAGTGGTGGTTTATGTCCAATCAATAAGGCTCATTCTCCACAAATGCCGACCTTGCCTTTTGTGCCTAATTCATTTTTGTTCCTTGTCATTTGTTTTTTTCCCCCACTTTATAGTGGAGATTGCGGTTTTAGAAACAGTCCAGTCTGGCTAGGTGTAGTGTAAGATATTAATCATAAATGCAAGTCATCAATTTTAACAGTTGTGAGGCCAACACAGCTACTGGGGTGGTTCACAAAAGCAATATACTTGCCCAGTACTTGGTCTTTAAAAAAAAAAAGGTAGATTAAACTTTGAAGTTTAGCCCATTTAAATATAATCGAGCAGCTCCAGGCAAGAATCTCTCTGTCTAATCAGCCTGATCAAAAAGTAGGCCTGTAACAGAGGAAAGCAACTGCAGCTTCAGTTACCAGGGAGCTGTAGATTCAAACTGTTTTTTATCCAAATTAAATTCTGTTGTAGATATGGGCACCTCCATGCCCAGAGCACCTGACAAACCAAAACTTGAATCTCACATGGGAGACCATTCAGCTGCTTCACTGCTCTCAAAGCACAAACATACAGGTTTACACCCCAATCAGTGATGCAGCAGCTGCCATCCATTGATTATCCCGATGTCCATGGATGGCAGAAGTACAGCAAAGTTTTGGACATTTAAAGCAAATTTTCACTGCGTTTACACAGAGACATAGATTACTTAACATTTTATAACATTGCAGGGAAACTTTAGTGAAGGTTAAAAGGCTGCCCATACTAGCTTACTTAATACAAGTGCATTCAGTATGTTGCATTCTTTGGAACAGTTGAGGTTTTCTCAAGTTTTCCTTTTATCTGTGCATTGCTCTACCTAGATTGTTTCTTTATGAGATCGGGCATGCTCAGGGTCACATGGCCTTAAGCGCTTTGTGCTGCATCGTGTGTATGAAAGGTGCTATATAAATGAAGTTTATTATTATGGTTAACTCCTCTATTTATCTGACACCTCCATTTGTCCCAACTTTAAAGGAATTCATGGCCGGTACAAATAAATTCTGTAGCTTCTATAATGCTACTAATAACTTGTGAAATCTTGCTCAGTTTGAAAGATAGCATATCAGAAATAGAAGAGGAAATGAAAGGGGGGAAGTGTTCTGTCTGTAATCAGAAACTGATCCTGTGAAATGAAAGATAAATATCTTCACGCAGCCCTGAAATTCACAAGTGATGAATGTTCAATAATGTTAAATCCAAAGGCAAACTATCTGCACCACACAGCTCCAGCTAAGTATAACTTTTTAATTTCTCTTCCATGCTGGAATTGTTGCTGGGAGTGGTTATTATACAGTACGCTCATGGCAGCTGCAAAGTGAAAATTGAATTTAACAACGTCTATGCGTCTTGTTCTTTGCGAAGGTTAGTTAATCAGTGCAAACTTAGAATGCATTGAATAGATATGTTGATCTCAAAAGGAATTACACCTATCTGGTTTTCCTGTGGTGCCAAAGCTGGACAGACAAGACAGGTATAATTAAAACAGGAATGTATGATATAGTTGCTTGGCTTTTGATCTTCACCCAGCACAGACCGCATGTTTTCACTCAGTGGCTTTCAGGGGAAAACTGTATGTTGTGATACTTTTACCATCAGAAGTAGTCTTTTTTTTTTTTTTTTTTTTTTTTTTTTAGAACCTGAATATTTAGTTTTAATTCATTTGTGTGTCCTTAATGGACTGAAAAACAGGAAATTAAAGATAGCCAGTCATACCTTTAGATCATTTTTCAAGCAAAATGCCAAACATGACATAGTTCTAGCCTCTCAATGGTGAGGATTTGGTTCTTCTCTTTGTCTTATGTGTTAATGAATTAAACATCTTGGGGTTTCAAACTCTTATGGGAAAAAAAAAACAAGGAAATTGAAGATGTTACCACGGGATTTATGAAATTCTAAAAGGCACTTTTCACCATTTTCTGATACTTTATAAACAGAACTGTTAATTAGTAATCAAGAGAATAACTTGCAGACTAATACATAATGTAAATGACCTTTAGTTGCACCTCTTGATTCCAAACCCCCAAGGAAACATGGTTATAGCACAGTGGCCAATCAGAAGTGCTGGTCACGTGAAACCACAGACATGTCTGTGAATCCAGGTCATGGTTATCCAAGAAAGGTTGAATCAAAGGCAGCTGGACTTGGTTGTAGATACTTGAAGATCTTTCACCTCTCATCCAGGAGGCTTCATCGGTTCTGACTGACAAGTGAGGAGTCTTGGATGAGAGGTGAAATGTCTTCAAGTATCTACAACCAAGTCCAGTTGCCCTTGATTTAACTTTTCTTGAACCCGTAGACATCTTAAAAAAGACAAAAAACTTGTCACACTCCACAGTAGAGTTTCAAAACACATCACAGAATTGGAGGAATGTTTTTTTTTTTTTTTTTTATACGTTTCATTTTTTCATTTTTTATGAAATTTTTCATAAAATGTCTGAATCCAACATTGATTTGCTCAAATTCAGATCTGGCCTACCAGTGTGAGCACAGACTGTGTGAGCCCTCTTGGTGTTAGCACTGCAAGCTTTCCAGTCAACACAGTATGTGGACAGTCAGCTGTGGATTTCCAGCTTATTACCACTTGGGCAGAATGTTCGACTGGCTCGCGCTTACAGCGCCGTGCTGCTTTCCTCCAGCTCTCCCCTGCTTTTTTATCTGTGTTCTTGTTTATATGACAGCTCTGCAGGTGAGCCATGACATCCTGACCTTGTCTTTGCAATCACCCTATTAAAAAGACACACACAGTATCTCAGCTTTCATGCTGCTGCCAAGCGATGAGTGTGTTTTTTTTTTTTCCCTGACTTGATGGAGTGATTACGTGCACACGTCTGGAGTGGACCAGTTTTCTCTCAGGGTTGACATCCTGCACTATTTAACAAGGGTTCACTCATTCCCATCGCGCCTAAAATACCACAAACCATGAGATAACACACACACACACACACACACACAAGAAACAGAGAGGCTGCGGGCTACAAGTGCTATAGACACTGATGCCACTGCTAATGGAATTCAGTGTGCTGTGACTGAGGGTGAGCAAAACAGAGGGAGAGAGAGCAAGCTGTGCAGCTCCCGGAGGGATCCAGTGCTGTGCTATTCTAGATGCTGTCTCCATAATGATCATCCATTCATACATCACATCTTGTGCAAGGCAGGCTCGTAACAGTCTTTCCCGTGATGATCGCTGAAACCAGAACCTCCGTCAGACTGCAGCTAGAGTCACGTCAGAATAACGGTGCCTGAGCTGTAATTTATAGTTAAGGTATTTAAACTGAAGACGTATCAGACAGTAGACCCTATAGCTGTAGACAATGACCTCTAGCCCTGTGGCTGTGATCTACAGCATGACTCAACAGAAACTGATCACACCTTAAATGATTTCCACGCTCCAGCAGCTGACCTGGTGCCAGTAAAGGGCAAGCAGAAGGCTGTAAGATAGACACAGTATGTGACTAATCAGCCAGAGCACCACTTCATTCATTTTGTTTATCTCTATGGTAGTGGTGACCTCTATACTCTGCACTAGAGTCCATCGGCAGTTGTTTTTAGCAGGGCGATTTGTGCCTTTTTTAAAATATTTTTTGTGCCTTGATTTGACAGGACAGAAGGGAGTGACAGGAAAGGGACAGAGAGAAGGGGAATGACATGCAGGAAGGAGTCGGGCTGGTTGGGAGTTAAATCGGAGACTCGCCTCCTAAGAGTAACTGTGCTCATGTGGTACGCACCCTAACCATTCGGCTATCAGGTCGCCGCATTTGTGCCATTTTGTTTCGCTCATTTAATGGCCTGCCTCTGAGAGTACAACCTGCAACCTGTGTGCTAATAGGAACTGGCAGTTGGAGTTGGGTACATTCTTGTTGCACTGATTTCTGTCTTTCACAAAACGTCGGTTCACACATCATATTTGAGACCAAAAACTGTTTGCACCCTGATCATTTATTGTCATATGTGAACCCCACCTGTTTGTTCACTCGGAAGGTGCAAGCAGAGGCGTCCTTCATGGACAGCTGTTCAGCCCGTCAAAGATTTCACAGTGATTTATTTTGTTTAGTTTAAGAAGAGCAGCCTATAGATTGTAATGTTTCAGAAAAATTTGATTTTCACATGAAATAATGGAGGATAAGGTGAAGGCAAATTTATTCAAACAGAATACACACACCTGCGTGAATATATTGCCATTCGCTGGTCTGTTGGTAGCCAGCTGGAAAATTTAACATATGAACCAACCCCAAGTTACTTCCATCTGACACAATGAGTGCCAACATAACACATGATCAAGTCAAAAAAGCTCTAAAACAAATGAATGTAGAATATTTTATCTTGTTTTTATTAAGACTGAGTAAAACAGTTCAATAATGTTAGCTTGGTTATTGTATTGTGGTCATAGCTTTGGGCGGAACTGATAAAATCATCTATCACAGAAAACAAAATTTTATGTCACGATGTTGATGCATGTTGTGATATATTGGAAATTGATTTAGAATTAGTAGTAAGTGGATAAATAACCACCAGCTAGTGCAGCAAAATACATTCCAGATACTTCATTATAGTTTTACAGTAATTCAGTTTGTGAACATGGTTGTTCTGCATTTAACAGATAAAATCCTGTGATGGTCACTAGTAAGTTACCAAGCAAATGAATCACTTAATTTAAATCCTTAAAGCAATTCAGCCCCAAATCTGTATTCCAAACAGGAATGAACCAATACATCCTGAACTCTCCACATATACAGTTGTTGCATCCAGATGTTTTTTTGAGACTATCATAGGATACAAACACGCAAAGAAAAGAGGCATTAGCATAACAACAGAGGAGAGCAATATTGTTTTGTGTGTTTATGATAATTAGTATATTCTGCTTTACAAAGCATTGATTAGCAGCATAGAGAATATGATTATTCAAATCTGACTTATAATAAAAAGATGGTATTGGACTTGCATACATTATGTACTATGTGTACCTGTCTAAATCTGCGAGGTAAGGTTAGAGGAATACTGTCTCACAGTGAAGAGTTAAATGCTGAACCACAGTCATTCTGCTGGGACAGCACACCCTGCAGACAACTGTTAGGACGAGAAGACATTACGAATACAGAGAGAGAAAGATTAAGACAGGAATCAGACAAGAGACACTGAGGCATGAGTAAGACGCACAATTCAGACATTTGTGTGCGTGTGTGTTTGTGTGTGTCCAGTTTCAGGGGACAGTCATCCTCTATTTCACAGGAGGCTGACCGGCAAGCAGGTGATGGAGTGCGCCTCATCATTCAACAGCTGCGGACACATATCCACACACAAATACCTAAAACCAGGCATCTGAGGCTGAGGTCAGATTAGATCAAGCTGTGGTTGCCGCAGCCAAGCATTGTTTATCTGTCGCTGTGTGTGTCTGTGCTGCGTGTGTACGGGGTTGGATATATTTGAAACTGCTGTGTTGTGTTTAGCCTCTGGGCAGGGTCGGTGTCAGTCAGGGTTAGCCCATGCAGTGAGGGAGACAGCTGGAGAGAGATGGTCGACTGGACAAACCGGCCACCACCTGGACACGCACACACACACACACACACACATATATAAACAGGAGCACACACAAAAAAAGAAAAATAGAAAAACAAGAACAAAGAGTCATTCACAGTGAGTGTCACTGGATGCTTTGCCAGCAACAGACAGTGCTATTATTCATCTGAAATTTAAATATTCCATTGTGGGGGGGGGGGAGACCTGGAGAGTGTGAGGATCGAGCTCAGAATGAAATTAGATCATCGTGTTTTGGTAAACTACCGTGGGTTGAGAAATTGGCATTGAAAACACAGGCCAGTATCCCTGGAAATTACATTCATAATGGACTGCTCTTCACATTTTATGTCTAATATTGATGTTCAGTGAGGTAGAAGTAGCAAAACAAGGTCCAACCTCCAGGTGGAAGATAACAGTTTGCGTGTCATTACAGACCTTTTAACGTTCACCTATTTTAACCAAAACCATGATCTTTCCATAACGAGAAATACTTATTAAAATATGGACAGTAAACATTAAAAAACATTACATTTTGGAATTGTCCAGTATCAACATCCTTGAGTCTGAACAGCTGACTCCAAAATCAAATATTTTCTCTTGATGTCCTAAAACCTTTTAGATGACTGAAATCTCTCATGCTATCAAACCGAATAGCCATTCTGAATCTTTGACATGCTAATTAGCTAGCATGTTAGCATTTCTGGTTCCCTCATCCCAAAGTCTATGGCTTTTTTGAATGTGATTTTGGTTAGATAGCTGAAGTAAGCTCTGTGATTAACACGAGCACAAGACATGTTTTATTCCACAACAGAAAATATGACAGTAAATGCCAGTCATGATTTCTTTAAGCTTTTACTCCTAAAAAAGTCCGGTTGCTAACAAGTGGCTAAATAAGATGTCAAACGTCATCACACCCAACACAAAAACCAATATACTCACCAGTCCACCTTTACAGCCTCATTCTGTTTATACTCACACTTTTGCAAACCATAACTAACTTTGAAAGAGGAAAGGCTCCTTTAGAAGAAGTAAGAGCTAAATCAAACCACAAGTTGGTAGTTTAGCAGCGGTGATGTTAAAGTCTTACAATGGTGGTGTAGTTTGTTTACAGCCTAACATCAGCTTTTTACTTCTAGTGATTGTGTTTAGTCAAAAAAATCAAAGGTAGTGTTCATTTGTGAAGATTATCCTGCTGAACAAAACATCTCAGTGTCATAAACTTTAGTTTGTCACAGAGCTTATTTTCTGCTGTAATCCAAAAGGCCATGTAAAAATCCCATTGGCTTTTTGTCAAGAACCAGGGTTACGCTAACGTCCAGGTTTGCTTACAAAAATACGTCATCCCTGTGGTTTGCAACAAACAAAACTTTACCATTGTAACCTCTGGCGGTGTCTTCCTGTGTAGCTTGTTTGGAGATCTCTGCCGTGACTTCTGCTGACTAAATGTAACGTAATGGACATAAAGAATCGATGAACAGTTTTTCAAAAGCTTCAGTGCTTTAACCACCTCCATTGTTGCAATAAGCAATTATTTCAGTATAGATTTACTCTACGTTCACAGAGTTTAATAGAAAATATGGAGAGATTAACAACACTACACAAGCCTAATCAAAGAGACCAGACTCAACTGAGGTCTATCTGCAGCAGAACCAAAATCCTTTAATTAATTAATATGACCAGGCAGTTTGTGTTTCTGTCAGACTTGGACCTCTGATGTAAATGCTTTTCCTGCTTTTGACAGGAAAATGGTCGAGGTTGCATCAGTCAAACCCTAACTCAAACAAATGACCATCCACCAGCAGACAAACACACAAAACTGTGAGACATTAGCCGTCAACAGAAGAGCAAGCTGAATGGGATCACATTATCACATCAGGCTGAGAGTGGATTAGAGAGCGAGAGATTGTAGCTTCGGGCCTGTGCTGCTGGTGACTCATCTGACCTGATTCTGAACAGCCGCAGCAACAGAGGCAGAAAAACCCCACGAAACACACATCTATCACCTACCTGTTAACATATGTGGGATGTTGTGCTTTCACACATGCTTTGTTGTTTACACGATCAGCGTTTTGGCTAATGCAGTGTTGTTAAATTTAGCACTGATTTTACCTGTCTATTAAATGTATGCAAAACTTCACTGAGGGCAGTAATTCACCAGTGGGGTACTGATGTGAGCTGCTGCTGTGGAGGGAGTTTGGAGTCCTGCTAGCTTTCCTTACTAGCTTAGCTTTAGTGGTTTCTTCTTCTGTATTCCTCAGTGAAATTTGAAGAGGTCATTTTAGCCAAGACAAAGCAACCATCACTGAGCATTTAACAACATACAATATGTCTTAGACACTAGAACATGAGAAAGCCTCAAGGCAGCGTCACTTTTTAATAAAAAAAGTTCTCTAACTCAGAGAATATGGTAAAAAAGCAGGCAGACTGATGAGGTCGTACAGTTGAAATTACTCCACTGGTTTCTAGTGACTGTGCTGCCTCTCTTTGGTGGCAGGCTAGCTGGTGAGTTCTCAGCTTTGTTGTTGTGGTAGAATAAGACAGCTGCTTTCTTTCAAAGTTGGCAAACGACCTTGTCTTTGTTGGTAATTTTGCCAACGTCTCAAAATACCTCTACACACTGCTTTGTTATCATCCACTTAGCACTGTGTTGCTCGCTAGTGTCCTCCTCACTTTTTATTCATTATCTGAGTTTACTGACTGAGTGTGAGTATAGACTTTAAGTTTAGAATTTAAATTTAGAATAAAAAAAAATGTAAATATACCAAGTTTAACGAACCAATATTAGAAGGTCACATGTTGAGATAGCAGCGGCAGCAAGTTGAAAAAAGGTAATCATATACTGGAGATGAATCTGGTGACAGATTTAAGTGTTGTGGCCACACTGACAGAGAAAGCAGAGCTGTTTTGGGCTAATCACAGATGGCAGTCACCCCCTCCCACAGAAGAGGGTGGTCTGTATGAATGTGAGCGTTACTCAGTCACACGGTTTTTAACAAAACCAGAAAAAGTAGAATTTTGGCTGATAACAGCCCAGCTCAGAAAAGATGTCTAGTTGTTGAAAAGTTTTGCAGATTGATTATTTTAATGGCACCTAATGTGATAGGTTCAATGACAAACGGCAAAATTATTTAAAAAGCGTAATCTTACACACGTATTAGTGATATACAGTACACGGGGTTATGACTGACTTGTCACCACAGTGATGGTGGCTCGTCTACTTCCACCTTCACCCTGGATCGATCTATATACTCGAACAGCGGCGGTGAGGAGAGATAGCAATGTGCATGTTTATTTAGCTGCTTCTGATTGCAGCGCCCGGCTGCCGTCATGTTTACATTGAAATGGTTGCTGAATGGATGCTGCAGCAGAAGCAACTGCTTACTGTCACTGACTCCTGCCTTTAGGGACAATTAGTGGGAATTAGCTGACAGCAAAACAGAGTTTTTCACCAAATTTCCAGTGGGATCGTCTCATTTCTCTACAGACATTAAGTCCCATCAAAACAACCAGAAAGATGCTTAGATCACTGAGAAGTTCTAAGCAGACCGGACTAATGTAAATGGTGGATGGGGAATGCATTTCAAAATATTATGGCAGCAGATGAGAACTAACCTTAAACTGGAGCTCACCTTGGCCGTACTGTTCTTTTTGTCACAGTCCCTCCTCAGCCATGCATGCGATTCTGCTTTGTATGTCTAAGCCCTATAACCCTGAGCTACTCACAAGCCATACAGCAAAACTGCAGTGCATATAAACACAAAGGCTGCTTTAGCTGAATGTTGAGAATCAGGGGTGTTTTGATGCGTTCATGTCCATTAACGGACCACAGAGGGGGTGGACCGTGGGCTGTGTATATGCACCTTATCTCACACTGACTGAGGTTAAACAGTGCATAAGCGAGGGGTCATAACTCTGATGATCAAACTGGGTGTATATATATCGATGCATGTGCAGACTTAGGGTGTGAGTTAGTACATCATGTTCTAGAAAATGGCAGGTTCTCACTAGAGCTTACATCATTACTGTTCTATAGACAGCAGATAATACAAATGAATATGAATGTGTTGTTTGTTCTCACCTTAAGCCTCACGTCCAGCCAAGACAGACAGAAGTTTTTTATACAATTATTTTTAATCAGCAGGAGACTTAATTGGTCATAATCACTCCCATTAGTTCTATCATCATCTGTCTCCAGCCAGTTGTGTTTCTGTGGCTGGTTAGATAGCCCCTCAACGCCAACCTGCCCGCCCCGCTTTCCAGAACTCAATCACTGCTTTTAGTGCGTGCGTCACCAGCTGAGGCAAAATTACAGGTTTTGAATTAGAAATGTTCTGCCACTTATCTCTCTGTGTCCTTTTTTTTTTTTTTCCTGTCATTTGTTCACTTGTGCCCCCCCTCTCCTCCCCCTCCTCACTCTCTCTCCATCACCTTTTTTCAACCTCCTCCCTTTTTATTGAGGCAGCTGTGCCTAGTTACCATGGCAACCTTTGCGATAAGCCTTGCCAATCAGACGAGTGTGTGTTTGTGCGTGTACGTGTGTGAAAGAGTTTTAGTGTTTAAACCCCCCCCCGCCCCCTCACCTGTCTATGCAGTGTGTAATTACAGTCTACCCACTCGCTTCTAAATATATTTCAACCTTCAGCAGGCACCTGTGGAAACTTCAGCGACAGTAGTGGTAGGATGCTGCAGACTTCACTCTCTTCCAGACTCCTGCCTAACTTTCTCCACACTTCATGACTAGTTGCTCAAGGGAATATACACTACTTGATTTCTAATGCCACAAAAAAACTAAAAAACACCCACAGCACCTCTCCAGCTGCCACAGCACACGAGCAGAGCTGACATGGAGCTGGAGGAAGTTGCAGCTCCAGCATCATTGGCTATAACTGTTAATGGTCAGTTTTTATTGATCGACAGGCTAATTGGATGTCAAGCCAAATTTAAATAGTAAAAATGAGCTGTTTGGAATAATTCCCACACTATAATGTCACTCAGGCCATTCTATAAATTGATGTCATTTCCATGTGCTATGGACGGTTGACTGTGGTTTACTCTTAGCTCTGTCTGCTCTCAGCTGAGTTAACGCACTGTTAGCTGATGTTAAAGACTGGTTTCACAGGCTGCTGCTGCTGCTGCTGCTGTGCCATTTAACTCCCAGTGTTGATGTGATTTACCTTTAAGTATAACTGACCTGCTTGGAGGGTGATATGAGCACTCAGCAGACTCACCAGTCTGTTTGGAGTCAAACAATGTAAGACGATGTTTCCTTTCTTAGTAAACCATCTTTGGCTGAGCACAAAGACGTCAGTTTGAGACGCACATTTACCCAAAAAACTGCAACTGCAACTAACAGTTTTGTATTTTGCCAAATAAAATCAAAAAATTCTTGGTGCAGTTTGTTAAACAGGGATCATTATGACAGCGGCGTGCTCTGGATTAAACCTCATTGATTGCTTGTTTTACTCTCAGAAAAGCATTTGACTGCTGTATGTAAGGAATTATTGACAAAGCACATCAATTTTACCTGTCAGGGATTTGATCAGTTCGATTCCGCTTATTGATCCAGCTCTTTTTAACCACACACTATGGACATGATCCTTTTTTACTCCATTTTTTTAATTGACTTTTAGATCAAGCATCAACAAATCTCTGCTGCTCTTTAACTACTAGTTGCAGCCTTATTCTAACATTGTCTATTGATGAAAGAATGGAATGGAAGAATGGAAGAATATTTTGAATATCTTTGCAGATCATTTATTATTAATCCAAGTATCCCTATTTAAATAAACACAATCTTCTGCTGAGGCTGCTTGTGCGGCTGCAGTGTTAACATTACATTACAGATGCAGTCCTACTAGCTGGAAGGGATTCAGCACTCGCCTGAAGCTATCAAAAACACTGCAGTTCTGGATTTTGATGGCATGCATTACCAACAAATGTACAAGCATATTTTTGATTCTGCCACTGTTGCTCATAATCAAAGTTCTGCAAACATTGCATCTTGCCCTGGCGGATAAGATGCGCCCACATGCATATTTTCCTTCCTGCCGTGGCTCGAGTCCCACGTGTAAACAAACTCAGAGTGTGCAGACCGGTGAGCAGATGAGATGTTGCCACACACTCACATATGGGCTTTTTCAGCAGAATCTGCTCTCTGGGGCAGTTGGTCAGCTCTGCCTGCTCTCATCCAGCAACAGACACAAACACACACACACACACACACACACACACACACACACTCTCCTGCTTCTTTTCCCTTTATGGCGACAGGTGAAGGGTTGGACATTGGTGACCACAGAGCATTCAGCGTCAACTCTGCCTCTATTTACACTTTAACACATTCTCTCAAACACACACACACACACACACACACATACAGAATTTTAGTGTTTCAGTAGTTAGAGATGTAAATATGTTGCACCAGGAACATAACTGATAGGAAGTCAACATCTGTAAAGATGTCATCGTATGAGTTACGGTGAAATCAAAAACAAGTGTACCTTCACTTTATAAGACAGTGATACAGAAGAGGTGGAAGTATCTCCAAAGTATTGATGCTGTCTGTACGAAGTCTTGTTTTTAGTATTAAAACTAGTCAGTAGGATCAGAAACAATGGATCCATTTCACGTTGGATCACATTCTCGGCACATGCAGCACGGTTTACTTCTCTGCAGCCATCACCTGGTTATTTTGTAGAATAATTACTTAAATAATTACCGGGCTTACGTTTTAAATAAATGTGATTAAGTCCTTAACAGAGAATAGTGAAAAGAAATGCCTCATGTTTGCCACATTATTCTGTGGCAATTAAAACATATTCAGAAGTAGCAACGATTTCAGCTCATTAATCATGACACATTTTTCTTCCCTACATGATTTATTTTTTTATTTATACTTTATCTAATCAGGAAGTCACAATGAGATTGAGATCTCATTCACAACTGAGACCTGAGTGCAGAGAATAAAATAAATAACAAAAAGAAATATTCATAGCAGAGATACAAAATGTCAGAGATTTAAATATACATTCATACAGACTACAGTGATCTAAATACACATTCAGATATGTTTTTATATAAACAGCGATCAGAGTGTGCATTTAAATGTATGATAATTAAAATATTAACTAAAATAAATGATATTACAGTGGCTGTTTGCTGATCTTTGGCCTGGTGCATGTTTTTTATCTCTTATTTGTCATATTTCAACCTTTATTCATTATTATTTTCAGCTGAATCGTGGCCAAAAATGCAGCACACAGAATCAAAATGCAATTGCAAGTTTTTTGTATAAATGCCAAGGGCCACACATTCACTAGCGTGATTGGATTGTGGTGTCTAAAAAGCGATGAAAGCTTCATAACTCACCAAGACAACTGGCTGCTTCAGATTTAATACATTCTGTATTGCTTTTCAGTCACAAAGACTCAAGGTTATGTGTTGTCCCGTCCAACACGTAATGATTTACACACAAAGCCTTCAATCAAGAGTTCTGTCTGTGAGTTCATTCCACTTTTAGACCAAACATTGTTCTCGAAATGCTACGACCGTTCCTGTCCAGCCCACCGATTGCCTCACAGGAGAAAGGCAGAAAAAAAAAGTCGGCGTGCTCTGCACAGTGGAACAAAGATAATGCCTCCTCATCAGTTTTATCTGGGCTTGGCTGTGGCACCTGTCATCTGTTTCCTGGAGCCATGGCGTTTTTATCTGGCTGCCTGTAGAGGAGGCGGGACAGACTCTGAGATTAGTTTCGAGCTGAATTGTTAGTCACAGTGGTCTGAGATGTAGCGGCGCCTGTGCTGCGTATCGACAGTAGTTATACTCTGATGACGTCCTTAAGGCTGTGATTACATGGCTGGATTGTTCTTTTCTCCTGCTTCAACACAAAGTGCAGGTTGGAGTATTGATAGAAACACTAAACAATACATAATTTTCAGATTCTCAGTCTCATGCAGCTTTAATTATGCACATAGTGTCTTTGCAGTACTGAGCGAAAGGACAGTTTTGCATCTAGTATTTGGCCTGTGCAGTTTTCAGCTGACGGCACAGCAAAGTAAAATCACTATTTTGTATTTTAACCAGAAGAAATAGCTTCACAGTGCAAGGCTGATAATATTCTATGTTTTCAGATTGTCAAGAAAACTGATGAAAACAAACCTAAGTATCGTCTGTGTAGCCAAAGCCTCATGACTTGTGTCTCTGTGTCGTTGTCCACAGCTGCTCAAAACACATCAGTGCGCCACAGCGTTGCACTGGCTGACATGTTTCCTCATTACAATAAACACAGGCGCTGTGGTTTATTTTGAGTCGACACCGTCTGGCTGTTGAAAGTACTCACCAAGGCACCAAATGTGATTAATCCACAGCTAAAAATAGTCCCCATCAGAACGCACTATTAACTCCCAGTTGAGTAAAGTTTGCTAAAAACTACCCAGCTCGTTTTATTTAGGACATTACTTTGCCTTAAAAAAAATAAAAATAAAACAATATTTATGACCCACTTCAGAAGTCAGAAAGTAATTGAGAGATGAGCTCTAGTAGAGATCAACTGAAAAATAATTAAAAAAAACAAAAAAAACCAACCCTGACAGAACATATTAAACTAAATCAGGACATTAAGTGTATATTCTGTTTTATTTATTTATTGTGTTTTGCTCCATCTGCTTCAAAGCCAGACAGCGTGTGAACGCATATACATATACAACTTTCTGTGTGTTTGTGTGTGTGTTGTGTTGCGTTGTCCTCAGTCTCAACTGATCAAATGTTCTCAGCCTTGTTGTACCTCTGAACTGAACTCGCAGGGCCACAATGAACCAGTCCACTGGCACACACACAAATACACACACACACATCTCGCTGTCAATACTGTAGATAAATAGATGAAGGCTGCAGCAGTGATCATTTGCCATTCTGTGCAGCTAATTAAACTGTGATTTTATACGCTACAGCGAGCTGTGTGGCCTGAGCGATCTGATCTGATTTCTTTGACTACTATAGAATAAGAGCACAAAGAGAAATAAGTTGCTTCAAGCTGTGTTTTGGATTCCTTCATTCAGGCAGGCTAATTAGATGTGCCTGAGGTTCAAGGAAGAGTGTTAGTGCAAAATCAGGTTAGACAGATGGAGGCATTGTTGATGTATTGGGCTGATAGCCTGTCAGTTTGGCCTGAATCAGTATTTAAAGCTGCAGTAATTGATTTCTTTGTGCATATGAGGGCAAAGGAACTCCAAAACAAGCTGGAAAATGCACATCCCTGACATTTCATTACCTTACTGTATAAAGTTCCTATGGCTAAGGTGGAAGCAAGTCCATTTTTGTATTCATCAGGCACAGTACAGCATTAGCACTCTCCTTGCCCTGCTTGGGTCTCCATATACAGTACTGACAGAAATGTCTGACTCTCTGACTGGTGGTTGTTCAACTTCCTTTAGCAGCTAGTTGCCAACTTTGTCTGTCTGCCTTTCTTTATTGGGCATGTAGTGAAGGATACCTCTATCAGAGGTGAAGTGAGATGAAAGTAGCTGCTAGAAACCTGCTTGATTCGAACAGAATATGTGGACCTTGAAAGACTGAAAACTTTGGAAAACAGTTTCACACAATCCATTTCTCACCTCTTGGTCTTTCTCCCCACATTTTTATTTTATAATCCATAGAAGACCTAGAACAACATATTGGTTTGGCCATATTTGTGAGTGATAAATGGTCTTTGTTTAAAATTGGATTTGGTTTAACCAGTGTTGTTCATTTTGGCCTATATATACAAATTTAAAGGTGTCCTAGTCAATATTTTTATATTAAAGGTCCCATATTGTATAAAGGTAGATGTCCATGTCTCTTTTGATTATAAAGCAGGTCTAGGTTCAATATTAATACTGTGAAAGTATCAAAGCCTCAGTCCACAGAGAAATGCACACAGCCTGTATTCAGAAACTGAGCCTTAAAACAAGCCGTCAGGACTTCTGGAACTTTGTGATATCACAGCTGTATAGTCTCTGCCCACAGCTATGCCCCCAGCATGGCCCACCTGGGCCCACCATCCCACCCCGCAGGATTTGGTTTATCTGAGTGAAATCTGCTGTATTTTTATTGGATCATTCAGAAAACAGTCAGCTCACCGAGCTGTTGTTACTAGAGCTTCAGAGAGAAGCCTGAGAGAGGAGGTTGTTTTTGGTACTTAACACCACAAATATATCTTCATATAGATATCAAAACTTCAAATAAAATACCTGGAAAAACTGTAAAATAGGGGACCTTTAACGAACTACTTCATGTGTAATATGAAAGGACAGCTCCACAGACCTAACTCTGCAGCCCCTCTCGGATTGTTCTTCAGCCCACAAGCTCTCCTTTTGACAGATTTTGGAAAATTCTAGTAAAAAAGTTATGATAAACCCACTGTTCACTACCTGGTCATCACCAAGCTGAAGACATACAATGTTAGCGACTAGCTGGTGAACATAGTGGAGTTATTTTTCACAGGAGACCAAAACAGAGCTACAAGAGAGTGAATACTGGACTTGCATTCATCAGGTGGTGTGAAACATGACTACAAACCAATGTCAGTATTGCTCTGTGTCTGTTTTCATATTCAAACAACTGTTTGTGTGCACCACCCATTTTATTTGCTTATGATATGTGAATCTTGCCCTGCTGCAGTGGCCAAGAAAAGAAGAAGTCATCACTTACTGCAGCTTTAAGTCAATGTCATTACTTTTTCTCATGATTTTAAAATCCACATTTGCAACAAAGCTTAGCTCATATGCATGAACTTTACCTGCAGCCCAGATAGAACAAAATGAACAGATTGATGAGACTATTTCTAATTCTTCCAATCCTCACTGAAGCAGCAGCACGGCCAACTGCAGCATGCTGGGAGGACTGTGGGGAAAACATAAAAGGCTGACTAGCAGAGCAAAGAGATTGCAGGCTAACTGGATGTGTGTGTGTGTGTGTGTGTGTGTGTGTGTGTGTGTGTGTGCGTAGGTAGGCCTGTGTGAGGGGAATCAGATACCAAAAGTGAATGAGGAACCGAGGAAGAAAGTGATATGTGTCAGCCCAAGTCTCCACAGGCTCTCTCTCGTTTTCCCTCTTCCTTCTCCTCCATCCCGTCGCTATACCCTGTTGGCTGCGATGTGGACCTCCCGAGAGCGTCACACTTTCTCTTCAAAAAGCAAGAAAGTCGTCCTCTCCCTGCTCTGCTCTGATATCTGCTGAGGCAGGAAGAATGGTGGGAAGAGAGAGCAGGGGAGGGAGAGAGGAGAAATTTCTTTCTAGTTATTCTCAGTTGGCGTTATCTGAAACACTTCAGGGTAATGAGAGCATATAGTGTGTGTGTATGTGTCTGTGTGTGTGTGTGTGTGTGTGTGTGTGTGTGTGTGTGTGTGTGTGTTGAAAGATATAAAAAAAGAGGAGGGTGGTTCTCAGTTTGTGAAAGAGCCATTTAAAGGTTTTAAATTTTATGGTTTCAGATTAGTGTAAGAGTTTAAAGTTGTAGCTCTCATGCTGAGGGTTGAGTTCCTAAAACCATCAGACAAGAGTCATTGAAACCCTTCATGCATCCTTAAGTCAGAATGAGCTGCACTTAAACACATTTTGTTGTTAAATGTATGGTCACACAGCAGTTTTAAGAGCTACGTGATGATACACCTTCCTATTTCCCAGCATTGATGCTTCAGAAAAGCAGCCAATTTATGACACTAGTTTCCTGCACTGACACTTTGTTAAAAGATGCATATCATATAATGTGACAATACAAAGCATTTATGCTATTATGTTATCTTATGTATGATATTTTCTCTTTTGCGGACCATTCTCTATAAACCCAAGAGATGGTTGTGCGGGAAAATCCCAGTAGATCAGCGGTTTGTGAAATACTCAGACCAGCCCGTCTGGCACCAACAACCCTGCCACGTTCAGAGTCACTAAAATCACCTTTCTTCTGCATTCTGATGCTCAGTTTGAACTTCAGCAGGTCGTCTTGACCATGTCCACAGGCCTCTGCTGCCATGTGATTGGCTGATTAGATATTTGTGATAAAGAGCAGTTGAACAGGTGTACCTAATAAAGTGGCCGGTGAGTGTATACTTTCCATGTCATGATTTCACTGTAAATGTTTATGAAAAATAAACGCTCATATGCACAGAGAAATCATATGGTGTGAATAGTGTTAGTGGATTCTGTCTGGGTCGTTGAGACTGGAGGAAGCAAACGAGACGACAGCCATGCGAACAGCTCTGTGAGCCTGTGCTGAGGCACAGCGGTGCACTGAGGTAAATGCTGATGTCAGCATGCTGACATGCTCACTCGGACAAAGATAACATGCTGTTATTCAGCAGGTATCATCACGGTAGTTTAACTTGTTAGCCTTTTCTAATTAGCACTAAATGCTAAGTACAACTGAGGCTCTTTAGTTTTGCAGGTATTATGTCATAGCTTGAAGTTAATTAAAATTCTGACCTGATGATGGTGTCAGATGAAACATGAAGGGATCACCACAGCTCATGGTGGGGGAAGAGGAAAAGTCAGAGGATGCCCAAAGTCAGCAAGTTACAGTGTCAGGAAACCAGCAACATCTGTCCGAGTAGTGTGTAAGTAGACACACAGATAACAGTAACAGTAAAACCTTTACCTGCTAGAAAAAAATTCACAGGATCGCAGAAGCCATCCCCTGGCTATCATGGAATTTGTACCAAATTTCACTTAAAGCCAAAATGTTGACTTATCCTCTGTGGACCATGAAAGTTTCATGGAAACATTTGTAGATTTTTTGTAGATTCTGCTAGCATGGCTATGAAGGAGAACAGGTTACACTCCCATGAGTCTGCAGCCACACTGAAAACCAGGGTGTCAAGGCTGCACACTGTATAGAACCTCTCTGTCTTTTTAGCTGGGAGCTGGTCTCTCGCCACTCACCTGCCTGCTTAGAATCAATATTTCAGCTGTAAAACTTGGCATCTACAAACTCGATTCACTGCCAAACAGCAGACCAGCTGTGAACTCCACTCAGCTTGACAATGTGTCTCTGTAACAGGTCTTAAATCATACAAAGGGCTCACATGGCCTCAAATCCATCCCTATGCATGTGCAGTATATACTGTATGCTTTTTGTTCTCTCTGCCCACTAAGTTATAACTCTGTTCAGGGTAGAGCCATTAAACCAAAGCCTCAATGATGAAGAGTCAGCATGATCTATGAGGGCCTACAGCACCGCTATCAAGCAGCGTGCTTTTCCTTGACTGGCTGTTACATTAATTTTTAACCATTAAAAGACTATTTCTAGAAAAGGGATTCTGTCGATCTTGCCTCTGCACCCTGTTCATATTCATTTTTGTATCCTGTAGCAGTGCAGCTCCTGTTGGTTCAATCTGTGGGATTACCTCCAGCGTGAAGCAGCATAGTCAGCACACTGCTGAAAATAATATGAAAAATACTTCATGTTTAACGCTGCTCTCAACCACAAGGCCAACGAGAAATTTGCTTTAAATAGTATTTAGTATTTCCCCCCCTCATTTGTCCTTTACTCTTTGAAGGGTACTTTAAAAAAATCACAGAGGAATAAAAGCCATATTTCTGCCAGCTTGTGAGCAATGAGAAGCCAGCTTGGTGTCCCATGTAAAACAAATGCCTTGCTGAGCACAGGGACAGAAAAGAAGGGCTGCATATTCAGAGACCTGGCACGTTTTCAATCAAGATAATAATGCCATTGTCCTTTTTCAATTTGTAGTTTGGCTGTGCTACTTTTTCTAATATGCTTAAAGCTGCACTAAAACGCAACTATTTTATCACACCAGTGAAGAACATACTGTACCATTTGCACTAACTGAGATGCCAGATTCAGCCCAGTTAATATTCGAGCGTCAGGTACAGTTCCACATAAAACATGAGTCAAAACTTTGCTCTGAAATATGAAAGTGCACTTTAAACAGAAGCCAATAACTCTTTTGCCCTTCTAATGTCCTTTGAACACTGCCATGCTGTGTGCGTGACAGAGTTTAAATATTACCTGTGTCTTTCCATTTTAAAAGCCAATACTGTACCACAGAGCCAGGACTTTGGGCCCACAGGGCCTCCTGTTGATGATTTCACTGAAAAGGAGACAGGATGGATCCCTTTAAGAGAAGCAGAAGCTTTCATGTAGGCAATAGGTATGACAGCAGCACTGTTATTTTCTCCTAAAATGGCAGAGAGAGGAGGAATTTCCTCACAGTTATTCTCAAACAGTGTGTATGAGTTAAAAGTTGTTGTTTTTCTTTTCATGTGGCTCTTAAGGATTAGAGGTCAAGAAGAAGAAGGACAGTGTTAAAGCGTCAGTATTCTTCAAAGGAAGTGTTTGTTGGACCGCCGAACAGTTTGAAACCTCTGATGTCAGATTTGGGGTGACCTGTGTCTAGACACTTTCTCTAACTTTCTGAAACTGTCAATGCGACAAGTTTGCCCTCTTCACACTGTGATTGGTCGACTGTGCAGAGGTGAGAAAGTAAGCAGAGATTCTCTGTCAAGCTTTCTTTGTCTTTCACACAGCTACTTTTCTACTGCAGCATGAATGCCTTAAAGGAGAGTAATGTGCATCCTTGTCCCCTCATGAATTATTATTGGATCTCTTTCATTTGATCCAGAAGTTTATACAAGGTAAGCCACTCTGATGACGTAAGTTTTTGTTTGTAGATTAATTCGACAATCCTTGTGAAACTGGTGGCGTCTTAGGTCAAGACAATAGGTCAAGACAATACGTCTTCAGGGCATATTGGACTCAGTACTGAGACAGTGACTCAGCACTGGACTGTAACGAGACAGTCCGGTCAGGCTGGGGTTAGCTAGTTAACCTGCTAACGTCAGTAGAAGAAAAGAAGTGATAGAAATAGAAGCAAAACACAGGGTGGCTTTCTACCACTGGAAACAGCTCTTAGTGAGTGAAGGAATGAAACAGCTGTTAATGCTAACATTAGCTATGTAGCAATAGCAAAACTTACAAATAGCTCCTTTAAAATGAATTCTGCTTTGCAATAAATGAATAAAAAGACCAAAACATGGCTGTTAACTCATGAACACTTACATAATGTATGTGACGTTGAAAATCAACATTTCACGATGTCTTGACTGTTCACACTGGCAGACTTATCTGCTTTGATTGTGCAAACTAGCTTTTGGCAGCGCAGCCACGCCTCGTGTTGAATGCAGATGTGTTGGTGGGAGTTTCATCATGACAACATGTTTAAACTATGACAGCACGACAACAATCGCACATGCATGGAACAGTGTGCTGTCAGTATACCACTTATGCTGTCAGCTTATCAGAACCTGCAGCTTAGTGTTAACAATTCTTTACTGTGGTGATGGAGAGTTTGGTTTGGAAGACAAATTTAACAGCTTTCTGGTAAAGGTGAGGCTCATATCTTTTTATTTCTTTGGTGCTAATTGCTTGTTACTTTTTTATTGTTAACTGCTCTACTAATATTCCTAACCTACTAGAAACATGAAATACCTCAGTCCCTGCAGCAGATCTATGCCAGCTCACAAAAATCCCCTCTATTCACTGTGGTCTGTTGAGGTTAATTTGGCATTTGCTTGGCTTAGAGACATCATCAGCAGATGTAGATCAAATTTATTTTGCAGGTGTCTGGTTCGTGGCCCTGATTCATTAAAGGCTGAGCCAAACACAGCACTTCACGTTATAAAAAACGCTGCACTACTCCTCTTTGTCATTATCTAAAGAGAGCCCGATAGTCTGCTGATTGGTCTGACTTCCGGCTGCCAGATGTAAAAGCCTCCATGGCTTTGCTTTAAGTTGATATATTATGTAAGTAGATAAGTCAGAGAGCAGCAAAACAGTAATTTGTAAGAAACTGTTGTGATTATTGCTTTGAACAAAAGCACAGAAATGAAAAGTCTGTAAAGCATATAATCTGCAGTGCTGTGTGCAGGTGCAGGATTATGGAAATTTTAATAACACGACAGCTTGTTCTCAGCAAGTGGCAAACACGAGCGTCTTCTGACTGAGGACTGGCTGAGTGTTTCTTTTCCCTGTAACTGTGATCAAACGTTTGTTTGATCACAAAATGAACTAATGTTTTAACACTACTTAGTGTTTTTACCACTTTACAATATTTACGTACCTAAATTCCTAAAAGTGGAGAGAATCTGGGCAAGAAAGCCCAAAATCCCAGGAATAATTTGCTGTTGATCTTCAGGCTGGATACGTGGTGCTACATGGCATCTTGGCAAGATCGCACAATCGCACAGAGACCAGATAGACCTTCCATCTGCTTTTGGCAGCTTGAAAAATCCAGTCAAGGTGCTCCGCCAGCTTTAGCCCAATCAACAAAACATGAAAGTGTGGTAGTGCCCACACAGGACGTCACTGTATACTTTAAGTGCGAGGTAGGCAGCACTTTCAATCTTTGATATGATGGTGGTGAAGAGAGGGCAGCAGTGGCCATAAATCAGGCATAAGTGGTCCAGACTCTCTCATCTTCCACCGTCTCATCTTCTCAGAGCCCTGTGCATTTTGCAGCCTGTTCACCCACACAGACACACACCACACACAAACACACACACACACACACACACAAAAACAGACATTTCTGTATGTTCAACTAATGACAGAGACAGAAGAGCTCAAACTGAAAAACCTTTTTCCTCCCATCTGTGTTTTTATGGCTCCACACTCCTGCGCTGACATTTTCTGAGATGAAGGTGGTGACACACACACACACACACACACACACACACACACACACACACAAGCTGCATGTCAGACACAGATTAATTCTGCCACTTCCTCTCTTCTATACTCACAGTGGAGCTTTCCTCCTCTCCTCTGTCTCCTCAATGATTAAACCACACGGAGAGGAGTGGATGGATGTTTTTTTTTTTTTTCTTGTTGCAAAACACCTGAGAATGAACATCAAAGAGGTGACACTGAAAAAAGAAATCACACTGTATACGATTCCTGTAGATTAAAAATCACTGAAAAAAAACGAAGACAGTTAATTTGCAAATACATATATTTATATATTTATTAATATCATGTAATATCCTGTTTCTAAAGTTTATTTTTGTTGTACAAATGCAAGGAAATCAAGCATCAGAAGACATATTTTGGTTGTGTTCAGTTTTAAAATGTGTTTTTTATCAGTCTACAGGTCTGTTGGGAGATTACTGACCACAGGACAAACCACCTGAGCTAATGTCCACGCATCTTTGCCCCCACAGAACAGCATTTCAGTACATTTTGTGGCAAAAAAAAAAAATTGGAACTATTCTTTTTCCAACGACATTATCCTTTGCAGTCTATCATAACAGAAGTGCAGCTCCAAGAGCCACATTTCAGCAAGTCGGTCATGCTGCCTTTGTGAGGGATTTAAGCTTCCACTACACTCAGTCTGTCCAGGACAGGGTTGTGTTGTCTGTAATTCAAATACACACATCTCTCTCTCTGAAACTAACACATACACACACACACACACACACACACACACACACACACATTCAGGAACATAATCAGATCAGCGTGTTTTGCTCAGAGCCTGTGGGTAACCGTGGAGAGGGAGGGCTAGATGGATGGAAGGATGAATGATAAACTCTCTCCACTTATTTAATCCTCCGCTCCCACCCGTCCCTTTCGGCTTCTCTCTCATGGGCAGCAGCAGAATAGGAAGGGAAAGAGTTAGTTATGAAACCGCTGAGAAAGAGCTAACTGATATGAGATGAATGAGAGCGGCAGTAAAAAAGAAAAAACAAAAGGGTAAATTCGTGGGGATATTAGTGTCTCTGTTTGTTCCTCATTCCGATACATTAATCAGACCTGATAAAGGTTGTCAGGCCCCTGCTGTGCAGCCTTTGCCTGCAGGTTCATGGTTGTCGGCTGGTGTTTTGGTCATGCAGCGTATGGAGGGATTTTTGCCGCTATTAAAAATCTGCAAGTTTCATTTCATGTAATAGACACTGATAATGTGTTAACAATAGTACAAACTGATGATAAACTGTTTCTGCAACAATAGGAGCAGCCCCTCGCTTCTCAAGTTGTAAATTGAAAGCATGAGATGGAAGTGAGCCAGCAGATCAGATAACAGGATAACTGGGTGGGAAATAAAAGCAGAACTAATCAAGCTGCCCGTGTCGATAAGTTTCTGGCTGCAGGCCATCAGCTCAGCCGTTCATCTGTTTGATGCTGTTTCTACTTGAAAAACATCTGCAGCTGTGTTGATTTTTTATTTATTTTTTTATCCTAATGACTGCTATGCTGATGTTACAAAAATCTCCAGTAAGTTCAGCCGTTAAAACCAGAGGGCGACTTGAGGGGGCATGTTGGGTAAACCATCCCCTTTATCTGCAAAATGACCAAAATACATCTCCCTGCTACCCGGGAGAGGGGGGTGGCAGGGAGATTTCAGGGGCAGAGGGATTGTTCAGTTGAATATGTTGGTCTAGACTGCCTGACTCATTGATTGTTATCTGACTGAGATTTGTGCAAATTTGAATCCAACCATGGCTCTGAAATATCACCAGCCTAATTGTGCTGAAATATCACCAGCCTAATTGTGCTTCAGCACCACGGACAGCACCATGGATTTATCTGTGGTGCTGTCCGTGGTGCTGAAGCTTCAGACGCATTTGTAATTGTGCCTTTTTCTCTCAGTCCCGTTCTTGTGTCAGTTTCACTTTGGATCTATAATGCTCTCTAAACCACATACTATAAATACTCAATTCTATACTGATACGATATGGGAGCCTATATCCTTTAGAGAATCGTGTCACTTTCATGATCAAAGTGACAAGTAGCAATGTTTAGTCGCTACTGATCAGTGTGCTGCAAAAGACAGTTGCAGAAGGGAGAGAGGGAAGATAACTGGATAAAAATGAAATCGTAGAATTAGAAATGTCACAGTTATCCTTAAGGTGTCCTGCCACATGTCCTTTGGGAGGTGTACATTGGTGTGTGTGTTGGTTGGTGGTGTGGAAGCATGGAGGGTAGTATCTCCCCTGATGTGTACAAAGTTGTGTAACAGCTGTGTATTCTTGGCTGTCTGTACTCCATTACCCTGTTCTCTCAAGGTAAAGAGAGAATTTATTGTTATTCTCTCAAAGATTGTGAAAGATTCTGCTTGTGCTTCTGTGCGTTTAACTCCATCTCACAGCTTTTATGCTCATTACATAGGTTACAGCCACATCTATGCCATGGCTGCATGTTTGGACAGTCTGTAAACGTGCATACAGCAAATAAGCGATGGCTAATGTGAGGTTATGGTTAGGTAATTGAATCACTTGAATTATGTTAGAGAAACATGTGTAACAGGATGTGAACTCCAGTCTGATGAATGACAGTCATCCACCCTGACATCTTTGCTTTCCACCTCGATACATAAAAGGCACCACACCTATCGCCAGGCAACACTGTTGATAGTGCAGAGCTGTGCCAAACACTGAATTACATTTAATGCCGACATTTTTTAAATTATAGTGTTGTATAGCCTCTATGATATGGTTGTTTATGGAACAATTGTGTTTATGGCAAATAAACTATAAAAGCTGCTATACACCCCTCTCCCATCCTGACTGCCACACCCTCATTTTAACCCTGATTATTTAAAGGATGTGTTGTTTCCTGCGTGACAGTGACATATGGAGTTAAAGTCCAGTATGAACATAATTCATGGGGAAACTAGATTTGCTAAACTAACATCTGGACCTGAAGTGCTTTCTCAGATATGGTGACAACAAACAAGTAAAGTAAAAGTAAAGCTGATAGTTTTCTGTGATAAACTAAATCCTTGTAAAGAGAGAAAGCGAGTGTGATGAACCCTCTCAATCCACCTTAAAAAAAACCTGGTCACAGAGCTGTTGTAGAAGCCTGACACTGCCAGGGCCCGTGGAAAGATGAAAAGAAACAGAGAAAAGGCTGTAATCAACTCAGGGTCTTCAGCACACACACACACACACACACACACACACACACACACACACACACACACACACACACAGGGCCACCAGCAGCACCCAGGGTGCATCCCAATTGTATCACTGAGATCTGAAAGCTAGAAGGAAAGTACAAAAGGCCCAGAAGCGACTTTGTTCTTGAGATGACTCTAAGTCTCCTCTTTGACAGCTTATCTTACCTCCCCTGCTGTAGATGACTGTGATTGTGTTACCGTGTGTCTCTCCAGGCACCTCAAGAAGGACAGTTTATAGGACCGATATCTGCTTTGGGTTAAAAATCAGACCTGGGCACACCTAATCAAATCAAATACTCAATATTTCCTCTGGTTAATTACATTTCTTTCCTTCTTATTCACGTAAGAGTAAGTTAGACGTGCTTATTAAGGGTATTTTAAAACAGAAGCAAAAGTCTTGACAGGAGTTGTGTTTGTGATTTTGTGATTTCTGCACAAGCCTCACATATTGTAGCTTTCTCGTAGAATTAGTTGAATTAGTTATGATGATAAAGACATAAAATCACACAGTGCCAGCCGAAGACAACCAGTGTAGTAAACAAAGACATTATCATCATTAACTGTGTGACACATGCATGAGTCAGTGCATCTGTCACAGACAAACCCGCCATAATGCAGAATGTAGAAAAGCCTCATGTTGTCTTTTATTTATCCATCCATCAGAGACATGAAAGAGCCGAGGCATCTGCTTTAACACTCAGAGAGTTTGTGTGTGTGTGTGTGTCTGTGTGCAAATTATACCAACACTGGTACTTTTTGTAATAATGTACTAACATAATGAAGATAAGGTGGATCTATTTTGTCTGAATTTCTATCTCCATAGAATAGTTAAGATACTCTCCAGTATTATGCAACAGAAACTTTTTTGTGTGTGTGTGTGTGTATGTGTGTGTGTGTGTGTGTGTGTGTGTGTGTGTGTGTGTGTGTGTGTGTGTGAAGAAGGAACAACAAAAGAGGAGGAAGAAAAACAAGAAGCACTCAGAACTTACATTGCACTAATGGCTCCAGATGGTGCGTATTATTCAATTCGAGGCATCTCTCCTGCTTAGATTACATAATACACTAACACATAAATACACATATGCAGACTTTAGAGGCCATGTGCTTTCACTGTAGGTTACATGTGTATTGGCAGCACAGGCCTGAATAACTGGTTAAATTTTGGCTGTCGTGCCAACAGCTGGTAAACTTAAAATACTCCCTTGGCAAAATTACATTTAAGATTTACTCCAAACATATGTTTGACCACCTGTGTTTTAGTCATATTTCCTGGATAGAAACAGTTACTGAGGCCCAGATTTCTTTAGTAAACCTGTGCTGATTTCTTTTTAGAAGTGATCCTACAAAGGATTTATCAGGAGAAGTGAATGTGTTCTGCTGGATTTACTGCTATTTGCCCGATCCTTTCTTAAATGCATATTCTTAAAGTGCAAAGGTGCATATCACTGTTTACACTGTTTAAGTGCAGAGTTCCCCACCCCTGAGCCTGTTTGTGGAACAACATGTTAGTCTTTGAGCTCTGAAGACAGGATGCACTAGTCTCTGCTGCTGCTGTTGAATTAAAACGTGCTCATTCAGTCATGCGTCGCCGCAGATGAAAATATTTCACGTTAGAATCTGAAAGCTGATGACTTGTATTTAGTCTTTTAATGCTAACATTTAAAGTCTGCTGTTGAATGGATGACGTGCTGCTCTTGTCCCTGCCAGACGCGGAGCAGAGGGAAGTCAAGGCAGCGAGTAAATAAACCGGAATAAAGATCCGTGGCTTATTTTTCCCATCGGGACAAATGCAATATTTAAGAGTAAAATTTAAATGAGTTAAACAGGACTCTCTGTTTGTTTGATATTTGTTTGGATTTGATATTCTGCTTGATCTGTGACGGGCCTTTCATTTTCACCACGGAGGGTAAACTGTGTGACAGAATACTTTTGGCTGCTAAACCTTTGAGTAATAACTCTACAAGATATCTCACTGTATCCTGAGTAACATTTGCGTGCCAGATGTTGATATCTTAAAGTCAGATTGTAAATAGACAGTCGTGTTGGACACTTTTTGATGTAAGATGCACTTTCAAAGAAGGGTAAAACATTTCTGTCCACATGGACATCTCAGTTTTTATCTGTTCTTGTATTTTTAGAAAAATGTCGTGACCTGAGCATCAGGGTTTCAAAATACTAACTTCCAAGCTAAAAACATGCACTATGTGACTCCATCTTTGACTTGGAACGGTGTGAGGCAGTGCACTTCCTGTTTGGTAGAGGCTCTAATTTTGCGATGTAAGTCCATTTACTATTAACATATTTTTCTAGAGCTCTCATTCTCTTCAGAAACAGTAGATTGAAGTAAATGAAAGACCAAAGTCTTAACTGAGGCGTTCAAATCTTATCATCTCAAAAACAGTGGTGCGTGGCCTCTTGATTTATTTAGCAGTGTTGAAGAGCTATGTCAGGCATTTGCATTAAAAGCTTTCCCAAAAAACAGAGCAGAAAACATGTACAGTCTGCAGTGAGCTTCGCTTCGTTTGGCTTCCTGTCGACTGAATGGATTCTAACAAGCAAGTCACGACTTTTTTTTTTTTTTCTTCATTTAAAATTCAAGGCTGATGCAGTTTATTTGCTATAATACTAAAGGATCTGATCCACTGATCACAGATTCAGCATTTAATTAAGGGCAAACTTTGCGTTTTACTCGGCGGCTCAGCCCCATCTCAACAGCACCGCCACTTACACCGGCACAGAACGTCCCATAATTAGCTGGCGGATTACGGTGCACCTTACAGTTTAGCAGATCACAGCTACACATTATAATTAAAGTAATTAGGTTTCCTATCTTTCTCTCCACTTCGTTAAATTCACTCCCAGCAAACGCATAATGTTGAGGCTGTGGAAATGAGAAGGCGTCTCTCTGTGCATTTTTTCTGTTAGGAAGTAGAAAACTTTGAGACTTTTGGGGGGGTGGGTCTGAAAGGTAGCTGATACCAATATTAGGTTTAATCTGCAAATAGCTGGTGATTCATTTCTTTAGAAAGGTTTTTTTTTATGACACAATAAAGTATCCTTGCTTACTGTTAATGCATATGAGTGTGAAATCTGGTCATAATATTTGAGAGGATTCTATAATTACAGATTTGTCATAGACCATCACTGTAGTTGCAAACAAATGCTCAGTAAATCAGTCGAAATCAGTCTTCATACATCCTGTCTATGTCATTTTAAAAAAATCGTATAATATCCCAAAATTATAAACTGGACAGAGGGGATAATTTATAATTGAGTAAATACAACTAGGTTAAATACAAGTAAATGCTAAATATTCAGGTCTGTCTTCCAACAAAGATCTGGATCTCAGCGAGACTACCTGATTAAACACAGGTTATATAAATGATTCAATCACTCATGAAGAAAATAATCGGCAGACTAATTGAAACGGGAAATTACTCTAAGCTGCAGTCCTAAACACACACACACCATTCTGTACAGGCTCCAAAGGGGTTAACAACTGGTTAATTGGATAAGAACTGGCTTTAGGCACCATGTTAACTTTAATGATCCCATCTGCTTCATGGCATGGGTGTGAAATACATCCTCAGAAGTGAACAGAACGTCAAGAATTACGCAACCAAAGTGTGATACAAGCGCAGCCTCACACTCAAAATTAGAAATTAAATTTCCAATTAGACAATGATTAAAAGATAATGAGTGTAAGAAGATAATGATAATTACCTTTTAATGTACCTCACTGCAGCTCATGAGGCTTTTGCACTCATGTCTCATCACATTGTTCAGTTGAGTAGAATTCAAAACCATCATACTTATCAAGCATTAGGTCCAAAATACCTCCAGGACGTACAGTACGTGGGTGGACAGACTGTTAAACAGGACTGTTACCTCGAGTGACGACTGGCTGATAGGATCTTTGCTGACTAAAGTTCAATTCACTTGGTTTTTGTTTAGGGGAAATATAGCTATGAGGCATTTTCTGCAAATGCACAACAATACTGGTCTTCTTAAGAGCTTTCAGCTGCAGCTCACAGTCTCCATCAGTGGAGGGAACTGGTTCAGGTGAGAGAGAGAATTTTCATCTCCTGATTAAGACCATGATATTCAACTGAAAGCTCAGAAACAAAACTGGATTCCAAGGTGAAGAGTAAACTTCTGTAATCAACAAACCAAGATTAAACATTTTTAATCAACCATTAAATAATCAGGTGAAAGAAAATATAAGATTTTTTTGTGAAATAAGGATTTTTTGACTCTAGGACAACTACTACTACATTGCTAAAGGAGACTTTATTTGCTCCAGTGGATGCATTAAAGGTTTCATCACGAGACAGGGAGAATGAAGTGAGGAAAAAGAAGAAAACAAGGCCATTTTCTCACCAACAGAACATTATGGTTTGGTATGCAGCAGTGATGATGAAGTTAATTGCTTGCTAAACCAGTTTTCCACTAAACTGACTACCCTCTGCAAAAGCCGCTGCTCTGAAAGGGTTCTGCCAGCGAAATGACACATCAATAGTTGTTGCAGCAATTAAATACAGCTTATCCCCGTTGCCCTCCTTCCACATGGTTAACGATTTTATCCACAAGTGTGCAAAATCAATACACTGCCGCAGTCATTCATATCTGCATGGTTTTCGTTTTGAATCACCTGTGACTGAGCAGAAATTATAGTAAAAGGTCAGAAAAAGTAGTTGGGATGATTTTAAATAATACAGCATTTTCCATAATGTTTGTGACCTCCTTTAATAATATACTGTATGCTGTATGTTGCATGTGTGGCTGAAATAATGTTGCATACCTACATTTTTATGAGGTTTTTTTTTTTCATGAGTGTTAGATGAGAAGATCAATATCACTCTCAAATCTGTCAGTTACATGAAAGACTACAGCTACTGGCTTTTTAGCTTAGCTTAGCACAAGGACTGGAAATGGGGTGTAAAAAAAGTTAGCCTGATTTAATCTGAATCTAACACAAACCACTAGCTAGGACCTCTAAAGCTCACTAATACAGTGGTTCCCAACCTGTTAGCTGCTGGCTAAAAAGTGCTCTTAAAATGCATTTTTTGGTTACAGGGTTGGGTGTGGGAGACCAGCATTTTTGAGATTTTCAAGTGGGCCATCTGTTGGAAAAGGTTTGGAACCGCTGCACTAATGAAAATGTTTTTTAAAGAAGCTACTAGTAAGTTTTGCTATTGCTACATAGTCAGCGTTAGCACTAACAGCTGTTTACTTACCAGTCCAGAAGAAATGTTTTTAAGTTTCACCAATAGCTGTCTCCAGCAGTGGAAAGCAACCCTTTTCTCATTCTTTTCATGTACTGGAATTAGCATGCTAACCAGCTAGCCATGGCCGGATTGGCACATCTTGTCACTTTCCAATACCGAGTAACTGTAGCATCCAGTCTACCCTGCAGTGTTATAACCTTTTGTATTGTACATCCAATGATTTCTGAACTCTTGGCAAGACTGGTAAGTAAACAGCTGTTAACGCTAACACTGGTTATGTAGCAATAGCAAACCTTACAAATAGCTTTTAATTAGGACAAAAACATAAATGTAAAAACAACCATTTTATTGGGGTTTTTGTGCCGGGACCAGTAACACCTCAAACCATTTCTTTGGCAAAAAATGTATTAAATCTATGAACTTAAAATGAAAAATTAGCAGCCATTCCATTCTTCTAACTACCCTGCAGTTAGCAGCACTTCTTCAGTCCTCAGTATATTCTTCATCACTCTGCACTCTCCTTTCTGTGCCCACACCTACTGTGCTCATAAGACAAAGCTCCACTGCCACAGGGTGGAAAATGACTCCTAGCAAGTGTTAAGGTAGGGAAATGGTCATCATTAGACATCGTCATTATCATCAAAGTCTCATCAGCTGACAGAGACTCAAGCTGAGAGATGAGTTAGGTGTGTGTGGATGTGTGTGTGTGTGTTCAGACCTCTGAGAGTGAAATAAAAGGAAATTGCTGCCAGTCATGTTTTGTTTTTGTTAGTGAGCCGGCGTCTTTCCATCTTTTATTCTCTCTCCTGACCAGAGGAACAAAATGTGGCACTTGGTCTCATGTTTGCATTCATACCTGGGTGCGAAGTTTGTTTCTTTGGTCTGTGAATTGGTTCAGATACTTCTGTGATCCCTTTACCACACAAACTAACATTTAGCTTTGCTATTGAACTTTATTCTGGTAGCTTTCATCCTGCCTGTTCAAAGACATTGACAGCAAATTGGAGTCTAACAAACACCATTTCATTTAGTGTAAGCTTCAGCAAAGCCTTTTACCCCCTACCTCCTCTGCTGGTGTTTATGTTACTTGTATAAAGAAACAGATGAATACCACAATCTAACTGTCTGCACATAGAGCTACACTATAAATCTCCTTTTCCTCTTAGCTTTGGGAACACAGCAACATTTCAGTAAAATATGTAATCATAAGCCAGAACTTTGCAAAAAATATTGGGCATATTTTTCCTCCTTTGGGAGAAAAGAGTGACCAACTAGGCAACGCTGGCAAAAAAGTCTAAAAATAGTGCTCATAAGCAAATTAGAGTGACAAATTTTGAGATTTGAGCCTGTTGGAGAGGTGAAGATGAATCAGCATATTCTGCTTTGATCACACCACAGAAATCTTGTGTTTTATTACCTAATTAAAAAGCTATGACTTCCCTCCCCTGTCAGACTACCTCACACTGCTATTGTTGAACTGTTCTGCAGGGATTTTGTTTCTGGTGGAGTTTTAGTCATAGATGCGACATGAAGGGAAGGTATTGTAAGATAGTTTCTCAGTTCCTAACCTTTCTGTTGATAAGTCCTTGAAGTTTAATTTTCTTAAAACAAGTGAATCTGCTGTTGCAGTGAGAATATTCTCATATTTTCAAAAAACAATCATAATTTTTCTTGAATCTAATGCAGCAGCTTTATTCTTTACTTTCTCCAAAAGACTAACATCTAGAAAATACAGTGTACACAATGGTACACAATGATTTCTGTTTGAAAAATGTTGAATATTCTTCTTCTTTCCACTTGATTTAAGAAAACAAGGTTACATGGTCTCAACTGTAGACAAACATGACTTGATAAGAGACTTTTGTATGAGGATATTAAGCGATAAGTGAAAAGCTGAGTTAGTTTAGTTTTTATTTCCCAGATGGCCTGACTTTTATTTCTATGTAGATGATGTAGCTGTCAGCATTTATTAATATATTCATGGAAATGAACATTCATTTGGTGTATTTTGACACAGTTACAGCTTGTGTGTTGAACTGGTTTCTGCAGTCTGTTTTGACAAGCAAATGTCAAGAGTACAATGCAGAATATTCACAATTTGAGATTCTTCCGCACTGACAAGTATCCAAGGAAAAACAGTGAGAAAAGATCAAAGAAAAAAATAACAAGTCTACCTCTCTGGAAAATACTTAAGGTCATGTAGTTGTTTTGTCTGGCGGGAATAACGTGAAGCTTAAGACATTACAACAGAGGTTAACGTTAAAGTGAGCAGAAGGAAGTTCTGTGAGGAAGGCAACTTTTTTTTCCAGCTTCCACAGAGTTTGACAGCAGTCATGTTTCATCGAACAGCTAGCAGGGACTCAGCTGCAGCTCGCCTGCTGGAAGTCTTAGTGAGTTTCTCAGCTGTGACTTTCTCCCAGCTGACAGGCCAAATTTGTGGCATCTCGCCGTCCCCTTATCGATCTGCCTGATATCACTGTCATTTATGCAAACTCCTCCAAGGACATGCACCGATCGACCCGAGGAGATGAGAAAGGATCCCTGCTACCAGGCTCACACTCTCTCTCTCTCTTTCCCTCAGTCACAGTCACACCTTAGAAAGAAGCATACGCAGCGACATGCTACCAGCAGACCACCATTGTATTTAATAAAAGGAAGCTCATGTTTGTTTTTCTTTTTCCATAATGAGATTTAAGTTTAGACTCAACAGAATAAGTCTACTTGCAGATTTCATTGCACACTAGAATAACAAACTACAACACAAAACAGGTCACGGTACTAAGGTTGCTTTAAGTGCATGTAAACAATGAATAATTGAAATTCTTACTGCATTTATGTAGAGCATAGGTAACACGTGAAGCTTTATGTACATATAGAAGATCAATTTACACTGTAGAGAGAAAAATGAACACAAAAACAGTCCCATCTACCAGGGTGTGGAACCAAAACAGAAAACCTCTTTTATTTTACAAACAGTGGATGAAATATAATGTGTAAGGAGTCATTGTAATGACAAACTCACGCAATGTTTAATTTCCTCTCAATTGTCTCGGGCATTTTAGCATTTTTCAGCTCATTGTGTTTTTGTTTTACAGCCAGCAACTTTAACGTTTTGGTTCCCTGTAATTAATTGAATCTGTAACAACAACAACAGGCAGGTCTTGATAAACCTGTTGGACACTATCTGTTCAGCATCAAACAGCAAAGCTGGCGTCTAGCTGGTGAACATAGTGGAGCATTTATCAGCTGAAGAGACAGATATTTCCCTCTGGAGTTGGTGGAGACAGAAAACGGAGCTAAAAGGAGAGTGAATATTTGACTTACATTCATTACATGATATAATTCTAAGTGAGTGTTACTGCTGCTCTGTATCTGCTGGTTGCACAAATAGGCATCAGTTACAATGTGTCATCACTTTGTGCACAGCTTGTTCTGTTGGCCAAAAACCATATTAAGGCAGCTTTAAATCAGCATTATGCTTCTCCATTGAGGTTTTGTGGTAGCTACAGTAGTGGTCTGGCTCCCCCTCAAAAATCTGGCTAAACATCAGACCTACATGGGCTATAGGAAGACCGCCAGAGCTGTAATTGGTCCGATCGGGCTGCTCTGTGTTTTCCTTGTAGATGTTTCCAGAACTCATAGTGTTGGTTAACAGTGAAGTGAAATGCAGACTTTGTCTTTGCTGTGATTGTCACACTCTATTACAAAGTGATTGAGGGAATACAAGCACAGTTAGAGGTATATAATCAAGTATGTAATGTACTGTGCACATGCCAAACAGGTGCACAGCATCTCGTGTTGTGGCAGTCCAGAGGCTTAAATCATAAGCCAAACTCTGTGTGTACCTGCTGCACAACACCTTGACAGACAATCATAATTCCACCTTAAGGCAGGACTTTCTTTGAGGACTTAACAAGACCACAGTCTGGGAGTAAGCACTGCCTGAGAGGATCAGTTAAGGGTAAGAAAGCCCCTTAAATCTTGTGTACTATAGAACTCACAAAGCCCCACAAATCAGGATGGGTCCTGAGCGAGTCCTGAATATACTTGCCTAGAATGATGTATGATTTTGAGAATTTTCTCTAAAATGTTGATATATAGCATTAAAACAATTTATCCGTACACAGGGTCATATTCAAATATTGTAAATACTGAGCCACAATGTTGGCAGATATCTGCAGCCCCCCTTTAAAACAATATCAGCTTCTGGCTTGTTGTTGCTTTCCAAGAGTCGTTATTGGCCGACCCCTCATGATGACAATGATGGCAGCATTTGCAGCTTTTGTCTTTCCGGCTAACACAAATGAGCACACACATTCACACACGATTGTCCCCGCTTCCTCGTCTCTCTGACCATTTAGCAGGCAAATTACACTGATGAGTTTGGACACGGGTGAAGGTCTTGACAGCCTCTGCTGGTATGTGTGTGTGTGTGTGTGTGTGTGTTTGTGTGTACTTTGGTACTTGTGTGCGTACACTTATGTGTATTATTTTGTTGTGTATGTGTGTGTGTGTTTGTGTGTGTATGTTTCAGCACACCCCACAGCAGAATGATGATTGCATTTCATCTGCACAAGTGTGCTGATGGCTCTCAGGATGTGATGGAGATTTTAGCTCCTCTAACTGTTACGTCTGCTCCATTCACTTCCTAAGCTGATGAGAGACTGAGCTGCTGAATAATTTAGACTTGTGAGGGAAAACATGTTTTTTTTTTTTTTTTGGATAACACGCTGAATTTTCTCAGCTGTGTTTGGTTCCTTATGGTTTGTCTCTGATCTTGGACATTTCATTCCTCATTTGTGTAGATGAAAAAAGAAAAGCTGTGAAACGTGACGTGATATGAGAGGTCCAGCACCCTCTGGGATAAACTTGTGATTTTGACTTGAAATGCTTAATTTTATCTTGTCTTTATCATAGACTGTCCTGACTCCACCTAATTCCCGGCTAATCCAAAAATGGGCAAAGAGGTGGAGTATGTGTGGAGCTGAGTGCATGCCAGCGTTTGGCTCACCTGTCACTCAAAGTGACCCGCTCTCAATTATGTATAACTTTAAGTCTTAATAAAATGTAAACTGACAAGTTATATAAAAATTCATCTTTGTACAGTTGTCTTGAGGGAGGAAATTAGCTTTAGAAACCAAAACCATTTTTGTGCCAGGCTGTAAACATGTTTATCTCTGCTGTAAAGTTGAGCATTTTAACATGGGAGTCTGTGGGGATTGACTTGTTTTTGGAGCCAGCCCCAAGTGGCCATTGTAGGAACTGCGGTTTTTGGCACTTTCATGTTGTTGGTCTCAATATGTGAATTATTTGCCATAATAATGGCAGTGTGGCCTTATGGATCAGTCCGGCTACTAAGACACTGGATGCGTTGCCATGAATTTTTTTTACACACATTCATGATCCCCAGAGGCTGAAACCTACTGATTTTCGTGATCCGCTGACCTTTCCTCTGATGATTTACATGTCTGAACAGTTTTTGCATGGATTCCCATGAAATCTGGCATACAAATTCATGTCCCCCTTTATGACCAAATACCTGTGACTCTAATGACATGCACCGTGTTTATTATTTATTCCCATTAACAGGCCAACACAATCGACTGAGGGGGTGAGTCCCGTGGCTGACAACCTCCTGATTATAATGTGTCTTAGTTTCTCTTACTGAACTCTGTGGCTGTCAACGAAAACAAAGTGTGTGTGGGGAATAAACAAATAGGAATTTGAAAAACACCACCACTTGTCAAGCTAAATCCTTTCATCTCTCAGCAAGGCATAGCAAGGCATAAAAAAGTGGATGTCATTGTCCCAGAGAGAAAGCTTCTTGCCCTCCTTTTTCTCGCCTCTTTTCTCGGTGTTCCCTTTTCTAATTCTGTTGACGGACTTCGGTCCAAAGTAAAGAAAGGCTGTTTAGCACCATGGCACAGTTCAGTGTGCTGAATTATTGACTGGGGGTTTTTCAAAAAGGCAACACATAGCTTTGTTTCTCACGACAGGGAGAGAAGCATGGGGAAGAGTGTGCCATGGTTTTTCATGTGGAAATGTAAAGCCCATTTCTCTTCTCCCTCTCTCTCTCAGCCTGTGAGCAGGGGATCGCTGTGCTGTCAGATTACAGCTCTCTGGATGGCTGCATGTATTTTTGGGACGGATTTAAAAGGTCAATCTCATGCACAACAGTTTGCTTGTGTTATTTTTATCCCCAGCAATACAAGGCATCAACCGATTTCTAATTTATGACTGTGGGGCATCACTGATACTTCCGAGCTAATACTTGAAACATCAAGGCGCGGACTGGAATACACTGTGCGCAGTAATACAGCAGTCATTTGCATTTCTCTGCCTGCTTCATGTCTTCATTATAGCTGATCTGTAAGCTGATGTGAGGAAATATATAATGTAATAAATGATTAATGTAAGCTTTGACAAGAGTTTGCCTACATACTGGGTAGATGATGATCTCTTGGCAGAAATTACATCGTTTAAAGAACCCATATTGTATAAAGTCAGACTTACATGTCATTTTCTGATTGTAAAGCAGGTCTAGGTTCTATATTAATACTGTGAAAGTATCAGAGCCTCAGTCCACAGAGAAATGCAAACAGCCTGTAATTAGAAACTGAGCCAGGACTTCTGTAACTTTGTGATGTCACAACTATACAGTCACTGTCCTCAGCCATGCCCCCACGGCCCATCTGGACCCACCATCCAACAGTGCAGGATTTCTTTGAGTGTTTACCTGAAATCTGTTTTATTTTTTTTAATCACCCAGGAAACAGTCAGCCAATCAGAGACCCTGTCTTCTGATTGGCTCATCGACATGTTGTTACTAGAGCTCCAGAGAGAAGCCTGAGAGGAAATTGTAAAACTATATTGTGATGGTTTTTGGTTCTTAAAGTTTTTTAGTTTTTTTTTTTTGTTTGTTTGTTTTTTCCGGTTAGTTGTAGTTCCTTTATTTAACGATGCAATTTAACATAGTTCCAATACAAAGCATGAAACTGATGTCTTGTACGGAGAGCTTATAGCTGTTGCTAATTTTCAATTCTTGTCCCTAGTTGGGCTTTTATATGTACAGTGTAATTAAAATAGTCAGTTTTCATTATCATAAAACCGCAGAACACTACAGATATGAAAGTCGGGTTAAATACTATTCTGAGAAGCTTTTCTAACTTACAGAGAATAAATTTAAAGGGGATCGAGCGTTGGCATCTCCCTTCTAAAAACAACACATCAACATCAGCCTTCTTTTTATCTCATTGTTTTGCTACTCTACCCATGTTTTCCTTACTTTACCCTCACACTTTAATGTTTACCTGCCTTATTTCATTTTTATTTTATTTTGTTTGCTTTATTATCTATTAGGGTCCACTTTAAGGATTGAACAAAATATGCCCAACACTGCAGTCTGAGCTTGTCAGAATGGGCTTTCACACTGTACGCTCAAGGGTTTCCTCTGTCTCTGGCGCAGGTTATCTATGCACTGAACACGAAAAACGACGAACACGAGGCGGCCATCGCCACTCTGAAGGAGGCCCACGAGGAAGAGGTGCAGCAGATCCTCTCCGAGACCAGAGAGAAGATATTACAGGTTTATGCTCTTTTCTTCAGTCATCCTCACTCTGCATTTATTTTTTATCACTTGGGTCCTGCTGTCTCACTTTTAAATTCAAAGCCATTGTTCTGTGAGTAAAAGCGAAAAGTCAGAAAAGTTTTTTTTTCTTCACGCAGTTTAGATGGAAGGGAGCTGACATGACAGACATTTGAAATGAGGAGAGAAAGCAGTCTTGTGGGTGTAAATGAATATTAATTTAAATAAGTAATGCAATCAATTGCTGCTTCCAGGGGAGAATAAGAAAATGCACATTATTACCTCTGGAGTGACTGACAGATGAGCTATAAATAACGTTTTCTGGTTAATTGGAGGGTTAAGTGCAAAGCTTTTGTACTGTTTGGCACAGATGTGAGGACTTAAACACCCAAAAGGACTCAGGTCAGTCACAATGAGACAGTACTGGTGTATATCTCACAGTCACTGATGGCTGACACACACATTATTCCTCTGTAGATGCACTCTATCTCCTAGCAGCTGATCCACTTGATAGCCAGAGAGCTGACATCATGTTCAAAACAACCTCATCAATATTTAAAAGGCTGAATATTAATAATTTACTTCTATATGTCATCACTTCTAATGAGAATTACTTGCTTCCCTGACGGCAGCGTGAACAGATAAACTCATATATACTGACATTTACATGCTATACTTCTACCGTCTACCAGGGGGAGGTTTACTGGTGTGCTTTGAATGCATTGTAGAGAATTCAGCTGAATTTAATGTACCCATTTAATCTTTTAATTTGCTTTTCATAATGAGCTAAATCACAGCAATATCTGGAGTCTAAGCACGTCAGCCAGTCTATTTAAAATTGCAATTTTAATGAAAGCTGAAATCACAGAGTCACCAAGGAGACTTTTCTACTTTTATTTACTTTTCTTTTTATATTTTCTGGCCTTTTTTTTGGCTTGTTTTTTAGATTATCTAAAAATGTAAATGGAGTTTGGAGGAATTTTGAACGATTTTTCTTTTTTTAACATTGTGACACAAGGCATTTTTTCACACATACTTCACCTTCTATGTGGCATATGTTTCCTATGATTGTAGATGCAGATTAAACATTTCCAAACACGTTCTGTTATTCAAACGACACATTTGGAGGATACTAAATGAATCCTTCATGTATGTTCCAGTACAAAAGTAAGATCAGCGATGAGATGGACCTGAAGAGGCGGATCCAGTCCCTGGAGGAGTCTATGGAGCTCCACGAGAGGATGAAGAGACAGGCGCTGGCTGAGTTCGAGAGCTACCGACAGAGGGTGGAGGACATGCAGCTCTGCACTGAGGCTCAGGTAGTCAGGGGAACGGTGGGATGCGGTGTGGTGTCTCTGTGTGTGTCTCTGGTAACCGGAAGCTGTGCCCTGCAGGACGCTGCAGTCACAGCTGCAGGTAATCGGTACTAATGTCTGTTAGTCCGTCCTGCTGTCAGGCTGGAGAGTCGCTCTTTCAACATCACCTCTTTCTTCTGGTCATTTCACTCATGCAGCATCAGTGATCAGGGCTCCTTTAGACCCCATGTTCAATTTGTTTGTTTCAGGCGTTTTCTATCCAGATAAAAAGATGATGATGCATCTGTGTTGGCCAGATCATAAACATGATTTCAATATGTCCTTGTCTTCTCAGGCTACATGCAAATTAGCGTCAACCTCTTAATGGTGGAAATGCACCTGAAGCTGTTTGGTAACTGCACTTTAACACCAGAAGAAGTATAACTTTACATTTTAATAGTTAAGTTACAGCAATAACAGTTAAGCTAGTTGACAGTTATCCATGAACCAACACAGTCATGTGGATGATTCACACAGATCAGTTTGTGGTCAGGCATCATAGAGCGTCTTCTGTGTGACTTTATGGTTCAGAGCATTTCTCAGAGAAACATCAGCTGCCATCATCACAGTGGGTAGGCACTGTGAGTGGCTGTTTCCAGGTTGTTGACAGACGTAGTTACAGCTGGGAGAAGCAAATATCACCCACCCGTCTTAAAGAGACAGATGCATTTACACCTTCTCAAAGTACATATTCATTTGACAGATGCTTCTGTCCAAAGCAGAGCACACACGAGGAGCAATCCAAGCAGAATTCTGCAAGAAAAAGTGACTCAACACTCAGTTCCATATTGCATCTGACACAAGTGCCACAAGGTCTGCAGGTGCATAAAGTAACAAAAGTGCCAAGTGAATGACAATTTATTATTTTGTTTACTTATTTTATATATTGAGAAAGAGAGAGAGAAAGAGCATTTTAGATGAGTGTTTTTGGAAGAGGTAGTTCTCTAAACGATTTTTGAGGGCAGAGAGGGATTCTGCTGACAACAATTGGATTTCAATACGTCTCGAAGGATTTGTAGATGTCCACAAGCTTTTCACTCTACCCATGAACATGAAGCATGAATTAGTCTCCTCTCCTCCTCTGCTCTCCTAAAGCATACGCACAGTGAAAATACATGTTTGTGATTGGCCGTTGTGTTGACATTGGCTGACTGTATGTGTCCTAAAGTGACTAAAAACTAACTTTTAGAAATAGTTCATGATTTTTTCCTGTGCTGAATGTCAGAGGAGTGCTGTATGGCGTAATTTAACTCTGCTGTGTCTATTATTTATCAGGACAACACACAGTGTGTGCACTTACAGTATCTAAGTCAGGCTGCGTATGACCTTTTCCCCGCATGTGTGTATGGAAATCGATCAGGCGATGACAGATTAGACAGAAGGATGACATTTTGGTGTGGATTCATATATACAGAGGGTAGAGGATGTGCAGCTCTGCGTTGAGGAGCTAGTGAAGGGAGAGAAAGACAACTGGATGGTTGATTTTTAGTGACACTGACAGAACATACACAGTGTTGCCATGAGACTGTAATACCTGATGATGCTCCTGACCTTAGGAAAGAAAACGCTGTCTGCCACACCCTGCACCTGCTCTCAGTATCTCTAAGACCAGCAGCTCTCAGGTCTCTGACCTCGGCTTGTTTGTCTGTAACTTCATTTATCAATGGTTTAATATTTATTTAATTCCAGAGCTGCTTGAGAGCTCCACAAGCTCCACAAAAAGCACCATTCAAATGAACCTTTTGATCTTGTGTTCAGGTACAAATTGCACCTCAGAGTTAGTGCAATTGAATGTGTAATTATCTGCTGCTTTAGTTGATGAAATGCTCATTTCAGACTGTGCAGCCAAATTAAATGAAAGGTATGAGACTATGTAAATCCGGAGATGATTATTATTTGCCCGGTGACTCATCAGAATTGAATATTTGCATCAGTAGGTGTTTGATAGTGACATGCTACACCATTGGAATATCATGGTTTTCGTGTTATATTTGGACCCTGATCTATAGCTTAGTCTTCAAATGGTTGGTTTCTGTTTAGTCTGCCTGCTGGTTTTCAGTATTAATTTAGAGCAGACAGGTTGGCAGCCAGAGGGTCAAATTCCCCTGAGCCAGTACATCACCACCTGGCTTGGAGCATTTAAAAAGTTTACCCTCTGAGTAAGAAGCCTAGAAACCCATAAATCAATCCTCCTCTTAGTTCAGGCCTTTGTTCCTGTCTTCTCTGGCAGCACACGCAGCGTGTGGTGTCGATGTCGAGGGAGGTGGAGGAGATGCGGCGGTCCTTTGAGGAGAAGCTGCGTACCTTCAGCCAGGCCCAGGCCCAGTTTGAGCAGGAGAAGAGGGCTGCTCTGGAAGAGCTGAAGGCCCAGCACAGACAGGAGATCCAGGAGCTCCTCCGCAGCCACCAGAGCCAGAACGCAAACTACAGTAAAGACCAGGAGAAACTGGGACAGCTCCATAAGGCTGAGGTAACACACCAACTACTGCAAAAGTAGAGCAGTTCCTGAAAGCCAGAGCAACAAACTAAATCACCATGGGAAAGACCAGCAGAAAGTGGGACAGCAGTGATTACAGAGTTATTAACTGTTTGTGTAGAAGCCAGTGAATTAACCTGATGCTTCAACAGCCGAACTGTCCTTCACATGTTGTACTGATTTGTTACAGGTGGATTCTTTGACAGAGCGGGTGGAGGAGCTCAAACAAGACAAGAAGAGACTGGTGGAGGAGTATGAGGCCAAACTCAGCAAGGTACCACAACCACCCATCAGGCTCGAATCACATGGTCTGAGAATGAGAATACATTTATACATAAAGTTAATTAATGCATGATGATGGAGTCTGTCTTGCACAGTATTGTATGAGAAACGTCTGCAACTTTTCCACTATACTAAAGGACAGCATGGTAATTATTAACCTGGATCATGTAGTCATTCATTCATAGTGAACCTCGAGTTTAACAGTATGCTCCTGAATCATAAAATTTAATTAATATTCAAAACATCCATTTTAATAACTTTTTGTAGCATTGCACAGATTCAAAAGGTCCACATATGTTTTTATACCAGGTTGTACAGCTTTAAACACACAGTATCTCATCTGGAGCCACCAGAGCTGATTCTGCTCCAAGGTGCTGTTGCTCCATTAAACATCCTTGAATAAGTAATCATTGGAAAAGGCAGAGAATTGCATTCATTGGCGCTCTTATGTCGACCTTGCAGAAAGCGAGGCTGTGATGTGCAGATTCATGTACAGCAGAAGCAGAAGTGCACAATTTGAATACCACATTTAGAAGCTATTAATTCCAGCAGAAACCAACTTTATTGACAGCGAGCACTGTCAGCCAACTCGTTTTGGCTTCAGCTGTCACTTGTGTCAATTGTTTGGGCATGAGATCACATTGTGATGAGAAAGCTTATCAGATTGTTCAAACTGCAATCCAGATTTCCATAAAGAAAAAAAAAAGGGGGGGCCAAAGTCAAACAAAGCACAGTGCTCTAGGCCTATAGCTTTATGTTTAATATCTCCATTAAGATTTGGTTGTTTTCTACAGTGATGGATAATTTCACACCGGTTTTTCTGTCCCCAGGCTCAGGCCTTTTACGAGCGTGAGCTGGAGGCCATGAAGAGAACCCAGCAGCTGACTGCCGACAACCTGTTGGCATGGAAACGCACCGAGGCCGAGCTGCGGCGGGAGTTTCAGACTCAGGAGGCGGCGCTTCAGAAAACCCTCGGCAAGCTGCGGGCCGAGCTGGCCAGGGTAACGGATGAAGCCCGGGAAAACCGGGAGAAGTCCCACAAGCTTCAGGCGTCACTCACCACTGCTGAGGGCAACATCAAGGTGAGTCTGAGCCACACAGGTCACATGCTGCTGCTGTAACTGAGCTACCAAAGGCCTGAGAGGACACAGACGGTGAAACAACCTGTAATTTAATAGAACAAATGTAAATCTGACCAGCCGTATTCTGACGCAGTTTTTATGGACAGCCTCCAAAATTTGTCCTCAGTAATTGACTATAATATAAAATAGAGACATAAAACATAATGGTTATCTGGGACAAAAAAGATAGAGTGCAAGAAATATCCACTTTGTGTGGATATTCCTCAGTTGATACTACTCTTCACAGATTAAACTGCCTAAAGCACATTCATCTGTCACTTGTCCAAACCCTGAGCCTGAGCCCATTTCAGACTATAACCACCATCCAAACATTAAACATCCAGACAGAGATCACTTGAAACTCAGCAAATGTGTGGGTTTAAGAAACTGCAATGTACTGGTGTAGTTTTTTTTTTTTTTTTAGATTTGCTTGAATAGAAACCATTTCATTGAATAAAAAAAGATGCAACTCAATATCTGTTTTATCATTTTATTTATTACACATTATTGCATTTATTACTGATCGGATTAGTTTGTCAAAGAGTAAATAGAATAGTGTCTGACAGCCAAACCAAGATAACAGATTAATTCCAGACTGCCATCATCAGACACTGTTCATTTTACAAACAGCATCTGCATTAAACTGATGTAGTTCCCATCTCTAGTTTTAATCTTTTGTTAAAGATGTCGTTAAACTGTCTGTGTTGCTTTACATCAAACAGCCAGTTTATCAACTGTAGATATAAGCTAGTAAGTGACTAACGGACCAATCGTTACTGTGTGTGGGTGTGGGTGTGGGTGTGGGTGTGGGTGTGGGTTTGTGTGGCAGCTCAACCTCTGATTGAACTCAGAACTCACCCACCAGAAGCTGAGACTCTCCAGCTGAAACATTTTGAACTGTCCCAGGTGAATTCCCTTCTTCTTCTAATGAATCTCCGACAGGCTGCACGCTGCGAGGCATTATGCTGCCCTCCACACTCAGATGTTTCCTATTCATCTTATATCTTTACATACAGGCCAGTGGAGTGTAGATACTTTAAAACTGCTTTTCCAGGAAGCTGATGAAAAAAAAAAAAAGGACTTGAAAGAAAAAGAACAAAGTCCCAGATCCTTTAAGTCCCTGAATAGCTGCTGCCCTTCACATCTGTTTTCATCACAGGGAAATATGACATGCCAGACTGTTTCTAAATTACCACACTGACAGAGTCCATCTGGATCTTTGCCTGTATCTTTCAAGTAGCTGGTTAGGCCACGTCTCAGCCTAGTTAGAGGCTTCTCACAGAGCGCACAAATAACCTTTTATAAAAATTCACATCGCATCACGTCTTTCCATGCATTCACAGTCCTTCATTGCATGGAGCCTGGAGCTTTATGGCTGCTAAATGAAGCCTGGTTCGTACACAAACATGTGATTCTTTCAGCCATCGACAGTGTTTCTTTGCTCTTCAGACATTTTTTCACAGTAATGAAGCAACAATTAACAATTTAAGATCTGTTGGGATAAAAACCATATTTTTGACAGCCTGGGTTTATCATTTTGAATAAGGTCATTAACATAGAATCACAAACCTTATGCCAAGAGCTCACTGTGGAAATAATGTGTTTGTTTCATGTGATGGTAAAAAAATAAATAAATAGGATAGCTATGTTTTTTCATCCCTACTTCTTCTTTTAGAATGGTACTTTCTGAGTTGCGTAATGTCTTTGGAGTAGACTCACATGATTAAGCCACCGTTGAAAATAAAGTTGACATGTGCTGTGGGGGAATTGGTTAAGTAGGTCTGTTTTGTTGTTGTGATATGCTCTGCGGTTTCTGTGAAATTACCACTGATTACACAGACAACCCCCCCCCCTTCTCTCCTAGTGTTACTGAGAATATGATCAAGGTCAGCAGTGGTTGTGGAGATGCCTGGAGTTAATAATTTCATTAGTTATCAGTGCAATTAACTGTAACCCAGATAAAGCAATGATAACAGAGCAGGGGGCTTGAAACCAACGTCACTTGACAGCTCTTCCAGATTCTTTCATTTGATACAAAGATGCCAGGCGAGATATCAGAGAGTAGAAACGATCTTTCATCTTTCATCCAACACAAAGCTGATATATTGTGCTGTCAATGTGATATCACAATAATCTCCTAATAACAGCCTCAGTCCACGAACATATCTCTTAATCCTTCAACTCCTGTTGAGAGTTTCATTGTTGAGAGATAATAGATTTTTAATTTAACCTTTACAAGCTCACAGCAGATGCTTTAATGTTTGGTTTGATCCTGACAACACACGTCTCATATCTTGTTGTTCCTCTTGCCTATAGTTAGTCATCATTTGGTTTCCATGTGGGTAGTCAAGGGATATTTTTAGACTCTCTTCAATAAATTTCTTTTCACTCTGGAAAATTAAAACGTTACACCAAATCAAAATGTCCCCTGGTCTCGGGAGGCGTAATTACTAAACTGGCACACTTCGTGGGTAGAAATATCAACTTAACACTGGTGTAAAGCACTTGTGTTTGGTGTCAGGATGCCACAGCTTCCTGCTCCAGTGTTCTCTGTCCTCCTCCTTTAGCTTATGATTTAGTGGGAAGAATCTGCAGAGAAATGCAAGCAAATGATCACTCACAGTAACTGAGGCAGGCGTAATTAATGGCTGACTGTTCACGAGCTTCCGTGGGAACATGCATGCCAAATATTACAAACAATCCCCCAAGTGAAATACTTTCTCTGAAGCGAAGTTAAATTGCTGCTGTCGCCGTCTTTTGGACCAAATACTTCACTCTCAGGTAAAACCTGTCTGGGCTGGATGGTGGAGGCTTTTAGTGAGATAAAACAATAAATCATCCAAAGCACAGTTTTCAGCGCCTTTTATATTTAAATGGAAATGCAGGATTCAGCCAGGTGCAATAAGAATGATTGACAGAAGTGAGGCCGTGCGTGTGAGCGTGTGTGCGGGTGTGTTTTGTGTGTGTTTTTCATGTGTTTAAATATGAATCAGAGGTAATGACTAAATGTCAGCAACAGTGGGATTCTTCTTTTAGCCCAGATAAATCAGCAGAGATACAGTTAATTAAGCTATTTTTACCCATCTACTCCAACCTCACACACACACACACACACACACACACACACACACACACACACACACAGATGTACACTATACTTGCGGGGACTCCCACTGGTAGAATGTATTCCTGAGCCATTAACCTTAACAGCTATATGCCTGACAGCAGCTCTAAACCTAAACTTAACTGAAATTATTTAGTAATTCTTATTGTCAACCAATTTCATGTAAAGATCAAAACCAACAATTAATTAGTCCTGCTAATGAGGAGCAGCCTGATATATCATATTCCTCTGTGCCACAGAGCTCTGTTGTTAAAAGACACTGATGAGCCACGGTGCCGGACTCCGCCTAACTAATCCAAAAATGGGCAAAGAGGTGGGCCGTGTGTGGAGCTGAGACTTCAGTGCTGGTTTGTGGCAAGCATACGCTCACCCACCTGTCACTCAAAGCGAAACGCCCTCAAATATGCATAACTTTAAGCCTTAATAAAGCTTAAACTGATGAGATATATAAAATTAATCCTCCATACAGTTGTAAACATTTATTTCTGCTGTAAAGTTGGACATTTTGACGTGGAGGTCTATGGGTATTGACTCACCTTTGGAGCCAGACTCAAGTGGTCATACATCCACACATGCATGTATACATTGTAACACAAAGACACACACACACACACACACACACACACACACACACACACACACACACACACACACACACATCAAGTCTAAATTGTGTGTGACTCCTCAGTGGTTATTACCATACTGAGATTTCATTGTCTTAGCCGTAGCAGCAGTAATTAAGTTTGAGGCAGACCGTTTGATGGGATTGAAAGATGTGAAATTGCCTCTCATGAGTTCTTTCAGAGTGCTAAATCACAGCTGTGTGTGTGTGTGTGTGTGTGTGTGTGTGGAATCCCTCCCTGAAGACTAGTTCTTATTAACTGAGCAGCAGTCAGCATTTATAAACTTGATCGTCATTATTAGTCGTTTGCTACCAATACGCCTCATGCTGCTTGTCTGAGACGTCTGAGAACTCACTGACACTGTTGACTTCAGTGTAGCTACATAAACATATACCAGCTGGTTTTTTTTATCTCAAGTTAAACAATCAGTGTCATGAAGACATTTATATTATATAGATTAGAGGTTAGATTATATCATTTAGACAATTTTTGATCTCCACCAACTCTTGAGGGAAATGTCTGTTCTAATAGTTGTTAAATGCTCCACTGTGTTCACCAGCTGGTCTCTACCTGTGTCTGTCTGCTGTTGCTGCTGGGCAGGTAGAGTCCAATGGGTTTTTAGGATGTTTATTTATTTATTTATTTATTTTCTGATTACTGCTGCCTGCTGGGCCTGACCAGTAAAGTTGTGGAGCTGACAGCTGAACAAAGAGCTATAACTCACTATAAAACCACATAAAGCTGAGGCCAGATGCACATTCAGGTGGTAATACCCTGCAGGTTCATGGGAGCAAACTCTTTCACATTGTTGCGTTGTTTTCACTTCATCACTTGATGCATTGTTCATATAAAAATATTGATTATGATGCACAATAACAACACTGAGGGAGGGGTTACATCCAAGCGTAAAGTGGATGGACCAGGGCTATTGATATTTTGATTGACAGCGAGATACAACAATCTGTTCATGTGCAAGAGTCACTTAAACAGTGAGTAAATAATAAGCGTATTCCTCTCTCTATAGTTGTTGGAGTCAGATGTGGCCGCTGAGTGTAATCAGACTTTTATTTCATCTCCTCTGTTCTGTGCTGATTTGATTCCTCTCTAGGACTTAACCAAGCAGCTGGATGAGGTGACCCAGAACTCAGAGATTGTGGAGATCCGTCAGAAGGAAGCTGAGTGTGAACTGGAGGCAGCCAGAGATCGAGTTCAGCAGCAAGCAACGGAAATACTGCTCAAAGCCAGTAAGACCCTCAAGCTCCTCTCTTCTCCTCTCGTGTGGACTTGTGGTTAAAATGCTAGTGAACACTTATGCACCTCTGCCACCCTCAAGACACATCCTGAATTTGTCGTGCAAACACATCAAACATATCCACTAACAGCTCCTCTCATCTTGTCTGAGGCATCATGGTCTGTAACTCTTTAATGGCATATTGCTGTATATCCAAGCTGATGGTATTTCCAGTCCCTGAGAGGCTGGCGAATCCCTTCTCACATCAATTATGCCCAGTTTAAGGTGTGCGTGTGTGTGTGTGTGTGTCTGTGTGTGTGTGTGTGTGTGTGTGTGTGTGTGTGTGTGTGTGTGTGTGTGTGTGTGTGTGTATGTACATTCACTTGGGTAAATTGTTGCATGCTAGAATCTGATTTAATATCTCCTGATGTCTCTCTGTCAGTACTTTGCACAACAGCATTGCACAAACATTACTGTTTGAAATGTGTGAGCAATCGCAGCAACTTAGCACAGAATTATGTTCGGGCCATTAGCTCCTATGAGCTCCTCGTGCCCAATGAAAATGCTTTATCACTTTCCCCTGGAGCTGCTTGCATGTGAGAGGAACAAAAATAAGATCCAGCTGGTAGATGCAGCTATGATAGTCGCATTTAACACCTAAACTTCACTGGGACCAAAGGTTGGTTGGTTGAAAGTGTTGCTGGTAGCCTACAGTCCATTAATAAAATTATTTTTGTAGTTTAAGCCATTTTCTGTTAGTTCTGATAACATTTAACTCACCAAATTGCTGAGATTAACTGCAGAGAATTATCCTTTGAAGCCAGTAAACTTTTGCCTTGTTCCAGACTCATGAATTTGGTTTGTTTATTGTTTAGATCTGATGGTTATTTCCATTGACTGGAGAGCAACCAATAAGCTTTATAGATGGCATTAAAATGTCAACAAATCTCACTGCATAGATATCTAGCTAGACAACTACATCCTTGGAAAATAGTGACAGAAACCTGGCCAGGAAAATGCAGTATGGATGAGACTGACACAGCTGTCAACATTTTATTCACAGGAATAACAAAACGTAGACCCTGAACTGTTTTTGATTGTCCTGAAAAATCAAGTTCCTGTTCCTAACAACCTCTACTGCAGCTTCCATGTCGAGTGCAAATGGCATCAGGATGATGGATATGTCGCTCACTATTGATTGGTTAGAGCAAAACAAAACAAAATAAGATTGGTCTAACACAATGTCAGGCTAAGCAGATTCACTCCAAAGACAAAAGTCATTTTGAATCCAGGACCAAGTTATAAATTGAGATTTACTGACAACAGGTTTATTCGGCACGTGTTGGTTATTCAGATGGCATCGCTTCACTGTTTGACATCCTTCTCACGCCTGTCGGCTCTGTGCTGCCATAGGTCAGATAAGCAGCCTGCAGGCCACCCAGATGACTCAGGAAGCAGCCATCAGGGACCTGGACAACGAGCGGAGCCGGCTGAAGGACAAGGTGCTGAGGATGGAAGAAGAGAGGGAGGCCCTGCAGAGCCAGGGCCAGGCCATGGATGAAAGACAGAAACAACAGATCCAGTCCCTGGAGAAGGTGTGTGTGTGTGTGTTTGGTGGTGGCGTGTTTTGTATTCACACCAGGCTGGATTAACGGTGTTTTGAATAGCCAATAAGTCGTCAAGATGCTGTGACTGGACTTTTCTGTATACTTTGCTCCAGACCTGTTTACCATCTTTAAAATACAAGAATGACAAGGAAAGATGTGTAAAAGTCCTTGTATTGAAAGGAAAAAAAAAACATGGCAACTTAGACGGACAGGGACAATTAGGATGCAAGCTTAAGATGTTTTAAAGGTCCCATATTATATTTTGTATTTTTCCAGTGTTTTATTTGAAGTTTTGATATCCACTAGAGGATCTGTTTGTGGTTATAAAAACCCAAAACCATCTCAATGTAGTTTTTCATCTCCTCTCTCAGGCTTCTCTTTGGAGCTCTAGTAACAACAGGTTGGTGAGCCAATCAGAAGGGAGGATCTGAGCCTCTCTTCTGATTGACTGACTGTTTTCTGAGTGATTGGATAAAATATATAGCCGATTTCAGGTAAACAAATCAAAACAAATCTTGCAAGTCTGTAGGGTGGGTTTAGGGTGGGGCGGGCTTCGGGCATGGCTGAGAGCAGTGACTGCTTTGTTGTGACATCACAAAGTTACAGAAGTCCTGACGGCTGATTTTAAGGCTCAGTTTCTGAATACAGGCTGTGTGCATTTCTCTGTGGACTGAGGCTTTGATACTTTCACAGCATTAATATAGAACCTAGGCCTGGTTTATAATTAAAAAAGACAGGAGAATCTCACTTTACATAATATAGGACCTTTAACATTTGTCTTAGCCCTTAATTTCACAGACAGAGAAACTATTTGTCACATTAAAGATGAGGGGAAAAGTAGGAAGTTTATATTCTTTCCTGTGAGACATGAAATGGGGCATTACTTCATCTAGGTCATCTGTCATTGCTGTCATCATTTTTTTCCTCACTAATCCCTACAATTCAGCCTTTTGCAGAGAAAAGCCAAAAAGTAAAAGACCGTTTGTTTGGGCTGTGAAGCAATCCTCATACTTACTTGTCCAAAACTGAGAGGAAAACTGAATTATTACTTTGCTGCTGGTTGGTATTTCTTTTTTCCTGATTTATTTTAGTTCTTCAACACTGAAATTTCAGTGACTTTACAGAGCCAGTAATCCCCTGTGCACTCTTGAGAGATTTTGCCCAAAGCCAGTCTTTATAGATGTAAAAGAGTATTTGACATGAATTAGTGGCTGTTGAGGTATAAGCATATACTGCAGCTGTGCAATATGTGTTGCAAAACTCCCCCTTTTCCCTTATCTTCCTGTCTTTCTTTACCTTTCTGATCCTCAAGTTGCTTTCATTCCATCAGATTAAGAAGAAAATGCATCATATGTATGCAACAAAGCTTATTATGCCTTGTGGACAAAAGAGAGCAAAAACTGGACCTGCAGTCATCAAATTATTGAAAGAGTCAAACATGTTGATCACTGCATTTACATACTGGAAGAAAAAAAAGTAACAGTCCTCTTTTTAAAAACCAAGAAGCTTAAAGGTCAGATGATTTAAAGAACAGCGAAGTCAGCAGACCAACCACATCTGATGGTAAATGTCAAGTGTTGCTGCTTCATGTGTGTTTTCTCATCCATCTCTGACATTTGTGCATTGTAATCCTCTGTGAGCGGGTAGCGTTCTCCCACCGAGCGAAGCTGCTGTGAATTTAAATGTCTTCCTGAGGATGATAAAAGATCCCGCACCACTTAAACTTTACAGCACCTTTTTTGTATGGGAGTAGCAACGTCTCTGATTTCTGTTCTAAACTGATTATTCATGGTAATCAGGTTATTGGTCAAAGTAATGTCAGTTGGGGATTTCTAATTAAATAATGTTGAATTTAAAAAAACAAGTCTGCTAATGTCAAACTTTGTTTTCCAACTTTTTCACACTTCGTAGTGATTTTTGGATCAATTGTGCTTGAAAACAAGCACTGACTCAATTATAAAAAGTTGTGGAAAGGTTGTTAAAATAATGGGAGGCTTGGTTTTCTTTTCCCTTCTCTTGTTTTACCATTGTCTTTTCCTTTTATTTATTTTTTTGCCTTGTGTTGCTTGTCCTCTCTGCAAGAGGAGAAATTAACCTCCCAGGATGTTTGCAAGCCCTGTTGTTTATCTCACACTGTGGAGATGTTCTCCCTTCAGGTTTGTTATACGATATCACAGCAGTCGTGCTCAGTTTGACCAGCTTGGTGGACAGTTCCTAGTGGATTTCCAAAACAGTCCTTGGTTTGTAACAGTTATTGCATACCAATATGGTTACGCCCCCTGATGGCACAGTTAATGTGACTCTGGTAAAAGCTGAATAGAATGTAAATTGTGCAGGTTTTTGGTTCCTGCCCGACAACCCCAAGGTCTCTGTGGTGATCTCGGTTTGTCTTCAGCTGAGCTCACCTTCAAGGAGCTTTTTTTGCAGCATATGCTTGAGTTTAGCTCAGGTGATAAAGGAACATATGCAGCATTCAGCAGAATATGCCACAAATTTAATACCGAATTAGTGAATTTATTTCTTGTTATCTTTATTTTTTCTGTCAACATTTTTGTGAATGTCAAACAAGCAGAAAAGAACAAGTGTTGGAAGTGAACTAACTCAAAGCAAAGGCTTGAAACTTTCACACTGTTATTTGCTACAGATACAGTAGACATGTCAGCAGAATACCTGAGGCGAACAAAAACATCTGCAACTGATTTGAATCTCACCTCATTAGCAGTCAAATCATCTTGCTATACACTCCTACAGGAAATATTCTCACAGAGAATTTGTTGGCTTACTTTTCCTGTGCCTGATGTCAGCTCAAGTAATAGATATAACAACTCCCATGTGGCTTTTCTGGCAAGATTTGGCTAATTAAAATTTTGTTAAAGCCGTGCAATGAAGAAACAGCTGCTCCCCTGATTAAACCAAAAGTAGATGAGCTACAGATTAGACTTTTTTTCAGTTTCCCAGGAAACTGTTTTCTGTGACCTTCACCTCGACTCATACCATATCAGCAATCCAGTGACAAACTCAGTGCACTGTTGCTTGGTGCAGACTGTATTTGTTCTTGCCAGTCTGCTTGTGTTTCTGTTACACAATATGTGGAGCGTAGCAACAACTTAAGTCAGCAGGACTTCATTCTTCCTCCTCTAAGCCACAACTTTTGGCTCTTATTCATTCCTATGTTTTACTACTTTCCTCATTTGTGTCTGTTTCCCCTTTAGTTCAGATTTTAGGGCTGCTCTTTTGTGTTCAGTCCATCCTATCAAATAACCCCTGAACTACAGCTCCTCTTATTCAAAACTAATAATTAGCAAATAATTATGTAGCATGCTTTTAATGTATTCCAGTTAACAGTTTGCTAAACCCCTCTAACGAGCAGTCTGTGCAGTTGTAGTTTATCAGCCTTAACTATACATGACAGGCCTGTCAAGCTTTGATATCTCTGTGTTCAGAGTGCAAACATTAGCATCAGCTGACTAGCATATAATAGTAATATACAGGTGGCATTATTTCAAAGGTCAAGAGTTAGCAAATCATTAGCTAATTACATAATTTTGTGGGGTTACAGGTTACCTTAGAAAAAGCCTCATTGAGGACGGACTCTGTTTGGGAGCCAGGATGTGAGTGTACCAGTGTTCAGGCTAACGTTTGCAGCTCTGTTCTACTTTTTTATTGGGCTGAGGGAAGTTTGCTTTTACAACCACGGCCAAACGAAGCCAAAGTTATCTGAGATAGCATTACATTTGCAAAACACATTAGTTAGTCCAAATTCTCAAAGCCCCATAATATATCTGAAACATACTGTTGAAAATTAGGAGCAATGAAGCAAAACTTTTTGTTGCTTGTCCTAATATATTTTCTAAAGTTTGCATCTAGGCTTTATTATATTAACAGACGCATTTTTATTTGTAATATTTAGTGACGCAGACTTTAAAGCCTCTTAGCTTTAGTCTGAGTCTTTGAGCATCGCATGTATGTGGCCGTCGAGTTCAGATAGAAGTGCATATAAAAGACATCTGGTAACATCTTGTAGTGGTCATTTCAGATGACAAAACTAACGGTTGGTGGTCATTGGTTTCTCTCTGTGTGAAATCAAAGAGCCGTTGTTTCAAAAATAACTGCGATTTTCTGGTGCTCAATCTGCCACTGTTATCAGCTTGACCAACGTAGCAACAGTAACTAAGAGGCCTGGAGCTTAGCAAAAGGTCAGTCAACTGCATCTGTCTCTGCTGATGGAGAAGGCAGCGACTGACAGCAACACCAACTCCATTTAGAATCATAATGATGGTAGTGTTGGAAGCCAACTGATTATAGGCTTCATAGCTCCATAATCAATAACCCCATTATCAATAATCGCAGATGGAGTGTGCTCCAGAGTATTCTGTCTTCAGCTGCTGGGTTTGAGTGCTGTAGGAAAAACAAATTTGAGTCTGAGGTGATGAGGAAGATGGGAACAGAAGACAAAATTGCAGATACAGACAGACAGAGTGGAGTATTGATTCCTTGGCTGTCGCTCAGTAAACACTGGCAATATGGCTGAATAATACAGCATATGGTGTGAATGCTCTGTGTGAGTGTGTGTGTGTGTGTGTGTGTGTATTCTCTATTATATCAGTCACCTTTGAGCATATTTTAAATGCGTGTGCATGAATATTTATTCTCTGTTTGTCAGACCCTGCATGAGGAGAAGGTGTCCCACGAGAAGGATATGAACAATGTGCGAGCTCGGTATGAAGAGGAGGCCAGCCAGATGAAGGAGAGCCAGGCTCGAGCTCTGGAAGAAGTCGCCAAGAAACACAGAGTGACCCTGGAAAACGCTCTGAACAGTGCTGAGAAGGACAAGAACCGCTTGCTGGCTGTGAGTGCACACACCCACCAACACACACCCACATACACGCACAAGGTTAGACCAGCATACAAAGCAGTTGTTGGCCTTGAATTGAAAATGGTATATCAGATAAATAAGTGTTGTCCATCTCTAATGTGATGGAGGCTCACAGCTGCTGCTGCTGCTGATGATGATGATAATGATGATGATTATGATTATGAATGCTACCTTTTTCTGAAACATCTGACACACACACATCCATAAGGATGATAAAGATGTTGTCCCTGCTTCGATGAAAACAAAAGAATCCATTTCAATCCGTGAGACAGAGGGCGCATCAGATGGTAAATTTCACCCTGCACAATGGACAAAAATACACAACATTCATTTTCAGACTGCTGCATCTTGTGTAATCAGAGTTTATTGCTCAGAGCCAGATAAAAATGAGCAGCTGTATATTTTAATTGATACTGCACCATCAAGCTCGGGGCTCATCTCAAGCCATAAAGACGGTGTCCTTGGGACGTTTGTTTTCTGCAGCTTGGTGGAAGGATGACTCTCTGTGCAGACACTGAAGGTGAAAATTAATTTAGTACAATTTTGTGCTTTAATATTTCCGTGTTGTCCAATTTTATACTTTCACTCAATAACAATTGGACAATAACAGTTTGATGTTGGCTCTTTGCTTCATGACCTGCATCCAGTTGATAGAGTCACTAGTTTACAGCTGAAAGACAAAATACGATGCCTCAGTGTTGATTTACCAACTCTCTCATACGGCCACCTGTGTGTAAAGTAAGTTCAGTTAACTTCACCTCCAGCAGCTACAACATTATTTATTTATTTTCATTGCACATACTCTAACTTGTAACATTAGTAATCATTTTGATGCTATTGTGTTGGTACTTTTGCTTCAGTTCAGATCATCACATTTAAAATGGATGATTCCACAAAACCCTGGACTACATTCACAGACTATTTTTAAAGGAGCTATTTGTAAGTTTTGCTATTGCTACATAGCCAACGTTAGCATTAACAGCTGTTTACTTACCAGTCCAGAAAAAAATGTTGCATCAAACTTCATTCTTTTGCGCACTAAGAGCTGTCTCCAGTGGTAGAAAGCAAACCTGTTGTATGGCTTCTATTTCTATCACTTCTTTTCTTCAACTGAAGTTAGCATGCTAACCAGTTAGCCTTGGCCTGGTCGGACTGTCTCGTCACATTCCGATACCAAATCACTGTAGCGTCCAATCTGCAAGAAGTAGTGCTCCTTTAATGTCCAGTGCCATCAATGCCCGTGCAGTAAACAGTATGTTTTCACAGCAATATTTTAACCAACTAAAAGAAGGTTAAAGAGCGTGGTTGTGGGTCTACATGAAAGCTAATGTTAATTGCAGTGACTGGATGCAAGAAGTTTCACTACCTAAAGGGCATTCCTAGGAAAACTGGGGTTGGAATGCATTCATTAATAAACGCTTTTATAATTTCAACAATTTCTTACCCAGAATCCACTGTTCACCTACTGCTAATCCGCAGGTTGTTGGAATGAATGTTGATATTAACTAGTATAAAATCTATCAGTGTGATATTCAGAGATGACTCAGTCAAAATACAAGCTGTCAGCTCTCAGTTTCTCTGCCTTCTGGCCTGCCAATAGATTTGGACCTGTCACAGCACTTCAGTCTGTTGATGTTACAATTGTTATTTAATGAGTGGTGATTGTAAATGACAGACAGTGGTGTCTGCATATGCTACAAACCAGTGACCCTATACTGTCCCTGACACTGGCGTAGGTATCCACATTAAAAATCCAGGTAATGAAGGAAACTTCTACCTCCCAGAGAATGACCACACTTCTCTACTGTTTCCTGCCGGTGCTGCCATTCAGTTCCTCAGATTTACTTCCCCAAAGACACTCTATTAGCTGGTCGAGGGATTTCAACAAGTAACCAGTCACAAGTCTGTCTCTCTAACCTCCAAGCTAATTCTACATTGTTCACTGATTGCACCATCTGCTACAAGAGCTGGAAAGCAGCTACTCACTCTGTTTGCCTCGAGACCCTGAACTGTGAATTTGTTGTCTCACAAAGTTCAAAATATTGTTCCAAAAGCTTTTCTTTCTTGACATGAACAAAATTATGAAAGGAAACACTGAATACAGAGTTTGCCACTCATTTAATTTGGCAGAAGAATACAGGCGATGTCCTCCTCATTATTTCCTCTGAAACTCTTTCTCTCTGTCTATAAAAAAAATACAGTTTGTAGCCTTGACTGTAAAAGTTGTTATGGCAGTGAAATCAAGATTTAACATTTTGGTGCGTCTCTCATGAAGAATAGATTAGATTATTATGCAGATTTAGAGAAAAGTCATACTTATATTCTCTTAATTAAATATGGACAACACTATAGACTTTGGGCTAAGATGTAACTATGATTAGAGGCTTCTTTAAAACAGGTTGAATAGGGAATGGATGTAGCTTGAATATCAGGTTGGTTTGATATGTGTATATTTATAGTTTTAACTACTTTCTATTAGTTAGGTAAGAACAGTTAGGTCCAGTGGTTATGGGTTGGGGTCCCTGTCACAAGTGTCAAAAGGTAAATCTGAGGTGTCTTGAGATAATTAATGTGGAAAAAAAATATTATAATTATAACTATATTGAGTACGAGTACCTCAGCAGTGTTATTGTGCTTCGGTAAATGTACTTTGTTAGGTTCAATGGCTGCCTGAGTGTATTTATTAAAACCATGACAGAGTGATGAAATAAAGTCAAACTTTTTAAAAAATCTTTACCAGAAAAAGGAGCAATAACATCTAAAACAGACAAGCTGTTACCGTCACTGAGCAGCTCTTCACTGCAGACGTGAGTCAGTGAAGCTGATGCTCGTAGCAGCAGGATGGGTGACGAAGAAACAAGATTAAGATGATGTGTAAAGCTGAAGATGGAGACAGAAAACATTCGTCTTTATATATCATGATCAGTTTCAATAGGTGCAGAGCAAGAGGTAACTTCCAAATCTAAGGTATGAGTCAGTGAACAAGCAGCTCCTTTAAGATACGGAATATAAGTTTGGAAATTATGATCTCTCTGCACATTGTTATATAAAAGAGCACACATTGATATTGGGGTATAAAATTAATACAGCATTATACGTAGGCATGACAGGTGACACAAGCAAAAAAGAAAAAATGTATCTGCAGAGGTTGTCTATAGACTAAAATACATCAAAAGGGCTGTGAGAGTGACTAAGAAGCTGGCAACCTCAAAAGGAGGAAATGCAACCTACTGACGTGGGAGCACATTTATATTTGTCACCTATAAATGTCATCTAGGACACCCATGAGCTCGCATAACCTGAGGGGGTGGAAATGTGAGTAACCTGGAGGAGCTTCTGTCAGCAATAAAATGTTACAAAAAAGATCCGAAAAAGACAAATAGAAATAAATTCTCAATGAAAACAAAAGTTCAGATATGTGGCAGCTGACGAGAGCATGAACAGCCTGACTGGTGAGTCACACAGGTGACACAAGCATGTTGATGCTGTATTGTGTTATTTTAGCATCATGCTAAAAGTGTGTCACTGTGTAGGAGACAAAGGAGACAATGGAATAGTAATTAGATTAACACGCTACTTGAATGAGAAGAAAGTGTGGAAATATACAATAAAACATCTGAGAAATGTTTTGAAAAGTTCTGTAATAATTTATGGAGAATTTATTTGAAAAGTTCTGCAATAATTTATGGAGAAATTAAACTTTTCTGCGGTTTTCAGGCCTTGGAACAGGTGTGGTGTTTTGGCATTTAAAAGGGTGCGGGACCCGTAGATTTAAATTCATGGCCCAACTCATAAGCTGATGACATTTGTGGCACATAAAACTGCAACTGGAGTGTATAAAATGAAGTAAAGTAATCAAAATTAGGACAAAATGATGTGATGGAGAAAGATGGATGTGAGCGTTGGCCAAGGGACGTGACTCTCGCAGTCAATGTTTGCGTGTGTGTGTTTCTAAAACTTCCAGCATAAATATTTCACTGCTACTTACTTAGCGCAGAGTGTGTCTGCTCTAACAGGGCTTAAGCTCATACATACAGCATACACTCACTTCTTAGATGGCGCTTTTACGCTGCTTGTCTGCTGCATATTCTATATGCCTTTTACCTTTTTTAGCTCTTGGGAAGAACATGTGAGTTCCTGTTTGTGAGGGTTATCTTTCCTCCTCAGCTAAAATCAGCTCAACAAAAATCTGTCCTCATGAAGGTCCTTCAGAGAAAACACCTGATTCATATCATTATCAGTCCTGTGATCCAGAACATTTTCATTTTGTTTTTTTTAACATGAACCAGAAAACCTGGACATTCAGAAAGAGACAAATCCTAGAGAAGAAACCCTGCACAGTGTGATGTATTTTTAACATTCAGTGCAACAGTCTTGTAATAAACACTACCATGGCAGAACATATTATACTGTAGTTTATAACTGCCGGTTATTTTGAGAAAACTGCACATATGATGTCACATCAATCGGATTATTTTTGTATCCTGTTGCATTACATGTTGTTGGGTTTTCCATGTTTTGGTCAGTGTCAGAAAAAGTAAACAAAGTTAAATGTAGCAGCCAATTCACAAGTCACAACAAAATAAGATAATTGTCTACATCCACTTTCGTCTTCCTCCTTCCTGCCTTTTATAGGAGGTTTTTTGCTGCCACCAGCTCTTCATGAAACAGTGTGAAAATGTTGGCAGGAATATATATTTTGTTTGTAAAGATATATTTGCACAATTACAGGATAATGCAGGATATAATATATGATCATATAGGATATTTATAACATAACATTTAGACTCCAACAAAATAACCTGTGCTAATATGACCACAGCTCAACAGAAATAAATGCTCCTTCTTCTGCTTGTTATTCAGAACCAAACACCAAATCTTAGTATCATGGCAACTTTGTATCTGATATGAAACACTGAAATTGCCCCCTAGAATTACAAACTGGGCCTTGGGACGGTTTAATGAGCCCGAGGTCTAGCTGTTCCAAACCTCAGACTACCACTAATTTGACTGCAGCCGAGGCGTACAGCTCCACCGGCCTGAAATAGTGTGATGATGCCTAATCTCCACAGAGTCCTTTATTCCAGTCACACACAGCCATGTGAAAGCAAGTGATCAAGTATTCTCTTGCATCAAAGTTGCATAATGAGGACTTGTTTTAAATGATATTCCACAGTAGACCCAATCAGAGCTGACAGCTGCATTAAGAGAAGAGCGTTAGGCATTTCCATAGTTATTAGATATGCATTCCATATGCAGAATTCCTCCTCTGTGACTCTGTGTCATTTTCATGGCCACATATTTCCCCCTGCTATGCTCTGATCTGCACAATGATTTGGTATTGTTCACTCCTGTTCATGCTTATGCCATCAGTGTTGGAGCTGAAATGCTCCATTTGAAAAGAGTGGCAAGGAGGAGGAGGAGGAGAAGGGCAAGTAGCAGTATTCACTCACTCCTTGTTCACTCACTGCCGCTTCCGTTATCTGTTTTATACCTTTTCTGCTAAATCACGGGTTAGACAGATGAGAAGAAATGAGTCTTCATCTCTCCATTCTTCATCACTCGATTCTTTTGTCTGATCCCAGTTTTATCACATCCAGTTAATCATCTTGTCTTTCATCACCTCCATTCTTTCATCACTTTAAATTATAATGAGAGTTGTCTGTGAGAAGGCTGGGTTTGGAATTTAAATGAATAGGTCGGCTCTACCTCGGTCTCGCCCTCTAAATGGAGCCACAAGGTATGACATGAATCCCGATGTGTCATGTTAGATTCCTCCCCCTCTGACTTTGTCTGTTTGTCGATGACCAGAAGATTCCTCTGATATCTTGATATCTTGATATATTTAATGTCTTACTAATAGTTACTAGTGAAATGGAAATTTAAACCAATGCACATACTATCTAGATTTTTAATGAGATGACCAAGTTTTTGACCATTTACATCTGGCAGATGCTTTTACCCTGAGGTGCTTACTGATTTGCTTCCTGTATTTATGATTAAAGGTCAAATATTTTGTACTCTTAGAGTATTTTATTTGGCTGAGTGTTTTCTTAGTGATCGAATAAAAATATAGCACATTTCATGTAAGCACTCAGAAACCAAATCCTGCTAGGCTGGATCGTGGGTCCTGTTGGGCTGAGCTTGGGGCATGGCTGAGGGTGGTGACTGCTTCGTTGTGACATCACAAAGTTATGAAAGTCCTGACAGCTCATTGGACAAGAAATGTCACTTTCCACAATATGGGACCTTTAAGACATCTAGATAGACAGTTGGTAGCATTATCATCATCCCAGTCATTAGCTGGTCAAAACAAAATAATGACTTAATTACTACCTATACTTTCTTTACTGTAGAAAATGTAGGAAAAGTGGTTAAAGTTGTTAAATTGATCAATTTTTATGTATTGACACTGGTTTAAAAGGTGTTGCCCATTCTGATAAACTAACAGAGATTTATCACCCACCTCTACAGTTACTTTCAGCTCTTTCAGCTCATTGTTTTGGCTGACTCTCACCACTCTCATTAGTCTTGTTTCCAGTGGCAGCTGGCAGCTGTTTTCAGCATAATATACACACTGTAGACTACCTGCCAAACATCAGACACAGAAAGAGGCAGAGAGCAGAGATACGGCCAGGTACTTCCCCCAGGAGTTCATGGAGACCAAAACGGAGATAAAATGAGAGACTATTAAAGTTTCATTAATCAAATGGACACAACCACAACTGCAGATGAAAGCTAAGTTTCCTCTTGTGTCTGCAGGATGTATAAATAAGAAACTCTTTGCTAACACGTTCGCCATAACAACTTTATAGTGATGGAGTGACGCAGCTTTAATTATTTCAAGTTACCATAGATTAGGGACTGTAGGGACTGTACCTATAAGAGCAAAGAGTTTACACAGCAGGTTGAACAAAGTACTGAGTTGGTAATTATCCCTAGAACAGACTCTGCATCATGTATAAATAGAAGTGTTTGAAGATAGTTAGTTGTCCATAGTCCTGATTTTTTCACCCAAAAACCCGTTTCACCATTTGATTTTATGAGCAAGCAGTAGTCTTGAGAAGAGTCTTTGCTGGGTGCTGTGGGAGTAGGAGGTTTCAGGCGAACAGTGGATCGCAGAGATCTTGCTGTAGCATGGGGTTATTTTGTGCAGAATCGGCAGGAACTGGCCCACTCTTGGCTTTATTAGGGTTGCATCAGGACGTGAACCCTGATGCAAGAAACCACAGGGAGACAGTGGGGAGGGAAAGCACTGACGTGCGAGTGTTCAAGCACTTTTAAGTCCTTTTGTGCAATTTGAAGAATCACAGATTTTCATGTCAGTGTTCATTTATTTTAGCGATGAAAGCTAACAGTCCTCAGTTATCATCTGCCAGCAGAGAAACTTTCTTCACTCTTTGACCCCGTAAGTAGTGAGTGAAATACAGGATGTCATGAAGCATCACACATGAATTACTATGATTTTCCCCTCTTTCTTCCATTCAAATCAATTTCTTTGAAGTCTCATTCATTTTTAGGGAACTATGTCACAGCAGTCAATACACTGGATGTTGTTTTTTTTTTGTTTTTTTTTACAGCATTACAAACTCCATCCTCCTGTGTAATGAATAATGGTGGCAAATTTCATTTGACATTACAGCAGTTTCCCTCAGCTCTAATAGTCCTTGGAAAGCAGCAATCATCACGCACTATAACAGAAATTGTTCCCCATTCATCAGCAGGCATAATAAGCTTTATTGTGCTAACAATGCAAGAGCTCTTCCTCTTCTTTCTGTCAAGGACAATGACATTGTTTGAAGTATTTTTAGAAATTTGTACAGATGAATGCAGTGAATGTAATGTCAAAGAAAGGAGAGAGAATCTGGATCTGCACCATGACTGAGGAAAATACTGCATGAGGGATTTGAGTTGTGTTTGGACAAGAGTGATACTGCTGTCAGAGAAGATGTCCATCTTCAGCCTCTTTTAAGAGACTTCACAGCTTCACAGAGTAGCTAGCATGGCTGCAGACTCTGAGAGTGGTTTAACTTTGGTTTGCAAGACTTGGTATTGACTTTGGGCTGAAAATAAAATGGAAAAAATAATATTACACCTCTTTCTTTTATTTAGCATGAGTGGGCATAACATGAATCGTACATTAGTTGACTTCATATAACTTGTTTAACACAATAATGAGGTTAAAGGAGCTAATTCTGCCATTGCTGCATAGCCAACGTTAGTTAGCATTATCAGCTGTTTACTTACCAGTCTTGCCAGGAGCTTCAGCCATCGTTGCATTTACAAGACAAAAGAAGTTATACTGTGCTGTCTGAGCAGCTGCTTCTTCAGAGTTGACTGGACACTACAGCGACTTGGAATCAGACAATAACAAAATGGTCTGGCCAAACTGGGGCTAGCTGGTTAGCATGCTAACTTAAGTAGAAGGAAAGAAGTGATAGAAATAGAAGGAAGCAAAACAAGAGTTAATATTGGTGTTGCTTTACACCATTGGAGACAGCTCCTGGTGAGTAAAGGAATTAAGTTTGATACTGAACTCATAATGTTTCTTCTGGACTGGTAAGTAAACAAGTGCTTATGCTAACGTTGGCTATGTAGCAATAACGAAACTTACAAATAGCTACTTTAAAGTTCTTTATAAAGTCAGTGGTTGTTGTTTAAAATGTAGTAGGCCACTTTTCTAAATCAGTTCAAATAAGGTTTTTATCAGAATTGTGTAACTTGTCTCCTTCCGATTTGCTCTTACCTGGACGACTCAGAATCTTTGTAGATGTAAAACACCATGAACACGAATTAAATGTTCCTTGTCTTCCCAGAAAATGTGCACAGTGTTACTGATTAAGGACATGAAATGTTTCACCTCTATTAGAATTACTGATCTAGGCAATGAAGTTCATTGTTCGCTGCTCAGTTGTATTGACATTGATTTGTATCTCTGATTGGTTCCCACAGGAGCTGGAGCAGCAGTTTGAGAGGGAGCGCCTCTCACTGGAGGAGCACAAGACGCTCCTCAGGCAGCAGCTGGATGAGCTGAGGGAGGAGCTGACCTCCAAACTCACTGAGGCCAATGAGGAGGTAGGAGAATCACAACTTTAAATTTGTTACTGACTCCTTGTTCATTCAAGTCAGATCAGTAAAAGCAATGAAACGACCGTGAAGGTTACAAACAGTTGCCAGTTTACAGCCATTTCAAGCTGTCATTGCCTGCTTCCTTATCAAATATAAATTTAGAAATATAATAGTTTTACTAGCTAAACTGGCATTGTCAAATGGCACAGTCAAAAAACTGTGCATTTTTAGGTTCAGAGTTCATTCTCCAAAAACACTGATCCAGGTACCGCATCAAAAAACCAACTGAATGCAGAAGTCAGACAAAAAAAGCACACGCTGCACTGATATCCCCCAGCAAATTTAATCTAACAGAGCCATGTTAAAGCTTTATCAAATAGACATCAGAAACGTGTTGATGTGTGTAGTGTGTATTTGTCTGACGGAGATCTCTGTTCGATCGAAACTTTGCTCCATGAAATTTAATTTGTTGGGAGCGAACAGCGGAAAGTTCTTTCTTGACATTGGAATGAGCTGTTGACAAGGTGAAGAATGAGCATCTCCAAATCCATTTACTAGCTGTTCTGGAGCTTTCGATCTCAGCAAATGGTCTTCATCAACAGTTGGATTTTTAATCAAAGCTAATTTTAGATGTTTGCAGATTTGCACTTAAAGAACTTATTTTCCATGTTGGCCTCTGAGTTTTAAAGTTTACCCTTGATCTTTAAGCATTTGCTGATGAAGTTCATGTTATATGGCTAAAAGCTCCAGAAAAGTGGCAGCAAGATTGCTATTTTTTAATAGCAATTAATTATTTTCTTTTAATTTCCTGTAGTTAAAGTGACCTCCAAAAGTCTGAGAAACCAGAGTCTGAATCCCGAGCCCCTTAATAATATGTCTGACTTGAATAATGAGCAGTATTTACCATTTGAAAGATGAAGTAAACAGTGTATTCCAGAGGATGAAAAATGAGCCCAGGGTCACAAATATACAGCTCCCATCTCATTTAAAGGACACATTAAAATATACAGAATTACCTACAGTATGTGGAAAATAAAATAAATCCAGACTGAGCTCAAGAGTTATAGCTCTTTAACTCATAGGCCTCTAATTATGTTATTGATAACAGTTAGCCCTTTAAAGCCTCAGCTCAAAAGTGAACAGCTCATTCCAATTTTAATAAGGAAATTCTCTAAGTGATAAGAGATGATTTTAAAAGTGATTTATAGGAATGGCAAATGCAGTCATTGGCTTCTTGTTATTGTTATGTTGGTGCAGCATGAAGCTAAATGGGAAAGAATGAACCTCAAAATGACTGAAAATACATTTAATGGAGTTGCAGGTTCATTAAGGCAATTGGAATTGAATGGTTGGGAAAAACAAAACAGAGAAAAAGAGACTTAATTCTTTCTAACAAAGGGTTTTCAGTCTAGTCCCTGGTTCAGTCAGGTGTTGTTTGTTCTGGTCACATATATAGAGTTTTCACTTTTCTCTAAAAACAGTTGTTTCTTGTGTATAAACCCACTGCAGCAGTGTGATTGTTGTTGATGCTGTTTTTCACTCCATGTTCACATTCTGTAAGCTGTGCTGTGTTTTTAACATTAAGGTAAATGAACTAACTAAGTTGCCATGCTGGCAAAAAAAAAAGTACATGGGCCCAGCTCATTTGAAAATCAGAAATATAAACGGTTATTGAATGTATTTTAGATGGTAATTCCACCTCACTGAGCATAAAGTGCTGATGTAGTTTCAAGGTTGCTGTTACACTGAGATACTGCCTGAAGTCCAACAGAGGAGAGGCTGCAGATACAGTTTATTCTCTCTGTCTAACTCTCTCCGTGTGTCTGTCTGTCCTCCCCGCAGGTGTCCCGGCTGCAGGGGGAGGTGCAGCAGAGGGAGCAGGACATCGGAACAGCTGAGGGTCAGATCTCCACGATGAAGGAGGCACAGGACAAACTGCTGGAGGAGCTGGACGCTACCAGGGCCCGGCTCAGAGAGACCAGCAACCTGCTGACTGCACTGCAGGTCTGCACACACAAACACACACAGACACTCATTATCTTAATCTATGCTAAAACCTACCATCCAGGAAGTAACCTATGTGGTTGAAACACAATATTGTCATTGACATTATTTAATTGAATTAAATTGAATTATGTAGCCTATAAAATGTTGGAAATGGTATCAAATGCCCTTCACATGTAGTTTGACCAATACTGCAACAAACAAAATGTTCAATTTACACTGATAACGAACTAGAGAAAAGCAGCAATTCTTTGTGTTTGACTTGGTGGAAACAGTAAATGTTTTGCTTTTTCCTTGATAAATGAGCGCATAATTAATCAGGTATCAAAATTAATCAATTAATTTTCAGATTATCAACTCTTCAATTGATCATCTATTCATGTTAGTCCTACAGTGTAGGTCAGATTTTTGCAAGGATTCTGTGTCACCGTTGTTTTTTTGGATTGACATTGCCAGTAGCCAACATTTTAGCAGGCTAATAGCAATGTCAGTCCAAAAGGCTTCGGTCGTTATTCACGCTACAGAAAATCCAAAAAAAGTTTTAAGAGTTGCCCACAGAACTGGATTCTTGTCAGGGCGGAAAAACCTCTGAGCCACATTTAGACTATGGTGGCACACTAACACAAAGGTCTGTCTGTCTGCCAGGGAGAGCTGGAGACCCAGAAGCGTCAGCATGAAGCTAAACTCATCACCACCAAAGAAGAAGAGAAACTGAAGATGGACAAGATGGCTTTGGAGCTGGAGCTCAAATGGACCGAAACACTCAGGTGTGTAGATGTATGTGCACGTGAGTGCGTGCGTGTGTGTGTGTGTATGAGAGTATTTGGGTGAGAATAGTATCCCCCACTGTCTTTGTCTTTGTCTTTAACAGAGACAGAGCATGAAATTAGGAGTGGATGGGAAATTGAAGTCTTTCTGTTTCCCTGTTTCCATTTCCCACAAATATAAGAATACACACACTTAAACACACACACACATACACACACACACACACACACACACACACACACACACACACACACATATATATACACACACACACACACACACATACATATACACACACACACAGGTCAACCAGCTCAAAATATTGACCATGACAGGAGCATTTTCCCTGGAGGGCTCTGCAACTTCTCAGTTCAATCCAGTGTTAAAGCCGGGAGCTCCGAGTCTGTGGTGTCATTCACAGACCTTTGAAGTGTTATTATTCACCAACCTCCAAGAATGAAATTGACTGTTTGGAGGTGTGAACCGATGTACTTTTCACACAGTGAAGTCAGCACCCAGATGACTCTATTAGAGTTCATCTCACCAGTAAACAGCATCTTAATGGTCAAAGAAAGTTTTTCCATTTGAGAAGGAATTTGTCCTTTTGGTAGTGAAGTAGCGCTGGTGAGATCTTATTTCTAAGACTTTCACAGATATTTTTATTGCCCTTACATTCTCTGAGTGTGCTTCAAACACATCAGGTCATGATATCCTTCATTTACCAGAATGCCTTTCAATAACCCAACAGAAAAGTTTTTTTCAATACTTTTGATGATGCATTTGATGCACAATAAAAAATTGTACCAGCTCAACAAATTGCAGTAAAAAAAACAGTGTCCCAGTTACTCTTGATAAATCACAAAACACTGTCAACAGTTTTCCGAAGGTCTTTTTTTCTGTGGATTATCCAGAGAAAGGGGGCAGTGTGTCTAAAAAGAGAATTTGCTATTAAATTGGTTTTTAAAGCTATTGTTCAGCAACACAAATGAAAATCTGGTTATGTCCATTTTATTTGGAAACAGTAGAAATCAGTTGAATATTTCAACATGAACAGATCATGCTCCCCTGGACACGTACAGGTCCACCTCCTCCAGGCGTCTAAGTCCAGCTTAATCATAACTGGAAAGTGCAGCTGTTGGATGAAAACTTCACCTAAATGTCGGTACGTTGTTCACACTGGGCCAGTCTCATCTCAAGCACCTGCTCATTCCCTCATCCTACATTTTTTTCATCTCTCACTGCCCCAGCTCTTTGTAAAGGTCACACTTGATATTGTTTAATATTTTTAGCCTTTCTTCACGCTCTGAGCCCACAGATTTCTTTGTGTCTGACTGCTAGACCTGGATTTAAAAAAAACAATTTTCCAATTATTTTTTGTTTGAATGATCTGTTTGTAAAATCCAAAGACTGATCTTTGCAATTACATCTTTTCTCAGCAAATGTTATTGAGTTATTAAAACATGCACAAAAAGGTTATTAAACACCAACGTAGAGGATAGCTGCCTTGAGACAGTTTTGTAAACTGTGACTTCAATGATTAAAGCCTGTGTGAACCCATCACAGGTTACAGGACTGTCATCACACTGTCATCAGCATTTGTAGCTGTATTTTTTTTTTAAGACTATAATGATGATGCACTAATAAGCGCTGCAGGTTTTTTATTATTCTTGCTCAGTTGTTTTACAGATCAGGTAGAACTAATGTAGGCCTAAAAAATATACATGTGAATAAGTCCTTGGTCCACAATCTTATAACCAGGAAATGTGTTTAATCTTAACCATATAATATGCACTTCACACAATTTGTTTCTCACTCATTGGCTGTAGAATAAATTTAAGTTTCTAGGATAAATTCTGAGAAGTGCTGATGCAACTGAATCATCAAGAGATAAAACTGAACTACTGCATCAAATCAAATCAAAGTGAATTCATTCTGTATTTCCTGAATCGAAAAAGAGTCAAATCAGGAGATTGGTGCTGATATACAGCTCTACTCACTCACAGTTTTTTACATCTCTCCACTTATTTTCTTGTATTACTTCACTCCAAACCTTTGGTCTCCTTGGTTCTTTTGCTGTGTAAGTGTGGCAACTGATTCTGGATACTCTTTAATGGCATTTTACCATCAATATCAACAAATGAAATCCCACCACATATGGGTTCAGCCACTTTTCTCAAGTTCACCTACTAAAAGTCACAGAAAAAGAGTAAATACAATCTGGTTTAAGCTGTAGTTCAAAGGGTCAGATATCAGATCAAGTGTCTGATATAATTACAGCACCTCAGCTGACTAAACCTACAGACCTTCACACAACCATGAACTTGGATAAATATCACCCCCGACCAAGTCTGTGCTGTACAAAAACACTTAATATAGAAAATATACTGGGCCTGATGAGCCTCTCTCTTGAAGAAAGAGTTTAAAAAGAACAGAAATAGAGGGCCAATAAGTGTCAGGTCTTACATCTAATTATGAGAGAACTGGTGTTAAAATACCAGGAAGCTGTTTAGGAACCACGAGCACCCTTCTCCTGTTATCTCAGGAATCATCACAACCTAAATCTGTCTGCAGCCTCTCTCCTCAGTTTTTATTTTTATAACTCCATGAAGCACGAAGGATGTAGGTTTTCTTTTTTAACCCAAAGTGTTTGTGAGCACAGGATTCCTGTGCTATACTAATCATGTGAATTTGGCTGATTTAACCTGCTGTAAATTTAATATTTCTACTGAAATATGGCTTCAAGACTTACACCCAATATTTGAACAGTGTGCAAATACCTTAAACAATAAAACGTGACAAAAAACAAACCAAAGGAAACAGCATCACAAGCAACAGCAGTGGTGATGTGACGTTAATGAGTCAAATTGGCTGCTTCAGAGGCAGATTAGGGAACGTCTGTGTTAATTTGTCTGTCTGCTGTGCTGACAAACTGACTGTAGCCTGTTTAGTTAAATACCTAATAAATCACAGACTCATGATGGCAATGAAATTTAAAAGTAGAGTTTCACACACTGTAGAAATAACCAAAAAAAAGAAAGAAAGAAATAAGCGTACTAATACCCAGCTCTTGTCTATTTGTCACCCTTCCCCTCTTCTCGCTTTCCTCTTCATTAGCTTTCATTCACCTTCCTTTGTCTTTATGCACAGAGCTCCTTATTCTCCGGAGAAGGTCTATTCATTTGGTGGTTGGGGTGAGTACACTGTGGTTAGTGAGCCGTCTGAATTAAGAGGGGCGAGCTTTAATCCCTGTTTCACAGCAGAAACAGACGGTCTCTCTGTGATAGGGTAATCATGGAGAGAGCTCTCAAACAAAGGAGGTTCAGCAGATCAGCAGACGAAAGCACAGACAGTACCGCGCTACCTTGTCCCAGTCATACAGAAGTTCTTATAGAACATGTCAGGGGTTTGAATCTTCTGTCTCTTGATCCAGTCAGACAACGTGTTGATAAATATGTTGACTTTTAGTGGTGTTTCTACAGGAACGGTGGTGACGGTCGTTTGGACCACCACTTTGGTCCAGACTGAAATATCTCAACAACTATTTGATGGGTTGTCTTGAAGTGTTGCACAGACATTTAGTTCCCAGGAGAATGAAGACTCCTGGCTATGATGACTCCCTGATCTTTCTACTAGCTCCACCAGGTCGAAGTTGAGATGAGTTTAAGAGATAGATTGGTTTGTAATTCTGCACATTTATGGTTCACAGATGATTCCTCTAGCACCACCATGTGGTTGTAAGCTAAATGTCTCAACAACTATTGGATGGAACTTAGCATGTTCCCCTCAGGTTAAATTGAAATTACTTTGATTCCTTAACTTTTCATCTCGTGCCATCCTCAGGTCAAATTTGTCCAATACTTTCTGCAGAACTAATGACATCACATTAGCCTGAGCCACACTTTGTGTTTATGTGGTAATTAGCATATGTTAGCATGCTAACCTACTAAACTAAGATGATGGACATAATATCATTATCTGCTAAATTACAGCATGTTGGGTGTTAACATTAGTATTGTGAGCATATTGCGCATTGAGAGTATGCTGATGTTCGCATTTAGCTCAAAGAACCACTGTATCTGACACAGCTTGACTGTAGACTCTCAGATTTGTTTAACTAGTTTTCAAGACTAGTTAAACAAGACATATATATATATATATTTATATATATATATATAAATATATATATTGACTTAAACAAAATGAAACAAAATTCAAAATGAAACTATATGACAGTGTTGCTTTAATTTAACATAACTTGGCTTAACTTGAGTCTAACATGATCTGATTTCATATGAGGTGGTAAACATAATAGTGAGGTTAAAGTGCTGCATACAGTCATGGTGGTTCTGTAAAATGTTATTAAATAAAATATTATTTAATGCTAACATGTTAGCATAGCAATATTTTAGCATTTAGCTCAAAAATACTCAATACTGTAAATCACTATCGTGGCTGAAGGCTTGTACTTTTTGTTTTAACCACATCTGGTCATATTTTAATATCCTTCCTGTAGCATCTCACTCAGATCTGTGCCAACATGTCTACAATTTGACATCAAATGTCACTGTTGGCTTCAGACAACAAAAGTCAAAAAGTCAAAAACTATAAAGCTTGTGCCCGATGACATATATAACAATGTAATGAAATGGGATGTACTTGTCTTTAGCGGGTTGCTATAGCCAGTGTAGGTTTTATAAGTGGGAGATAATTTTCAGGTCTTTCTAATGGATGTTGAGATGCATGTCCTTCAGGAGAGCTGCTGTTCTGTAGCTCCTGCAACATGAGGCATTATTTTCCCAACTGGCACAAGCTGAGTCTCCAGGCAGTTTGAATTTCACAGCAGCATTTGTATGAGAAGCCTGTAGCAGGTTTTAGGTAGAATAATGTTTGTGCTGAGGAAAATGTGATTCCATCTGTGATTTGACATTCATGAGGGAAATAACGGAAGGACATCTATTATTTAATTACTCTCATTACCAGGTACAGTAGCTCCAGTCCCATGTGAGTGTTGAAAAGCTCCTATTGGAACAATCCTACTTTGAACTGAAATCAGCAGGAACAGGCTAACTCTAATCTGTCCTGCACCCCAGTGCTGAAGTTCAACGCATAGTTTTCCTCTTTGCAGCCGTAGCTGCTGTCAGTAACATCAGAAAATTGATTTTTAAAAAAGGAGGTTAGAAATAACAGCTCAAGTTCTTGGTCTCCTTATTCTTCATATACATATGCTTGTTCTTATATTAAAAAGCTCCAGTGCTTGAATGTTCATCACTGACCTTGGAAGTGGAAGTTAGATATTCACTGAAGAACTGAAAGATACACATGCAGCAGGCAGCTCTGACTGTCACTTTAAAGAAAAAAGTAATTGTATTGTACACAGTTATTTAGAATAGAAATGTCACAACAGAGGATCTGTGGATGCGTGAACAGCTGAAGACAAAATATAACTTCATTTGTATTTTTATGTATGCTCCATATCATTTATATACACTATAGACGCATTACTGCCAGATGGTGAGGAAGCTAATGACTGGTTTGTAACTGTGGCAGACACACAATTAGAATGATGCACAGTCAAGTCCATATGCACAATCACACACACACACATAAATACACACCTTAAATGAGCTGGTTTGCCTTATTGCTCATAGCACAGGCACCAGAATCCAGCCACATTTTACCTGAATATTTCTTCCTTCTTGACAGAACCTCCACTGTTTGAACTTCCGTCTCTTCATTTCTTCATCTCTTCCTCCTTGTACCTGTCCCCATCTGCCCTCGTCTCTCCTCCTGCTCAGCAGATGCTATAGAACAACGCTTATTAGGAAGACCAGAGTTCTTTGAAGCCCAAGGCCTTTGTGTGTGTGTGTGTGTGTGTGTGTGTGTGTGCGTGTGTGTGTGTGTGTGCGGCACATGCGCACTAACATCTGTGGCTGTGAGCCTAATACTGAACGAGGACATGAATGATGACACGTGTCTAGCGTGCTGCATGATGAACGTGACTGTCTGGTGTGTGACTGAACTGCTGTATGTGTGTGTTTGCATTTTCCTGTGTGTGTGTGTGTGTGTGTGTGTGTGTGTGTGTGTGTGTGTGTGTGTGTATGAGCCCGCCTTCAGTCTGACACTTTGTGGCTCTCAAAGTGACAAAAATGTGTTTGCCTGGATACTTCATTTAACAGCTGCCATTTCAACTCCCACACAACCGTTACATAGACACAGCCATGCAAATAGCTGTTAGCAGCAGTGTTAAAGAGTGATGGTGGCTCAATAGATGCTGTATTGAGCCATGACAAAGGGCCATGTATTGTTCCCATAAAGCGAACATCGAGCTCTCTGAAGCACCTTTACCTTTGCAGCAAAGTTTGTTTGAGTCTCGTCTTTCACCAGATGTTGTTGTACATGCTTGTGCTGTGTGTTGTTTTTTTTTTAATCTCTCTAAGAGCACTAAGAAGCGTTTTAGTGTCTTTCAGCTGATTGTTTTGGTTTTCTGGCTTACAGCTCTCATCAACCTCATTTCAAGTTGCAGCAGATAACAAAAGCAAAAAGTGATTAAAGCTGCTTTAACTGACTGAGCATTATCGACTGTATGTCAGAAAAGATATTGTCACGAGGGCTGAAGGGTATGCAAAAAAAATCATATTGTGATTATTTTGGCAGATATTGTGATTGCATTGCATTTTCACTGAAAAAACTGTAACTGATGATAATATAATTTTTGTTGGTGCTTGTACCGAACAAACATGTTCCCTTATGCCCAGAGAATAGGATCTGTAGGCCGGGGCATTGCTGTAGCACCACAACACCTATGGCACTAACAATGCACAACAAAACACATTTGATCTTTATCAAAAAAAAATGCAGTTCCTGTAATTATATTTTGATTAATTGTGCAGCACTAATTGGCATGTTGTGTTGGTAGTCCCAAATAGCTCCAAACATTCACGTCACCAAGTAGCAGCTACGTTGAGTCAGTGATCTAATGATTTTATTTTTCTACAAGGCTTATAATAAATGCAAAAACATTATTTCTTGGGTCATATAACTCAGGAACTCAGGTCTACCCCTCTCTTGAGTTTGACCCTCTGTCTTTTCACTCTTATCTGTTACATTGGTTGTTGTTACTGATAATTCAAGTGTAAACTCTTTGCTTTTGGCTTTTTTGCAAAGTTGAGCTGCTGAACTGATGTTGGTTTTGTTGCAGGTTTAACGTTGGATAACATTGGATAACAGCGTAAGGCAAGTAGATGAAAAATAAAATAAATGCAAATGTGTGTGTGTGTGTGTGTGTGTGTGTGTGTGTGTGTGTGCCGTGTTGTGTTGTGTTGTAGGCAGGAGTGTAAGAAGCTGCGTGAGGAGCTCAGAGAGGAGCACGAGGAGGACAAGGCCTCCGCACTGTCTCAGCTGGCACAGAGCAAGGAGCAGGAACTGAGCAACGCCAGGGAGAGCTGGCAGCGGAAAGTGGAGGACCTGCTGGAACAGGTACGACTATCGCCAGTGGGTGTGTATACGTGAGTGTGTTTTGAATGTATGGGTGCTCTCCAGCCTCTGTCTCTTGTCTTGTTTTGTGTGTTGAAGTGTTATTTATGTATTTTGAAACTGGATGACTAGTCCTGAATGTTGAAGACATTTCCCTCCATTTAGTGGTTAAAGATGGTTTTAATCTTCATCTTAGGCTCCGGATCTCTCTGAACACAAAATACAAGATGCCTACAGCTTGTAGTCGAATACCTATAATTATACCAGTAGTAAAAATCAGTAGGGAGGAGGAGAAAGGCAATGATCGCGACTTCCTCTCTTATGTCGCCCTCCTGAGCAAGACCTCCTGTCTGACGTTTTTCTTCCTCACCCTAGTGCACAAACTCACTCACACATTCATTATACAATGTTGTGGTGAAGGCACCGGAGCAGGCTGCTGTTGTTAATGGCTGCCTGGTAATATTAATGTAGCATGACTTAGCTCTCCTGTGGTCATCGTGGAGACAAAACAAAACAGTGTCAATATCTCTATTAATGTGCGTGTCTGCATGCTGTGTGCATCAGCTGCTGGTTGTCAACATGTCCGCTCTGTACTGCAGTGCGTCAGCTCCCGTGCACTGATGAATGGGTCCGCTTCACGCCTCACAATCAGCAGGACCGTGTCCATTCATCTAATGTTAAATCAGAGCAGTGGTCAATCTTTTGACCGGAAGGCGCTGACAGAGAAGATGCTGGTTGGAAACTGAATGATGGGACACACTTTATTCTAATGGCCTGAATTTTAACAGATATCAGTGCCAGTGATGCCTTGTTACGTGGGCTGAAAAATATGGTTTCACTTTTGCTCACCCACAAGATGCCTCACAGTATGTTTTCAAAAAGTAATTCTGCAAATATTTGTATCAGCATAAATATTATTGTGATTGGCTGGTGAAGTTAGTGGAGCATTCAGCAGCAGATATTTCCCCCCAGAGTTAAGTTGGATTTAAATTAGACTAGAAAGGAGACTGAATATTGGACATTTATCTGGTGGACACAAACACAAAGTTGCTCCGTGTCCACTGGATTATAAGGTTGTCGTGTTGTGTTTACAGCTCATTGCAATGCCTCTAAGTGGCCAAAAAACCCTTCAGTGCAGGTTTAAGGCATCTCAGTACCAGCCAGCTGCATGCACACTCAACACTGAAAGAAACTATTGTGAACTACGCTACTTTTACTCCCTTCACAGTAACTATAGTCTACAACAACCTCCCCCCCAAGTAAAAGAACAACTTGATAATATTCAGATCAGAGTACAACATATGTAACCATACAGTTCTGTTAATGAAGCCAACCATATGACTCAGTGTGTGACTCATGCCTTAGTCATAATGTCAATTCCAAAATTGGGACACAGCATTTGGTTCTCTTTATTGTGGACTAATTGCATATATATGGTGGCCCAGATGGATCAACAAAAATGCAAAAGCAACAACACAAATGCAAAAGCCACAACATGAATCTAAAAGCCACAACATGAATGCAAAAGCCACAATACATACACATTGTGCATATGTGATGTCTATAAGCTGCTGCAGAAGCTGATGAATTTAACAAGACTTAGTTACTTACTGTTAATAAAATATTAATTCATGGCTCAGCTCATCTCGACTCTCTCAGAGTAAAACAATACATTTCAGTTTGCTTCCTGTCAGTTTGCCCCAGAGGATTTCAACAGTTGGTAAAACAGACAAGGTGATGACAAGGATATGATCCCAGGGCGAGAGTAACAACAAGTGTTCCTGTTACTAGACGCGCGGGACATGTGGGATCTTTACAAAATGTTGGTTGACCTTTTGGAAGCACATCATAGTTTTCACTATTAATCAATGTAATCCTATTCAGCTTCTTTATTATCATTATTTTTTAATTTAGAATGAATTTCCAGGCATGACCACAGTTAAATACAGTATTGCCAAAGCAGGTTGTACAGGGTTGTGCTTGTTTATCCCTACACCTTCCCAAATAATCATCATCTTAAATTGTCTAGACTAATTTGGTGTATCACACTGCTCCCTCCTCATAATGTATTCACTGCAATACAGCAGTTATTATGTACTGCGGTGAAGTGCAAACAACTTATTAGCAAAAAATAAATAACTTTTTGCTGGAGGCTTTAAGAGTTATAAACATCTTGATATGGCAATATTTGTTTAAGCTTAATTGATTCCCTCCCCTCTTTGCCCTCCTCTGTTATTCTGCTGCAGTTAAGATGCTGCTTCCCAGAGGAAGCCTGCACTTCTTTATACTTATCACACTCCCTGCACCTCCTCTGGCTTTTTTTCTTACTACACCTCTACTAGCAAGAAAGTGGCTTGTCCAACTGTTTTGTTCTTTTGGCTGTTCCTCTCAGATCTCCTTGTTGAAGCAGAGTCTGGAGATGCAGCTGTCGCAGTCGCAGTCGTCGCTGCAGCAGCTGCAGCACCAGTTCAGCCAGGAGAGGGAGCACCTGAGGATGCAGCTGGACGAGCTGCAGACAGAGCACCAGAGGCGACAGCACCGTCTGCAGGAGGCCCACTGCTGCGCCATGCAGGACATGGAGCACGCCAGGCAACGTGACCTGAAGGTAGGTGGTGGAGAACAAACACACACACACACACACATACATTTATAACAGTAAAATAAAGATTTTTGTAGCAAATATTAAAATTACCCAATAAATAACATTAGGAGTCATGTTTATATTTATTGTTTCTCACCAAAACACACTGTGTGTATCCCAGGTAAAAATGTGTTAAATGTTTTCCGTCCTTATGAAACAGTCACAACATTGATTTTCTTGAATATTTCAACATCTTCATTTTACATCCGTGTTTGCCAGCAGTCTTCTTCTTGTCTGCCTAATGTGGCACATTACTGTGTCTTGACATGTAGTACAATAGTATGAAACGTCACCGTGAGCTGAGAACACAAACCCACTCTTCAACACATGGCTCCACAGCATCACTAGTGGTTAAATACAGAGCCCTGTCAAAATCTGATTTTTAAGACCATTCGTAATAATAATATTTGAGAATATTAATAATCTGGTAGCATATTGGCTAATATACTATTTTTCTTTTCTTTTTTTACATTAGCCCTCCCTAAATTTGTTCATTAAAATCTTTTAACAAGACAAGTACTGAGTGGCATATTTTACAGTTAAACTTCTCACTCTGCCCTCTGTTGGGCAAACTATGTACTTGAGACACTGTTTTTAAATTATCTGAGATATCTTCTTCATTATCTGCAGTTATCTCAGTTTATCTGCAGTAACATCGACCAATAATATCAGCCTGGGCAACTGGACTAAGTGTTGTCAAAAAGTCCTGCTCACGTGTGCCAGTATTTTTGGCAACATCCAGTAACAGTGAAATCAGAAATCACTACATTGGTGATACAGCCTGACAGAAACACTGCAGACATGAATGAGGAATCAGATTCTTGGGACATCGTGGTGGACAGCTCAGACTCTCAGGCTAAAGCAGCTTTATAGACCGTGATCTGATGCAAAACAATCACATGCATTAGAAATGTGAGATCATTGCAAGTTAGCAAATGGAAAACCTGCACTTTGACCACACTGAATTCTCCATTAAGTTCTTACACATTCTTTAAAAACCAAACGATGATCATTCTGTAATCATCTAAATATATTTAATAGTCTACATGAACGAAGAGCTTTAGCATTTCTGTCATCTCTGCCTGTTAGAGAAGCTCCTCAGGAGAAGCCACCTATGACATTTTAATCCAATGGAGCCTTGTCAGAGTCAAGGTTAGACTGGTAGTGAGTCATCGCCGCCATCACTCACTCTCACTGACGGCACACAGCTTCTGCATCAAGTAGCTCTACTGACAGCTCTGTGTTTGCTCTTTATAATGTCAAAATATGCACGCACAAGCACAACATACACACTCCTCAAGGTGCCAAGAAAATGTTCTTCAGAGCTAATCCTTCCATTTCACAGTCAAGGTCGATTTGGTTCAGCTATACATCACAATTCCAAATCCATTTTTCAGCTGGGACGCTGTAATTGTATTAATGCTTAAGGCAGAATGAAGGTCAGGAAGTAGCGTCCTCATGATGTGTTTCTGTCAAACTCCTTGTGTAGGAATGTGTGCAAGGGTGTGTGTGTGTGTGTGTGTGTGTGTGTGTGTGTGTGTGTGTGTGTGCGCGCGCTCGCACGGAGAAAGAGTATCGCCTCTGCGTCACTTGTGAAATCAGCAGTCTTCATTATTCTCCTGTGAAATAAACTGTGATCCTCCCTGTGATCTTCCTCTCCCCTTTCTCTGATGCAAACACACAGGCTGTCGCTCGTTCGCTCAGTATAGCCACAGAACTGACCACCTTTTTTTTCATCACTCACTCAGAGTCTCCTGTCACGGTTTTCTTTTTTAAGCAGAGAAATAAAGTGTTAAAAGCTTTACGGCAGCTCTTTAATGGTGGCGAGGTGTTTATATTCCTGTCTGCAGTGCAGGGAGGGAAAACTCAATTATCCAGAGTGGAGGCATTAGAGGGATGATTTGTGTATGTGTGCTTTATGTGTTTGGGTGGATGGGAGGTGCATTCAGATTGAATGGTGTTATCTGTTCACACTTCACAGACAGTTATATCCAGGCAGTAATAAAGTTGTTACAAATTCCTGCCCCACACACACACACACACACACACACACACACACACACACACACACACACTAACACACACTCATTCACACATTCACATAACCTAATTTAGCTCTCGGATTTGCTGCGACAAAAAGCTGCAAATAGAAGCGGTGTGTGTGTGTGTGTGTGTGTGTGTGTGTGTGTGTGTGTGTGTGTGTGTGTGTGTGCACCAACTGACAGACTATTGACTTATTCATCATCTTTCCTCTGTCTTGTCTTATTTCTCAGACTCTTCCCTATTTTCTTTTGCCTGCACACTAAGAGCAAGAATTCTTTTTAAAGTGATAAATGTACTTTTCAGAGGACATGTGGTTATTAATACAGATGAATGTAGAAAATGTCCATTTGATCTACGACCTCGGTGCAGACTGAAATATCTTCCCACTCAGATAGATTGTGATTAAGGTTTGTACAGACGTTCATTTACCCCAGATGATGAATCCTAATAATCACCGGAGCTCAGTCTTTACTGTCCCACATGAATCAGTCTCATCCCTCAGTAAAACTAAATAAAAAGAAACATTAGTTGGAAAGAGTAACTCAGTGCACAGTATGTTTTTAAGAAACAAATAAGGAAATACTAATTAAAACAGGTTAAGCAATAAAAAGTTAGGAAAGAAAACAATAAGACAGCAGTGGTCTTGCTGATAACTGCTGATGATGCTAATTAAGCACTTAAGGTATTTTACTTTAGAAATGTTGGTACTGGGAAATCTAATCTTCCAGCCTGAAAGGACCAGATAAAACAGTTTCTTTAAGCCAGGATAGATATCAGCAGCAGTAAGGTTTCCTTTTGCCAGAAAACAGTGAACAGTGTCCGACACAACAAGATGATGTCATTAAATGTCCCAAACCCCAAAATATTTAATTGAATGTAAGAGAACCTGGAACAATCAACTGTTTGGTATTTTTTATTGAAACATGACTTCAATGATTATTCATCATCAAAATAACGACCAATCATTGGAGCCTTATGTATGTCCTCATGTAGCTTTCAGTTTCATGGTAACGTTGTATTTTAGTTTGATTTTTGCATAAATGTGGTGATAGGAATTAGCTTGATTAGCAAAAACAGAGAGTCCTGTCTGGGTATTTTATCCATATCCTGTATTAACTGATACTATACAGCAGGATCATATAATAGTACAGTTACCATGATGTATAATTGCTTCATATTGTCTCCTAGAAGTTTTTTTTTTTCTTTTAACAAAATTTACTTAATCACTGCCGTAAATTCAGTCTCCCCTATAATTATTATTAATCCACTGTCCACTGTGAACATTGTGACGTGAGCAGTGCAGTGTTCAGAGAGTGTAGATCACTCCTCACCACATCACTCCTGGTTACCATCGTTAATTCTGTTCAGTTGGTTTGTGTTGTTGCCTTTTAGGTCAAAGTATGAAGCTATAAGATCAACAAAGCAGGTCAAAGTCGTCACTTTCCTGTGAGATGCTGGTTTTAGACGTTCATGGTTCCCAGATGATGCATCCTCATGACTTTTGTGATCCTCTGGTGCCATCACTGTGTCAGGTTTTAAATGTCATATTTTGGTTTATGACCAAGTATCTGCTAAATCTTTGATGACCTTCCCAGAAGACTCTCAGCTGACCACTACCACCTGAAAGGCAAGGGTCATGTGACTGACTCATCTCATCTGCTAGCATGCTAGCTGTCAGAATAATAATAAAACCTCTAAGGAAAGTCCTGTGAAATGTGCAAATGTGGACTTGTTGAGGTTAAGAGCGTTTTCAAGTCAAAAGAAGTTTGATGAATAGTTTTTTATTCTTAAGATGGTGAGTAGGAGTAAAAGTGAAAGATTTTTACCTTCATTTCTCAAAATAAAATTTTACTTGTAGCAGTTTCATAAAAAATCCAGGTCCTGATCTGAATTTTAAAGCCCACATTAAAAATATGACCAAACTTCCTTCTATGACATTTGGAAACCTGCCAGAGTGCAGCCATTTCTCACAGTCAGATACTGAAAAGGTTATACTGTGTATGCCTTTATCTCTAATGGGCTCAACTAGTGTAGTGCTGTTCTTTTCTGCTCAAGAAAGCTTTGAACAAACTGAACATCATCATAATGCAGCAGCTTGGGTGCTGACTAAGACCAGGGAAGGAAACCAGGTTACAGCCATTTCAAAGTCCCTGTGTCAGCTGCAGGTTAGTTTAGATGTTAAGATTCTGCTCTTCAGTTGACTTGAATACATATCAGAAATGCTTTTAGACACCTCAGCTCCTCCGGCTCTGGTTTCTGAGCTGTCCTTGAGGATTAAGACCTGTGCTGGAGCAGCTGGAGCAGCTGGAGCAGCTGGAGCAGCCTACCCTGAAGTCTGAGTTCATACCTTTGTGTGTTTATCCCTCATGCTTGTTCATCAATATCATCCCTGTTTACTTAGTTAAATTGTTCACCTACCAGCTCAGTAACAAATACTGACTGTTCAGTAATGTAATGAGAATTGAACAACCAGGCCCCCTCACACAAACAGCACAGAGAACAGAGGAGGAGGAGGAGGAGGAGGTGGTGAATGTAGTAACAGTACAGTCAATTTGTAATTATAGGATTCACTGCGATTAGGAGTAATTAATGTGCTCCATTTAATTAAATGAATAAAAGGTATGTTTTTTTTACTGACCCACAGCACAAAAGGACCAATGATCAATACCAATGAATGAGAGAGATTAATGGCTTTTAAAGAGTCTCTTTCTCGGACTGTGACAAAACCTCCCACTGGAGTTTCGACACACGTCTGCTTGTCGTTTTACCTGCTGGGAGAATGAGGACGGTGAGAGTCAGCTGTGAAAATAAAAAAGTCCTCTCGAGCCAAAAAAAAACGTGTGATGGTTCTACTTTAAAGTCACAGAGAAACGGACTTTGAAGTAGCTTCTGTAGCTTCTGTTATGTGACATTTTTCATACGTCAGCAGGAATTGATTACAAGAGAGATGCGTAAGATTTGATTGGATCACTCAGTAGAGTGAACGTGGCTCAGCTGATACAGCACCATACAGACCTGTAGGGACATTTCACCCTGGACCAACCTCTCTGAGAGGACAGGAATAAGTTAGACCTTCATCAAATTCATATATCTTGGACCACATTGTATATAGACCGATATATATCAGGGTTATTTTTATCCATCCATTCTTAAAGATCTTGTCATTAATGTCATTAATGAACTGTAAGACTTTTGTTTTTTATTTGAGGCTTTTGAAGTGTGACCGTAAAAACACTGACAGTCTGACATCGCTGTCTGTCAATGACTCCTTCCTCAAAGACATTACATATTGGAGAATTAAAATGCCGCAGATGTTGCCATCAACCTTCTGCGAATATCGTTTTAGATGTTCCGTGTTGAGTGGTTCTAGTTAGGATTTGCAAAACAGCATCGTAATATTTAACTGACAAAATAAAATTATTGAAACACAGTGAGCTGCAGTTTTCTTGTCTGCAGCGGTGAGCTTCTAGGGCTTCGTGTAACCATGAAAATGATTGCTGCTGTCATAAATAGCAGCTGTGTTTTCCTCTTTGATATTAAACATTTTCTTCATTTAATACGTCGTTTGGAAAGGCACATATTACCTATTACTGTCCTACATTGAATTAAATTACAGATTAATAACTTTTTGGATGTTATTTCATACTTTCTTTGCTAACTGGTTGCAAAGATGAAAAATTAAACTTTTTGAGGAAGTGGGAATAAGGAATTTGCATGATACCATACATCTCTGCTGGAGAAAAGGACTTTTGTTGTGGTCTGTGCTTTTGTTCTGGGCCTTGTCTGTTCTACTGTAAGGCATTCAAGACTTGATGACCTCGAAGATCATCGAGTTTTTCCCTCATCTGCACACCAAGGTGGTTTGAGATCATCGTCTTGAATTGTTCCGGGGTAGTGAGTGCGTCGATCTTGTAGATAAATCCATGTGTTTTCCTACAAATTAAAGATGTGTCCTGCGAGCAGCTGCAGCTAATTCAAGTGGGCAGTCAGACAAAGAAACATATTAGATGGGCAGGCTTTAGTATTGATATGCAGACAGAAATAACAGTGTTAATAAAGTGTTAACAACTTACACTGCATGAACACTGACAGCTGCAAAACTCCATGTATTCATATGATCGGATGTATCATCCCAGAGGAAACTGAATCACTCTGATCAAATGATTATCCTCTATTTCTCATGACTGAAGGTTTAGTAAAGTGTCACTACACTGGTGGTAAAATGCTTAAACTGATCAGCGGCTGCTGGTTCGTCAGGCGTCATCTTGGTCCTGACTTCTCTGCTAAAAACGCAGCTGACAGCAAAGTTTGTCAGACTGATGAGTTTAATAAACGCTTGACACAAACGATGGCGCTTGAATTGTTGATAACTTGAGTGCAGCACCAGCCGTGAGTGCGGCTTTCAAAAAGTAAAACCATATTTCCACAAACACTCAGGCACGAAATGTGGAGCCTCACACATCAACAACAGCTTTTACTGCCAGAATAAACGTTTGGCTGCCAGCAGTGTAATGCTAGCAGGTCTGTGCTCTGTGTGTGTGTGTGTGTGTGTGTGTGTGTGTGTGTGTGTGTGTGTGTGTGTGTGTGTGTGTGTGTGTGTGTGTGTTGTGGCAGCCCTCCAGTCAGCAGTGCTAATGCCTGATACTAATACTGTGTGTTTAAGTGTTTGTCAGTTTCCTTTACTAATATTGGAATATGTTGCTGTGGTTAAGTTGTTTGTTAAATTCTCAGCACGGAGGTCAACAACACCTGGATGAAACTAACTGAACACAATTTAATTCATCAGTGAATTTAAAAAACGCACATGCAATTAACAAAATAGTGGAAACATGTTTTATTTGACTAAAAAAGTAGTTTTGACTCTTGTTTGTTGTGGAATTGTGGGAAGAGATCAGCTGATTTACATCTGTCAATAAATATTAGGGTCTTTCTCCTTCTTGTTCTACTGTACCAACACGATCTGTAACAAAATTCCCCAAAATCTGTTGTTATAACACTGATTTCTTTTCTCACTCAATATAATGTTTAATTTTCAACCAAAAAAAAAGGAACGGTCTTTGTAAATGACCAGTTTTATCATATAGTCTTCTACAGCCATCATGAATGAATTTTTCCAACTTAATTTAAGTCAAAATGTTAAATATTAATATGAAAAATACTGACTTAAATATTGGTATTATGAAAAGAAAATCAAATTATAAATGCACTAAAAGTAAAAGTCATTGAGTTACATAAAAAAGGTAAGGTCACAATCAAGGTTGTTCCATTGAAATTGTCTGTGAACCATTTAAAGAAATGTTTTACTCAAATATGAAGGAGGATTGTCTGTGTTTTACAAAGCACTGTGGAATATGAGATGACCTTAGCTCTATTCTTCTCAAACACTGTTCAGAATTAATAAAAGAATTGTTATTATTATTATAAATTATTATTACAGTGACTTTATTTATTTATTTTTTTAACTCAAAAACTCAAGAGTAGAGAAACTTCCAGCTGAATTCTGTTGGAAAAGTTTGTATGAAAGAATTCTCTGTGTTTTATTATTTGTTGTGACCTCTAGTTTTCACAAAGTCTGTATAGTAGAAATTAATAAATAAACAAGTGATTTTTATTCTTTCTTGGCTGATGAATCAGACGGTTTTAAACTGTGTATGATGACTGGTCAGTTTCTCCTCATATCCTCATAGATATGAGGACAAACTGCCTCATACAGGATTTAAAAAGTGGCTAAAATTCCTTCACTCTCTCCCTCTGGCCATCTCTCTTTTCCTTTGTCTCCCTGTTCTCCTGCCCTCTCTTTGTTCTTTCGGTCATCCTCTCCCACCCTCCTCTTGTTCCCCCACCTCCCACCCACCCATCCTCTTTCATCCCTCTCTGCTCATCTCTCCATCAGGACCTGGAGGAGCGTCTCCGCCATCATCACCATGCAGAGCTGCAGTCTCTCAGAGAGGCTCACCGCCAGAGCATCGAGACGCTCAAACAGCAGTCAGAGCAAGAGCTGCAGACGCTCCGCTTTGAGCTGGAGGACGAGGGCAAAGCCATGCTGGGTGAGCTCTCAGAGTGTGTGTGTGTGTGTGTGTGTGTGTGCATGCATCACAAATATTCACCCTCCCATGACCTTTTGGCATATTTGGACTGACTTGGGGTTTTTGGTCACAGGCTGCTCTGATTTCAGTGTGGGAAGCTGAACTCATAATGAAAGAAAATACTGAAAATGAAAGGATGAAAAACCTTTTATGTGGAAAAAGTGACACATGAAACTTTAGGATCTAAAAATATAATGTACAAATATGACAAAGCATTTAAAACAAGAGGCAGCTAATGTCTTATCATGGTCACATAGCAAACTGTCAGTGAGCTGCTGTGAATGCTGTGAACAGCAGTGTGAGGCAACAACCGCTACTGAGGACAGATCCAAGACCAGAACATTACAGTTTTTTACATTTTGACATAATGAGCTATGTCGCATTTTCCACACAGCTGAATACATGATAATACCTGTTCTCCTCAACCTGCTGTTGTGCTGCTCAGTTCCTCTGTAGTGTAACTTAGTAGAAGCCTGAAATCGTCCATACTGAGAAGATAAAAAACATTATATGCCGTTATGTTTTTGATTTTGTACGCCTGGTTCTGGAGAACATAATGTCTCAGTAACTCCTTCAGGGAATTTCTTTAAATTTGGCACAAATGTCCATTTGGACTCAAGTATGAACCAGAATTTGGTGCTCAAAGGTCAGTGGTAAAAGGTCACCGGCAACAAAACACACTTTTGGTCATAAACTCAAAAATTTTTATGCTAATTGACACAATTTAGCAAAAACACAAACAGGATAAAATGATGAAGTGATGACATTTTAAATCTAAAAGGTCAGGCCATTCTTCAGAGCTGTAACTCTGGGGTTAATATTATAACAATAACAACCATAGAAATGAATAGAAAACTAGAATGATGTTTTATGCCATAGAGCCAGAGTGGAGGTTCTGTCCCTCTGTAATAACAGTGTGTTAACAGTTCTTTCTATAAACAGCTGCTATAACTTTACATTTGGTTTTCAATACAAGACATGTGAAACTACCATCCTTATGACCCAGAACGCAATATTACTGCCGTCTGTCTTAAGCCAATGCAGATATGTGACAGAGGAAATATTGAAATGTGCAGCCTGTGATGTAGAAACAGTTAAAGTCGATGATATGAAGTGAAATGAGGACATCAGCAGGCCTCTGAAGTTTCACACGGACCAAAATATCTGTTAAAGTGCTGGAAAACTTTAGTCTTACCCAGTTTTTTTGTGCTAACACACCAGCACTGTGCTGTGATAAATGGTCTTCCATTAACCTTCATGTCATGGTCCTGACACTGGAGAGCTGCTCCCATCTATCTCTCACTTCCCACATCCTGACATCTTTTATTACCTTTTTCTCTTCATCTCGCTCCCTCTCTTAGTTTCTTTCATCTTCTCCCTGTGTGTGAATGTGTTTGTGTACATACAATACATATGTGTAAGTGTATTATGTGTTTTTTTCTGCAGTGGTCAGTCAGAAACACTCTCAGCTTTCACAGCTTTAGTCTTTTTATTTTGACATTACGTTAGAGTAGAAAGCTGATGACAGTGTGTGTTTCCTCTCCAAACCGTTAGATTGTTTGCGATAAAAGGCGTTTATTTGAGTCAGGATTAAAGGCCACTTGGGTGAAGGCAGCGGAGACACTTTTCTTTATGCACAAAGGAAAAAAGGTTTTATTTATTTATTTAGTAATAAAAATTCCTGAGCAGCTAATGAGCACTTTCTTTGCTCGCAGACTGAAGGACAAGCTTTGTTTGCACACATGTAATATTTTCTGTACAAATGAAATTTCTGCCCTTTTTGCTTCCATTACATTTTTTCCCATTAGCCTCGCTGCGATCGGAACTGAACCACATCCACGCATCGGCCATCGAACACCTGAGACAAACCCACCAACAAGAGTCAGCTGCTGCCAAAGCGGAGCTGGAGAAAACAATGGAGAACAACCGGATACAGGTAGGACCTCATGAGTTTATACTGGTTTATCATGAGGAGGATCACTCACGTATCTGAGGTCTTTACACCAGACTGTCTTCTACACGTCTCTGTGCTTCTTCTGAGAGTTTGAACCTTCATAACTTCTATAAACTCACCACCATCTTTACATTTATCCTGACACACACGGACACATAACTGCTGCATGCAAACAAAACTATCATAATGACTGACGCTCTTGTCAAGTATGAAAGCTCCCAAACACTGCAGCGCTGCTGTCTGTCTTTAAAAACAGCGAAGACTGTGTGACAGGAGGAAATAAAAGAAGGGACTGTAGACACCTCTGAATAGGCTTTCAGGACGTCTTCACACTATTAAACACATTCATCCACAGTCTCCAAGGAAGTTGTTCTAGTGACAGACACAGAGACTGGTTTTACCTCAGCAGGATACTCAATCAAAATTCACCTTTATGGAATTTAGAGATCTGCTTCCAACACCAGTGTTGTTAGACCGAAACAGCTGATTAATCTGAATCAGTGCTGAAGTGATGAGTCATTAATCAATCAGTTGATCAACAAAATATATGATGTATGTTTTTAAGTTGTCGAATAAGTTGTTTTAAGTCAAGAAAGTGAATTTCAGGCAAAATGACAAACCTTCACTGATTCCAGCTTCTAAAATGTTTCTGTGATTTTAAATTAAATGTCACTTTTAATCAGGCATTAAAAAATATCATCTTGCACTCTAGGAACATTTTTCACTGTTTTCTGTTTTATATTCTATTTATTGGATTAATCCAACAATTTTTTAATCTGATACACATACAGAAACAATACCAGGTACGTGTTTTGCCGGAGAGATGATGAGTTTGTGTCGTTAATGTCTCCATCATGGTGTCCACATGTTTTTTACGCAGTCTGATTTTGTTGTACCTTCTTCTTCATAACAGTAGAGAATAGAAACGCACAACAAGTCACATTTTCTTTTGGCAGTTTTCTTGGAAAATTCAGTCATATTTATGCTACATTTGGAGTGAAACTCACTTACAGTCAGTGTTAGTGACACAAATAGACTACTAGTCTTTACTTTCCCCTGTCGCACAGCAACAACTGTTCTTAATGTTGAGATTTTTCTGTTTTTGTTTTTATTATTCATCAGTGTTGTTTTTCTCTTATGGCTCTCTAACAGACATTAGATTGGGATGGAGACAGTAACAGATGATATAGCCAGCATGCCTTACATAACACCTGCTCTGCCTCTCTCTCTCTCTCACACACACACACACACACACACACACACTCACCACCCAGCAGGCTACCGTCTTACCATCTCTTAAATCCTCCTAATTACCCCAAACACCATGGGTTCCTCTTTCATCGCTTTGTGATACAGATGTTCTAACAGAGATGCACAGCTGGTTGATTTTAATACCCCCCCATACTTCACCATCAGTCTCTCTCATCTTCAGTTGCCAAGGCGACAGGGAGTCAATAAAGGCTAATAGTGGTGTGTAACAGTCTGAACTGCCTGTCAGTCAAACCGTAGATCTGTAGCAACTGAGGCAAAAAACTTTATACCAGATGTCGGTCGCCTCCTTCAGTATCCTGCAGGGCACCAGCTCTGTGTGGGCCCTGAGGAGGATTCAGTCACAGGCTGTAACCCTAACCCCACAGATTTTGTCCTTGTCAGTAATTAACTGTACTAACCTGTCTGTAACTCTAACTGATGGTAAAACACAGTAGAATCACGTCATTCCTCATGTTAGTGAGTTTACCTGACACTTCATCAAGCATCCCTGGGTGTTCCTGCTGACCCACTGTTACCAGATCCTACGTTACCTTCATTTAAAGAAGGCAGCAGCGTTGTTAGTCACAGCCTTGTGTCTGAAAACATGATATAAATGTTTTATGCATGATACATGATATTTATGATATTTTAAACCACATTTCATAATGAAACAGGATCGGACTCTTTGTCAGATCACTCAATCAATCAATCAACATTTATTTCTATAGCCCTAACTAAAAGGCGACCAAAGTGTGTTATAGTAAAAATCGAGAGAACACAATATACAATAAAATCATGAAAAGCATAAAAAGTACATAAAAGGACAAAAGAAAAATGTCACAGTGCCGATATCGACCAATTTAACAATTCAGCTTTTCATGTAGCTTCACAGTACAGCTCAGATGTTAGTGTTTTTTGAGGTTACAGTTTCGGACATTACTTAACGGATGGGGAGGAAGAGCCTGATGAAGTGCAGGGTTGTGTGTGTGTGTGTGTGTGTGTGTGTGTCTGTGTTTGTATGCACATTGTCATCGGTCTCTGTGGAGATGTTAACGTGTTTGATCCAGCAGAGCTGTCTGATCAGTCATCTCCTCATCGGTATCTGTTGACATCCAGCATCTATTCTGTTCTTTCTGCATTAGCTTCCTCTGTTCCTGATGATGTTTCTGCCCTTGCTTCAGTCCAGTCTTTGCTCTAATGTTTCACTTTGTACCTGAAATAACTTTATTTACCACTTCACATAAAGTATCTCAGAAGAACTGTCTTTGTTCTCAAAATGAAATGATTAGTCTGTTAATCAATTAATCAATAAATTGAACATTTATTAGTATTTGAAAATTAAGAAGAAATGTGAATTTACTGAAACAACCTTCTTACATGTGAGGATTTTCTGCTTTGTTCTGTTATATGATAGGATAAATGTAATATCTTCAAAATGATTGACTGATTAAAATGATTGGCAGATTAATTGATTACGATATTTGTTGCAGCCCAAATGAATATGTGGGTTTTGGAAGTCCAGTTGGATAAATGTGATTATACACCATAAAGTAAACGAGAGAAAAAAGCCAACAAGAACAGAAAGAGAAAGAAAATAAATAATAAAAACAAATCAATAAAGAAAATAATGTTCAAAAAAAGTACATCTTTAAAAACTGGGACACGTACACTAACATATTCTTAATGATAAAATATAAAATCAAGTGTCACATTCAAGTTAATGGCATTTTAGAGACAGCCAGTGTAGCACAGATCAATTATACACTGTCAGTCACTGACACTGACTCAACTAATATCCATCCATCATCCCTTCATAAAAAAATTAAAGTCCATCTTCAGTTGGAAATCACACCCTAGAGATTTGACCAGCTAATGCCTTCGCTTGATAAATATTTGAATACCTTATTTATTTTTCAAAGACTTAAAAATGAGAATAGAGAGGGGCCAGAAAAAAAAAAGTGGTGCACATCTTCACGATTTCACTGCTTATTTTAGCTGTTTAGAGTGGAGGAGAAAGTGAGATTACAAAGAGAGAACAGATGAGGAGAGTAAAAAAGTGATGACAGAGCAACAGCAACATAAGACGAGAACAGAAATAAATCCCAGTGCCCTGAACCAGCCCACAGTCAACTCCATTCATCTGCCACGAGTGTAAACATCCAACGGGGATTAAAGTCCCAAACAACACAACAAACACTTTTTAAATAGTCCTGAATTCACTAAAAGGCACCAGTTTAGGTAACTTTTCTTTCTTCCTGTCTTTTTTTCTCCTTGTTTTGTGCCTCCTCTCCTCCTAGAATGAAGGCAGGAGTTTGATGAGATGGAGAGTAGAATCAGTAAATGAGTTATTAAAGATGAATCTGCCCTGCCCCCCCATTATGCTTAATTGCGCCGCGACATTTATGGAAAGCAAGAATCAGCCAGTTACATTAAATTAAGATGCTGAGGGAGACTCAGATGGAGACAGATAGTGAGACAGGAATTTGGGAATAATATAGGCTTATTACACAAAGTTATGGCTGCTGGATACATGAACACAGCCCTTGGCACAGGTTGTTATAGAGACAAGCTGAATGAGATTTTTTGCAGAGCAAGGAATCATAAGTGGACAATAACTCAGAGTTCAGTGACCTTCTACTGTGAATCTTCACATCATGTCTTTGCCTTTATTTGCTTCCTCGTTCAAGTCTCTAATCATAATGATCAGTTTGGCAAACGAGGCCCAATATGGCTCCCATCATCATGTGTATTAACACTGAACTTGGCAGTTTTGATTGTTAACGGCTTGTAGGTCCAAATGGCAACAGCTTGACAAAAAAAAGTCAACACAAAGTTCAACTTACTTGTTTCAAAAGCTATGAACCACATCTGTCTGTCTTTTAGAAAAATCTGAAGTAATAATAATAATAATAATAATATTAAAAATTGTTATTTCTATAGCACCTTTTATACAGGAAATTCAGTCCAAAGTGCTTCACAACAAAGAAGTTACATGCACCAAGTGCTTCACATTAACAAACATAAAATGAACATAAAAACATGTTTAAAACATTTATATAAAATTAGACAGAATAATAATAAAATAATATCATAGAAAAAATGGAAATAAATTAATAATTAAAATAAGTCAGAATGGATTGGACATTTGACTGTCACATAACACAGTTTGACCCATAGGTGTTCACCCAATTAAAGCTTTGGTAATAAAGTGAGTATTTGAGCTTCTGAGGCTCCTTCTCAGTGACATTTTGACCAGTCTGGTTTTAATTTGTAACCATCCTCAATGTCGGACATGTTTGTTCTGAGATGCTCTTCTGCTCACCACAGTTAAAGAGTGGTTATCTGAGTTACTTGATCTTGCATTTCCCTTAATGCAACTGCTGCATCTTTCATTAGACCCTCCCTGCCTGATAAACACCCACTTCTTTAAAACTCTGTCCAGAGCCACAGAGAAGATTCTACAGGCCTTCATATGTGTAAAATCTGTGGACAAACAACAAAACCCTTGAGTTTAAGAAGCTGTGAGTCACTTACTTATATGATGAAATGATGAAAGAAGGCAGTCTGTGTTGTCATCTTCGTGTGCATTTGATCGAATCTACGCATTGTTCACTCCCACCCAGCTGAGAAAATCACTTGTTCATTTTCTCACAACAAACATAAGCCAGATAAGAAAAGAGGCAGCTCTCCAGAGGATCCTGAGTCATGTGGACGGTTGGTCATTGTTCAGTCAGAATTAATTTTTTTTTTTTCATACTTGTGAATTAAAATTCACTTGCTGCACAGGGCACATTTTAGCAGGTTGTTTTACATTAATTACCACCACCCTTTTACAAATGAATGGTCTAAGAGATGTCATAATGCATGTATTTTTGTTTGGTTTGTTTTATTCCTAAAGTGCTTCACTATTAAAGTCAGGTACATTACACACTGTAATTCATCCACACAGACCTTTTATGACATAGAGGGAAAGCGAGAAAATGTACATGGGTATTTATTATTACAGTTCATTGCTGAATAATTGATGATGATTAATGTTTCCATTTATTGTCACTTCATTCATCAACATTCAGTTAGTTTACCAGCATGACTGTGACTCATTTGTACATAGGGTTACATCTTTCCATTAATTATGGGCCCACTTTGTGTTGCTGAAGAAACATCCACATTTTAGGTCGATTAATTTGTAATATTCCATAATACAAAATGAGACAATGGCCAAAATCAGACCATGATACTGAATTGGCAGCTTGTTGTGTACTGCACACCCATAGACTGTAAATAAAAATGGATGTAGCCTCCTTGACGTTTCTGAAGAGCAGTTTTGAAGCTCGGACTGAGCTGCTCCACCAGTGCCATCTTGGCAGCTCCTGACTCCGCCTAACTCCCTGCTAATCCAAAAATTGGCAAAGAAGTAGAGCATGTGGAGCTGAGACTTTGGTGCATGTCAGGTTGTGGCATATGCTCATCCACCTGTCACTCAAAGCAGCACAGCCTCAATTACACATAAATTTATACCTTGATTAAATTCAAATGGGTGAGTTATATAAAACTTCACCTACTATACGGTCGTCAAGAAGGAGGAATTTAGCTATAGAAACCAAAACCATTTCTTGTACCAGGCTGTAAACATGTTTATTTCTGTTGTAAATTTGGACATTTTAACATTGGAGTCTGTGGATTGACTGACTTTTGAAGCCAGACTCAAGTGGTCATTCAGGGAACTGAATGCTGATGCTTATCATATCCAAATTTGTTTCAGAAAAGTGTTAATTCAACTCTACTGTCTGTGATTTGTAATGTTATTGAATGTAATTTAATCTTGTCCACCCACATTAACATAGATATAGCAATTCACCTCAAATTAAGTACAGTACACTAACCCTAAAACCAAAGATCTTTTTAAGGAGCTTCATTGGTTTCTACAAAGAGCTGCATGCCGTGAAGTGCATGATGAAGTAATCATCGTCTCATCTGTATAGATTCATCCTCATGGTAGTTTTACTTGGTCAAAATAGGTAAAGGTTTAAAAGTCTGATAAATGCCAGGAAAGACCCACAATGTTAGCGAGAGATTGTTATTAAACCATGATGCCATTCGAGGACAGTTAACACTGTGAGACATCAACTGGTCAAAATGCAAAAAATGAATAATACAGATTTTTTTTTTCTCTCTCTCTTCCTAGGAGCGTGAGTTGTTGGGTCGGATCACTGAGCTGCAGGAGGAGGTGTCCAGGAGGAAGAACCACATCGCTCAGATGGACCACCAGATCCACACGCTCAACGAGAACATCAGCACTCTCACTAAAGAGCTGGAGCTCAAGGGCAAGGAGGTGCTGAAGATCCGCAGTGAAGCCAATCAGCAGATAAGGTAACAGATAGAGATAGAGATGTTCTTTACATTCATAGTGTAAATTGGCGTCGATGATGGATAAATTCTGTGTCAGCACAGACTAGATAGTGATACTGGTGTTATACTTGTCAGAATTCACTTACTGCAGTTGAAAGCAGGGACTGATCTGAATAAACCTGCCTGTTTGGTGCATTCATCTTCTATCATGTATGAAAAAACACTGAATTCAGAGCATTTTAAAAAGCAGCAGTTGTACTTGTGAGATCTTTCCTCTGAACTTGACTCTTTTCCATGTGTCAAATTCAGTTTCTGTCTGAAATATTCATGGTCACACAGTTGGACTTTTGGTGTTTGTCTCCCACAGGAGAAAATACACCAGTGTGTTCACATTGCAGTTTATTTTGATGCACTGTAACCTGGCAACCAAACCACTGAATGTTTTTCTCATGAATTCAGAGCGGTGGTTCTCGAGTTCCTGGCTTTTTTATTCTTTGGCTCCACCTCTGGCAGTGAGAACTGATAGTGTGGTGGTGTTTTTTCTTTGGTGCTTAGCGCTCAACACAAGTTTTAGTTCAGGCCTGAACCAGGAATTTAAGTTTTAGTTGTTTTTAAGAAATACTTTTTGGAAATACTTGTGTTCAGTGTTCTTTCCAACAGACTCTAGTGTCTGTGCATAAGGTACAGAGCTAGAGCTCGGAGGCGATTAGTTTAGCTTAGCATAAAGCCTGGAAACAGGGGAAAACAGCTAACTATGCTGTCTGTGCTGATGGCGTGGTTGCCTACAAAATGAAGGGAAGGATGTGTTAACACACAAATTTAGAGAACATTAGATGAGAAGATCCGTGCCACATGCTTACCTGTATGTTAAATGTAAGGCTACAGCCGGCAGCCTCTTAGCTTAGCTTAGCACAAAAACTGGAAACAGGGGTAAACAGCTAACTGTGCTGTCTGTGTTCAGAGGGTAAGGGTAAACAGCTAGCCTGGCTCTATCCAAAGGTTAGAAACTCACTAATTAACACATTGCATATTAATGACTTAAAACACCATTTGAAAGCAGATAATCACATTTCTGTTCCTTTAAAAACAGCATTAACAGTCAGCACAGCCTCAATATGAACCCCATCCCCCATAATATAAATGTACTAGTGCACACTCTCAACCCTTCCTCCTCTTGGCAGACCCGGTCATCAGTGCATGTTGCTGTATTTGATTTCACTGATTTTATTCGGGTGACGATAGTTTCTGCAATCCAGCTCCACTCCGGTCCGGATGAAAATAGACCGAGATGAAAGAGAGAGTGAAAGAAAGGCCCAACGAGGCAAATCAGTCTCTCTCTCACACACACACACACACACACACACATATACACACTGTCTTTGTCTCTCTGTCTCTCTCCATCAGTGTCAGGAGCCCATTGATTAGGGGAAGTGAAGGTTACTTAGGGTAAAAGCAGAATGGAATCTATAACCATGTTGTTCCCTGCAGCTTGTTATAAATTTTTTAAAGTGCTGTACGGCTAATGTGGTCCAGCTCCTCATTAGAATCAATCTGTAACCCTGGATTTATGCGCGTGTGTGTGTGTGTGTGTGTGTGTGTGTGATAGCTGCTCCCATGATGATTTATTGTCCAACATGTATTCATGTGCTGCCTGCCTTTATGTGTATGCATCCCCTCTCTCTCTCTTTCTCTCTCTCTCTCCCTCTCTCTCTCTCTCTCTCTCTCTCCCTCTCTCTCTCTCTCTCTCTCTCTCTCTCTCTCTCCCCCTCTGTGCTGGAAGGCTCATGCGCAGCACATTTCTCCCTCTGTTACGTAACTCCCCGTCTGAATCCTGGTCACAGGGATAAAAATAGGCTGATAAATAAATAAAGAGGAAGCAGAGAGAGATAAGATGTGTGCCCCTCGGGGGGAGTTGGCCCAGTCAGAGTGAGAGGCAGATAGACAGCCATGTTTCTCCTCCATCCTCCATCCTCCTTCTCTTCCCTTTCATCAGCCTCCTCATTTCACTATTATCATCTTTTATTCCCAATTTCCATCGTTTTCCTCTTCATTTAGCTCATTTCCTCCCATAGCAAAAACTTCTGAGCTGGTAAATTGAATATATTTCATAATATGAATAGTTTATTACGCCATCCACACACTTACTGCGCCTATGTCTTACATTATGGATAAGTACATGCCATATTTTGCACTTATGTCATACCATGTTTGTTTTTAATGCATTTTCAATTTGTCTCATTTATTTTGCTCTGACGCATAACTCACATTTCTGTCGTAATTCCATTCATAGTATGTTTTCAAGCAATCATGGACTTGGAATTCATTCTGCCTTCTTTTTCTAATCTCACCAATGTTTCCTCCGTGGGCCGATCCATTATGTTCGCTTCTCCTGGGAGAGACAGACAGACAGAGGAGGAGAGTCTGCAGGTCCTGATTAAGTCTTAAAGGGAAATTTCACCCATTTGAAAGATAAATAGATAAAATGTGAGTTATTCCTGAGCGTCATTCTGTCACTCTGTAGTTGATTAGTCCAATCAAATAGCTTCATGGAAAGGACGATTTTTTTTCCTAGCCGTGACGTGACGCGACCTGACGTCATGTTATCTTTTCTATTGAAAATCTGACATAATTAAGTTTGTTGTAGTATTGTGACATGAAATATAGACATAGATAAGAATCCTGATTTACCAAAATAAAACACTGTAAAAAAAAAATCAGTCACAGTACATTTACTATCTAAGGTGCCATGTGGAGTTGATAACTGACAAAAGACACAAACAAAGCAGGAGCTAATGTAAAAACACTGCTCTACAGTACTGACCACAGTTAAGTGTACTCTGTTTCCATTTGATGCTCCTCTGTACTTTACTACATTTCAGAGAGAATATTTTTATTTTATTCTGTTACATTAATCTGACAGCTTCAGTTATTACTCACTCGGGAGAAAATCATGAATTTAAAAATGTTCAAATGAGCATGTAAAAATATGATGCAATGTCATACAGTAGATTTAACTGCTGAACAGGAGTGTAACGATCCTGAAACCAAAACTGAGAGTCACGATACCAAGACAGGAGTAAAGGATCTGGATACTTATTCCAACACTGCAAAATGTTGAATATTATTTTTCATATCAGGGCACCTCAAGGTGTATTATCACTCTACCATGGTCCCTCATCACAGAGCAATAGAGAAACTCCTTCATTCATTCATTCATTCATTTTCCATACCGCTTATCAGAAACTGGATCACGGGGGGGCTGGAGCCAATCCCAGCTGAGATTGGCCGAGGGCGGGGTACACCCTGGACAGGTCGCCGGTCTGTTGCAGGGCTCAGAAGAGAAACTTTGTTCAATTTTTTTTAACATTTGTTTGTAGCGAGTTTAACTTGTGGTTACATCTGTCTCACCACAGTAGAAGCGAACTGCTGTAGCATGAATAGAAGTAATGTTGCCATGGATATCTGCTGTTTAACACGTCTCACACTGATCCAGAACAATGTTTATTGGTCGCTGCTTAGCCTTGTCTCCTGAAAATCCTTGGGTTTTAAACTGTTCGACAACAAGAAACTATTTGGAAAAGTCGCCTTGATCTTCAGAAAACTTTGATGGTATTTTCAGAGCAATTTATCGAGAAAATAATTGGCTGCTTAAATGATAACAAAAATGCTGCTCTAACTCAAACCCAAGATTGCAGTTTCCTCTCAGAAACTCAACTGTCCATTCTTCTCACTCCTCAGGGTTCATGAACAAGAGCTCACGAAGAGGCACGAGAGGGAGCTCGCCGAGCTGAGCGCCGTCCACAGCAGAGAGACGCAGAACATGCTGTCAGACTTCAACAAAGCCCAGGAAGTGCTCAAAGACAAGATCTCCGCCCTCCAGATACTGTACGTACGCACTGCAAATACACCGTGTGCTTGTGTGGTGTCGTCAAACAGCTGTGCAGCAATGACGCTCTGCGACACAGAGGAGTTACATTTATCTGATTCTCAGCTCATGATTGCCACGAGCACAGGTCAACGTATTCGTCCTAGATAATGTAGCTGAGGGTTGTCAGGTGCCAAGTGGAAGCATAAAAACAACAGACAAGTTTTCTCTGGGGGGAGGAACAGGCGAGGCATCCACACCTGTCCGAACACTCCCGGTTTCTCTTTCCTCCTCTGCAGATTTAACTCTTTATCCTCTCTCCTTTAATGAAGCAGATGATCAAATATGGGAAATCTGTGCTTTTCCTATTTGTCCATGCAATGACCTACGCAAGCACTGCATCACAGACAACTAGGGCGTATCTAAACACATTTTCAGTTGTTAGTTATATAGGAGCAGGCGCATCCATGCAGACTATTTTTATTTTCATGTGCGTCAGGTGAAGTGAGGTATAAATAGGAGGGGGCTGTGATGATTTTTTTTTTTTTTGCCAGATAATCATGTTGCTGGTGTCATACGTTATAAACAGCTGCACCACGCACGGCGGTGCATGAAGGAACTGGCTGGCCATGAAAGGCAGCACCAAGAGATTTACTGCAGTCTGAGGCCCGTGAACCCCTCAATCTGTTCCTGAGCCAAACTCTGCTGGAAATAATGTGTTCCATTTTCAAAACAAAGCACGACACAAAAAGATAAAATTACTCCATGAAATCAAAGATAAAAAAAAAAGAGAGACACACAAATGCCATCATTGTGTAGTGCTTCTGATTCCATATGCATGAGGCATAATGTGCCTGTATGCATGGGCTCTCAAATTGTTGTGTTGTATGGAGGCGATTTGAATAAAAAACACTGTCCAGACTCGTCAGACAAGCAGGTTTCAGGAGCTGATTCTAACTTGATTAAAGTTTTCAATCCTGGGTTTCATCCCCTTCTTTTATGTTTTCCTTTATACTGATGTGCATCATCATAACTGCATCACATAAACTGTGACAACTGTCCAATCTGCCAGAAATTCTCTTGTTCATACATAGTAAGCAGAGCCTGATGTCTTCATCTGAACAATGCTGTGTCTCCTTATTTAGTTAGTCCGCACAGTGTCGTCATATTGCCGAGCTCGCTATTATCTTAACTGAAGTGTGTAACACTTGAAACAGATCCCACAGAGGAAACAATGCTTCTTTTAAAGCATCAAGCATCAAATAAAAAAACATTTGTTGCTCCCCAGAAATGCTCAAAGTCAAACTGTGGCTGGTGTCAGGGCTGTAGCCAGGACTTATACTGAACTCATAAATCCAAATACCCCCCAGTGCCAACCAGTAATTGTAGTATTAAATTCCTCTTCAGGTCATCAAAACCCCCAAATTACTGAGAACATAACCTCTTTGTCCTTGCTGGCAGCCACAGCCATGGCAATAGTAAATAATGGCTTCCCATGAACCAGTTCCATTGTTGTTCAGACTGGTTAGTGCACCTCATTTTCCTTAATCCTATTGATGTTAACGTGTTTCCATGAATAGTGCTCACATGGAGAATAAATTATGTTTTATTACTGTGGGTTATTACTGTTTGGAGGTACGAGGGATTTTTATTTGTTATTCAAATCTTCACAGTTGTTCCCAATCAGTGGACTCCACCATCACACTGATGATCCAATGCTACTAAGTCCAACCAGTTTAATGCTAGTTTAAAGGTCCCATATTATCTAAAGGTAGATGTCCATCTGTTTTTTGATTATAAGTCAGGTCTAGGTTCTATATTAATACTGTGCACGTATGAAAACCTCAGTCCACAGAGAAATGCACACAGCCTGTATTCAGAAACTGAGCCTTAAAACCAGCCGTCAGGACTTCTGTAACTTTGTGATATCACAACAAAGCAGTCACCACCCTCAGCCATGCCCCAAGCCCCGCCCACCTGGACCCACAATTCAACCTTGCAGGATTTGGTTTCTATGACTGCTCATCTGAAATCTGCTATATTTTTATTTGATCACTCAGAAAACAGTCAGCCAATCAGAAGAGAGCCTCAGAGCCTCTCTTCTGGTTGGCCCACCAATCTGTTGTTGCTATAGCTCCAGAGAGAGGCCTGAGAGAGGAGATGTAAAACTACATTAAGGTGGTTTTTGGTTCTTAAAACCACAAATATGTCTTCTTATTGATATCAACACTTCAAATAAAACACTGGAGAAGTGTAAAATATGGGACCTTGAATGAAATATGACATTTAACTTTATGGTATCTGCAGACGTCCTGAATTAAATCAGCATTTTAAATAGTCACATTAGTTTTACTGTAAAACACAGTTGATGTAGGATCATAGCATTGGATACCAAGGGTTCAACCACCTTGGGTGCCTGAACTCCTGCAGCCTTAAAATATTCAAATCAGATGAATTATGCATCATAAAACTCAAGTCCTGCTAGTCGGACAATATGCAATAAGTCAGTCTACAAACCAAATGTAAGTTAGAACTTCCTCAGCTGGAGAACTTACAGAGATCAAAGAAAATGTATAGATTCACATGAAACATGGATCAAAGACATTTCGTTTAGCAGCTAATGATACAGGGCTCCGAGAATCTAATTAGTGGGAGGAAATTCGTCTTTTATCACTGGAGATAAAGCAGAAGATTAATATCACTGACAACACGCTGTGAGGACACTGAAGGAAGGTCAGGTTAGGTTTTGGGTGAAGCAGATACTGTAAGTGATGTGTACATCTATGGAAAGACAAAAGGGAAAGCTGAGGGAATGCAGTAGATGTTGAGGTTACATCTAAAGAGAAAGATGACGACATGTGACAGAAAGTACAGGTGAAGACAGACAGAAATACAGAAGATGGAGGCAGATGTGAAAGCTTTAGGGACAAGAGAGAGTTTAGAGTTAAAAAGATATGACAGATTAAAACAGAGTGAGGTAATGAAAGAAAAGCCATATGAGAAACGTGTGTGTGTGTGAGAGAGCCGGGAGACGTGCAGCAAGCTAGCATCCTCTTCAGAGCTGACCTCCTTTCAGTCTGACTCAGCTGAGAGCAAAGCGCCACCTGCTGGGTGACAGAGGAACTGCACTCAAACAGCATCTTCACCAACCACATCAGCTTTTATTGTTCATTATTTCATCAAAAAAACTACTGGCAGGCTTAAACATTATGTTAGATAAAATATTACACAAGCTCTATAATTAAACAAGAAGTGTACACAATCTGTTACCTGTTTATTTAAAAAAGACATTTTGTTAAAATTGTTTCAGTCATATCTCGTAGTATTCAGCAACAGGTGGAGTAAGTTTAGTGGCTGTTATAGTTTAAGTCATAGCTCTTTTAGGGTTTCCCATCCATGTTGAGTTTTTTTTGCTTTTTTTTTTTTTGCTTCTTTCGCCCAAATTACTGGAACAGTTTAATAGACTTAATTTGCATGTAGCTAAGTCAGCTGGTATGTAGTAAAAGTACAGCTTGAATATATATGACAAACACTCCCTAAACCTCAAAATGAAAGCATGTACTGAAGTGATTAAGGCTCAACAAGTAATACAGAGTAATACCATTAAGAGTACATTTTTTAAAATAATAAATAAATAAAATCCCTCAATTCTTCCTCTAAGTGTTTTCCCATTTTGTAAAGTTTATAAATCAGCTTCCCCTTGACCCAAGAATAAAAGACAAAATCATGAAAGCACCTTTGCCCAGTATGCGAGTGGCTAAATTAAAGTAGGAAGTACAGTGCAGTAATGTGAAGTGATGTTGTCAAACAGTATGTAGTTTTCTTTCTTTGTTATTTGTTATTTATAAATTTACTATTAATGCGTAGCAGTTTTTATTTTCTGGCAGTTTCTTAACTTTACCCACTAAAGAAGCATTTTCCCCAGAGATGATCGTCTCGCCTAATTAACTAAAACACAGATCTGTATTAACCACCAGTCTCTTTCCACCTCATTAATCACCATGGCGATGACAGCCTCGTCTCCTTCATGACAAGTCCCTCTCCCTGAACAGCCACTCACCATTCAGGCTTCATGAATATTTAAATATTTTGTCCTGTCAGTCCTTTGGGAGTTAGACAGCTCGTCTGTGGGTTACAGTTTGTGTTTGTTTGTGTTTTAGTCGTCATGACAACTAGAGTCGCAACTTGTAGTCACATCTGTAGTCACATCAGCAACGATCCAGCTTGTACGTGTTGAAATCATATATCTGGACTGCTGAAACATAATTAAAGTCAACACTAACAACGGCCGTCAAATCAGTACATGAAGTATATTAAACTGCAGGTAACCATAGCAACAGTGCTTTTGCTTTCTACTACGTTTCAGTTAAATGTCACGAGTGAAAAAAATGCAAAATTAAACAAGACTCACTGGACGGAAGGACAGAACCTGAAACACCTGCAGATGAAACTCACCATGACAGTGAAGGAGCAGAAACTCTGTGAGAAGGTTATGAGACTGAATATCCCTCCTCCTGGTGTTTTGTTTTGTGGGAATCTCTTGAGAGTAAAATACAGCGCTACAAACACAAATCACACAGCCCGTAGACAGATGTAGCTGTCCCTGGAAGGTGCAGATAACACAGTGTTGCTTTTATAGCCTTTATACAGACAGGAAGTTCTAGTTTACATTGTGTGATGTTGTTATTATGGGATGCGCAGTCTCCAAGCCTCGTAATGTGACCTTTTGCAACTTTTTTTTTCTAGTCATCTTTTTGTCTTTCACCGTTGTGTCTTTGATAACTCTATCCTCGATACACTGGCAGATTAATCACTAATGAAAATAATCCTTAGCTGCTTGTTTGATGTCTGTTTGTAGTCACTTTAAGTGATGGTTAGGTTTGTGTAATCACTGTTTATTGTTTGGTAATCGTCATGTCTGAATTAGCATTAAGGTACTGTCAGACAGTGAGTGGTTGCCGCCTCTGCCTCCGTTGTTTCCAGTGTAAAGACAACGGCAGCTTTGACAGGCGCTGATGTAGGAGCTACTTTTACTGGTGTCTGAGTTCCTTTAATTATACACTTCCTCACCAACAGTGAACAGACATATCAAATAACTAGAATGGTCTCAGTGCAGCATCAGATTCAAGGTTTAATTTTCCGGACCAGACCTTTAAATAATGTCTATTGTGTTCTTATGTAAACTCAGTATATTCACCCTGTCATATTCTTCCAATTCAAGCTACAATGCACTGGCTGCTTAATGAGGTTAGAGGAGGTGGATAGCAACAGCCTGCAGCAACGCCGACCACTCAGGGTACCTTCACTGTTAGGGTTAGTGTTCGTTAAGGTTTGGAGTCATTGTTGTGATAAAAACAAACGTCATGCACTGAGTTTGCTACAGCTGCAGCAGCTATGAGAGAAAATGACTTGACCAGACGGTGGTGAAGATAACACAAGCACTGACCCAACTCTTCCTCCTCATCATCACTCATTGTCAGTTTTTAGTATTAGATTCCAACACTGTGGTGTCCAATTATAAGGCTCAAGGTTATCCCCTTATCACAGACACCACCTTCACCAAAAAATGAAGTTTTACGACTGACATTTGGAGCAGCAGTATCTTATCAGCTTACCCATTCAGTGCACACTCAGACCTACTTTCCCATTCAAGTGACTGTAAATGTGAATTTTCCCGCCTTCAGGTTGTGCTGAAGAAAATCGTTTTGATGTCTTGCATATAAGCCGAGCAACAGCAGGCACATCTGTCCAACCTCTGGGAATTCTCTGTGCACGTGATCTGGAACAAACCCAACAATAAGACAGATGCCACAGGTGACCCTGAACTCGCTTCCCTTTCATGTGTCACTGGCGCTCCAGCTGATTGTGACAGAGGCACTTCCTGCTTAGTGAAGGGTTGCTGATGTTGCGGCAGTCAGGCGTGAAATTGTTGGATACTAAGCATTTGGCTTCAGCAAGCTCCTCCCCAGAGGAAATTCAGCTACAGCTCAACCAGCTACTATGAAGATAAATACACTGCATATATAAACAGTGGGGTCCAACAGTCTGAGACCACATGGGGAAGTGTTCTTAGGCTTTAGGACTATACCCACTAGAACAACATATTCTACATTCAGCAGAAAAATACCTTCTGAATATTTGGATCAGATCACAAACTCCCTACCAGCCTCAGAGGGAACAGGTTTCCTCCACCGGAGAAGATATATGTTTACTGAAGAAGTGAGCTCCCCGGTTTTTCCTGCTGTTGTATGATTGAGCTTCTTGGCTGAAGTGACTGTTAGAGACAGTTAGATTAAAGCACATTACTTACAGGCACTTACCTTTCTGGTGTGGAGAAAACCCCACTCTTACATCGCAGCTTAACTCAAACCATACACTCATACATAATGAGTAGCATTAGAGCTGCACTAGCCTGTGGCAGCATTATGCCAGCTTTGTTCGGTTTTGTGTAAACCAGCCAAGGCAGTGAAACAACCGGTCTTCTTTTCAGGATCTCTCTGTAAAAGGGGCTAAAGTTAGCAACTAGATGGTGAACATAAATGCTAACTGCTTTGTGTCTGCTTCATTTGTAAATAGGCCACTGTTAGCTAACATCTGCTATATCAGATTTACAAGGCCATAATACTGAAACTAATGTGTGATTTTCAGTGCTGCCCCAAAGTGGCCAAATTTATCAGTTAACACTTTCTAACTGGTTAAATATTAATTATTATTCCACATACACTCAGTTGTCAGGTTATCAACAGCTAATACAGGCTAATACAGCAATCATGCAATAAATCCTACCACTAATTTGTGGTGCTTCTGAACTGTATTACACTGTACGGAGAGGTGTTTGTATTATTTAGTCTACCGTCATTGCTATAAATAATAGAAACACAATACACTGTAACAGCACTAAACTACATCCTCCAAAATGACCATACAGTTGAATTACACCCCTCAGAAACAGTTTCTGGACATTATAACCTCCATGAAGAGAGGATTTATTGCAGGACTGTTGTATTAGACCGCATTAGCTTTAGTTGGGTGTACCTATTAAACTGGCAATTGAAAGTAATCATAGCTCACATAATTAAAGTCAACATCTTCCCCTCTCAGTTTTTTCTTGTCAAACACAGACACACCAGAGCAGCCAAAAAACTCTGATAATTCTGCTTTATATAGTGAAATAATTATAGCACATAAACTGTAGCATAGCTGCCATAATTTAAGCAAAAATGTTCTGTTTTCTTTGTTATATATCATCAGTTTTTGTCAAACAACAATACAGCCCGAGCAGGCAAAAAGACTCTGAAGCTTTAGTTGCAGAAAATGTTTGACAAACAGGAGGAACACGATGAATCGGCTATCAGAAGGACACAGAAGCACCAGCAGAGCCGCAGACAGTATATCTGATGAAACTGCAGATCAGTATGTATCAGTATCTCCGAGCAGAGCTTCAGCGGCTGCCCCCGTACAGAAGTGGACATTCCTTGGAGAGACCGCGGTTTATCAGGAAGACAAGCTGCTCTGGAACTCTGCCTTTAAGAAAGTGTGATTTCATGCTGTGGCATAAATGTCACAAAGATACCCTTCAGTGTCTTGTACTGTGGCCGTGTGGGAAGTGAAAGGCTGTTTAGCTCACTGTCACGTAAGGTATTGCTAAAACAGACACACAGTTAAACATGCAGGTCATTTTCCCTACAAACACACATCCCAAAAAAAAAAAAAACACTTTAAGTTTAAGTCAGTGATGTGAAACGAAGTAGGGAGCAACTGGTGGTTTATATCACATCTTATATAATGGTAACACTTTTTATTTCTGAATCAGAGAAAAACCTTTCCTTTTTGGCTTTGGCTTTTAGGCTTTTTGTTTCATTGTATGGCAATTTAAAAAAAAATGAGTCATTTATGGTTTTTCGCTTGAAGAATATTTCATTGTGCTCAGCGATCTTTAGCATGTGTTGCATCAGGAAAAATGTCACCGGATGTGAAATGACTCAGAGGTTTTACACAAGTGGTGATTTCTCTAAAGGTCGGAAAATAACAAAAATCCATTATAACGTTTTTGAAAGTTCTCATAACTCACAGGAGCAAAACAACCTCCGGAAGACCTGCATAGCTCTGCTTTTGATTTCAGATTACAACCTTTTAATAGTTTTTGTAATGAGAAGAGGAGAAGGCAGGGGAGGGGACGGGAGACAATTACTGTTTTATTGATCACAAGCTAATGAAAAAGGAAAGCCTATGAATCACTCATCTCTTTGCGTTTTTGCAGTACAGGCATTTAATTCTCATAACTCACACATGCTTCCGTCTCGTATACACACTATCAAGTGCAAGACCTAATGAGTTTACCTCGCTGTAATTCCTGCCCTTTGTCTGTGTTTAACTGATTTGCATATACACACATTTGACAGTGATGAAACTGCACAACCTGGTCCCATTTCAACACCTCAGTGTGTCTCCTCAGGAGGAGGCTTGGAGTAATGCACCTTTGTGCCGAATATTAACCTTCTGTGTTTTTGTGTGTCGTCATACAGGCTGGAAGGAACAGAGGAGAAGTTCAGGAACAGGGAAAGTCGACATGAAGATCTGCAGCTCATCGCAGAGCTGAAGGACATGGTCTCTGAGAGAGAATCTCTGGTCAAGAAACTGGTGGTAGGTTGCTGCTAAAGAGGTAATACCTAAGCCAAGAGAAACTATGTACAGTATTAAGGATGAAAAGAAAAATGCTTGAGCTCCTGTTTGTTTTTTTGCACAAGATAGTTTAGTTTTTCTCAAAATTAAGTAGGTGCAAGTTATTGTTGTGTTTTGTATCCCCCCCAAAACCAAATGGTTGCTCAGAGTGTGTTTCCCCAAATCAGCCAGATTTTCAAGAGAGTGTGTTCCAAACTGGTCATGGTCTGATGTGAGAGGTGTGTGTGAGAGCTAGTGATGTATAAATGTAAAGAAGCAGAAGCATGAGTGACTGTGTCCAGGTCCACAAAAGACATGTTTTCTAAAACGCTACAAATAGGATTGGACAAAAAGCTTAATTTGTCTTTTAAAATTTTCATCAGAATTAAAAACCACCTCTAGGTTGATTGCAAAAGGTTTATCAACAGATCAGTTTTACTGGAGTAACCAGTTGAAACTCACAAAAATCATTTTGTCAGTGAATTTTTTCAATTAATTTGCCCTGAAGAAAAGATGCTAATGAGAACGAGTCAGGACCCAGGATGCAGCCCTGAGGAATTCCACTTTTGTTAAAGGTGTTTGCTGAATCATCTCTACCTCAGAGACATGATGGGAAACACTCAGAGGCGACACCTGTACTGACCAAAAATATTCTAAATAAATTATAAACTAAATAAACTGGAGGTGATTACACTGCAGTTACTGGTCTACCTGACCTTCAACTTGTCCAAAGGATAAACTTTGAAACAGGCTAAATTTATTTTCATACTGGTTTTCAGGGCTTTTGAATGCTAGCGTCAAAAGAGTTGTATGGATTACTGAAATGGTGAAGGACAGCAGAAAGTCATGTTTGTAATTCTTACTTATTTGAAGCTTTATTTTAAGACTGTTTTATCATTTCACATCAACTTTTCACATCCAGCCTTCCTGGCTGTCTTTCGGACAGTTTAAGATCCAATATGCTTCAGCTCATTAACACTGTGCCTTTCATTGGGTTTGTCAGGGACACAGCTGACAATAACACAAGGCTGCCAGTGTTTCACTGCACTAATCACACTGTAGAGGTGACTTTATAAATCAGCTTACATTTGTCACGCTGTAGAGCTGTTGCCATTGAGGTTGAGTCATGAGCTTGTGTCTGAGGTCAACGGTCTGTTGTTGTTTTGAGGGGGAAAAAAAGCAGAGTAAACTGAGAGGAACTTGAAGAAGAAGAAGAATTGGGACCAAGAGGACAGTTATAATGGTTCAAATGATTGGTTTGAAGCAACGGCATAAAACTGCAGCGCCAAGTGTGTGTGTGCCTCTAAAAAGTGAGCAGACAGAACTCATTAAATGTGTGATTGTCAGTCTCTTGAGACTTCCACAGCCTCTCTGGCTGTCAGCTAACATGATTTTCTCCTCCAGGACGATAAGAAGTTCTACCAGCTGGAACTCGTCAACAGGGAGACCAACTTCAACAAAGTGTTCAACGCCAGTCCTAACGTAGGAGTTATCAACCCGCTCATCAAGGTAGGCCCGGATATCCTGTAGCACACCACACACAGGGGCACTCTGATGAGCCTGTCGCTTTATTTTACTACATAGCAAAGATGATATCCACTCCATCTCATTTCATATCCATCAGTGCTGGTCGATCGAAGGATAATCGGTACTGAAAAGGAATTCTGTTGCACTGTAACAACCATAAATCATGACCACTGTGATTTTCAAATGTTGCTCCAACTGAGACCATTTTGAGGCGATCATCAGCCTCTACCAACGCTGAACTGAGCAGGAAATCTGATGCACTATTTTATGCCACGACAATACACAAGCGAGTTGTTCTACAAAAGACAGGATTATGATTTTCTGGTGAGAAACGGCTAAAACATTCAGATTTGTGGTGATGGAAAAAATCTGTTTTACCAGGTTCATACTTTTCATTAAAACGAAGGTCATCAGGGACGATAGAAGATTAATTGAAATGCAGTGTTTATTTCCTTATACCAGCATCACTGGTATAAGATGAGCAGTAGTTTCATTTGTTTACAGCAATTAAAAAATATGTCACTTTTTAAAACTGTATCTAAAACTCAAGGCACTGCTAGAATATAACACAAAATTCTCATTTACTTTTACTGTTAATGTTTGTTGAGGTGAAATGTCCTTCAGCTTGGATGAGAAGGACCTGTAGTGTACAAATATACAGCACTGACGCATAAGAACAAGTACTCAAACTCAGTGACCATATGAAGTCAGCAAATTTATTTTTATTTATTTATTTATTGTGTCCTACACACAGCTGTAGCTGACTGAAATGAAAAATTAAAAAATAGCACAACATGGATTAAAGACCCTGAAAACTTTTAAAAATAAAAAACATTAAATATTTATGATTAAATTAACAACAAAGCTCATTTTTAAAAAAGTATATTATTAAACAATCTATCAAAATGTTGTAAAAATTTGATTCAAATGTTGCTAGATCATGATTGGTCTATAAAAGTATGTAACTTCACATTGTACCAACTGAGCCCCGCACGAAACAGCAAAAAATACAGAAATCTCTCAGTTGAAATAACCAAGACTGTTGTAAATGTGAGAAAACAGTGTGTTCATTGATGCAGGATCTCATCACTCAGAGTAAGAAGCTGATGGAAAAAAATAATAATTCAGGGCCTTTAAAGCTCCCACTGCACCTGGATAACATGACGATTTCATTCCTAACAGTGTCTGAGTTGAATGTTCCCACTGCATGGTCAGTATATAACTGTTGACACCATCTCTCAGGTCCTATAACTCCCAGTGCTTTTGTTCTTGCTGTTACATGTTTTTTCCACATATCTGTATATGTGATGTGTGTTCACTGAATTTTATTTATCGTGTGTGTTAATGTGCGAGTGGTTCTTCCACCCAGCTCGATTGTTCTTCCTGACTTTCTCTCCAGCTTTCCTTTGCTTTCCAAGCCATTTGTTAGTGTGAGATGTTTACTGCTTTGACACATCTCTTCTCATCTGAATTTCCATTCTGCTCAGAGCGACTGGTGCTTTAAGACTGAGACTGAGTGAGGCCAGTCTTCAGAATGATCATTCACTCAGCTTCGATCAGCATTTGAATATGATCAAGTTAGCACGCTGCTCTTTTTCTGTCTCTCTCCGGCTGGACTGTTACGACCTCTAGAGCTCTCCCTGTACTCCATTTGCCCTTTTTTCCCTCCATTTCTTCTGATCTTTTGTTATTAATTAGTTTTAAACTTCCCTTTTGTTCCCTTTTTGACCCCCGTGCCCCTCCTTTTCTTTTTTTTTCTGTGTAGCAAAAGAAAAAGAATGAGAAAACAGCAGCCAGCAGATTCAGCAGCTCTCCTAATCTCAGGGCTCTGGAGGCAGCAGGTATGGGCGTGGGCGTGGTGGGTACAGGAAGTGGGCAACCCCCACAGCCCCCACCCCCGCCCCCACCCCAGCTCAGCCGTCTAGAGCCCATCCCCAACTCCCCCCTCCACCACCTTGAGCTCAACTCCAACAAACCTCTTCCCCCGCCGACCCCTCCCACCGAACCCAAGAAATTCATGAGGTGAGACCTTTTCAGCCCCGACGGGCAGCAAGCTGGTCAATCCATGCATCAATCATCCAATCACAGGCCTCTGTTTAATTAGAAAATCCTGTGGATTATCGAGGTTAAAGCACTTTTACTCAAACCTGGATTGTAGCTGTATTTTCAAATAATAAAAACAGCAGAACTCTGTTGTTTCTGGCTTTGTTAAGAAACTTGTCAGTGGAACAATAACTGATGTTTTACATTTCCATCCTTTCCTGCCCTTTCACAAACCATTAGGAGCATGAGATCATTGTCATCACGAGCTGCAGAGTGTAAAATAAAAACTTTCAAACGCTCCAACGTGTTGTAACTGACCATTAGCTTCACTCCCAGTAACTGGTGTTAACATCTGCCAAGCTTAACATTCTCACACGTCATTATAGACCTTACAGTGATTACAGTGGCAGATTTTACCATCAAAAGTCATAAAAATTTTTTAATGATTTCAGACAGTGTTTGACAAAAGCAGGATTCTCATTTCTTGCTGATAACCACCAGTTTTACCGGCTGTAATGACAACACAACTGTCGCTAGTAGAATTTATCAGCTGTAGCTACTGTAGCTAGCTAATTAATCAAACACCTGAGTTGGTTGAAAAGTTGGTTGAAAATGTCTGTGACTGACTTATGTTTCATTTTCAAACAAGAACTTTGTGAAAGGGTCTTAAAATGCACTTGATGGCTACATCTATAATATCATGCTAATGCCCCAGACAAATAGTTAGTATTCTCTCCAACCGATGATTAGTTAGATAGGAGCTATTTAGTTCTGATATTAACAGTATGATAAGAACAAATGTTAGATTAAACTTGTTTCGTTCAAGCAGCTGAACTTTAATTAGGTTTCATACTTTGACAAGCAAGTCAGAGGGGAGTTAAATGTGTTACTGTTCTTTTCCAACAAGTTTCACTTTTAATGTGAAAAAAGAAAAGGCTACACCTGATGAGGACGAACTGATGTGTTGATAAATGATAAACTCCAAAACTCAAACTAGTTAGCGAGACATGCTAACGTTTGCAGCTTACACTGGAGCAAACAGTGGATTTATCACTTTTTCACGTTTTAGTTTGGGTGAAACAAAATTAAACCACCAACCAAACTCTTTACATATGAACTATGGCTCTTTATTTGCTTTTCATTTCCCGTGTGAAAACAATAGTTAATAGTTTGTTTTATCCGTGAACCTTTACCACATGTTTAATACTGTAACCATGACGACGAAGGTCCTCTGACTTTAAGGAAGTACATACAGTATTTCAACCCAAACCGCCATCTTTTCCTAAACCTAACCAAACTGTGATCGTTCCACAGACTCGTGGTTGAGTTTATTAATGTTACCATGACGATGAAGGTGCGGTACACCTCCTGCTGTTCCTATGGGCCCCTGCACCTTGTGGGCCCCTCTGGTAATCCAGCCATGTTTGACAGGTGCTGTGCCTGCTTGTGATTGCAAAGCTGTGACGGTACAGTTGCAGGGGAGGGATTAAGCGAATGGTCAGTTAAAACATAGTCCTGAGGTTTACACTGTATATAACAGTGACTGACCCTCAGTTCGGATTAAAGGACACGACTGCATTTTCCTGCTGAACCTCGGAGACATCAGGAGCATCACAGCTCTTTCAATAGGAATAATGAATATTCAGACAATAACATTATAACCTGAACAAAAACACAAGACTTCCATATGCGAGTGGAGCTTCAAAGAATGGCCTTGGAATGCAAAAGGGGCATGTTTTTATTTTTTTATCTTTCCTTTCCACAGTTGTGTGTCCGTCAGTCTGAACATGTTAACAGTGTGCATGCCGTCTCCCTTTTCTGAACAGGAAGTTACACAACTTGCTGTGAATGTGTGTCGTAGCTTTTTGTTGTTGCATTGTGTCATTTTGTGATTCTGTTTATTTTTTCATCCTCATCCTCATCTGAATTCCAGCATGTTGCACACGCTGCACTTTACCTCCTCAACTCCAAACGGGATGGATTATTTTTGTACCAAGTAAATAAACTCTTTTGTCAAGTGATTTTCTAATGAAGTAGATATTGTCTTTTGCTATCATAGACAGTCCTCTCTGTGTGTGGTGGTGTCTTATTTTGAAAACTCTATGGTCCAATAAATGCTTCTCTGATTGGTCGCTGTGATGTGAACTGATATGATGATAATTTATCCAACATGTAGTGTGTGTATTTGCATGCCGAGAAGTGTGTTTTAAAGCATTGCTACTTAGGTTTATAGCATGTGTGAGTGTTTGTGTGTGTGTGTGTGTGTGTGTGTGTGTGTGTGTGTGTGTGTGTGTCTGTGTGTGTCTGTGTGTGTCTGTGTGTGTGTGCATGTTCTGCTGCATGCTTCGCTGGTGTTTCTGTAAAGACAAGTCATGAGATGGGATGGCTGCTTTGCAAAAGCTCGGGACAAACCTCTGTTGTCATGGGAGCCACCTTTTGCTGTTACACACACACCACACACATACAAATGTTCTTAAAGGTGATCCAGGTTTTCTGAAGAAACAAAAAAACACATTAATACACCTCGGTGCTATTGGCAGGAATGCAGGAGCGCTACAGCAACACACACACACACAGACAACAGAGCCAAGCGGTGACAGTATGGGGTCAGATATTACAGATCTCCTTTGAAATGTTTTCAGACTCTATTAAATGGTTCGTCCCTCTCCTCCCTACACGCTCTTTGTTCTTGACAAACATTTCCAGTTAGACTGATCGCTCTGCCCCGACACTAACCCCGCTCCTAACAGCTGACTGATCAGCGGTTTGTAAACCTGACCCGCTGAAAACACTGGGACTTAAAGTCTTCATCGCTTAAACCCTTGAGGAAGCTTTAATTAGATGACAAATCTTATTAAAATTAATTAGACTAGAATCTTGATGCATATTAATGTGCCTACAAACATCCAGACATTAATGACAAGGCTCAGTTTAGTTGATACTGGGGCTATTAGCACTGATGGGAATGTGATTCAACATAAATACAAGAGAGGAAACAGAGGATGTGATGGTGCTGAGTAGAGGTAAAGCTAGAGACTCGTTCTGGTCACTAATAGATAGTAAACTGAGATCAATGTCTTTTACTGGCATGGACATTTCTGCCCAAACCAACCCTCAGTCATTTGTTTTCCAGTGAATCAGATCAGTACAGTATGTGCTGTCACCTGTAGACCTGTACTCACCTGTAGATTGTACTGAATTATAGAAATTACAGTCAGGTATCTAAAGATGGCATTTAATACTTGGCCAGGCTTGTTTACTCTTTTATCAAGTATTCCCTTATCTAAATTAGAATTATCCTAATTTTAGATTATAAGTAATTTTTAAGAGAAAAATTAGAACTGATGCTTTTAAGTAATTTTGTTAAATATAACATAAATAAACATATTTATATGTGTTTGTTTTTGGTATTGTTACCAAAACTTAGTTATCATGTTGGCTGCTACTCAAATATTGTACTGTAATAAGCCATTAAAAGTAAAAAAAAAAAACCAAAAAAAAAAACGTGTAATATTATCAGTGTGGATTATGTGGAGATGCCAGTTTTGTGCAGTGAATTGATCAGAAATTGAATTGAGTTACGTTTGGCTAAAAATCATCAATAAAGTGAAGATAAATATGTGGCTCCTTACCTGAAATTAAAAAAAACAAAAACGTGGCTGCATAAAACAGCTGTAAACACTAAAGACTTTTACAATTAAATGACTTCTATCATCCAACATAGTGTATTGTATGTTGTGTTGCATGAAGCAGCAGAGTAGATATTCTCCTAGATACAGTGTGACTCAAGTTATCTGTGATCTGATCCCTCAACCAATAAGGTGACTAGAAGAATGTTGTTTTACACTGACGTCTTGTGCACAGATAATAATCCAAATCTGCACTTTCTGCACATCTGTATGTATCAATCAGCTCACAGTACAAATATTAATAAAGAGCAAGTGCAATATTTTTATTTAATCGTAAATAAATGCTGCAGTGTTTGTGTAGTATAGAAATTCTGTATGTAAAGTACTGTATATATTACAGTGTATGTTTTATAGAAACGGTGCTTTGCTTTGAGTCTGAATTGGGACCATGTTCAGTGTAAACATGATTTATCAGGCTGAACAAATGAGGAAATCGTTGTGGGAAGTCATTGACTACTTGAAGCACAGAGAAAAAAAAATTACCCCCCAGCATTTAAACATTACCCTGGGGCTATGGGACTGTTTGTTTGGGAAGTAGCCAATTAAAAAAGCAGCAGTGGCTCCAATAGTTGTTTGTTTTAATAGATGCACAGGCTCAACCTCAGCGTTCTCTCAGGAAACGTGTTGGTTCAGGAAAAAGCTCCAGCTTCATCTCGTCATACTGTACACATTTCACTTATTCACATTTCCCTTAAAAAAATACGGATACTGTGTCACGTACTGATACTGAGTCTCTTTGTCGTCCGTAAAACACTGTTAAAGGCTAATTACATGTTATAATGTGAGCTAATACAGTGCATGATGTACCAGACTAGATTAGTGATACTTGGTCCGAAATGAACAAACAAACATATGTAAAGCTGTGTCCATATTCCATACGACAGTACTTTAACAAAAACAAAAGGCCTACTTATTGTCTTCTTTGGAGCTTTTAACCATATCTCAAGGTCAAAGTGAAACTGAAAGCTCCACGAAAGCTATTAAAAGGTCTTTTTTTTCATTTCAGTAAATTAGTTTCTTCCACTTTCGACTACAATAGCTTTAAAATGAAGTTAATTATAATGATTAACGTATTATCAACAATGTGTGTGTTGTATGCAAGGCTGGATTACCAAGCAGGCAAGACCAACCCCAGGACCCCAGACCTCCAGGGGTCCCATAAACCCTGGTGTCTCTGTGTGTCAAGGGAACTTGCCCTACTTAAGTACAGCATCAGCTGGGCCCTGCGTTAGTATAAAATCTTGTGAGCCTGTTTTGTAAAATCCAGTTCTAAAATCAGCATTTTCATATGTGAAGCTGAGTTCCATCAAAGCACCAGAAAGGAACTGACAGAAAACCTGGGGCCTGGTGTTATTCCAGTGAAGCAGCACTGGTTGGCTTGTTTGTGCACTGTACTTCAGGGGGGCAACAACAGCTTGTGTTTTTTTTTGGGGTTTTTTTTGCCCCAGAGGCTACGAGCAGGTCAATCCAGCCATGATGATTGATAGTATGGAGTTGGGACACAGCAGGGACTCACTGGGTCCTGACTATGACTTTGCTGCCCCCCTGTGGACAGATTAGTGGTTTACACATTCAGATTCCTGAAAACCCTCAGATTGGCTTTATGTATTGATTCACATTGCTTTAATAACACTGGTGCACAGGAGGAGATGTGCTGTGGTGAGGGACCGTAGCCAGTAACAGAGAAACAATGGACTGTGTCTGAAATGGAAAAACATTAGTACTTCTATAAGTTAAAGCACATAACACACAGAGGGGATAAAAGATCGCCAAACTAATTTTTTTTTTTGCTGTCAGTGCAGCAAAAATACCACATTCAGCCTGTTTACTTTGCTGAGTGCCTTAGTTTTAGAAAACACTTACAACAAGAGGATCTGCACTGAATAATAGGTTGGAATATTAGGATATAATAATATATTCAACTTTATTATTTTAAGAAAATAAGATGTAGGGACACTGCATCACATTTCAGAGTCAGATTGTAGGTTTTGTGTGAAAATCTTACACTATAAAGTAAGTAGTAACTATATCTGCCAAATAAATGTAGTGGTGTAAAAAGTAAAACATTTATCTTTGAAATCTAGTGAAGTATAAATCAGCATGAAATTAAAATGCTCTTGTAAAGTACAGGTACCTCAAAATTGTGTAGTACAATTACTGCCAGACACTGTCCCTGTTGATCTTTCAGGCGTGATTAAGACTAAACATGTGAAATGAAACTGTGGATTATTCCCTGACTTTTTTTTCTTTTTTTTTTTGTCTTTGATTTTGTTTTTCTTTTCGTTGTGGCGGCTTCCCGTCCTGAAGCCCTCCTGAAACAAAGGACTCTGCCATCGACTCCCCGGACGCCCAGCGCCAGGAGTGGTTCGCTCAATACTTTTCCTTTTGATTGACCACAAACCTGCAAACACAAGGATTCAGCATGTCGACCAAACTTAAAAAACAAATGAGAAAAACACAGAAAAAAAAAAGAGAAAAAATGTTAAAACTATTTGTTCATTGTCATTGATAGGTTTGGGGATCAATTCACTTTAGATTCAGTCAACTGAAGCTGTAATTCATGGTTTGAGAATGAATTCTCATTGATCTGTCAATGAAACGCACAGAGCCTGATGTCATTAATTTTCACTTTGGTAAAAATGTAATGATGATCCACTTCCTGTTGTTGGCTGAGGGGAAACTGAATTGAACCCGATCCTGGCTGTCAAACGTCATCACTCTGATCTGATTCGATTGCTTGATTATCTCTTGATTGTTTCACTGTGGACGAGTTTCTCTCTTAGTACAGTGACAATGATCATCAATATGTTTGATGTTTATTTTATTTCTTTACTTCCTTAACTTATTTTGCAGTTTCTTGAAACTAGAAAAAATGAGTGGTGCGTCATCATGCTGCTAATTGCCATTGTTGGACTAAAGTAAGAAATACATATATAAAGAAATATACGGTAGGTTATTGTGCTCTCTCTGTACGTGGGCCCACTGCATACAGCATCTTAGACTAGGAGGGCTGATCTAAGACCAGTTTGCCTCCTCATTTATGGTGATATTTACATGGACCTGATCCTAGATCAGTTACACTGCTCTGATATGCTCCATGAATACAGGCTCTGATTTTAGGACGGCACCATCATGGCAAGTTTGTTACAGCTGCATAGAAGTTTCAGCAGATTTTGGTAGAATATTAAAACCTGTTTGTATGGTTGTCTGTCTCAACACAGATATAATGATGTCTCACCAATTTTAAAAACAAAAATAGCATATTTTATATTTATATTATAATGTGTATGCTTAATAAATAATTATTGTGACATTTACTCATGTTTGCTTGTCATTTATTTGCATTAGCTAATTCATTACATTTCATTTTCTTTTCTTTTTTTTTTTTAATTAAAAATGTCAGTATTTTAAGACATGTAAGATTGCAGAAGTTCATTAAGGACAAATATTTGAGTTTTAAGTAAATAAATAAATAATGAATTAGTAACTGTTTTGATAATCATTTCTGTCACTTTTCAACCAGCAGTTCCAAACATCAGCTGTTTAAAGCTTCTGGTATGTTTTTTTTATTTTATGCTTTTCTTGTGTCATATTTGATTTTTGGGTTTTGGACTGTTGCACAAATATAACAAGCAAATTCAATACAGCGTCTTGGGCTTTGGGTTATCACAGCAGACGCCTTTCACCTTTCTGCAAATCAGTGGATAATGAGAAGAATTGTTTCCAGGCATTACAGCAGGGTCCAGTCAACCATTAAACATCTGCTTCATTTGTTGATGATGAACTGATGCAATTTCAAGGTTCTGCGATGGTAATGATATAAATAAATCATACACAAGCTTATTAATGTATTGTTTCATTCAGATTTAACCGTTTCTACAAAGACAGTGCAGGAGAAGTGAGATGGCGAAGGACCAAATATTCCTACATTGAAAGTGCAAAGAGATCTCCAAAACACAGTCACATCTGTGCGCTGGACAGTGATGTCGTGTTATTGATCTTTTATAAATGTTTTTAAAAAATAAAATATAATAAAAATGTGACTGAGGAAGGGAGAAGAAAAAGGTAAAGAAGCTACTTCTAGTCAAAAAGAAACAGGCAGGGACAACAATGGCATGGTTTGCTTCACCCATCTGTTCAAACCACAATGAAATTTAAAAGTAAAAGACTTGTTTTATTTCTGAATTGTGCTCATCATGCGTTAATATCCCACAAACAGGCTGTAGACTGAGTCTCTGCATGAACTTCTAGCAGTCACCATCAGAGGGCGTGAGAACCTCTTCATGAGGAGCTTTGCCGCCGCTGACCCGGAAGATAAACAAACCCAGACTCGCTTCCTGTTCGGCGGAAGATGGCAGCTCCGGGCGCCGGCTCTCCGGGCCGGCTGGTCCAGTATGTTGTCGTCCGGTCGGATCTGGTTCACCAGCTGTCCTGGCCTCTGGGGGCCGTGATAACTCAGGCGTGTCATGCCGCTACCGCCGCCATCCACCTGCACTACTCGGAGCCGGACACGCAGCGGTACCTGGCGGAGCTGGACTCCATGCACAAAGTGGTGCTCGGGGTAAGCGCGACGCGTCACGCCAAACTCCGTTCAAATATTCGTCACTTTAGAGATGCCTGCATCGTCAACCAACCGTACAGCGGTTATACTGTAATAAAATACAAAATGACAATGTGTCTTAACTACTTGTATCATCCGGTAACACTTATTTACTATATTGTGTAACTTTTCGACCGGTTAGCTTCACTGATGCTGCTTCACAGTAGCTGATTAGTTCACATGTGCCGGATCATAGAAATAAAAAACAAAGCAATTTTTTAAAACCTCAGGTGCTAGTTTGGTGTGTCTGATTAGCGCCGAATTGACTAATTATATCTACAGATTGTACCGAGGTGGCAAATTATTTTCTAGCAACGACAGGTCTGTGCTGATTAGCTATTTATATTTTAAAAGTCAAAATTTCCGAATAGGGTTTCGTTTTGACAACAATTTCTCCATACGAGATCTACCACTTCCTGTGTCTGAAGTCAGTTAACCTCTAGGTTAGTGAACTGACCTGCCTCAGTTTATCCCAGCCAAAGGATGAAGCTTTTCAGCACAAACATAACAAATGATAAACTGTTTCTGGTCTAAAATAATCTTCTCTGTATATGTGTATTTATGATAGAGGTATGTAACTCATAAACTCTTAATATCTTGGCTTTATTGTGTGTGTGTGTGTGTGTGTTTTGTCCGTAGGCTCCAGATGAGGCTGCCCTCTCCGCTCTGTCAGAGAGTCTGACTCAGGCTGGTGTGTCCCACAAGCTTTGGATCGAGCAGCCGGAGAACATCCCCACGTGTCTGGCTCTGAAGCCGTGTCCTAAGGAGACTGTCCAGCCGCTGCTGCGCAAGTTCAAACTCTTCAAATGACTTGCTGTCAAAAGGCCGTGTCCACTCATGCATTGTAATGTATGTGAATACTTTGCACCTAGCGTTAGGAGAAAGGAGCTTCACTTCACTGAATTCTAAAATGAACTGTGAGCATCACATCTTTGGTCTGTCGCTGCATCATAAAGATTAAAATCAGATCATGTGCATTTTCATGAATCTTGATTAATTTGTTAAAGCATTGGCAGACACAGCAGTAGGCAATGTATTGTCCTACAGCACATAAATGCAACTCAGTACACAAGTTGTATTAATACACGCACTATAAATAAACCCTGCACTGTATGTATGATGCAAAAACAATCTTCATCTCACCAGGTGTGTCATGGTTTGGGTTCAGTATTATCACACCGCTAGTTCTTTATTTGAGGATGGAAAATGTGTGGCTTGTCTTTATTGTGCTGTGGCGTGAGTTCAGGAAATGTTGCACTTTCTCTTCATTCATACGCTCATTCTTTTGTATATGAAAGCAGTTCTCAGATTACACAGCTCTCCCGTCACCTCTGAACACTGTCTGTCGGACTGAGCTTTTTTCACCTGTAATTTAATATTGAAAGAGAAATTCATATCGTAGCTGTTTATACTTGAACACGCTGATGCCACAGTAATACAGAAATCAGACTTTACCATCTCAGTGCCTGCTCAGCAAAGGAGCTGCAGAAGTTGGAAGTTTGCAGAACCAAACTTTTACTATTAATTTTAGGGAATTTAAAGTACCAAGTTGCAGCATGGTTCTCTGAGAGGCGGATTTGTTTTTAACAGAAAACACTCCGTGCTTATAAAAGTATCATTTCACTGCATTAAAACCTTATATTTTCTAAGCAAACTCCCCAAAATGATTAAAATGAATAACATCAAAGCCGTATTGTGTCAAATTGCAAACATTGGACAACGACATCAGGGTGTAGCCTTTATTCAGTTGTAAGTCAATGAGTAGAAACATTTGTCTTTAGTCGACAGACATGATAAGGATTTTAACATAACACCCTTGAGCCTCTCCTTGAGGTCACAGCTAATCCACCTCTCATACGTAGATACAGGACGCAGAGCGAATTCCTGTGGCTGTTCATACCCAGAGGGGTTTTTAACCTTTCCCACAGTCCCGACATGATGGGTCTCACAGCTGACCTTCACATTTCACCTCATGTTCTGCTGTGAATTTAAAAAAGGAAAAAAAAAGGATGAAAATGAAAGACATCCTCCCGCCAAGACCCAGCAGATAATTGTCTCCTCGTCCGTTTGATTAAATATAGCAGCGTTCATCTGCGTGGTGTGTTCCCAGAGCTACTCAGCTGTTCGTCCAGCAGTTCAAGGTATTCTTCTGGCTTCAGTTCCAGCTTCAGCCTTTCTGTGGAAAAGGGGTAAAAATAAAGGGAGGCCCTTGTCAGAATTCAAGGCACAGAGGTCGTCTCAGATACATGCTATCTAGTTCAATATTAGACAGTGTGTACTTCATGTGTATGTGTTTGTCTTTTTAAATGCGATGACTTACACAGCTCACGATAAATATCCACTATATATAACTATGTACAGCTGACTCACACTGTTTGAACCTGTATGTTCGGAGATAACACAGTTCATGTCACTGATAAATCAGTGTCACGGTGTGCAACTAGTTCAGTTTAGTCCACTTCTATTTAAAAAAAAACCCTCTGAGACACAAATATATTAGACAGTGAAGTAAATCCTAATTGATCAATCAGTTATTAAAATGATTTCTGATTCATTTTCTGTCAGACGACTAATAATTCAAGCTCTACGCAGGAGCAACCGTCTACAAGCAAAAAGACAAGTTACCTAAGGTCTTCTCTGACAGACGTGCTCACAGAGGACCTGTCGCTGCTCTGCTGCTCTGTTTGCATGAGCTTCATATTTCATATAAATAACCAAAGACATAACAAATGAAGGGAGGGACATAATCTAAACAGGAAGATGTGTGGGAATCAGGCCAGCTGAGGGCGCAGCGGCAGGAAATGAATTAAGAGGTGATTGGTATAATGTGGGTGAGTCCTCTGTTGCCTTCATAGGAAAGTTGCAGTTACTCCAAATGTTTTTATAATGAGACGCCACGAGTGACTTGTTTTTTAATTTTCCACCCCCCTTCCCAGGCATGTTATAATGAGCCGGCAATTATTAAAAACGTAATAAAACAAAACAATTATTTAAAGAAACAAAACAACAACAATCAATCATAAATCAGCTCCGAACAGTCGGAATCCAAATGGCTGCTTTCATGAGTCATGTGCTTGAACTTAGAAGTAAGAAGGAATGTAATTGACCAATCAACATGTTACGCACAATGTAATTACTTACTGAGTATTTCCCAGAATATCTCCTCAAGACACGCCCATGTGCACACTACCCTCGTCCTGACATGTAATTTCACCACAATACTGAGAGCACAATGTATACGGGAGGCAGACTGCGGCCATACAGCCAAGGAGATTCATGGCACATATAATATAGTATAACCTTTAAAGCTGCACAGCTGTGTGAGGGTGAAACCGTCCGCGCCAGGAGAGGTGCAGTTTACAGCGTCTGACAGAGCAAAGTCCATCCAAGTCTCCAAAACATTGTTTCACACAACTGCATTAAATCTGGATTCATTGGTATTTTTACATGAGCGATGTAAGAAGCCCAGTTCTGCAGGAGAAACAAAATCCTGCCGGAGAAATGCTGAATGCGGCCGGAAACACAGGAGAGTCGGTCACTATTTATTATGTCATGTGAAATAACAGCAACATACATTTTCAAATTATTTAAAAAAAAAAGATGATCAACTCCGCTCTTGTACCTTGCAATAAAAAACCTTTAGACTTTTATGTGGTGAGAGATATGAGCAGTCACACACTCCACACTGTCCTCGGCAGGTTCAGCACATCAAAAAGGTTGCTGGTAAGTGAATCAATATTATTTAATTCCAGTTGGAGAAGACGTTATCAGCTCGTTAAGCTTTAACCGAGACCAATGAACCTTCAGCAGCGTCAAAAAAGTTTAGTAACTCAGAGGGAGTTAAAATTACTCCCTGCACTCAGCAGTCATTCATCCTGTGTTTTCAGTTTTAACACCGACACCACCTGTGTTGGAGATATCTGACCCCAGCCTTTAACTTTCTCAAGTGTCATTACGCTTCTTCCAGCTTGCAGCAGGCCGGGCTCGCACTTGTTGGAACCTAACTCCCCTTAATTGTGCAAATAAAACTTAGTTACAGTGAACTGTTACTTGGTTGTCTTTAATAATGAAACACAGGAGACTTTTTCTCAGTGCAGGGGCCAGAATAGGCTGGTTTTCAATCTTCGTCTTATACCCAGAGCGTAGTGAAAACCGAACATATACTGAGACTGAAATAAAGTCCTGCAGTAATCACAGTATGCTGAAACAGAAGGCCGACAGATGCTGAGAGGGCGCGACCTTCTTAAATGTGTTAAAAAACACTTCATTACTGGTTATCAAAGCCGGATTACGACAGCGGAGCACAGATGTGTAAAGGGCCCCCACAACGGACACACAGGTGCAAGATGCCGACACCGAAAGAGACACGAAACAAGCACGAAGAGACACGAAGCAGCTTCAAAGGAGACGCGGTCGACACGGAGCAGCCGCAGAGAGACACAAATCGCTGCGGAGCACCGACGAGCAACAGCTCAGAGAGACGCAACCACCACAGAGACGCAACACAACATACAGACACAAAACAACACAACAGCGGGGTGTGGAGCATGTGGCCACGTGTGTTTATGTCTTATAGATTTTGTCTCTTTGTCGGTCTTTTTTGTGTCTTTGTGGTCGTCTCGTGCCTCTTTGCGATCATCACGACCTCATTTGTACCATGTGACGTCACCATTTGTCGTTTTTGTGTTTCTCCGCTTTCTCTCCCTTTGTGATGATTTAGTGTCTGTTTGTGGTCGTTGTTTTTTTTGGACTTTTTCTAACAAGGATCACGAACAGCCAACTCAAACAGAGGCTCCGGCCCAGGGCCCTCTGACCCTTTGGCCCCTGGACCTGCGCCCTGTCGGCCTCTTCTGTACTCCACCCCTGCTGATTCTCCTGACATCCACTGGACATGTATGCCTTCACTTGCTGATTCTGCTATTTGCACAGGTGTGACAACTGATCAATTAAAAGGGGACATGGGGGGGGGGGGGGGCTCTCCAGGTTGCACAGGTATGGGGCCCAGACTTTGGTGCTACGCCACTGCGTCCACTCCATCTAGTGTCCTCGCATCACGTTTCCCGTTCACCCACACGTCTCCTCGCTGACCTGCGGCCCACGGCCTCGTCTCCTTCACCTCCTCCACCTCCTCCACAGTGGAGGCTCCTGCCCGCTGCCCTCGTCGCGAACGCGCCTCGACGCTCCGCGGGAACGAGCATCCCTGTTTGTTTGTGTTGAGAGGTTGGAAATGGCGGAGAGCAGAGACCAAAGCGATAACTTGGGTTTGCAAACGCGAGTGCGCCGTCATTGAAACGCAGAAACCACCCACAAGTGATTCTCGGAGTCGCTTGCGATTTGCTCCTGCCGATGGGATACAAGTCGGACACGGCGGAAAGGGATTTTTTTTGGAACAAGGTTTGGATTTAGCAAGGTGGTTAGCTAGCTAAGCTAACCGTGCTAGCAGCCTGGCGTTAGCTAGCCTCAAGTCGTGTGTGATTTTAACCACGCAGGCTTGTTTGTCAACATAAGCTGACGTTAAATTGCTAGCTAGTCGGCTAACGTACAACTTTTGCTCGGGTTTCCACGCAAACCTACGTGGGTTCATAACATGATCGCCACAGCTGACCGCAGAATTATCAATCCAAAGTAACAGTGGATTAAAATAAAAAAAAATAAAAAAGTCAGACATCTGACTATCCTTGTCGCCAGCGAGGAGTAAGTTAAGCCTGTTAGCTGGGCTAGCTAACTGCTTTGTTTTACGCACAGTCCAAGCTGCCGTTTGCCTGGAAATAAATCATCCAGCGTGACAACTTCCAGCCAGACCCCGGTGGAGGATCGTTATTAACAAGTTCAGCGGACGACAAACAGGTAAGACACACACACACACACACACACACACACACCCCGCAAATGCATGACAGCATGTCAGCCTGACAAACCGTGATTGAACTGGCCGCTGCAGCGGAGGGGAGGATGTGCTGCGGGCCTCCAAACATGCCTGACTCATTGTTGATTTTTCCACATAACGTTACTACAATTCCCCCGACGCCGCCTCCTCCAGCTGAACACATGACGCGCAGAGCTCCGTGGGACGTCTCGCCCCCTTCTCCACCTGCAGATGGAGACGTCCGGCCGCTCTTATGTAAGACAAGCCCCCAGGTGGCCTCCAGGTGTCGCCGCAGCGCCTCGGATTCACCTGTAACTTGCGTCGTAAACGCGAAAACTGGAAGAACTGACTCGTGTTGTGCTCAGCAGCTCATGCACGGGGTCAAAATGCTGAAAAGCAGATGGAGATCATGATGTTAGAGTCAGAAACAACGTTAGCATTCAATTGCCATCATCTAATTAGTATAATGGGACAAAATTCGCCTCAATTGATCTCATTTTCTATTAATGATACTTGTAGGTTCTTGGGGTCCTTAGAAGCGCAAAATATTGATTATCAGCAGCTTCAGCCAAGTGAATGAATGAATTAGGGCTAATGATTATTTTAATAATCGATTCATTTGCAGCCATCATCCATCATCCATCGCAATTTCACAGAGCCAAATGTGACACCTTCAGATTCCTTGTTTTGTTTGACCAAAAGTCGAAATATTTAGTTTACAGTGATGTATGACGAAGAGAAGCAGGAAATCATCCCATTTGCGAAGCTGGAATCACAATATTCTGCATGTTTTCGCTATTTTTTGCTTGGAAAAATAAATTTATCGTCTATTTTTCTGTTGATTTACTAATCGATGAACTTACTAAACATTTCAGCTCTTGAATGAATCTGTCCATGGCAGGAATCAATATAAATTATTTATGGTTTATTAACAGACCCCTGCATGTTAAACTCTGATTTGCAGTGATCTATAAGACACCGCAGTGCTAACTGACATTAAGACTCATTGATCTGATCGCTCTGCACATCTTTAAACTTGTCACACAATCAAATTGACTGCATTTTAACTGCCTCTTCCAAAAGATCATTTATATACACATTAAATCACATTTCACATATGGTTACATTGAGATTTTCTTGCTTGAAAGTAAAATAATTCTCATCAAGTCTGAATACTCACGTCATGGAAGATTTATTGATTGTCATCCAAACAGCAACTTTGAATGACAACATAATTATGACCTACTCGTTATGTCACTCAGAACGTCATTCAAAATAAAAATCATCATTACTAATGCATGTTTGGTTATAAAGGCTGAATCTGAATATTTGCATTACTTTCGAGTCTGAAAGTGTTGGCCTTGCTGTTCTAGAGGTTTCCAGTAATAAAGGGGAATTGGGTTAAATATAAATCTGTTTTATGTAGAATAGAGCAGGAGGATACTTCACTTGATCCGTTTTAGCATATCAAAGTCTCCTTTAAGTTTTTCCATTGGTTGTCTTCTGACGCATGATGCAAGTAAACGCAAAGCAACATCAGCTCGAGACAGTTTGAACTTAGGTGACGTTAAGTCAAGTATGATTCACTCATAAAGACCCGACAACTAGTTAGTGGGGATTACCAGTGGTGAGTCAAAACAAACCTTTTTTACTTTTCAAAACATGTAAGTAAGACACCGTTTTTATGACTGTAATTTTGACAGTGGCAGTGAACACATTACTTAGTTATAATCAACAGAAATCCCTTTTTATCGTGTATCACTTCTTTAATTCTTTGTTGAACTTTTATCTTGAGGCATGTCGCATTTGACTGCTCTGTTTTGTTTGGCTTTACTTTGCCTGATGAGACCTGTTTATCTGTGTGTGTAGTATTGGTGTTGGAGACCTTGTGATGTTGTCAGTGAAAGCATAGTAGCTGGGCCCCTCTCAGGCTAAGAGTCCAGATAAGAGCCAGGATAGAGAGTTCAGTGTGGGCCTCAGCTATGCAGTTCAAAGTTTGTGCCCCTGCTAAGCACAGGGGGAGTACAGCCTGGCTGCAAACAGCAAAACAAAAACAGTGTAATAACAAACTGAAAGTAGTCATAGTTGTTGTAGTTTATCGCTTCTTCAAACTTCAAATAAAAAAAACTTTATTAAAACCTTTATTAGTTTAAAATCTTTATTAGTTTTGCCTTGTGCATATAAGACAGATCAAACAATGCACGCAAACATACCAGAATCAGAGTCTGGTTTATTGCCAAGAAGATTTTCCAACATATGAGGAATTATGTTTTGGAGCAAAACAGTAAACACGGTGAGAAGGAAAAAAGTACTGCATGACAGATCACTGAAATACAAACAGAAAATAAGACAATAAAATGAAATATTTACAAGATTTGAAAAAAAATTATAGAAGAATAAACATACAGTAGGGTCTAAACTTTCCCATTGAAGTGGAGGGGAAATATAAACATGTCATACTCTACATCATATATATCTGTCTATCTATATATATACACACATACACAAGCTAAAGCGCTGTAGTTACCTTCACCTCTTCTGGTAAAAGAGAGACTGAGCGTTGATGTGTTTGAGGGAGGAAACTGTTGCTGCTTGATGATTTCAGACGTCTCTCAGTCGAGTGTAATAATCCTGCGTGTTTAATATTCATTAGATTGCGAGCAATTGAAAAGGGATTTCCATTATTAGCTCTACACACAGCCTACCTAAGGATGAGCCACATTTGAGGCAAATTGTTGGGAGTGGGAGTCCTCCTCCTCCTCCTCCCAGCTTAGCTCTGTGTCTGTATGGAGAATGAGCAGCCATTTTAGCACTCAGCACTGCTGCAGCCTGCCTGCCACTGTCACAGCATTCTTCTGCTGGAGCTGTAGTAGGTTTTTCATGCTGTTTGCTCTGAACCGCCCCCACCCTCCCCCCCCCCCCAGGACACCTGCAAGCAACCTGTGAAAATGTCACTCTGATGCTTTTACATGGGGTCAGAAATGAGCGTGCAGCACATGGTGGATACTGATGAATGCTGGGTCACCTGCGATGCTGGCCGGACACTTTTTGTTTTTTTTGGGGGGGGGGGGGGCTGATAGCAGGTGAATGTCTCACTGTGTGCAGTTGTCAGCGCCTGCCTGGTCGTGCTGTCATGTAACTGTAAATCTTTGTACTGTTTCAGAGAAAACCTGCATCAGTAGCTCAGATCCAGCCTCTTGCACTTCAGTTTTTCTGAACCTGTTTTTTTTTTTTTTTTTTTTAATCTTACAGTATTTGTGGTGATGTCATCATCTTTCTAATATCTTGCTACTTCTACATATCTTCAGCCTCCTCGGATGAATGCTTCATGCCAGTGCGCTGGCAGCTGTCTGCTGCCGTTGCCCTGTCTTTACTCGGTTGCTCCTGTTTGTCCCGATGTTCAGCGTGAAGTCAAACTGAAGCTGCTGACATCCTCCTTTTTAAAATTCAAATTAAGATCACTGTCAACACTGGGACGCAACATGTCAGCTCCACCACGTTGGTGTGGTTGCTGTGAGAGAGAGTGTGTCCTCACTGTGGGTCAAAACAACAGACTTTTCTCATTTTACAGAAGCACAAGCTTTTAATTTTCACCCATAGTTTAAACACTATTGTGCAAATGGCCTTTAAAGCCAGGGCTGTAGGGAAAAGAGATGATTTAATAATTTATTGTAAAGGAATGATAATAACTCATTTTTATACTGATAAATGTGTCTGTGTGCAGTTTTTTGTAAGGGCAAGGACAATAAAACAAACTTTGGAACAGTGTAGCCTAGTGAGTGGAACAGAGGTCACGAAGTTGTCCACCAACGCAACAGTGTTCAATTAAAAGCCATGAAATTTAGTACAAATATTCATGCCCAGATGATGTAGCTTCATGATTTTGGTGATGTCAACTCTTTGTCTTGTTATGAGACTCAGGTAGAATTGGAATTGGTGAGGTCAGGTGTACAAGATAGGCGGTGCTTTGTTGCATGGACCAATCGTAGAGTTGGATTAGCAGAGCTCCTCACATGGGCCAATCACAGAGGGGAAATGTACAGTACAGGATGCAGAGTTGCTTTAGTGGAAACAAAGTCATGTGACAATAGTGCAGTATTACATTTTAGGTTACTACCACAAGGGGGATATAAATATACACTGATCAGCCACAACATTAAAACCAGTAACTGGTCTGTTTTAAATTTACTGGTAAAATATTGTTGTTAATTGGTCTGCAATTACAGGTGAAGGAAAAGGTCATCTTAAATTTTTCACATCCTTAGATTTTATCAACGTACATCTTGTGGTTCGTTGTTTGTTAACTGAAGCGATATGAAGGAAATGATCTTTCTTGATGCGGTTTTCCTTTAATTTAGGTGCAATGTATACATTTCTGGTCTAGTTTGAACATGCGGTGTAGGGGCCTTGGTTTACGTAGCCCTGGCAGATTAGTGTTATCACAAATCGGAGTGTGTAGATAAACAGTTTCTTTCAGATCATCTTTGATATTATGCAATGGGACGTGCAGGAGCTCTCGTTTCTGCAAAGCTGTAACAGATTGGCTCTCGGTGCAGCCTGTGTACCACGGGCTGCTGTATACTGTGGTTTGTCCCCCAGCTCTGGTGCTCTGACTCAGTGCGAGACAGCAACACACGCACACACACGCGCACACACACACACACACACACACACACACGAAGAGTCTTCAGCTGCTGTGAGCGAGCAGAAAGCAGGGAAGAAGAGAAGAGCGACGCTGCTTCGGCTCCTCGCTGCCTTCCTGCTGTCAGAGCGATGGCCTACATTCTCGCCTGGAAAAAAAAAAAAAAAAAGGCTTGTGCAGCAGACTGTGTGAATTTGTGAGGGTTGGGAGGAAATGGAGGAAAGAGAAAGGTAAAAGGGAAAGAATGAGAGAAACAGAAAGACTGCACAGAGGAAGATATTGATAGGGCAAGCGAGAAAACAGAGCACGGAGAGGTTGTTGTTGTGGTGTTGTGGGCGAGTTAACAGTCAAGCCCCAATGGCCCAATTCTTCTGAACAAGGTCAGGCTGCAATAAGAAGACTCACACAGTAGTTTGTACTTTCCAGAGTGGATTAGAGTTGAGTGTTTTTTAATGAAAAATGTGTTTTCCAGAATAATAATACTGGGAATAGAGAGAGTGATGAAGAGGTGGAGAAAAGCTCTTTCACAGGTACATTTTTGACGAGGTGTGTGTCTTTGGCCTGGGGACGTTGTCGAGTAAATTAGAGGAAGTTTAACAGTTGTCGGTATCTCACCTCAAATCTGAAGCGAAGAGAGCGAAATGAACATATGGTGGTGTGTGAATGCCTTTTGGGAAGTGGAGCATAAAGGTGTCTATGTGCCTGGGTTTTACACAGGTGGGCGGCAAGAGACGTTCAAACGTTCAATTTTTAGTCAGCGCTTAAAGTTTTCCTGGATATTTGTTATTTCTGCACTTGAGACTGTTTCTTGTTTTTTTGTGTTTATCACTTTTATTTCTGAACCTGTGAAGCAGATGAATGGCCCTGGGTCTCCTGTTGACTCGATTTCAGGTTGAATTTTTTGGCTGTTGCATATGGGTGCAAAAACCAGTATGTTTACTGTGACCACAAGTTTGTTCCTTCAGCGTCTGAGTCCCTGAACAAAGACAATATCAGCCCTGACTGCTCTAGTCGTTAATAATATTACAGCAGGAAGAAGATGATTTAACACCGGGGACTCCTCATTTGAGTGACACCTCATATTAACACTTTCTTTTCTCCATCAGTCATTGCTTGAAAGAGTAATTAACAGTACTGAAGTGATTAATTTGGTGTCATTAATTTCATTGAGGTGAATTTCAATCTCAAAATAGTGATGTATTGTTTATTTTATATATGGGTCAACTGAATTACTGTCGCTTTCTAATTAACAATACCTGAGAGATGCTGTACAGGTGCTGCCAAGATAAATCAATGAGTACATGATTATAGTGTCGCCTTACTTCCTTGTTTACCTGAAAGCTACTCCAACACGGGCGTCTATGTATAAGAAAGTCTGCAGTGAATTTTAGATTCAGAGCTCACCTTTACCTTCCACAGTGGTAATAAATCCATGGGACAGTGTGAAGGAATTTGAAGCTGTACATTGTTGAAAATAAGCAACAGTGTCTTGGTTAGATCTGAACTTGATTCATCTCTGTGTCATTAATGATTCATCTATACAAGGTGGAAATAATATGCAGGTAAACAGGAAGTACAGCCTCATGGCAGGTGACTGTGGGTCTTTGAGAACGTACCAAATTTCACTTTTGTTTCATGCGCACTGGCCACTTCAGACTCACTGCTGGGGGATTTAATGATGCAAGGTCCCATTGTAGTGATGAAACTGAGTGGAGGCTGTAGTGAGGGGCAGTAGTGAAGGAGACTGAAACACTGTCCTCTAATTAGCATCATGAGAAACTTCAGTGCTGGTGAATAGAGCGTGTAAGTGCTTTGTCCCGCTCTGGAGTTACAGGAGAAGCATCCTGATTTATTGCACTGTCGCATGGTTGCAAAGCAGCGTACCTGTAGCATCCGTGATGTCGAGACTGTGGCCATCGACAGAGGGGAACGGAGCATTAAGAGGAAAGGAAGTGGTTGTTTTGTTTATGGTAATACGGCACAACTGACTGACTGTGGTTGAAATGCTGGCTGTAGGCTGTGGCGATTTTATTCACTGCAGGTGCTTTTATACTCTTATTGTGGTTATTTCCTTTGCTTTTGTCAGCTTTGCACCCACTCATGGTATTGTAAACAAAACGGACAACACAGTTCTTTTTTTTTTTTTTTTTTTGTGAAGAAACATTTCCAGGACTTTCCAATTGTCTCACTGGCTCGGGTTTTCCCAGACATTTTCTTTGGACTGCCTGACCTGAGTTGAAAAACTAAGCATAACTCATTACAGGGGAAGAGAGCTGCAGGAGAATGGGAGCAGTAAACAACATGTGGATGTGTAGACTATAGCATGTGAGGGCTGTTGGAATTTACTGGTTGAACCATAATGATGTCAGTACACTGTTAACACGCTGCAAACTCCACTTACTGTGCAGCTGTTTCACAGGAAGAGCTTTCCAGAGACAGTTATTGATGATGGGTTTTACTGCAAAGACGCTGATTTGCATGGTCGACGTGATTATCCAATAAACATCATATGATGTGTTGTCAGGAACAGTAAAGACGGTTTGTAGCCATGCTAGTGGCGCGTCTCCAGGGATGGCGCTGTTGGTCTGTCAGTCAGTCAGTCAGCCTCTTTGGTTCAGACTGAAATTACCTCAACAACTGCTGGATGGATTTCCACTGAACTGGGTACAGACATTTGTGGTTCTCTGACTATGAATCCTTATGACTTTACCAGTCCCCAGTGTTTTCCTGTAATGGCACCATGAGGTTGAAACCTAAGGTCCTGACAACAATTCAACAGATTGATGAGAAATTTAGTACAGACATGTTCCCCACAGGATGAAGGGTAATATCTTTGGTGATCCTTCCCACCATCTAGTTCAAAATTTTCATTTGTCCAATCATCCAGTTTATGACCAAATACCTGCAAACTAGGGCTGCACAATTAATCCAAATCTTAATATGACTGGAAGGATACTGAAAGGAACATGCTTGTTTGGTACAAACCCCAGCAAAAATCACATCATCACCACTTTTAAATGAAATACAAAAATGACCATTCCACCTGGAACTGTGACTTTTCGCATTCACAGTACCTGGCAGAATAATCGCAAACAATCCTACTGTTAACATTCTGGCATTCCCAGCATCCTCAGCTGTATTTAATCTTAAGCACTAATTATTAAATGTTAGTGTGATGCTTTGTTTTGCAAGATAAAAAACTGATTATGATCTTGTAAATATGGACGATGCACAAAGACTGAGTCGGCTGTTCACATATGAAACATACACGTTAGCTAGGTATCTGGAGAAAGCTCTTTATCGAGACAATTTGTAGATATGCAACAGTCCTTTGTGTGAATACTGTATACGACATTATTAATATTATTATTATTTTACTACATGTTCTATATGTGCAATACCGGAAGAACATGTTTGTTTTGTGAAGTGTGGGTGTCTTGTAATCCCAAGTGGGATGGGCCAAATGTTTGACATGACAAGGAAATAAAAATTAGCTAACTAACTAACTAACTAAGAATGATACCACTCTGAACTAAGATTGTGAACACAGTAAACATCATAGCTGCTAAATATCAGCATGTAAGTAATGTCATCATGAGCTGATTGCACTGCTGTGAAACAGCCACTGTTGGTTTAACCCGTTTCAGTTTCCTCTTTTCAGCCCTGTCTTCAACCAATCTGTTAATTTAGTGTTTAAAAAGGAATCCTGCTGAGCAAGAGATGAAGCCTCTTACTCTGAGAGGAAAGAGTGTGTAAATTACATCCTCTTTTAAGTGTAAAGTTGGTCTATGATAATAATTAGGTCTGTGTTTGTTTGACTTGTACTTCCTTAAAGTTATCTGACTTAGCACTCAGGTTCGTTAAACTAAAGCATCTCATCTTCCCCCTGATAACAGCTACAGAGACGTCCGTTCAGCTTCTCTTACTTCCCCTGTCCCACCTCCCCTTCACTTTCCCCCGCTCGTCCCATTCAGCTGAAATACAGGTCACCGAGGCGTGGTTTTTCATCTCAGCCAGTTCCACAACTGTTTGGCTGCACTTGACAGGTAAATATGCATAAAGGGAAAACAGGTTTGGCGACAATGCTGGTGACGAGTGCAGTGAGCAGCGATTACACGAATGGCATCATTTCACTGACTTACGCACAAGAAGGCACGTTTAGTGTTTGAAATCGGGTTCAGGAAAGATGCTGCGTTTACATGTGCTACAGCAGACTGTTTACTGTAAAACCCCCGTTTACAGGCAGACGGTGAGTAATTTCTGTTTCCTCCTGCCATGTTCTGACCAAATCTTGACCTTGATTTTAAGATGTCGCCTACATTCCAGCTCATTTCTGCTTCAAATGACTGTTGTAGCGATAATTTACAAATGCAATTGTGTAAATAACACGCGTGTACGTGACCACATCCATCCAGCTGAAATCTCTTCTTGTTGAATGTGATCTTCTCTGCACCATTGGCTGTTTCTTGGCCCATCAAACTGTGTTTGTTTCGGTTGATGGTTGTGAAACAGACTAGTTGCAGTCACCCGTGTTTCTGTTGTCAGTTGAGGGGTTTGCCATGCAGGGATTATGACATCTGGAATTACAAAAGATGTAATATTTTTGTTTGTTCATGAAGTGTTAGTGTTGTGCTATTACAGCACATTATTTCAGTTCTAATACTGAACAGGAAGCATGTCAGATGTTTACTTCCAGGTTAAATTGTGGGCTGCCACAAATGCAGGTTGGGTGGTACATTGACTTTTTAAGGTTTATTGATATATTTTCAAACAAGGTATAGGATTAGACAATACTGTTTATTTAGTTTTATGTGACTTTCCATAACCCGTTTCTTCTGTAAAGCCATGTCAGTGTTTGCATCTTCCCACTCTCCCTCTCTCCAAGCGTAAACCCCACTCGCTCATGAGTTTTCCTGCAACATGGAGGGAGACACCGCTGGTCCACACTGACAAAGGAGACAAAAAGTTTGGTTCTATCATTTCGAGAGGTTGCAGATTTTAAAGATTAGATGAGCAGCAACTCCATGTCATCTGTAGAGAATGCCTCAAATAGGTTGCATCCAGAAGTGGGGAGGGAAACCTGTAGTTGTTCTGTACTTGAATCAGTCTGTTGTTGTTCAAAACATCTGTAGGGGCGATCCACGGCGTGATTGATTGCTGCCATGTTTGAAAATGTCACCTCAGCCGTGGCATTATTTCCAACCAGTTTTCAGGTAACGCAGCCAATTTGTAAAATGGCTGGAAAAATATATTGCACTTCAGAGAATTAATTGGCATTTATTATTAGATGATTCCTCTAAGTAAAAAAGTGAAACCATTCTCTTGTTAAAGCTTCTCTAAAGTGAAAACATGCTCCTTCTCCTTGCCTCAACATTGCAGTAAATAGAGTATTTTTTTTAATATGATGGGCATTTTTAATTGTTTTCTGGTGCTTTATGGACCAAATGATTAATGAAGAAAATAATTAGCAGATTTGGTAATTATGAAAATAATCATTAGTTGCAGCCCTAATTAAAATGCAAACAGTGTGACTAAATGTTGAGAATCTTTATCAAGCATGAGAATGTGCTTATATGAATGTGTGTGCAAATCTAATGCAGACTGACGTATTGGACTGCGTTAGTTTTAGCTTGGCGTGCCTAATCAGTAAACAGTGGCAAGTGTATAAAATGAAGTGTGAAATCAGTTTTGAACGACGAGATTCCTTGAATTTTAGTAGTTTTTTAAACGCCAGTCTTGGTCGAATGCTATCAGTAATCAGTAAGTGATCAATGAGGGGTTTTTTTTGTATGGGCGCGATGTTGTTATGTCATTTTTATATAATAAGGTGTAGCATGAGAACTCGCACCTGTATTCTGGCATGTACTATAAGGTTATGAACTTACTGTAATTCACTGCAGTGCATTACTGATTTAATAATCAAAACAAGACCAGGCATCTGATTTTTGACTTATTGGACCTATGTAACCTTCCTGCCAATAATATGTGCTTGTATAAGCCTGCTGATCTGCACCGTTTGTCACGTAGACCTTGTCCTTGTAAGTACTCTGATAGATGAGAGATAAAGACTGTCGCACTGTTCCAAAACAAGTCTGCTGGCTGTGCTGCTCAAGCTGAGGCTGTAGTTGGAGCACTGGTGAAGGACAGATGGAGCTTCCTCTAGAACTAGAAGTGTGTGAAACCATCTTTAATGATAAGCGTGATTAAATCCATCTGTAAGAGTGGTGACGAGGAGGAGGTACTGCACTGGTGTTTGTTTTCCATATGTCTTTTCAGAGTACACTTGTTGGCTGAGTGTCACCGACATCCTGCTGTGAGAACATCCACATCTGGAGCGGGGCCCCTTCTCATTAAATAAGCTTGATATTTGTGAAGGGATGACTTGCTGATGTTGAAATCTCCAGCATTGTGTGTCACCAGTACCTGAGTGTGCTCACTCCCTGAGTGTCCCTGAAAGATTCATCTGCTATTTTTAATTTAGTACAGTGAGAAACCAGGCTGATGTGAGGAGCTAAGAAAGTTAACGTTCAGTCTCTGGTTAGTTTTGCCTTTTCGCCCACTCACTTCTTCCATTGTGCTCTCTGTGGCTTTTTCTCTGTTTTCTCAGTATGGAACAAAAAGTTACACCTGCACCTGTTAGGTCATCTTCCAGTCTGCTTACTGCTCTGGTGACAGGGTGTAATTTCTACATGGAAACTTGGGTCTGATAAAATCCAATGAAACATCCAGAGTTATTGAAAAAACCTGACCGAGGCCATATGTGAGGGCGACCACTCCTCACAGCTTTTGATCAGCAGGACGTCGATCATTTCACGACCAGAGGCAGCAGCAGAGCGGAGATGCCCTGGCAGCTCTTTTATGAAGAAGAGAAATATATTATCGTTTTGTGTGTTTGGGGCTGGCGACAATCATGTTCCGTAAAGCGAGAACATCTCCCGCGTGCTGTGCTTTCCCACACAACAGGGAAGCTGATTCTCATGTCTAACATTGGAGCCCTTCCCCCTTTTTATGTAGAGTGATGCAGTGATTTTGGCTGCAGATTGATTCAGCGCTGCTTTGATGTGTGCACTCTGCCTCGCCACCAGGAGAATCACCACAGCGCACTGCTCTTATGGCTGCACTGTCTCCAGACTGACTGAGTGACTGGTCTACATGTTGCACAGGGTCAACTATGTGTCAGCCGAACAGATGGAAACTGATGGAGGATCGGAACCAGCCAGGGGACGTAGATCCACACAGACATTTACAACCATAATCTAATCATGACAAGTACCTCAGACTCCTCCAAACATGAGGTGGATGACAATGATGATGATTTGTAAGGAGACCAGGAAACTGTGTGTTACAGTGTTTGTGTGTTCATGTTTAGCAGTCTCCAATTTCAAGTTTTCTCCAGGAAGCAGGAAGCTGTAAAATAATATTTTGGTACTAAGGAACGCTCAATGTTATTTTCCTGCTTGTGAAGTAGGTCAGTTGCAGGTAATTGTCACGACATAAGACTTGGATTTGTTTTGTGTTTTTTTTTTTTTGTTTTTTTTTTTTTGATTGGACTTCATTTCTGTGGTTGGCACCTTTCGTGAGCCACATTTCTCTCTCTTGCTAGCTGACAAGGCCGCAGGGCAGCCACACCTGACACAGGAAGAGTCATGGATCATATTCATTCATTGAATTGATGCGTCTTTTCTTTTTCACGTAGACAGTTCAAGAACTGCAACTTTCACTGATTAGTGGATTGACAGAGAATATTTTGATAATTAATCGTTTTCAGCCAAACATTTGCTGGTTGAAGCTTCTCAAACGTGACGATTTGATGCTTTTCTTCGTCATGACTCTGTAAACTGAAAACCTTTAGATACACTGCTGCTCAAATAAAACAAGCAATATGATTATATCATCTTGGGCTTTTGGAAATTACTGTAGTCTTTGTTGGCCGGGGCCATCTCTGTAACACCACCAGGCTTCGTTTATTAATATATCTCCTGTGATCTGGATATTGCTCTTGGCCATATTTTGATTTCAATAACACTTTGATTAATTGTCCAGCTGTAGTTCATAGAAAAAGCAGGTGATTTTTTAAATCTGAATCTACAATCACAAATTGATGTATTAAATCAAATATGTATTAAAATTAATTCAGATTTGAGTTTCTGCGTGTTGTGTAAAATATCCACAACATTAAAAACGAGTCATTAGTTGCACAAAAGGCTTATATTTGGTCAAAACGCAATGTAGGTGATAGCCAGTAACATTGGCTGTATGAAATCACAACAGTCCCATGAGCTGTGATGTGGTTTGTTGTTGCCATGTGAGCGTCAGCTGCAGTTTACAGCACCGTGGTGACTCAGGTGTCTCCCAGCTCCAGGTGGGAGGCTGCTGTGGTTGAGAGGGACAGACTGTAAACACGACTGACGAGGTTCTCGGTTCGTGTTTGTTTATGAGGTGTTACGATAACGGGACATGGAGCCACAGAGGTTGACAGAACGGTGTGTAGATTTTCCAGCATTCAGTCCGTCTAACCAGCCATGTGTCTGCAGAGGTCAGGAGGACGTCCTGACAAAAACACAAACATCAGGAGCTGATGAATCTGTGCAGACTTGACAGCTCTGTTTGAGCTGGAACTTATTGTTAAAGTGGATGTTTATGCTCTTTTTAGTTGAAGCGTCAAGCTCTGACAGTTTATAGCTGTATGAGATAACCTATATGTTTCTGCATATGCATGGAAATGACAGCCCTGCAGATGGTCCAGCTTTTGTTTTTCAACTGTATTGCACATGAAGTTTTTTTCCAACAAAGTATCTCCTGATTTCAGCTTTTTTCAGAGTGAAAATTTGCTTCTTCTCTGTTTTTTTTTTTTTTTTTTTAAATCTTTATAAATTGAAAATGTTTGGGTTCTCTGACACTCTGAAGACTAAACGATAAATCAATCAATAAAAAAAATCACGTTATTCAACAATGAATATTGTCATTAGTTCTAGTCCTAGTTTCTATCATGTTTTAGTCTTACTGTGTTTTGCATGATTCTACTCTGAGTTTGAGAGAAATCAAGGCTTTATTGTTTGGCTCAGTCCTGTGTGGTTCCACAGAGGGTTGGGAGGTGACAATATAATGAGGGGTCAGAGGTCAGCATTCTTTTATTCCACATCTTGTAAAGACAGTGAACAGGGACAGATCTGTCATTTCTACAGTGAACTTTGGCCACTTACTCTTAATCTACAACATCATAGACGTCATGTTCATCAGCATGTTCCTGATGCTGGTGTGCAGATGTTGTTATGATTGATAATGATGTCGCTTATTATAATTGTGCAGTATCAGATGCGCGCTGACCCTCTCCTCTTTTCTCTGCTCTCCTTTCCAGTCTGAGGCCAACAGGCTTCTCCGTGCACCTGGGATGGTGCCGTGTGACAGAGTGGCCGTGGAGCCATAACTCCACCACCACCGCTCCATCGTCTCGACTCCAAGCCATTTGGCCACCACTGATCTCGCCCCCTCCCAGTCTCCCCTCCCTTCCTTTAGCTTTGCTCTGAGCCCTGGACAAGGCCACCACAGCCACCACATGACTCACCCACTGGAGCCCTAGATCAAGTAAGTACAGTATGGCCTGTCAGCACCGTGCACTGTTTAAGAGCTGCTGCGTGTCTCATTTAAAGCCACAGGTGAATCCAGTGTTGCAGCTCACGGCCCATTCTGCAGTTTGCCTTGTAAAACCTAAATAACTGTGTTTATTATTCAGCATTGACTCTACCTGAATATCACCAGAATATTCTTCTCTCTGCTTCTTTATTTACATTATCGACTGAAAAAACATGTTTTATTTATTGTTTTAGTGTAAATTGAGCCTCTAACTAAGGACTGAGGCCATATTTGTAGGAAGGCAGTGGTGGAGGCGAACAGAGGTCAATAGTCAATATTCAGAGAAGTACAGCAAGACACTGGAGCTGGTTACTTTGCTGTAATGAGCTGAAAATGAGCCGTGGACTTCATGTGCAGACATGGACCATGAATGGCTTTCATGTTGTTTTGTAATGTTGCTAGTGGAGCTAGCAACTGTCATCAGCTATTATTTTGACAGTTATATTTTCAATCAGTGGACTAGTCTACAAACGATGTGCATGTGAAAAACAGTGAGAAATGTTTAATTTAAATAAAAAATAACTGGAAGTGCATGATTGGCTGAATGGTGAAAGACTCTCTTCACCGTCTCAACACAGACTTCAGAGCCTGTCAATTTCATTTTAAAGAGAGAGAGAGAGAGAGTTAGCTCAGGCTAAAGGACTAGTTTAGAGAAAAGGTCAAGTAAGATAATGCTTCTATCTCACCGGCCCTTCTGCATTAATCTCCTGTGCTGTGCTCTTTGAGACTTGGGGGCCCCCAGACCGGCTGCATGGCTCTGAACATCCCAGCGTGTCTAACTCGGCCTCCCAAAGCGCCTCACGAGTTGAAATGAGGACACACACACACCCACCCACACTCACACTTCAAGTTACAGAGCGTTACATGGAGACCGCGGAGTCCAATAATTGATGAATATTCACGTGGAATAATCAGCCTGGCAGTGAACGTGTTTGAGGTTGAAAATGAGTGAAAAAATTAGGTGACGCACAAAGGGACCAAGGAGCCTGTTGTATCATCAACTATGTATCATTTTAACGCTGTATTCAGTAACATATTTTATTCAGATTAGAATTAAACATTTTTTGTGTTCCGTTTCGATGCACTACGGTATAAATTTGTGTCTTACATATTTCAGGATATGTTTATTTTCCTCAGGTCTCAGATTTCTGCTCCCATTGTTACACAGATGAGAAATGTGAGTGCGCTGGCTGTACCTCACCACTGCAGACTGCTCTACACTATGTATTCTATACACTAAGGAGTCGGGCTAACTGAGAGGTCTCAGAGGAATTGTGTGCAGTCCAAGGTTATGTCTCCCTCTCAGTAAACATCCTGGATCTGGGTATACACAGATGGTGGGAAACAATGGACTGGGACTTACCAGGGTATTCAGTCGAGAAGCAGGGGACTCTTAAAGGACCACAACAGTGTCTTTGAATGTTTAGAGGCAGTCTTGGAAGATTTTCATTTGAATAAATGTCTGTTAAATCACGATCTATTGCTGAATGAGGTGACACAGTGCTGCTTGAGCCTATGGCTCAATGATGAAAGTATTCCAATATTGATATATTTGTAGTATTAGAGACTGGGTGTCTGTACTGCTAATGCAAACAGAATTTTCTGCTGCTGCGGCTTGAAATTAAAAGCATTTAAGTGGCAAAACTTGAGTTGACTTTTATTATGAAGGAGGCACAGGAAATGTAATGCGTTTGTCAGTGAGCGAAGGTTCATCAAAAATGTGTCAACGAAATATTTGTGGCATTTTTTTTGACAGTGGATCAGTTTGAAATATTGTAGGGAGTGATTGAACAAGCAGTGAGCTGTTAGATGAAGAGCTGCAGGCGACAGACACACACACACACACACACACACACACACACACGCACACACGCCTACACCTCCAACCTCTCAGCGAGGTAACCAGCTCCTCTGATCGTGCCCTGCTGTTGGCAGACTCACTCCATGTGCAGCATGAAATGAATGATGGGAAAGGCTAATTATTTCCTGGCTTCGTTATTAAAATGACAATAGTTTGATTTGCTGCCTTCAGAAATCTGTGAGCTGTATTATTAAACTGCATTTACTGTCACCACCAGGAACTACAGGTTCTGAAATCTTCCTGATCGCCCCTTTAAACCCATTTCCCACAAATCCCCTTCACACACGACACCTGGAGTTGTTCACGTTTTCCCTGTCGCTGTTAGTTTCTGTTAATGCCGCAGTATGAAAATGATTTTCTTAGAGGCTTTGAAAAATGTTTCTATTTTAGTGAAGATCGTGCTTGATTAGTCTATTCATTGATTACTTTAAGTCTTTTAAGTTATTTTTTGAGGGCATTTTTATTGCCCGGCTTCGACCCGGGCCGCTGCAGTAAGGACTGAGCCTTTATGGTATGCGCTCTTCCAGGTGACCCACCGGGGCATGTTTTAAGTAATTTTTTAAGCAAAACGACAAAGAAAACAGAAAAGATCAGGGACCCAGCTCCTTAAATGTTAATATTTGCTGGTTTTTATGGTCCGCCATGACAGTAAAAATTTAATCTGTGTTTTGTCTTGGATTGTTGGTTGAACATAACAATTTCACATTTGAAGATTACACCATGGTAATTGTGATGTTTTTTTGTTTTTTTATTTTGACTGACTTTTGACAACCTTAATAACTAATCAGATAACCAGGACAATAACTTTCAGTTTCATGAACAGTGAAAATGCTTAAAATGCCTTTGTCAGAGTTGCATTGTTTTTGCACGCAGACTTTTCAGGTCTGTCTGCTCTGACTGGATTCATGTCAAACAACATCTTTGAGACATTTGAGGTGAGTCAGATGCAGAATAAATAAAGTGACTGATAAGAGTGTAAAGCTGTCTGTAAATATGGGTGAGATAAAAGGAGCAAATGAGGTGACATTCCACACAGAATCAGTTGTTCAAAGTATTTCTCTGTGGATTTAGAGGTTATATAACTTTTGCGAGTGGTTTTGTAATTGTTTTCTTTGTTCTTTATGGAGCGGCACTGATAAATTAGTGTAGCTCACCAGATAAGAGCACCTCTCTGCAGACATGTACATGCAGCAGCGTGGGATTTTGTTGTGTGAAGGTGGCGAAGCCGTTAAATTCTGCAAATAATGATTCAGAAAAACATTGTTGGCCGTTACAAAGCAGCAGAAATTAGTCTTTGATGTGGCTCAGGGGTTAAAAAAAAAAACAACATACAGTAATCACACAGTTCGTTCAGTATGTTGTTGCAGTGTGGGTGTTGTTCTGCTTTTCTCTGGCAAAATACACACAAATGGAAATTGCAGAAGTCTGAAATTAAGCAAATTAAAAGAGTGTTGTGTTCAAAGTGAAGGTCATGACATTTGTTTAGATATTAAAACCCATTGCTGCCTATTTTTAAATCGAAGATCCAACACAGATAATTAATGATTAATGATTTAGATCCAAATTTTGTCGTGATTACTTTCTTAATTTGTTGAAAAAAGTTTGAGCTTAGTGATGCAGTTAGGCAGAGGCCTGCCTGTACTGGTTTATGAACTGATTAATGCCAGACTCAGATTGTTTATTGACTGAATTATGAGTGGACTGACCCTAAACCTGACCTTATGTGGAAGCCGCATGCAGACAGACGGTGTGTGCTCACAGAAACGCACGATTGCTGCTCAGTTAAATGCACCATCTCGACTGTGGTGAAGCTGCAAGCTGCACATTAACAGTCGCAATTAATGCATAACTTCACTCATCCACATGTTTCATGCTGCACATGTGGATACATGAGGGGAGTGGGTGCACTGTGGCCCTGTTTGACAGAGGCTGTATACATTCTCTGGTCATGTCCTATATTCACGAGGGTGGGCCTTAGCAACAGTGACTGAGCAGCTTCTCCTGGGCTGTACCAAGTCAGTGAAGCAGAGAGGGGGGGCCACGCTGTGTGCAGGAGCAATGTGATGAGCTCATGTAGAAAATAGTTTTCACTGCATTTTTTGTTTTCTTTGCAGTGTCTTGGCATTTCATTAGCAAGTACGGCGATTACTACTCAATTAGTTGAGATTATGAACAGAATCGTCTGATCTCATGTCTGTGTGTTTATCCAGTACTCAGCACTCAAGTGTTGTGATGATGTGATTACAGAGAGAAATGTTTGAGGTCTGTTCAAGAAAGACATGAAAATTGATAAATTCTCTGAGGAAGTCGAGGAGTTTCTCGCTCAAGTCGCAACGGACAGTTTGTACAGTGTTACTGTGCATCAAAGCCCTGAGAACTGAAGTTATTAAAGGACCCCTGCAGCTCTTCATCACCACTCTGCTGACAGTGATGAAGATGCCAAACAAGATAAACTGGACTTCAGCAGTTGGACTCAGACAGGGCAGCAGATGAGGACTGTACTGCACGTTATTTTCTTTATTAGTTGTTTTGTCCACAAAATGTCAAAAAAAAAAAAAAAATCAAAATGCCCATCAACAGGTTAAAACTCAGATATACTCAGTTTACTATCATGTGTGACATAAAATCTCCACATGTCGGAAGATGGAACTAGTGAACATGTGGTATTTTTACTTTCAAAATGACTGAAAGGATTATTTGATTAATTCATTGTAGACTAATTGACGAATAGATTATTGGACTAACTGTTGCAACCATGGGCCAGCGCTGAGCAGTGTTTACAGGCGTGGTGGAAACACATTCCTGTGTGTTGTCAGTGTGTTTTTGTTTGTTTATTTCATTTAATTATTCACTTGATCAAACAGTTTTTGGATTGGATCTATGAGCCTAATGCCTACATCATACTCACTGGGCAAAAAAATGACTGTATGGCTGCAGATATAATTGACTGGTTATCCACACACAGACAGTGACCTACCTGATTCATAGTTGAATGAAAAAGTGCTGATGTTGACACAAATTGGTCCCAGTCAAATAGGCCAGATTATATTATTTGCCTGTGTCAGTTTCCTCAGCTTCATTTCAGGGCGATGAACAGTTCAAACAGCCTGCAGCTCTTCACGATGGCACAGTATTAGATGTTAAAAGCTCCTGTTCACTGGGATTTACAAAACACTTGTATTTATATTATTATCTATGGTGCATTTGGTGTAAACACCAGCTGTAGATTCTCAAAGGAGGCTGCAAGATAAAACAGGTGAGAGGTTGTATATACGTTAGGAAGAATGGCTTGCTCTCTTGTCTCTCCCCACCTCTCCTCATTTACACTTTCCTCCCTCTACCTCTCTCCTGGTAATCTACATTCTTCACTCCCCACTCTCTACCTGGTGGTCTCTTCCTCACCACCACCACCACCACCACCACCCCCCCCTGCACGTCATACATTGCTGCCGTTAAGAGTGTGTATGTGTGTGTGAAGTGATCAGTGCAGCTTGAGAAATGAGAAACCAGAGGAGGAGGAGGACGCTTTGAGAGGAAAAAGACAAACCTAAAGACACTGAGACGGCTGGCAGGCGGTTGTAATGGAGAGCCTGTGGAGGCAGTGGACTGTATTTCTCACAGGGCTTTTTCTGCTGCGCTGTTGCTGCTGCTGCCGCCGCTGCTTTTTCTTCTTCCTCTTTGGCGACTGAAGGCTTGACCCTCTACCATAGGTCACATAGAGAGAGTGAGAGTGAGAGAGAGTGAGAGAGAGAGAGAGAGTGGGAGGGAGGGGGGTGGGGGGGGGTTGAGGTCAGAAGGTGCAGGTGTGTGGATTAGACTAAAGGTTGTTGTGTCCCCCCCCCCCTTTTCTTTTTTGTTTACTGCACGGCTGGTATGTGTGGAAGTGTGACTGAGGCCATGTTCTCGCTGCAGCTGTGACACTTCTAATTCTGCTTGTTTCAGTCACATGTAAAACAGCTCGGGTGTTAGAGCAAGCTGTGGCCCGTTCAGTTCTGCTGTGAGTTATGAACGTGGCTTCTTGAGCGGTCATCCAAAAGGGATCAGTTAAAGCCACAAATTTAACAGTTAATTAAGCCTCGTGTTTTACCGTACCACCTGGCTGAAGGCGTAAATGCTCGCTCTGCTGTCTGTGATAATGTTTAGAGAGAGTTATGTGAATCTAGCTGTAGTGTGAATGTAGATGAGAGAGGAGGGAAAAGAAGGGATTATTTGAACATTTTAACATCCTCGTGTATCTGGCCCTTTCCTCACAGGGTCATATCAACCTGTGGATTCAGGTTTTACCACTAATTTAGGCTCTTGAGTTGTGAAGTCGCTTTTAGAATAAAAATAACTGACTGACGAGCGCTGCCCTTTAAAGCGTAGCAGTGGTTTTAGTAGTTGTTGTAGTAGTAGTAGTAGAGAAGTCGCACTAAACATGAGTGTCTTATGAGCATTTGGCTGTCAGGACTCCAGCCCAGTCGATGATCCTATTTTATGTTTGTTTGTGCGTGAGCTGCTAAAGTCATTGTTAATGCATATGTGAGAGTTCACACTTCACTTGGTGTAAATTGTTTGCTAACAGGATATTGATATTTTTAAGAATCCGTTTCACAGATAGTGTGGAGCAGGTGCTGGCATCCTCCCGAGTGCACGGTGATTAATCATAACTGCTCCATGTAAACAACACAAGAAAGAAAAAAAACCTTGTTCACTTCACATTACCATGAGGACACACCAGGTCTAGATTGCTGGTATTGTGTGGACGCTGCTGCCATCTGTATGTTGACAGGTCAGGTGCTTTGTGGATGTTAGAGGTTTTTCCTGAACTGCTTCTCCGCCTCATTATCGAACTACTCCTTTTTATGCTTCTCCCTCGGTAGCCGAAACTGAATTACTTTTAAAGCTCCTGCAGTTTTTATTTCATTTGGTTTTTTTTTTGTCAGCACTTTCTGATGACATTTCACAGTAAAAGCCTCATTTACACTCAGCGTCTGTACTTAATTTCACGTGCAGCACTTTTAGGAAGTGTTGTAGTCTTGATAGCATCAACAGTGGCACATCAACATTAGCTTACCTCAGCAAATTTATGGAGCAGAACAAAAAACAACAAGGCTCTCACTGGGACAGTGTTTTTTGGGAGACTGCAGGCAGATAGTAATAAATACAGTAAGCCAAATTATTCACAGACCGCCATGAGTGAAGAAATGGAGGCGGAAGCATAAACGTGTCACATTTTTAACCCTGACAGTTCACTGATTGTTTTTGTTTTTAGCGGCTCTGTGTCACAGTCAGTCATCTGACATTTCATTCCTTTAAACCCATGACAGCGTGTGCAGTAGATTTATAGTATATGTTGAGACAGTTCTGTGTACCTTTAAAACTAAATAAATATTTGAAAATGAAACCATACCTCCAGCTTAGTGTCAGCTTTCACTGAAACCCAAAGCACTTCTTGCTTTACAGGCAATAAATGCAGCGTCCAGCCTCAGTTATGGAGCCTGATTGAAGATAACAAGTGAGACTTGATGCAGCAGAAGTCAAAACAGTAATAATAAAATATAATAACAGTAGAATATAGCAGCTTAGCTATGTTAATGAAATGGTTTTATTTAGGTTTAGGTTTTTATTTAGGTTTTATTAGGGTGTAAACCGTTTACAGAAAGAAGAGCTGCTTACAACAACACACACACACGTTCAGAAAGAGTGATTGAATGAGATCTCAGGAGAGAAGGACACAAAGGCAGTTTTATAAGTGTATATAGGTTTTATTCTCTGAAAAAGAAGAGAGAGGTTTTCTTCTCAAATTATTATTTTTTTTTTTTTTAGAAAAACCTGCTGTTTACACTGCAAGTATCTGGGTTAAAGTGTCCGTATCCATTTGTGTCCATGTGGTGGACGGCAGTTATGGTTCACTGAGTTCATCCTATCATGTATGCTTCACATTACCTTTTACAGTGTGACGTTGTTGTGATGTGGAGGAAAAGCTGTCATGAGTTCGCCTGAATCATTAACACGTACCAGGTGGCAGGAAACACAATTAGAGCGGCACTGTAGAGCGGCTGACGAGCTAATCGAACACACGCACCAGGTTTCCCTCAATAGAAAATATGAATTTTTTTCACTGTATGGATCCACAGCAAGAGCGTGTTCGTGTGTTAGAACTCGGATAGAGAAAAACATCTATATAGGGTTACACGGTGTGCAGAGTATCCAGTGGATGCGTTCGATGTTTCTCGGAACATCATCAAGTGTAACTACAGCATCTTATGTTCTGTCCCTGACAGTAAATTCAACCTGTGTTGAACTATTGGATGAAATACACAGACGTTATTTGGGCTCGTCAGGAATCATGGCTGAACAGCATTATTACAGCAAGGCCATTCTGGAAAGATGGCGCCTCTCTCCTCCGTTCTTCTACATCAGAGCTGACACAAATAATGGATTAATCAATGACATGACTGACAGAAAATTTATCATTTAGGTTTTTTTTTTATGAAGCAAAAATGACAAAAAATAGCTGTACCATTTTCTCAAATGTTTAAAGAAATTCAAACATGCATCAGAAAAGATGTGGTTTTGGTATTGCAACCAAAACTCGGGTGTATTATCGACAAATGATAACAAGCCCTAATCAAGGGAAGAATTTTTACATTGTGGAATTGTTGTGTTTTTGCAGCCATGTACTGTTTGAAGAGCATTGATTTCATGAAAATGTTGCTGATTATTACTTCATTTCCACTGCAACTTAAGCTGCATTAACTAAAACACTGTGCACTTGTGAGTGCACACAGTCCTGCACCTCCTTTAATTTGTCTGTTTTTGTGTGTCTTGTTTCCTGAAAAAATAATTTAATAAACCTCTCATCTAATTTCAGAAACTGGACGTTATCGCACTTACAGTTGTAGCTGTTACTCATATTTATACTGAACTCAGTGTCTCAGGAACTGTGGTAATTTGTGTTTTCATTGAGTGCTAATGTGCAGTTGTCTCATTGCTCACTGTGTCAGATGGATCTTTTTTTAAGTGCTGCGTGTTAACAACGCAAAGGGAGCCAAGGAGGACAGGGGTGATTGGGGGTGAAATGTAAACAAGGCCAGTCAGGAAGGATTAGCGTAGTGTGAGCAGCATGGCCCTGCAGCAGTACACAACACTGTAACAATGGCGGCTTGTTTTTTGCAGCTTGCCCATGGATTTGACATCATTTTGTGCATTTGCCTGCAGTTTTGTGTGTAGGTTCATGCTTTGCAGATAATTATGTAGATGGATGTTGTTGTATAGACTGAGAGAATGAAGTCTTGTGTGCATTTTAACTTCCTAGTCAGGAGGGATGTTCCTAACGACTAAGTTCCCTGACGATTAAACTGACATTTATATTTAGCCTGTTTTACTAGATGTCATCTGCCCCACTTTCCAGTTTGCTTGCTTACAACATCCAGGCATTAGTGCGGGTAGAGGGGGGCTGCTGTCTGTTGGGGCTGCAGCCCCAGTTACTGGTGGGCGGCCTGGTGACATCTCAGTGGCAATAGTTAACCTGCATGTACATTAATAGAATAATGTGTGAGTTTATCCGACTAGTATTTCTGCTGACTAGCGAGGGTAGAAACAATAACTGCTTAAGAAGACTAATCTGTACAGTTCCCGAGTGTAAATGAAAGACCTTCAATCTAATTAATGTCTCAGTTTTTTCAGGAAACTTGTTTTTGTCAACAGGCAAAATAATAGAGTAGTAATAAAATAAAATACCATACACTGTCTGTCCCTAAACTTTGCTAAACATGACAGGAATGCACATCATCAGAGGCACTGCAGGTCTTGAGAAGAAGACTGACTTCAGTTCAGTGGATAGGAATGTCAAAAACTGTTTGGAAACAATTATTTTGTTCCACGCCTTTGATGTCATATAAAGTTCATGTGTGGAACTTAAATAAATAGTAGGGATGCACCGAAAATTCAGCCACAGAAAATTTTCGGCCGAAAATGACCCAAAAGTGCATTTTCGGCCAAAAGACCTAAATCACCGAAACAACACGGCCGAAACTTGTGATCACGCGGCAGACAGCGCGTCCAGCTCACGGGAAACGGGATCGCGAGCAAACAGCGCAGCCAGCAGCACGCGGGAAACGGGATAAGAGCCAGCATGTCTGCGGTGTGGACTTATTTCACTATCTCAGAGAAAGACCCACGAATAGCGATTTGCAAAACATGCAATGCTGAAATTTCAAGAGGGGGTGCATCTGCAAAGAGTTTCTCCACGTCGGGTTTAATTTATCACCTGAAAATATAATTGACATAATCATTTCTTTCGGTGTTTCGGTTTTCGGCCTTGGTTTCCTCATTTTTCGTTTTCGGTTTCGGCCAAGAATTTTCATTTCGGTGCATCCCTAATAAATAGGTTCTTTTTTAACTGATTAATCCTTCCCGCCATTTATCCAAATATTTTCTGCTGCTTATCCACGTTCATACAGCTGCGAAGGAGTGATAGAAATATGATATATCTCTACATTTATGCACAAATAATTCTAAGCCTCATCATTTGCTCTGTTTTTTAGTGATATTTTTCATACTTTGGTCAGTATGACAGGTATTAAATTGCATTATCTGAGGTATTATGAGGTCGAAAATAGTCTTGAATAACCTGCATAAAACATACGCTGTGTTAGGACAGAAATGTACCGTTGGTTTTAAGGCTTTATGTGTTTATTGGTCTTAAATTTTATTTCTGATACCATTAAAAAGGTTTTAACTTTGATATTTGGCCTAATGGACTGTGCAGGTTAACTTTAACCATCCCCTATACAGCGTTTGAGTGCTTCATCAAATGTTGCAGCGTTTTCTGTTGCCATGGTTACCCCGCCCTGAAGCTGCAGGAGTGAGTGCGGGAATGAGAAATGCTGTAGACTTTGCAGATAAAGAACAGGCACGAGTCCATAAAGAGGAGACAAAAGAGGAGAGTCAGAGACTTACAAGACAAAATATGAGGGAGGTTTTTCAATGTGATGCAGCAAAACCAACACCAGCACAAACTGAACCAGGATCCTTTGTTTCAGCGCTGCTGTAATGTCGCTGTTAGCTATGTTCTCATCCAAATACCACATAAAATTTAAATATCACTTATATGTTAATACATTTAAATTCATACTTTAATGTTAACTAGATCCAATGTGATAGATGAGATTCAATTACATGATTCACCTTCATTATACAGGTCATATTAATTACTTCAGTATTTTTTTTTTTTTTTTTTTTTTTGCCAGTGTGAGCTATGAAGAATATATGGAATGTGAGAATATAATGAGAATAAGTTAAATCTGAGTTAAGTTTGAATTTAGTGAACTTTTTCTTCCCGTCATTTTTATTTCTCTCGACAGCTTTTATAAGTTTTCTCTGTGCGTTAACTCTCACTGGTGAAAAAAAATCAGATACATGTTTCAGTAAAATACTTCTGATAACTTTTGTCATCAATTAATCTGCCAATTATTTCCTCATTTAATCAATTCAAAGTTTGGACTATTAAATGTCAGAGTATAATGTTTACTGCCACAGTTTCCTAGAGTTACCATCATTAAATGTCCATTTTTATTCTATGGCACACGAGACAAAAAAAATGACTTAAATGATAAATCGAAAATAGGTGCGTCTTATTTTTTTCGTTTGTAATTGATCACTAATGATCAACTAATTGTTTCAGCTCTACATTTGTCAGCAACTCTAACAGATCTATTAGCTGTTTGTTTATTTTTTTATTATTTATGTGGATGTTTGTTTGTTGCTGTGTTTATTTTTGAGAAAGCGTGGCCCATATGCAAATATCTGTGTCTCTGATTTTGTTCTTGCATGTGCCACTGAGACCACTCTGAAAATAAAGACAACGGCATTATCTGGTGCTTTTCTGTTTCTGCTCTGCTGCAGTGAAAACATCATGAAAATGTGACCTTAAACTGAGGTTCATGTGAGCTGTGCACTTTGTGAACCCCACCACGCACACGATGCCATAATAAAATGCAAATATCATTAGAGTACGGCAGTAACAGGTGTTTCGTAACTAATGATTGTGTCTCCCAACCTAAACCCTGCTGTTTCATTTAAGGAACTCAGAGAATTGTCTTGATTTTCTCTTGAAATAACAGGAATTATCCAGAAAGAAAGAAGATCCAGGTTCTTGTTTCCAACTTTTTGGGAGGTTTTTGAAAGAAAAAAAAAAAAACTACCAAAAGCTAAGAATACTCGTTCTGGCTCATTAAAAAAAAAGAAAAAGAGAAAGATGAGAATGAGTGGTTGAGCTGTGGCATTTACCATAATGGTTGCACTTATTTTGTTACTGACCTTTCTCTTTACCTTGTGTGCCTCCTCTGTAGGTCAGTTGAAGCTGAAAATGAGTGCAGTAGGGGAAAGCCCCCTGGACCCTGCCACGCCGGAGTCACGCAAGAGGAAGGGCTCACCATGCGACACATCAGGGCAAAGGTAAAGACCCGGCCACGTTCTTTGTTTGGTTTAATGACACTGCATCACGAAGCAAGAAGATACTGCAGAAGTTAAACCTGTAGCATGTGAATTAGAGGGACATGCTTTGATACAACTGAAAAACACCCACTGGCACAGGTCCAAGTGCCTGAGGGGTCCGAGCCTCAGTTTCAAGTTACTATTAACATTTCTTGTTTAAATCACTACAAAAAGATTAAAAACAACCACAAAGAGACACAAAATAACCACAAAGACAGGAAGGGGCTTTTACATATCTGTGCCCAGATGCCAGTTTTCTCATAACCTGTCTGCAGTGGGACACGTAGCATTTGTATGAAAGTGGGGTTTAATAGCAGGTGTATCTTCTGACAAAGTAATTAGGTTATTAAATTCTGCTTTCATAGATTATAGCATAAAGAAAGCATAGAGAAAAAAAATCAAAAATAGATACATAATGTATATAAATAATTAAATCTCAAAATACTTTAAAAGGGCAGTTTACCTGGGAGCAACTTTATGAATGTGTCAAATGAACCCCATTAACCCTGTCCATTAAAACAATTGTGAATCTGCTCCGTTGATGTTTCTCCTTAAAGCTTCGTGACGTGTACACGACAGCGCTCAGCAGACGTGTCCTGTCTGTTCTTTATGAAGCAGATAAGACAGCGTGATGGCCTTGAGGGACGAGTGCAGGCAGATTATTGAAGCAAAACTGACTGAAATCACGCCAAACAATGTAAACAGCAGAATATTTCCTTCGTCTCATTACTGCAGCGATGAAGCTGTCGTATGTGCACGTCGCCAGGGATCAGTTCTGATAGTTGACTCCATTTTGAATCCAGTTCTAAGTTTGTAAATTTTCGGATTTGATAAGATCTGCAGCCAGTGAAGTTCTCATCCAATCTTTCTCTCACGTTCTCTGTTGAGTCTTTTTTTCAGCCTGATGACGTAAATAAATGTGTGATAAGTCAGTGACGCTGTTAACAACAAGCATGACAGGGATGTCTAAATGCTCCAGAGTCAACAAAATAAAACACTATATTTGCGCGAGGGTGCTCACGACAAAGAGGGAACAACAGGTCTTTTATTGAAATAACCTCTGTCCAACATGTTGGAGTGAGAACCGTTTGATAACTTGACCTGGAATAAAAACCGTAACCAACAGACTGACTGTTTAAAACAGTTGCATCAGGGATTGAACAGGATTCAGATTTGATGAAATGCTGTTGAACCTCATCCCTACTTGTCACGGCTCTGCTCGCTGATATGTTGCTCCTCACCATCATTTGACCTCATTAACGGCCACTTAACCTGTCTACAGAGGACAAGACGAGCTGCTTCATGAGTGACAACACTGTGTTGTTGGTGACCTGAGGGTCACAGAGGTGTATCTGCCACTTTCTCAGAGCTGAAACTCTGAAGCCTTTTATATCCATTTTGGGGGAGGCGGGGCGAAAACCCTCAGATTTTGTTAAAGGTTGTTACATGATGAACTACATGTGCACCATGATACTGAGTTAAGGTTAATCCAGGTTAGGATAAAGCTGGGACAGTGGTTAAAGCATGAATGTGCTGTGTGTGTGTGTGTGTGTGTGTGTGTGTGTGTGTGTGTGTGTGTGTGTGTGTGTGTGTGTGTGTGTGTGTGTGTGTGTGTGAGAGAGAGAGAGAGTGAGAGAGTCTATAAGGCCCAATAGCTGATGTAAGCTGATGTAATAGCCCAGCTAGTATTTCTACAGCAACTACACGCAGCCACCGACCTGCGCATTCACACAGCAGCGTCCTCCCCCTCCTCACCCCTCCCTCCCTCCCTTCCTCGGTCACCACGCCTGTGTGTTCTGGCTGGGCAATGCACTGACCTACTTTTGCTGTTGTCATCACACACACACACACACACTCACACACTCACATATACACACATTTCTTTTTTCATGTTTACCACATACCTTGCTGTAACTCGTCGGTCTGGAAGTATATTATTGCAACTGGAGAATAAGGATAAACACAAGGCTGAGCAAAGACTCTGGAGAGGTTCAGTTAAACACTGATTCACTATTTTGTAGCAGTGTTCAACTCACAAATACATGGTAACTTTTATGCTTACATATTACAAAAACAAATAACAGACAGTGAGTGCCGCTGGGTGAAAAACCTCTGCACTAAAACAGTACACTGTTACTTTTACATTTCACAACTCTCAAAATGATAATTTAAACCACCTGTTGTTTGATAAGGAAGCAAGTTTCAGTTGTTTCCTTGTTCCACTCAGTTCATGTCTTGATCACAACACAAATATAAAGAATCCTTATTTAAAATGCTTGTTTTTTGATATATGTTCATCTCAAATTTGGCTATTTTCTGATGAATCATTGTCAGATTTTTTAAACTCTCTAATCTCAGAATCAACCTCAAATCAAGGATTATTCGAGCTGTGTGAAAAACAGTCCAAAACCCAAACTCATTCAATTTACTGTCACTGCAGAAAACAAGAAAATATTCACGCTATTTGAAACTGGAGCCAATAAACTGTGATATTTTCCCTCAAAACTGAAACGATTCATTAAATATCAATAATAGTCCCATGTTATTAATGCTAATTAAGCTTCTGTTGATTAACTAATGGTTCAAGAGAACAACAAACCACTTAGAGTCAGTCCTGCTCTTTCTCCACCTTTGCCTCCATCTCTTTCTATCGCACCCATCTTGCTCCTGGCAGTTCCCCCCTGCGGCCCCCTGTCTTCCTCTCAGCAGGATCTCTTGTACAATGTGAATTATTAAGCTTATTCTTGTCTGAGCACATCCTCCTGGTCTCTCAGCAGCTTCCCATTTTCCTGTGTTTTCTCCCCCTCTGTTCCTGTCACTCACAGCCAACAGTTTGATCAGTTAATTACTGAGCAAACGCGCTGTATTTTGCCCACATTGACAATTACAGTTTTCAGTGTTGGCTTATTCCAAATGTTAGTGTCTGACCTAAAAAATATCCCCAAACAGATGATTGGGAAACATTTCATCAAGAAAAAATGTTTTATATATCAAATATAAGCATTTGTCTGCACATTTCTATAGTTGATTTATATAAGTATTTATCTTATTTTTGTTTTATTAATTTGCATTTCACTTTCCATTTTATGGTGTTCTTTTTATTGATTCTGCCTTCTCCTTTGTTAAGCAGTGCAGATACTATAATAAATTGCTGTTTATATCTAAGGTGTTTATTTCTTTATTCATTTGATGGGGACAATACAATTTAACATAGTTTTAAAACAAAGTATGAAACGAATGTGTTGCACAAAGTTTATAGTCATTGCTAATTTTCAACTCTTGTCCCTCGTTGGGCTTTTACACTTATAATGTAGTTAATCAAAAAAATCCTTACTAATTAAAAAAAATAAAAAATCAAAAGTCTGTAGCAAAAACAACACAAAACAGACACACAACTGATAACATCCAACAACTAGCTGAAATATACAGATGCAGAGTCTAACAAGAGACAACAGTCGCACAGCAAGCAGACAAATAGTCCAACAAAAACAATTAACTATAGAGACAATTGCCTAGAAATGGGTGCAGCTCTGGTTTGTTTTCAACCAGGACTTAACCTTTGTTAATACAACTCGCAGCCACAGTGTTACATTTATAATGTGCCACATCGGTACATGGCAGAGTGTTTTCTGTGATCAGGTAGTTTTGAGGTGAGAAGAGCTGAAAGAAATGATGGACAGACAACAGTAAAAACAGTCAATCTCAAAGCAAAAATGCAAAAATGTCAAATATTTGATTTCAACTTTTCAAATGAGAAAGATTTACACCTTTGCCCTTATCTTTCGTTATTATTTCATCACCTTGGACTCTCTTTTTCTTGTTTTTGGGATCAAAGAAAGTTAATTTGTTTATGAATGAAATAAAAAGGACTTTGATAGTGAAAGTACTGGATGGCTGCAGCCTTAAAATTTTGAATTACAAGTCACTTCCCTAGTGCATGTTTGGATGAATGCGAGTGATTGCATGTTTAAAACTCACGTTGCGTCCTCACGTGTGTCTGTTGCTGCAGCCTGGAGAAGCGGAAACGGGAGCTGGAGTGCCGCTACATCGAGGAGCTGGCTGAGCTGCTGTCGTCCAACATGGGCGACATCGCTAGTCTCAGCTCCAAGCCCGACAAGTGCCACATCCTCAAGAGCACCGTGGACCAAATCCAGCAGATCAAACGGCGCGAGCAGGGTGAGGGAATACACACGCGCACACACACACACACACACACACGCACACACGCACACACACACACACCAGGCTAAAGTGTGAGAAGTTAAAACTATGCCCTGTGCATGAAGAAGTTTGCACACTTGATTTTTTAATTAATAATTCAAACAAATAAAAAAAACATTTTTATCACACTGAAATAATTAGATTCTATTTTTTTGTAATTAATAGAATTCAAATAAATGAAAAATAAGCCGTGTATCTACCCACCCAAATATTTATCAGAATGTGATCTTATGCAGATTTCATAATCAGGTTTTATATAGAAACTAAAACATTAATTTTAATTCTGCCAAACACAAGCATGTCTCAGTTATTAATGGATTCTGAGTAGATGTATTATTATTATTATTATTATTATTATTATTATTATTGTTGTTATATGGACAGATATTCAGAAAACATGAAGCCTGTTTGGAGTGAGCTTATCGATGGCTTTAGGGTTCAAGTCTCAGACTTTCACTTCATTTAAATGTGTATGTACAGACATGTTGTGTGTGTGTGTCCACGTTGCTGATGTGTGTTTGTTTTCTCCCGACAGAGAAAGCAGCTCTTCTGTCTCCAGATGACGAGGTGCAGAAGAGCGACATCTCCTCCAGTAGCCAGGGGCTGGTGGAGAAAGAGGCACTGGGGCCCATGCTGCTAGAGGTGAACAATACACACACAGAATACCCCCCCCCCAACCACCCCCGAGATATTTTTTATTTTTTTTTACTCCAGCTCAACACAACAGCAAAACAAAATAGTACAACAACAAATTAATTAGATTTTCTTTTACTCCTCCTCCCTCTATTCTCGCTCCTACTCAGGCCCTTGATGGGTTTTTCTTTGTCGTCAACCGAGAGGGCCGCATCGTCTTTGTCTCTGAGAACGTGATGAGTTACCTCGGATACACCCAGGAGGAGCTGATGACCTCAAGCGTCTACAGCATCCTCCACGTGGGAGACCACAATGAATTTGTACGAAATCTTCTGCCCAAAAGCCTCGGTGAGTGGTCAAGGACAGCGGGTTTTACTGAGGAGACTGAGTGTGTATGCAATCTGCTGTGTAACACCACATATCCTAGCTTTAGATGCCAATAGCCATTATTTGTTAAAAGATATTTTGGTAATTATATTTTCAGCGTCCTCAAACTGGATGGTTTCCATGCCAATGAAACCTATTAAGGAGGCAATAAAACTTGGGAGAAGGGCTTTGGCAGCAAAATCAGTACACAGTCTTTAAGACAGATAATTAACTGAGGCAAGTTTGAAGCTGAAGCAAGTTTGACCAGGTATGAAGAAAGGTGGGAGGATGAAATATGGAAATTTTGAATTTACACAGTTGTAAATGGGCTACACAACACTGGGGAATGTGCTAGGAGAGGAAAGGAGGAGTGAAGTAAGAGCAGCGAGGCTGTGTGTGTGTTTGTGTGTGTGTTTGTGTGTGGGTGAGTTTGAGGAGGGAAGCAATGAGTTTGTTCACTGTGATTTTCCTATTTTAATTTTTTGCTTCAACCTTGAGCAGAGAATATAATGAAAACAGAGGGGGCATGAGAAGAAGGGGGTGGGGGGGTCATATAAGGACAAAAGATAACAGAGTTCAGGGGGTGACGAGGTTGTATTCTCTTGATCTTTTTAATTCTGAGCCAGTCACTACAGCTCTGCTCTCTTCAAAACATACTCCCATAGAAAAAATGTTTGCTGTTGAACTTGCCCACACAGACACTTGATTCTTACAGAGGCTCCTTCAGTACATCATGAATTCTTTTTTTAGCTGCTTATTAAGTATTTGCAATTGTGTTTGTCCTCATTTACTAAAAACCCACACCAATGTTTTACACAGTTGAAATGGAGGAACATGTCTTGTTTGTTCTCCTACAGTAATCTGTGTGCGTTTTAGCTGTTTCAGTTTAGGGGCAGAAATTATGAAAAGAGAGAATGGAAATTCATACAAATAGCTGCTGCCTCTGATTTATCTGGAAAGAGCAGGTGTAAAAGCAATAGCAGCGTTTCATAGAACCGAAGTTAAAAAGAAAAATGGGGTGGTAAATGATAAGATTTTATTGATACAAAATGCCTTTATCAATTCTGCTTAACAATTCCTGATTGATTTTCTGTGTGGAAAAAAAGTAAATCTACACAGGTTTTCGGCGTCAATGCAACTGCTCTCTAAGATAAAGAAGGTTTGATTTTGTCCAAATCAATTTTGCTACAAAATTCCCTCTTTTTGTTCCTGTCCTTCCACAGCAGCTCAGCAAGGAAATGCTTGAGACTTTAAGAGGGGATCTCTTCAGGGCCAGTGTGAACAGGAGGAATAATTACAGCAAGCAAACCTACAGCAGAAAACTGACTTTAAGAAATGCACAATATGCATCAAAACAGCCCGGCATCAGCTCATGTTTAGCAGGATTTCATGGAAATCAGATGATCACTAGATTAAAAACTTGTGGAGCAACATGCTTATGGAGTAAAGAGACAGCTTAACAGTGAAATAGTGGACATTAGGGAAGTTTCTGAACAAGTGAATTGTAGATTTTCCCTCATTCATACTTGGCTTATTTGTTTTGTTTTGTTTGTCCAGTAAACGGTGTGCCATGGCCACAGGAGCCTGGCCGAAGGAACAGCCACACCTTTAACTGTCGTATGCTGAAGAGGCCACCGGACGAGGTGGATTCGGAAAATCAGGAGGCGCGGCAGCAGTACGAGATCATGCAGTGTTTCACCGTTTCCCAGCCACGGGCCGTGCAGGAGGAGGGAGACGGTACGTACAAACACAACCAGTGCACTCAGTCCGCAGGCTTCTCCTACACAGACTCAATCAGTGGTTCAGTTTTTAAAGCCATAAGTATAAATATATGCTCAGTATAGCAGCAAGGAAAGCTGATTTTAATATTTCTGTCTTTTTCCCTTGATTTTATTTTGTATTATCCCGTTAGCTCTTGTTTGGCGTTGTTTTGAACAATGCATATGAAGTTTATTTAAAAAGTGGTGTCTCAGTGCTGCAGCTAGTTTGTCATTTCTTTAGCAGTATTGTGTCTTTTGTCATGATGGCTCAGTCACTCCACAAACTGTTGTTTGTGTTGACTTCCAAGATTAGAGGCCGTTGAACGGGCAGAGCTGGTTGTGATTCTTAACACACATCGTTCTGTTCCAGTCCTCTTCCATCATGTGTCATAACCCTCATCAGAAATGTAGCACTTCCTCACCAGCAGTGAGCTGTTGATGTTCTCACGAGACTCCTGACCCATGACCCTATTATTTCAGGATCAAGCACTTTTTTGAGGTTTACTTTTTGTCTTTAAAAAAATCCATGCAAAACCAAAAGCTACTGAAAACCAGGAACTGAAACCACTGTGTGTAGATGGTATTAAAAAAAAAAAAAAAAGGAAAAAAAAGCTGAAATCATCCTTTCAACTGCTTTAACCACCTCTTGCTTATAAATTCACCTTATCCAGTGACCACAGAGTTTCCACTCATGAATCATTGAAATGGTCGGGACTTTTGTTCCCTCTGAGAGGCTGAAAGGAGGGAGATTTAACATTTTAATACAGAAGAGGATTTTTTTTTAATTTACAATATATTTTTTACCACAAAATTAAATATTGATCATATCTATGAGCAGATAAAGATGAGAAGATAAGGAAAAATAATTTCAGTGACTCCTTTGACGCTTTTAAAAAAAATCTATTTATCTTGTCGAGAGTACATGTGGAATGTGTCAGGAATTCATCCAGTCAATAAAATGATTGGTTTGCCTCTTAAAAAACTGACAAATTGTTGAAAGATAAATATTTTTCCTGCAGCTTTTTAATCTCATATTTTCTTCTCTTCGCTCACAAGTCAAGGTTTTAAAACATGGTTCCACTATCACACTTCTCACTATTTAACCAGTTTGGACAGCAGCCAGATTCTTGGAGGACATGTCATATTTCGGAGCCACTGGTGCATTGGCCTTGATAAAAGTGTGTGATGTGGTTCCTGCACTGCAGATTTACTGTGCTATTGAGCTCCAGTCATTTTGATAACATCTGGCTTTGCGGGTTGAATTCACTCATATCAAACTGTAACCTACTTCCTTCTGTTATTAATGTTGATTTTTGAGCCCCTGCGTCTGTTGTTTGCATCACGGATGTGATTGACAGCTCGCTCGACACAGGTCCAAGCTTTGATTGGCTCATTTATACAGAGAAAAAAAATGATGGTCAGACTTTTTAGTTTTGGCAGGTTGTGATTATCTTCTGCTTGTATGTTTCTGAGAGGGATATTAGAGAAACATAAATCCAGTATTAGGTGCAACATGATCATGTGGCGGCCTGCAGAATTCAGTTGTCTTATTTCACCACTGTGCATCTTCGTGCTTGATAATTATAGCATCTGCTCACACAGGTGCCATATCTGTTTTTTTCTTTGTTGTCTTTGGCTGCCAGTACCACACACACACACACACACACACACACACACAGGCATGAACCTCACCTTTCTGTCTGTCTTTCCTCAGACCTGCAGAGCTGCCTGATCTGTATTGCCTGTCGGATACCTCGCACCCAGCCTGTCAGCAGTGAGTCTTTCATCACAAAGCAGGACCCCACAGGTAACACACACACACACACACACACACACACACACACACACACACACACACACACACACACACACACACACACACACACACACAAAAACAAACAAACAAACACACAGGTGTATGATATGATTGTCAGGATTATAAATCTTTGCATGCTGTTTATATTGTATATAGCAATGGTTCCCAACTTGTGGGCTGCGGCCCAACAGGGGGTCAGGAAGGTATTGCAAGTGGGTCGACAAACCATTTGCAGAATAGTACAATGTACAATATTTTTAAATGTTTTAAAACAAAATGATCTTGAAAACTCTTGTATTAAGGTGTATCACTGTGGAGATTGTGGAGCTTCCTACACGTTTCCCCTGCTCTCAGTTCAGTCCTGAATGTTTGATCATTTTCATTGTAATAAAAAGTCTGAGAAGGCATCTTTTGGCCTTTGTATTGTTATGGGGTTGGATGTGGGTGGCAAACATTTCTGAGATTTGGGCCAAGTGGGCCATTAGTTGGAAAGGTTGGGAACCACTGGGATATAGATATGTGCATATATTGCACATAACCACCTAATTCATGGGTGTAAAGTAAATTATTACATTACCCATTCGGTATTTATTCCAGCTCTATTTGCACTCTGCGGCCTTGCACTGCTGTATTCAATTTACACAAGTATTAGAGTTGTATAACAGCATTGTATGTTGTTCATTGAGGCTTGTTATTTTTTTTTCACCAATAAATTTGTTTACCTATCTTCATTCAGCTTTGCTGACCTTGTTTTTAGCTGTATCTGTCTTGTTCTCATGTGTAAGGAAAACAAAAAAAATTTTTGTATGAGTGCGAATAAAAGACATAACAATACATGTGGTGTGGTTCACAAAGCTAAAGTCAGAGGAATTATTTGTGGTCATGATGAGATATGTTGGGGAATGAGTCACATTAGAGGAAGGTGGCAGAATATGCAGTCATTTCTATCTTGTTTTAGACATGTATCTATGAGTTGGACTGAATTCAGAATTAAACTCAGAAAATTATAGAATTCTTCATGAGGATGACAGACCTGTGAACCCTGGATGTGTAGAGTTCACTGCAGATGTTGAAATCAGTGCAGACTGATCGTTTGTGCTTGTGTGGTGCTCACCTCCAGGGAAGATCATCTCCATAGAAACTAGTGCTTTGCGAGCGACAGGCCGGCCTGGCTGGGAGGACCTGGTCAGGAAGTGCATCTACGCTTTCTTTCAGCCGCAGGGCAAAGAGCCCTCCCACGCCAAGAAGCTGCTGCATGAGGGTGAGTAGCCACAATTGATTGTTGGAGCTTTGCTCTCAAGAATCATTGGCACGCTCTCTGCAAGCTTTGCCATGGTTACCAGAGTTTCAGCACTACTTCACTACCACTATAATAGATTGAGTTGAATGCTAAATTTCAATAACTTTTCATACTCGCAGCACATGTTTTTATGCAAACTTAGATAGTGTATTTTCAGATTTGTCTATTCTACTCTCCACTCTTCTGCTTTCCTGTACAGAGAGTAAACAACTAACAATTCTATTCGTCATTGATTAATCGGCCGTTTGTTTTCAGACTAATCTATGAGTTATTTAGTCTTTAAAACATTAGAAAATGCCTGTTAGAATTACCTGGAACCCATTCTGATGTCTTGAAGTTGCTTTTGGCTTACAGTCTGAAACACAAAGATATTCAGTTAACTAGAAAGAGAATAGCTGTAGAAATTAAATTTTATAGGGATTTTGCCTATAAAATGAAAACTGAATTGGTCATATTTCAACCTCTAACACCAAAGCAGTATTATCAGTCTTGAGAGGGATGTAGACTGTTTCCAAAAGTTCAAACGCTTGCAGCCAAACTACTTCACATTTACAAGTACATGCCAAAAATTCACAAGCTGAATTTAAGCAATAGGATCAAGTGCGGGTGGAGCAAACAACACAGAACTGTCTTTCAGTACAGACATGAGATCTCCCTGATCCAGGAATCTGTTTCCATAGCAAACCTTTCCTCTTCTTCATCCTGTGTCACAAGAGAACATTAGACATTGCTAACACACTTAAATCAAGCATTAAATGATGCATGTAGGTAATAGGATAAAGGGATGAGGCCAGTATTGAATTATCCAAATTACTTATGGTGCAGCTACGATGTAAAGGAATCGTTTCGGCCTGAGGAGGAGCCAGAGCTCCGAATGAAGACAGGACCTGAGACCAAAGCCTAAACCCTGTGTTTGCCTCTTCCTCTCTCTCTCTCTGTGTGTGTGTGTGTGTGTGTGTGTGTGTGTGTGTGTGTGTGTGTGTGTGTGTGTGTGTGTGTGTGTGTGTGTGTGTGTGTGTGTGTGTGTGTGTGTGTGTGTGTGTGTGTGTGTTTTCTCCCAACAGTGATGACCCATGGTAGCGCCATCAGCCCGCTGTACCATTTCACATTAAGCGATGGCACCCCACTCAGCGCTCAGACCCGCTGCAAGTTCTGCTGCCCCCCCAACCCTGACGTACAGCCCTTCATTATGGGCATTCACACTATTGACAGGTACCGTGATGGACACACACACACAAATGTACAGGTTTCAGTGCACACCACCGGTGCATTAAGATCCTTTTTTGGATCTAATCCAAAGAATGGTTTAGTGTGAGGATGTCACCTCCAGCTACAAAGCAAACAGATGAGGCCGTTTTCACAGCAGACACTCTCACTTGTCATGGTAGAAAAGGCTCTTTTCTACTCAAGCGTCCCAGCGTGCACACGACCGGGACCATGAGACTGAAGCAGCTAAATGGAATGCAGCCAACATTAATGTTATGATTATTTTATCTGTGCTTCTCCTGCTGCGACGCACGAAAATGTCCTCTGGGGAAAAAAGGACTATAAAATCTTGGTTTAGCAGTAAGTTTAAGAGCTTAATTTGGCTTCATGATACTGCTGCCTAATTATGTGCAAATTAGTCACAATTTTTACATGTTTAAAATTGTCAGCGTGGGCATGATGAAAAGACGTGATCACAAGTCTTTAAGATTCAGGCGACATTCGAGTATAAATGAATAGACTCAATTGAAGTTGATATGAAGCTGTAACAGCTGGTAAAATGTTCACAGGTGCATTGTCAGCTCAAGTTATGTAGTAGTTAGTAAGGCAAACAAAAAATACAATTATAGCCAATAGGGCTGAACAATTAATTGAAATATTATTGAAATCGCAATATGGCCAAGCGCAAAATCGCAAGAGCTGCATTTTTTTCGATAAAGGTAAAATGCATCACATACTATAAATAAAGCGTTGTGGTGCTACAGAGACACCCCAGCCAAAAAATCATTATTTCCAGATGTAAAGGAACCTGCTTGTTTGGAACAAGACCCAGCAAACATCACATTATCATCATTTTAATTTTTTTCAGCCATTAAAACTGAAATCCTGACTCATATCGCAACTGTAATATCTTGCTAAATAATCACAATGGACACATGTTCCTTTTGCAACATTTTCAACTACAAGTGTTGTGTTAACTGACTAGAGATGTGATCTGAAAGCTGGATAAGTAGAGTTGAATACAGGAAGCTGAATTACCAGGTTTCTCTGTGTTGTATGTAAAATCATGTTAATCTCAATGTCAGAATATTCATGGGCACGTAAACATATGTGGGATTAAATTTGACAGTGTGTGTTCCTGTTCTGCCACATGGTCTCCTCAGGTTACCTCTTTATTTCCCTCCTTTCTCCCAGGGAACACAACACTGCTAGCTCTCAGGAAAACACTAACCCCAGCCTTCCACTGACCCTCGGCAGCCTTGCCCAAACTCCCTCCCGCTCCCCAACCCTCCCTCCCAGCAGCAACTCCACCCAAGGTTCAGGCCTCGCCACCTCAGGCCTTCACCCCAACAACAGCAACGCCTCCTCCCACGGACATAACCCAGCCACGCCCACAGGCTACCTGACGCCCAGTCGGACGTGTCCCCAGCAGGTCAACAGTCCCTCTCCTTTGAGCAGCCCACTCACAGCCACCCCTACCTCTTTTATGTCACCCAGGATGCCCCGGGCCAGCCCTGGGTTAGGGGGAAGCCCTCGGGTACCAGGGAACCCCTTCTCTCCCTCCACACCGGGCCTCCATTCCCCAGCCGGGGCGCTGAGCAGTGGAGGCAGCCTCAACCGGCAGCAGTCTGGTGGTGACAGTGGTAGTGGTGCCAGCGGTGGGTCAACAGGGTCCTTCTCCCTGTCCTCTCCTGTCCCTCAGAGACAAGCCAGTACACCCACCGGCTCCTCTACTCGGCCTCCATCAGCAAAACCCCCAGAAGGAGGAGAAGGAGGGGGAGAGGACTCTGTTAAAGCCACCCTCCCTTCTGCCTCACAGCTGGGGACCCCCAGACTCAGTCAGCTCCTGGATAGCAATGGGACAGCTGTCGAATCTAACAACAGCAGCATCCACTGCACCTCATCCCCTCATCCTCCCAACCCCCTCCCCGCCCCCCAGTGCCCCGCCTCCCACAGTACGCTAACAGAACGACACAAGATCCTCCACCGGCTTCTCCAGGACCATAGTCCCAACGATTCCTCCACCACCGCCGAGGAGGGAGCAAACAGGAACGAGGTCGAGATCAAGAAGGAGCCGCCCGCCAGTCCAGCACTTACAGCAGCTCCCAAGTCCAGCTCCAGAGAGCCGCAGGACCACCAGTTACTCCGCTTTCTCCTGGACACAGACGAGAAGGTGACCACTCACCCGTACATTTGTTCATTCTCTGATGAGAATAAGATTTTTGTAAGATAAGATAAGTAAAAAACAGTTAGGTAGTAGTAAGTGGCCTAAAATAAATTTCCATGATTTGATTGTTTGCCTTGATTAATATTTATAATCATTGCACATCTGCCCAGTGTATTAACTGAAACTGTAATTTGTTTTTGAAGGACTTGGGGGACCTGCCTCCTCCATCTGCCCTCAGCCTGCAGACGGTTAGGGTAAAAGTGGAGAAGAGAGCCAGTGGGGAGGGGGTGCCCTGTTTAGGGTCCCCTATTGCAGCAGGGGGTGCATCCAAACCCGCGGGAGTTCCCAGCAGCTCGGTTTGCATCAGCCCCAAATCCAGTCCTGTTGGAGAGAACCGCCGGGACAGCCGCAAGGACAGCAGAGACTCCACGGTACAGTTGTTGTCAATATTATGTTGATAATGTCAGTGGGTGGTAGGGTTGTATTGGTCCTGAACAGTGGGCTTTAACAGCAGGATTTCAGCTGCAACCAATAACAGATATGTCCCTCTGTCATTCAGTCAGTCCTTAAAATTGCAGTTCATTTTAATACAGAGGTTTGTTGCTTCAGAAAATCTGATTAAGACTGAAAAGATTAGGGTGATTTCATTAGCCGCTGCAGCTTTACACAACACATTTAAAACATTTTTTACATATAAAGAGACGTGTTAAAAAACCTCACTGAGGGTCCTCTAGAGCAGTGATTCCCAGTCAGGACACTTGTACCCCAGAGGACACTTTTGCTGTTGCCAGGTGGATATATGTCCACATATGGGTGTTTTAACATGAAAATAAACACACAAATAGGGTTAAAAATTAGTATCAAGCTGCTCTTCAGTATATTTATTGTCACTACAACCAATAGATCATCAGCTAATTTGGCGCAGGCAGTGTCGAACTCTGTCTGATTTGGTCCAGTCACACTTGAAACCCAGATAATAACTGTAACGACCCGGTAATGTCGCCCCTGAAGGCACTGAGCGTACAAGTTCTCAGTCATGCCACTGTTCACAGCACAGTGCCACAAAGAATATTTCACAATTAAACACCAGATTTTTTCTCTTGAGCTTTGTTCCTTCATTGGCAGGTGCCTGACAGCCGTTATAAATCTAGCTGAATGTTTATTTTCTTGGACTTTGTCTCCACTGTAGGCTCAGCTACCAGCTGCAGCCTTTGAAGCTCACTGGCCTTTGACCTTTTGTCCCTCTCCATCTCCCTTTCACTGATCATGTGCCCCTCTTTTCTCCTTATTTATTGTTCTTTAATGCTTTACTTTTTCATGCTGTAACACCATTCATTCATCAATCCTCTCTTTTTATCCATCTTACTAATTCATCTCTGTGCATTTTCATTTGTTTCTGTTTTACTCTGTTCCCCACCCTCAGATTTCTGGTGGCCCTGTTGACATGGACTCTCTCACCCAGTTGCTGCCTGGCCTGAGAGGCCCAAGTGGGGCCAAACAGGGCAGTGAGGATTCAACAACCCCAGGAGCAGGCCCCCAACTCCAGTCTCCGGCGCCTCAGACCCAGCCCCCAGCTCAGCTCCAGTCCCCCGGGCCTCAGCTCCAGTCACCCCTGTCCCAGCCCCAGTCTCTTCCCCAGTTGCAGTCACCGTCACCCCAGCTCCACTCCCCTTCCCCCCAGCTCAAACTGCAGTCACCTGCCCAGCTCCAGCCCGGTGAGGCCAGCACTCCCCGCAATGTAAATGTGAAGAGAGAGCCCCCAGGCACTCCTAACAGAGGTACAGTTCCAGCTTGAATGAAGGGGGGCTATTTTGTTATTAGATTAAATTTCAATAAATCACAAAATATTAAGTGCTTTTCTCAGAATCTTTAATGATTTTTTTAATGGATTTTATTTATTTATTTTTATCATCATCATTATTATTAGTATCAGGGCTAGTAGTGGTAGTTGTATCCAGTGCAGTAGTGCAATCCAAGGGCTGTCTCTTCACTCATTTATTTACCTACATATTGTGAGTCTACATCCCCCCTAGTGGCTGTTGGGAGGCATTTCAGTGTGAACAATCCACACATGTAACCACAATAATTTATTCACTTCCTTTGAGTTTTAGTATTATATTCTATTGGTTTGGGGGATATAGATTTGTCATTCACTTGTTTGTGTGTTTGTTTCCCAGGGCTCAGTGATGGCGGACCACCCTCTGGTTGTAGCCTCCAGAGTCAGTCGTCATTCGATTTCTGCAGTCCCCCAACTCCAAGCCAGACACAGGCCCAGGGGCAGGGAGACCCATTCCAGACCCCCAAAGACAGCAGCCCCTTTCCAGAGGCAGAAGTGATCAACCCATTCAGTTCAAGCACTGGTACACAACATGATACAGTCAACAGTTTGTACTAGAAATGATCTCATGATATCTGTGGGAACCTTGTTGGGTCAGGATTGAATGTTGTGTTCTAAAACAGTAACATAAAGGGATCCAGTCTGAAAATGGCTGCAGAGCTTTCAGGAGTAACTTGACACTAAATCTTTTGTAGCAGAAAGGGATTGTTGAGTTGAGCTTCTTATGTTTAAAGTTTCAACCCTTTTACACATCTGAGCACACAATACTGTTGAGTGTGTTTAGACTGTGTGCATAACGCTGTAGAAGACAGAGGTACAATGCTATGTCATTGCAGCAAGGTGAAAATTTGAATCAGTGACAGGATTTAAAGCTGATACTAAGATATTTTTTAAAGGTCCCATATTGTTTGAAGGTAGATGTCCATGTGTTTTTTGATTACAAAGCAGGTCTAGGTTCAATATTAATACTGTGAAAGTATCAAAGCCTCAGTCCACAGAGAAATGCACACAGCCTGTATTCAGAGACTGAGCCTTAAAACCAGCCGTCAGGACTTTGTGATGTCACAACAAAGCAGTCACCGCCCTCAGCCATGCCCCAAGCCCCGCCCACCTGGACCCACCATCCAACCTTGCAGGATTTAGTTTCTCTGAGTCAAACCAAATCCTTCACCTGAAATCTGCTAAATTTTATTAGGTCACTCAGAAAACAGTCTGCCAATCAGAAGAGAGGCGATTGGCTCACTGACCTGTTGTTACTAGAGCTCCAGAGAGAAGTGAGAGAGGAGATGTAAAACTACACTGAGGTTGTTTTAGGTTCTTAAAACCACAAATATCTATTTATGCATATCAACACTTCAGATGAAACACAGGAAAAGTGTAAACTATGGGACCTTTAAGTTACTTTTTAAATATTACAAGGCTCTACATCAATTTGTGGCTAAATTTATTGCTATTTATTCCTCATACTTTTAAATCAAGGTTCAGTATTATCATTTTTTCCAATGAATTGTATGATTTTCTTCAAAACCATGTTCAATTCTTTTTCAGGCCTAACCAAGATGGACGTGGGAGACACCCAGTTCCAGCCTCTGACCCTGTCTGAATCCTTGTCTTTTGATGGTCTTGGAACCCCTTTACAGGCTCCATTAGCATCACCACAAGAGTAAATATGAACAATCAATCTAAGCTTCTTTTAACTGTAATTTTCTAGTCTCCCTCTGTGTAGCTGTCAGTCCTGTGGCAATGTGGATCATGATTATGTGCAGCTGTGCTCTAACAGGCTGTGTTTCTGTGTGTGAGTAGGCAGTGTGTGCCCTGTACGCTGGACGAAGTGCTCGGCCCTCCGACCACACCTGAAGGCCGAAACGACGAGAAAGCTCTTTTAGAGCAGCTCGTCTCCTTCCTCAGTGGGACTGATGAGAGCGAACTAGCAGAGCTGGACAAGGCCCTGGGTATCGACAAGCTGGTACAGGTAAGAGAGTAATGAAAGTACTTGATAGAGTTAGAGTGTGCACAGGTGTCAAGAGTGTAGTGAGCACAGGCACATGTTTAATCTTACCGTCGATGATTCATCATTAATTCCACAACGATGAACAAAAACAAAACAGTTGCTCAGTTGAAATTTTGGCAGCCTCTGATCTGTGTTTCTGTGTCACCAAACTGGATTTGACAAACAACAACAACAAAAAAAAAAAACTGCTGGACTGGTTTCAAGTTGTGTTTTCACTTGGCAGGTAATCCCCAAATGAACTCCAGTTGTATTGTTCTGACTGCAGTAGTTGTTACTTAATGTTAGCTTCAGAATAAAGCCCATTCAGAACGTGTATATAGGCTGTTATCAATGGCTGCTCCAGGCTCACAGGCTTCATTTTATTGTTTGCAACAAATATGGTGATGCCCCGGAGGGACAGGGCACTCACATAGGCTTTTGGAAAATAAGAAATGTAAATGAATTAACAAAATTCAAAATTCCTTAATCAAAAAATCTTCAGCAAAGCACTCCATAACTTGTTAGTGACAGGTGTGTAAGATCAGAAACTCTTGACCTGACCAGAGAATCACACACAGTTTACTGAACTTCTTTGGAAACACAACCTTGGAAAACAAAACGTCTCTCCTCTGAATGAAGTAAAAGGTTATTTTTTGTTGTTGTTTTCACACGAAACGACTATCAGCTGTTCTCATTTATAATAAAGAAACATATCATTAACATCTGTTTGTCCTGCTTTTGTTTTCTTCTCTTCTCAGGGTGGCTGCTTTGACCCTTTGCCTCAAAACTTCCAAACCCAGCAACCCACTGCCACCCCAGTTTCCATGGACCCTAAAGTCCCCACCTACCCTTCCCAATTTACACCAGCTCCTCAAGCTCAGTTTCCTCCAGAGCTGGCCACGGTGGGGCCACAGGGTCTGGGGTTTGGAGCCCCTCGAGGGGCTTTCCCCGGTGGGACGGGCATGGGCCTGAGGCCAGGCATGACGCGACCACAGGGGCTGGGAACCCAGCTCAGGCTGCCACCCAACCAACTGCGCCTGCAGCTGCAGCAGAGACTGCAGGGCCCACAGCAGGTGAGGACATGGAGGCTTGTGTTCATCACACTTTTCTGGTTGCTCCTGACTGAACATTCATCTTCTCAGCAATTTTCTTTCACAAAGTGTTGACTTGTAGCTCTCTACTGCATCATAATGAGTCTTCTGATTTCATTTTGCCAATATTGATTACATTTTTTAAAAGAACTCACCACTTCCCTCCCCTCCCTCATCACTAATATTCAGCTCATCTCCCTTGCTGATCTCATCTGTCTCCATCCCTCCAATAATATATACATCATAATTTATTCTTCTGTCTTTTCAAATCCTGTCTTCCCCTCACTATCACCTCTTCCTTATCATCCTTCATCTATCTTACCTCTGCTTATTTGATTATTTTCTCTCTCTGTCTCAGCTCCAGAACAGGCTGGCTGGAATAAACCAGTTTCCTGCAGGAGCCCAGCATGTGAACTTGGGTATTCGTCAGGGGGTTCAACAACCTCAAATGCCCTCACAAGTGAGTCACAGCCGGCGCTTAAAACGCAATCCTGCTTTTCTACACAGTCTGAAAGACCACAAAGTAATTTGTTTACATAGATTCACTTTGCAGAAATGTTATTTAAAGCTTAAAGCATTTCAGCATCTTTCAGCTCATTGTTTTGATTTTACAGCCCACAACACTGATGTTAGTTCAGTCTCACTATTGTCATTCACATCATATCCCGCAGCAGTAGCCAGATGTTTTAAGCAGAAAGCTCTAAGTTAGCAACTAGCTGGTGAACATAGTGGAGCATTTTAGCAGCTAAACAGCCAGATATTTCCTTCAGGGGATGTTAGAGGCCAAGACAGAGCTATAATAGAGTGAATATTGGACATATATTCATCAGGTGGCCAGAAACAGGACTGTAAATGAGCACTGATGTTGCTCTGTAACTGCTGGATGTCTAAATAAGCAACTGTTTACAAGTTCACCACATCAACATAAAAGGTGATAATATATCAGTGTTATATTCACACCTTGTCCTGCTGCCCCCAAGTGGCCAAAAACATCTGGCCACTTCTACTAAAGCTTTAAATGGAAGTAAAAACACTCAAGTAAATATTAATAAATTAAGAAAATTATAAAAACAAAGTAAAAAGTATTCAATTTAAATGCAGTAAGCTATTGAGTCACTTATTACTATTACTATTCCCAACTATTATTGTGATTATATAATAGATTAATTAAAATGATGTTTTGTTCTTCTTTGTGCCTGTTATTAAATACATAACAATGAATTAACTGCTCAAATTTAGTGATTGAAGATGCAGCTTGAAACAAAGAAAATATGACTTCCACAACTGTATTAAACCAGATTATTCACTTGCGCTTCCTTCCTCACTGTGATTGTTAAATTAGTCTCAAATCGATCTTCCGTCAGGTTTTTTCAGGTCTGAGTTTGGCTTCCTGAAACCAGCAGATACTCTGTACCAGTGAGCTTATGGATAAATAATATCCTGCCTCATGAATTTTATAAAAACTGAGTTCTCTGTAACAAGCTCCTTCTTTCACATCATCTTTCCCAGCAGCCCCCACTGAATGCCCAGATGCTGGCCCAGCGTCAGCGGGAAATCTACAGCATCCAGCACCGCCAGCGCCAGCTTTTCCAGCAGAAGGTCATGCTGATGAGACAGAACATGGCAGGCGCTCCGACCGGAGCTGTCGGCCCCATTGGAACTGCCAGGGTCCCCAAAGGTCCCCCAACAACGCCTCAACAGCAGCAGCAGTTCAGCTTCCCGCCAGGGTACAACTCAGTGACGGGAAACTCCCCTACCTCACCGAGTCACTTCAGCCCCATGTCCGGGGGCTCTCTGGACAACAAACTGTCTGCCAGAGTTCCTCTGAATAACCAGACGCTGATGGGCGGCATGCAGGGGCAGTTCAGCAGCACCGTGAACTCCCCGTTGCAGCAGGGCCTGTTTCAGCAGTTTGGAGGGTCTGGTGAGTTCAAGGAGACGTGAAAATAAAATTAGTTTTGCTGCTCTGTTGTAGATAGAAATACACACTGTCAACTTTCCCACAACAAAGTTTTAGTCGTTAACACCCAGTGGCTGGTGGTGCTTCTTTGTGCAGAAAGGTTGTTGACTTTACCTCCTGTTCACATGTAGAAACTCTCTCTGCCTCATCAACCTGGAACTTGTAGATGTATTTAGCATTGAGAGTTTAATTTACACACTCAGCTGTTTGATGTACTTCTGTGTGCTTGAGCTGAGTAGGAAATAATCGGGGGGTTTGAGTCTGTTTAAGTAGTGGTGGGTGGTGCAAGTGTGAACAAGGGGTGAGCAGTTAGTGCCACTTGAGAATTCAAGGGGAAAGATTGACAGTTCTTCCCTAAAGTCAGAGCAATGATCAATAGACACAAAACATAACAGCAGTGTGACAGTGTGACATGAATGTTTTCCTGTAGCTAAATTTTATTAGAAATAAAAACTATTTCCCCATTGAACATATTTGTAAATTGAGAGTTAGCTAAACTTTGACACATGTACGACATCCTTCCTTCTCCAAAGCTATGGTCCAGCAGGACCCACCCTTCCCTCCTGAGATGAGCCCGACCAGCCCGTTGTTGTCGCCTCAAAACTCAACCTCCCAGAGTCCTCTGCTTCAGCAAGCCCCGCCTCCTGGCTACCAGTCACCAGACATGAAGAGCTGGCAGCAGACGGGCATGGTCAGCAACAGGTGGGGAAGTGCGCACTCATGCAAACATGTTGTGTGGAGTTCGCCGTGGATGAGTTGTGTTGTATTTGTTTATATAACCTTGTGGCCGCAGCGTGACTCATCTTGTTCCTCTCTGCCGCAGCCTGTTCAGTCAGTCGGGACAGAGCGCAGGGCAGGCGTTTGGCCAGCAGGGGGTGTACAACAACATGAGCATCACCGTCTCCATGGCCGGGGGCTCGGGTGGTGTCGGCTCATTACCTCCCATGGGGCAGCCGGTTGTTATGAGCAACAGTAACCTCAGCAACGTCGGTTCAGTGTGCAGCGACCAGCAGGTTAGTGGCTTGTTGGTTTGTCCTGCCTGGTGTTGTCTGTCCTTCCATCTGTTTATATTATCTGACTTTGTGGTGCAGCGACAACATCCCCCTTAAGTTTCAGGTCCAAGAATATCAGTGCACACTTCACCAATCAAACTATTACAGCTGTTGACCTGACATTATCTTAGGAAGATCGGTTTATTCAGTCTTCTCTGCTCTAAGATTCAGTTCTGCTGGTGAAGTTCATGAGTAATGTGGAGATTTACATTATTGGACTTGACTTCTGTTTCCGTCTTAGTCCATTACAAATCTACATTATTCAGGATACTGGCACAATTTGAGCAATATTTCACTAAACACAGTTTGATTTGTCTTTACTCTTAGAGAAACACTCCATCGTTGCCCAATATGACACAACTTCCTGTGAATACCAGGGGCAGCTTGATTTTATCAGCTTTGTTTTTTATTTTGTTCTGTTTTGCCAATATTATTAACCAAGAGCAGAGAGTTTGGAAAAGGTTATTAGCTGTGAAATGTCCCTCAGTACTCCCAGCAAAACTAATGTTGCAATAAAACAGCAGATTTTTATAACAAAAATATTTAATCTAATTATACATATGACATTATCATCTATTATTTGTTTCTTTTTTATATTTTTATTTGTGTCTTCTTTTCTTTAAGTGTTTTATGTTGTCATTTTGCAGTTTTTCTTTTCTTTGTACTGTCTTTTCTGCTATAATTTCCCCACTGTGGGATTAATGAAGGACCACGTTACCTTGCATTACATTATATTATCTGTATCTCCCTGAAAATATCCTTGCCGTTGATGTTTCTGTAGGTGCAGCAGGTTCAGGTGTTTGCGGACGTCCAGTGCACAGTGAACCTGGTTGGCAGCGACTCCTACCTGAACCAGGGCTCCATTGGCACCGCGGCTTCCCAGAAGGGCCCTGGGCCGCAGGGCTCCCAGAACAACCAGGCCCAGCAGAAGAGCCTCCTCCAGCAGCTGCTCACCGAGTGACACCTCCCACCCCTTCAGCTCTCCTACTCCCTCTACTTCTCACTTCTACACCTCCTCGGAGGTCAGCGCACCAGACCCATTGCTGTCTCTGTCTCACCTTTCGGATGGATGGATGGATGGATGGATGGAAGGATGGAAGGAAGGAAGGAAGGATGGATGTTTGGACGGCCACAGAGTAGGCTCAGAGAGGTCTGGCTGTCGGTGGAGTTACACAGCCTAACCACTTCTGTGCAGGGGTGGGGGGGCGGGGGGGGATTCGGGGCTGGTTGTTTTACCGCCCAGTACTTTAAGAAAAGACTCATGTCAGAAGGAGCAGCAGTGTATTTAAACCTGCCTGTCTAATCTGTCTGACAACCTGTCTGTCTGCCTCAGCCTATTAAAGGCAGTGTTGTCTTGCTGCTCATTCCTTGGTGACCTACTTCCTGCTTCCTGACCCAAGAAAACAACTGCGACATCATTGTAGATTTGCCAAGTTGTCGTCACTGTCAAATCAGGGCCGGCCTCCTTTCTTTATTTTT